>NC_140460.1:27790660-28420660 GCF_963576455.1 Neolamprologus multifasciatus | reverse complement strand
AGGTTCCCTCATGTAATGATCTGCTAGAGGGTGTGGGGGGCCACTGCCCCGTCCTCCAGGGCATGAAGCAGGCATGGAGGAGATCAAAACTCCAGACATCCAGAGGCCCTCAGAACACAAGAGACCAAGGAAGACCAACAGAGGGGCAGCTGCGCCACTGTCCCAGAAAGAGCTGAGGAGAGTCCCAGATGAGGGGTCACCCAGCAGCCACGGAGCAGAAGCCAGGGGGGGTTGCAGTGACGTGCCCGTGAGCTCCGCCGGCAGCCAGCTGTGCCTGAGTGACCGAGCCCCAGGCCGAGAGGCCGGGGGCACCCCACCTCCGAAGTGGCCCAAGCGAGCCCCAGGCTCCAGGCCCCGATAAGCAGCCGCCAAGGAGTGAGCCGGTGTGTACCCGGACGCCCACCCCCGGACACAAAGAACCACCAACGCACCGATGTCTGAGGGAGTCCGCCCCCGGCTGGGGAAGTGGTGGGGGGAGATAGGCCTCCAAACCTTGGAGGGCCTGAGCTGTCCTCAGAGAGGTGGCGTCTGATACCCAACCTGACATATAGACACAGACATACAGGCACACACAGATACAAACATCCATTCCCACCCTCATGCTCTCATATGCACTTACTCCACACTCAACCAACGTGGAGACAGACATAAAGAGACGCTGTACACACAATCACACTCCCCAAGCGTACTCTACGAACCGGGTCTAGGTACCCTTGCCCCTGGAGGGGGGAACTGCACCCAGACCCAGGTTGTGTTACCCTTTTCCCTGCGGTGGGGAGAAGCAGACCGCACCGACTCCGCAGCAGCAGGGAGGCCCCACATTCCGGACCCCAGTCGGACGGCCAACTCCTCCTCCTAGCCCCCCTGCTCCAGCCGACCGCAGAGAACGAGGGCGAGAGAAGACTCCTAACCTCCCTCCACCCACTCATTGTAGTGTTGATGCATGTGTGTTCTAAGGTGCATTTAAAACCCAGGAGGGCATGGAGCTACCTGCCAGAGAGCAGCAGGTAAGCGCATAGTCCCTCTTGCTAGCCCTCAATGTCTACGTGTATTTAAAATTGAGAGGTGGGCAACGACGCCAGGGGTGAGGTGTACACCCTGATGGTAATTGGGATTCCGTGTAGCGTGCCCACCCCCAAGATCCTATATGTATGTGTAATGAGAGTGTGAGTAATGTGAATGTCTAAGTTGCGGGATAAAATTGAGGCAGAGGCAGCCAGAAGGGGACAGAGGGGGGGGGGGGGGGTTACCTCCTCTGCACCCTGGTGACACACCCCTACTCCAAGGCCCTGCATGTGTGGGTGGTTGTGGTGGAGCGGGAAGAGGGAGGCAGCTGGAGATGGGGAGGGAAGGAAGGGAGGGGCAAGTGACCCCTCCCTGGGGCCAGCTCCCCCGCTGACCCCAGTAGGCACCCCCATACTCCGCGACCCGCCAGGGAAGGGGGGCCCAGGCCCATCCGAACCGGGGCCCAGTGCAGCGGCGCCGCCCGGCCCCACAGAGCCCGGGGCAGTCCACCCAACCCCACAACAGAGAAAACTGCACCCACCCCATCATCCACTCATCTTCCAGACTACATAAGACAATAGACGCCCAGGCTGAGATCTTCCTCCACCTCTCCTGTATCTCCCCCTCTTGCAGAGAGAGTTCCTGAGAGAGGAAAGCTCCTGCAAGATGTGACAAACCCCCCCCCCCCCCCCACCAGTTGAAGAGCCCCCCAGGTGGCTCGGCGCACCGGCAGCACCCTTATCATTTATTCTTAATTAGCCCCGCAATAGACAGGTGTACTTTTATCCACTTTTAATGTAGTTTTTCTGTGTTTTTACATATATATATATTTTATTTATTATTATTATTATTATTATTATTATTATTATTATTAGCAGTAGTACTACTACTACTTAATAATAATTATTATATTTATATATTGTTAGTATTTTTCCTCTTCTTCTTATAATTATTTGTTTATTTTTGTATTTTATGTTTATACTTATTTATTTTTTGTATTCTTACTCTGTCCTTAATGTTGAGCAGTTTGGTCAGCACTTGCTGTTTTAGCACTTTATAAACAAAGCTGGCTTGGCTTGGAGACCCAATCAGGGTGTAGCCTGTGTCTTGCCTATGGCAGTTGACCCCCCCCCCCCCCCCCCCCAACACACACACACACACACACACACACACACACACACACACACACACACACACACACACACACATTAGTTGTCACCCCAGTTAAGTGGAATGAAATAGATGGATTGACTAATCACTTATTCTTAATTAGCCCTGCAATAGGCTGCTGAATGTCCGGGGTGTGCCCGCCTCTCACCCCATGAAAGCTGGAATAGGCTTCAGTATCTCCTCCAATCCTTAACTGAATGGATGGATGGCTCAAACAATACCGCTGTGCATTTGCATAATTTACACTTCAAGCAACAGTAAATATAACAGGTATTGCTGCTAAGGACAAACGCATTCTCAGCCAGTCAAAATCTCGATGCCACGCTGCACAGCAGTTGGCAGACAGTGGTGCTCTGGTTCGAACTGTCACCTCACAGTGGGTTAGAATCTGCTGAGGACTTTCAGCATGGCACGTTCCCATGCTCCCTTTTCCCCCCACAGACCAAATATATGGATGTCAGGTTAATTGGGGAATCTCAATTGGATGTGCCTGTGAATGTGAGCATGAATGGTTTTCTATCTCTCTGTGTTATGTGGTTATGTGACACCCTGTCCAGCGTGTACTCCACCTTTCTCACACTGACAGCTGGGGACCTATCCAGAACTGGATAAGCAGTTAAGAAAATGGACTTGAAAAAGCATTTTTGTGTCTTCTTAAGCTTTTCCCCTCTGATAGAATAACTCAGATATAGCTTCTTGTACATTACCCGCCCAGCTTAAACAGAAGCCAAACAATATGATCACTACTATTCAATTAAATTTTATTTATATAGCGCCAAATCACAACAAAAGTCGCCTCAAGGCGCTTCATAGATACAGAGAAAAACCCAACAATCATATGACCCCCTATGAGCAAGCACTTTGGCAACAGTGGGAAGGAAAAACTCCCTTTTAACAGGAAGAAACCTCTGTCAGAACCAGGCTCAGGGAGGGGCGGCCATCTGCTGCAACCGGTGCTATGAGTATGAGTACTATGTACTCAGACATTAAAAAGTGGACAAACTGTCAGCTTTAAAGATAAATCTTCTCAGTAAGAGTTTGGTTGAATCACAAAATGTAAAATATTGAACATCTTATTTTTTGCCAAGAAGGCTGCAATTTTGCCATGTTGTATGTACAACAGTACACTTACAGCACAAAATCAAGGGGGAAAAATACAATTTTAAGTAGGTTAGGAAACTACTTCAGCAGTTTGTCTAGCAGTTGAGGACCAGTGTTACACAGTTTGTCTACCAGAGGGCCCTGTGCAACTTCTACGTTGGCATCATGCATGTTTGCACTGCCACAAACACAAAAACCAGTTGATCTGAGCAGAGCTGGACAGAGTGTGAACAAGCAATAATTTATTCTTTAACTGCACAGTCATAATATCCTAGTAAGGAGTCATAAAGAACTACACATAACAAATGTTTCATATAATGTCTCAGATTTTGTAATCAACAAATATAGGTATCAGTCTTAAAAGTCCCATATTGGTCTGGTTAATTCTGTTCATTATATTAATAAATAATGAAGTAATGATGTTTACTAAATGGTTAATAACCGATTTGTCGATGTTATAACGTTTCACCAGATTGTTTACAAATCACTGTAAATGATTAATAAATACTGTGTAGTTGATCTATTTGTAGAATTTTGCGCTATATGGCTCTTATAAACTTGTATCTTATGTTTATAGTTTATAATCAGGCAGGTTGGATTATATTGGTCTAAATGGAAAGATTATGAGTCTTTAGTTATGTTCAGGAAAAGATCATAATCGATAAGCATCATATATTAGTGGACACTTCTGCTACAGCCTCATTTATTAGTAGTGAAACCTTCATCTGAAACCAACAATAATATTTGGTAATCACTAACAAATACATTATCTTAAGTTTAACATGGGATAAAAAAATTGACTTTCTACCTCTTGCAAGGCATAGCACTAATACTTAACCATATAGAAACTAGTTAAATCAACTATAAATTGAAAACTTACTTGCAAATAAATTAAATTAATAATTTAAGACTAAAATGACTACTAACTGATTCTTAACTTACCATGTATTAACAAGTGTTAATGCAGTTTTACAAGTATACTTAAGCATAAGCATACAACCTCTTATACAGGCAGACTTGAAGCTCTCCTGCTGAGAGCAAATGGGGTGTTGAATTAAAACTCTGAGTAACTGAGTAGCCAAAAAAAAGAGTAAGTTAATGAGATGTATGGTGTCTTAGTTTGAGAGATATTGTGTATTTTATTAATGCAGCCTCAATAAACTGGGCAATAAAGAAACGCCTGAAGCTTCCCTTAAACATTTTGTCAAAATCACTTGATGGTCTGAGGTAACATGGCATTCAATTGCAGGATGGACTTCAACCCACAGTGGCCTCTTCGGGTTCCATTTCAGGATAACAACAACTCATTTTCTGCTCCATAATTTGACCCATATTGCTGTGCTCCTAACGGACATGTGTCAAAAGGGCTCCATGGCTGTAATTCCCCAAAGTCGCCTGACAGACTGATGCAATGAAGGTAACTGCAGCAGATAAAGAAAAGTCCCGACCTACCTAACAGCCATCCAGAGGTGAGTTGTCGGCTCTGGGATTTTGTTACGGTGCAATTTGTGTCAAACTTTCAAACTGGGAAGGTGTAAAAATGAAGAGTAACAATCGTTTCCCAGTGAGGCCTGGCTGGACAGCAGATTTGGATTTTAAGTATTTAACAGACCATTGGCCTCCTAAATTCAGACTTTCTTTTGCAACTACAACAAGATTCATACTTTCTTTAATTTCTATTTTTCCTTAAAATTGTTATAAAAAAGAAAATGAATCTGATATGTTATTATGCCGTGTCCATTCTTTGGTAGACACTATAGCATGAGAAAATATATGATTTTAATCGTTTTTGCCCCATGGCTGATTTAGTAAAGTAAAATGTCTACCTACTCTTTAACAGGTTGATAAAAGTGCAAATATAATGCAGAATATTCCAAGCCCTGCATGAACTACCCCTGACATTAACTATTCTACATTTATAAAATGTTTTAAAGGAATAGAAGCTTTGCCTGTAGAAAGAAGGTCTTGGATGCAAATGTAAGGTTTGGTCTGTTACTGTCATGGTCCTGGGTCGCTGACCCTTGTTTTGAGGTTATTGTTATTATTTTCTAGTTTATTCTGATTTTGAATTAGTTCTTTGGGTTTAGTTCTTGTGTTAAGTGTTTTATTATTCCTACCTGTGTTCTCCCCTCTGTGCTCTGTTGGTGTCTCTGAGTTTGTGTTTGTAAAACAGTCTGTGAATTTCCTGTTTTACTTTGAAGGTCTGTGTTTTGTTTTGCTCATTAGTTTCAGCTGTTTTTTCCTCCTGAGTGTCACTTCCTGATTACCTTGTGTGTGTGTGTATTTATAGTGTGCGTCTACCTCTGCTCCTCATTGGGTCGTCTGCATTCCATGGTTTTGTCTGCGTCGCTCTGCTCCTCGCCTCGTGTCTCCCCTTTGTGTATGTTTTCAGCTCTGCTCTCTAGCTTTCCCAGTGTAGTTTATTTTGTGATTCTCACCATCGTTTTGTGTACTGTCATCCATTGTCAATAAAGATCACTCGCATCACAGCCTTGTCTGCAACTTGGGTCCTCCTTTTCCAAACACCACACAACTGCTGCCCCAGCCGTGACAGTTACATATATTGTGTTTGGGTTTTCTTTAGAGGCATTGGGTTTATATCGCACTATGAAAATAAGAAATAAGTGTAGCAATTCACCAAAATGCACAAACATAAAAAAAAATACAGTATGTAAGGAAAATAAGGAGTTCTCAAGAGTATGAAAGTTCATATGTGCTATGACCACCTTTTTCTTCAAGCATCTGAAGCAGTGTCCCCACTGGAAGTGGCCTCGCAACCAGAAACTATAACTGGTTTCATAACTCCATCAGACCTTGCCACTGATTTTTAGTCCAGTTCTTGTATAATGTGGCATACATCAACCTTTTCTCCCCATTTCCCTTCCTTTAAAAATGGCTTCTTGACAGTCACCTTTCCACTGACAATATTTCTGGTGAGCCTTTGGCGAACAGTAGATGGATCAGCTGAAGGGCCAGATGCATCTCTTAGGTTCTCTGTCAAGTTTTTAGTGGATTTTTCCTATTGCTTAAGGACATGACTTTCAGATAATGGGAACAAATGATGTGTTTTTGTGACAGGCTGCTAGTAACAAAGTGCCTAAAGATCCCATTTAAAATTGGCACTTTCTGTTATGTGTAGACACAATACAGTTCATCCCTTGAGTTAGGTGCCATTTTTATGCTTGAATGACTCACAGGTCAGTGTTAAGTAGCAAATAAACAAACAACAACAAATATCCTCTGAAAATGGTCAGACACAAGGACAGTGTCCAAAGAAAAACCTGGGGAACCAATTAAAAAAATCCTTTCCAATTGCCTTGAAACCAAAATATGTAGAAACGAGCACTTGGTTTAAGACTTTTGCAGAGTTCTGTGCAGAGAGCAAGATGAACTAAAAACTGATAACTTTGAATTTATATGTATTTATGTTTAAATACACTCTATAAGCTACTCTTCACACTTTCAGAATGGTAAGCATACCAGTGTCACAAAAGCACTGTAACTGCATTTAGCTTTAATAAGGCACATTTTCCTTTTCATTTAAATGTATAACAACATAATAACTCCTGTCAGGGCATGTCCATTCATACTTTAAAGGCTCAGCCCATCTCAGAGCGAGCATGTCACTGGTGTAGACGTGTCACTCCGCTGTTGCACAGTATTGCATAATGCAGCTCCTTTTGTGGTGGGGGAATAAAAGACTAAGTGTTTTGCACCAAGTGGAAGAACTTGTGGCCTATCTTGAAGTCAGACCGTCAGTGATCGCTCCATCATCACGGCTGTCGTTATGCAGGCCTAGTTGTCGTAGCAACCAAGTTAAATGGCTGTATTGAAGAGTGGCCCTCACATTGGAGTCTTATGCACAGATAATTAATTGTTGAGGTCTTCGTGAAGCTTAACTTGTCATCGTCACTCGATGAGTGCTGCAGATGGATTTATCACTTGAAGATGAATCAAAAGCATACAGCAGTGTAAGTTTGACCTGCAATTATAACGCCTCCATCAGAAAAAGACCTGTGATTTTAAACACATAAGAAACACTCGCACAATGTCATGTTTTATGTCAACATAACATGATCCATAGGGTTCTCTTGATTTCATTTCACTTGCTCAAAATAAATGTGCACTGAGCTGATTTGTTCTCCAATAAAAGAACTGAACATTCATGTATTTCTACTGTGTTGAGAGTTGATAAAGTCAAATGTAAATAATCATTCCTTGAAATGTATGATGTACCTCCCCTTTTTACACTTTTGGAAAAGGTTTAACACTCCACTAATTTCTGTTACTGTTGCAGCATAACAAAGTCTTCTGCACCGTAATATCTGTAAGCTAACTGTGACCTTTGCAATATCACAACCTATACCACATTTCCTCAAGCACTGTACATTTGGATTGGTATTTCTACACCACTACATGATGGTTTTTAACTCTGTGTATTTCTTTGTATAGTTATACAATGTTATGGTCTAGTTTAAAAGGGCACAATATAATACTGTATACGATACATAATAATAGAACCATCTCAGAAGGCAACTTCTGAGATCACCTGCTGAAGAATTGTTTTATGCACTTTGAATTGCTGTGGAATATTTATTACATATTTATTAAATTGTCAAATATCAGATTCCCAGGGACAGTATTTCAGGATAGTATCCTATTAAAATACATGAAATCTCTGTCTGTACAAAGACAGACACACAGCTTCTCCTACATGATCAGGAGTTGGACAACCAAACTTAAGGCTCCTTAAGGTTCTTATCAGTATCAGCTGTTATGCATGTGCATGTATTGGTAAAGATAAATTTACATACAATTGGTTGAGGAAATAATTTTATACGTTACAGTTTGATGGAAATAACTCTAAAGATATAGCTGATCATTAAAATTACAATGAAACTGAACACAAAGATGATGTGCAATGAATCTGTTTTAAAAAGGTGAAGAGACTTCAATGTTTTGACAGAATTAACTCTGTTGGGGATGTGACAGGGGCGCCGCTATTGCTCACCTGGTTGAGCTGGAGATCTATTCATCAGGTCAGTCATTTCATGTACCCAAGGTGCTTCAGGGGCTTGGGGTTGAGTCCGCCTCAGACCATTTGCTGTGTGTCACCCCCCCCCCTTCCCCCCTCCACTCTCTGCCTGCTTTCTTGTCAACTCTGTGAACTGTCCTATAAAATAAAGGCTAAAATGTGCCCAAATAAGTCTTTAAAAAAAGAGCAATGTGACAGGTGGTCTTCCATGAGATTACAGTGTTTACTAGCTGGCCAAATACACATGAGAATACAAAGCTCATATCATGCTCTTTCTTCTAAGATTTGACACACGTATAGAATATTGACCTGTAGGTACAGGGATGAAGCAAACCCCCCGCCCTATCCTTTCTGTCCTTCAAAATAGATTGAAAATTCTCTCACCATTATATATCTGTAAAAAAACACCCTTCTGTGTTCCTTTTATATATATATATATATATATATATATATATATATATATATATATACATATATATATTCTTCATTAAGGCAAGGGACGGCAGGTGTACAATGCATGTCAACCATGGACTCACTTCCCAATATGTCACCCTCTGCTTTGCAATGTTGAATATAAGTGAGACAGACACTTCAAGAGAGTTATGCACGTCATTAACTAAAGTGTCTTTTCTCTCAGCTGAAAAGAAAACATTGTGCATTTGGTGAAATTGAGGCGGTGAAAAACAAGTTAAAAAACGCTTGCCTCAGCAACTTCTCGAACACAAAGCGCGCTTTATATTCACCACAAGAAGAGAAGGATTATTATGATTAATGTGGTGCATGGATGTTTTTAAATAAATGACACCGAGCCCAGCCACAGGGACATTGTTGATTCTGAAAAATTACATGTGGTTACAGTTGTGTGTATACAGTAAATAGTCCAAAGTGATGTAGACTTAGATTAAATGAATGTCTGTCATCCTAGAAAGAAATTCCAGATGGCCGCTCCCTTCAGAGCATGCTCAGTCTGTCTCAGCCTGGCACGCTGAGCCGATACATTAAGAGAGTACAGAATCTGAATTTGTAAAATGTGAATGCAGTGACATCTCTTAAGTTTCATTACCACCACAACAGCAGACAATCATACGTGTCTCTAAGGCTATATAACCACTGGCAAGTTCACATTCATTTGTAAACTCTAGGTGGCCACATCAGCAAATGAATGACCTGATGAATAGATTATAAAGTCCTCCGTCTCCACAGCCCCCCACCAACGCCTACATGTGTCCCACATCTGTCTGCTCCCTTCCTGTTTCCTCTGGTGTGGCAGAGAATTTATAGTACTGTGCTGAATTCCTGGCATGGTGGTATACTTGTGGTGCTGGTGTGTTTGCATTGCTCTGCCATCATGAAGAAACGGAGCTCTTTGTGTTGGATGTGGAGCTAATAAATCCGTTAGGTTAATGAAAGCCAGGAAGAGCAGAAGAACCAACTGAGCCTATATATGTATTGTCAGGACTATAAAAAAGAGAATGCGGCATATGTTTACACTATTTTCCTTGTGCTATTGAATATACTGCATTTACACCACATATTGCTTCCCAGCAGACTTATCGTAGGTGTTGAGGCCATAGGCAACAGCTACGAGAGTATAGAGTATAGAGCTGCTTTTCACGATGCATTTAACTCAGTACTATGAATCAAACACACTCGAATTAGCAACCAGCTGTCAAAGATAATCTCATGTGCTATAATCATATAGTTAAATAGGACTTTATGTAACATGTTCTTGCAAAGATTTCACAATAAAAGCCTTGATAAGAAGTGAAACCTTTTTATCTGCCCGTCTGACACCACCGATCACATTCAGAGTTCCTTAAATCACCTTTCTTCCCCATTCTGACCCTTGAGTTGAACTTCAGCAGATCATCTCGCAATATCGATGTTTACATCGCTTTATTCGATATTTGCATTAGTGAGGCATATATAAAATAAATGTCTGGATCCAAAAAAAAGAGAAAAAAAATCCAAAAAAAGAGGCAACAAGTAAAACACAGTGAGAGAAGCAGAAACAAGGTAGGTCGGTGCTAAAATTAGCCCACAAAGATGGAGGGAAGACATAGAAACTAAAGACACACCAGGGAGAAGTGTAATAAAACAAAAAATGAAGGAAGTAAAAATACAGAGATCCACAAGGAATAAAAATCTTCAAAATAAAACAGGAACTATCCAATAAAACTGAGGTCACAAGAAACCATAATAAGAGGTTTCTGTTACAACTTCGCCACAAAGGTTGGAGAACTAGTTAATAGTTAATCAGAAATCAGAAATAGTTCATCAGAATTTAAAATGACAATGATGCTAATGCTAACCAACATGAAGAATATATCAGTTCTCCACATGAAGTGGGGATAAAAGAAAAATACGTGCTTATGGGATTTCGTGGGATCAAAAAGGACAGCAAAGCAAACATGGCCCCTTGAACTAATCATGTTAAGTACGCATCAGCAGTTAGCACTGTCACACCATCTTACTACAAACTTGAAAATGAAACGAAAGGAGGTGGAAAGTAAAACAGAGAGGGTGTTCATGTTAAGGGGCTAATAGCCAAAAAACAAAACACATTTTATTGGCTTGATTTTAATGAGACCTCAGAAAACGGAGACAGTGAGAGTAAGTCAGAGAAACTAGTTACTCCTTCCAGGCTGTTCCCCCTGACTCAGCACACAGCGTGGACAGCACTGAAGGATCACTGAAGCCCTCGGTGATAAAAATGGCATGCAGCATATACACACTGCTTCTGTGAAAGACTTTCACACCTTCTGCATCGTTCTGCTGGGTGATACTACAAATCTGCAAAGTGCCTGTTGATATCTTAGAGTTGAGTCTGTTTTTCAACATTTGGATCCTCACTGGTATCCTGCACACATAAATTAATTACAAACACTTTGGGTAGTTGTATTTGGACATTCTCTGAGTGCTGTATTGTGCAAAAAGATGCTTGTGGGAAGTGCAGGTGGTGGCTTTCTGTGTTGCTATGCGACTACGGCAAATTCTGTATTTAAAAAAGTGTTGTTTTTTTTTAGTTAAAGCTGAAAAGCTGAGGAGTCATTTAAAATAATGGATGCAGATTTCCATGTTACCTGTTCGCACTTGTACTTTCGTGCCTCTGGGAAGGCTTTTCTTTAACTCTTAAAAGGTCAGTCTCAAATAAGGCCTTCGTTTAAAGCAATTTCTTTTGCTTCTCAAAAGTTGGACTGTGTATTTTTAGTAGAAAACTGGCTGTGTCCCGGTGACCTGAGTTTCTTCTCTGATCTGTGCCTCACAGACTGTGGCTTTTTAAACTTACTGCGGGTTGTTGGATGAGGTGTAGGAGTTTGGACTCATTTTAAAAAAATGTTTTAAATGCTCTCCCGTCTCCACTAAACTCTATCGTTTTTAAAAAATAATAATTTATTTTTAACATTCGGGCTACAACTCTGCTGCTACGAATTCTCATCTACAGTCCACCAGAAATAAGCAAAATGTTATCGTGGAATTTTCAAATCCTGTGTCCTCAGTAATGTACGACCGGATATTGATTTTGAGGGACGTTATTATACATTTAGGCTCAAGCTATAGTCAATAAGTATGGGAATTTGAGATTTTTTTAAAAAATCTGTAAATAGCCCCTCTGATGACCATGATCAAGCTCTCCGTCATGTTTGGCGACAGGGTTTTTATATAGAACAATATTAAAATTAAGGAAACTGGTTTTTTAGACCTCAAATATGAAACATTCAAGTCACTCAGGAGTTCACGTCTGATTGGGACCAGAGTAAACAAAAGTATAGTTGAAAAAAATACCTGGCTGAGTGATTCTGTTCTGGCTTTCAGGAAAGAATGCATTCAAGCTCCAAGTATGGTTGCAAATTTTGAAATCTTTCTTGCTTAGATTTCAGGATATGGTTGGACCTCCAAAGATGGCATATTCTTCATTTTTTACTTTTTTTTTTTTAAATTAATCAAAAGCCAAAGTTTTTGTTTGATGCAATAAATTCTGTGTACATTCTGTGTATAAATAAAATTGAATTGAATTATTAAAAACAATCAAAGTATGTAGAATGTTTGTTACTTTGAGCCTCTGAAAACTGTGTACTATATGTAAAGATGGTCATAATTCCTAAGTAATTATTTTTCTTAAATACTTAAATAGTCCACTGTGGTGGCGCACAGAGGCAAAATGAGAAAAAATGTGTTATAAATAAACTGTATCTAATGTATATCAAAGCAACAGCTTTGCCTAATTTTAGTTGTTATCTGCTCTCCCAACCTTCATGTCAAAATAAGTTGGTTCTCTAGTCTTAACCCAAAAAAACCAAACAGCAGTCTTCAGTGGAAGAGCTTCATGTTCCAAAACTGAAAGCTCCACATTAGGTCAGGAGCACAACCAGGATGGTGCTCTCTATTCTTAATATTCATGTGGGCATGCATGAGTTCCTCCTTCAGGGTCAGAGAGTCAGTGTCGAGATTTACTCCAGGTCTTTGGGCGTTTGAGGCAGAACATTTGGAGTATGTGACCATGCTATCTTGCGGTGGCTCACAGCACATGGAAAAGGCAGAAATTATTTGGAACACCAGCACAATCAGCTGCTCTGCTTTCTACATTTGGCTCTGTTCAACTTTTCCCCAAAATGAAGTTCAAATTGAAGGGTCGGCAAATTGGCAAGTGGGTGCGGTCTCTGAATCTTTTGATTGGACCTCATGTACCTTAATGTGGGTGAAATGAACAAGGCATAGAGCTTGTATTTTGCTTTTCTAGCCATTCATGTACTAGACACATTTTGAAAACATTGAAGAATCCCACTATGTCAAATTGCTTCACATTATGTGGCTAAAAATCTGTTCTTCGAAAAGAACATGCAGTACAGCACATACCCTCATAAATCTGTTCATCACTGAGAACAGAAGCACATCCTATCACTGATTCAGCTCCATCTGAGGTAAACATACATATTATAAAAATGTCCTGTAAGCGTGTGATTGCTATGTCGGTCGTGTAATCACTGCTGCTTACTGCAGAGAGCTGGCAATTTGGTCTCGCGGGCTGACTGGCCTCAGGATTTTCTTCCACTTGATTTTGGGAAGGTGAAACAGTTTCCTGTTCCTCTGTGCTGTTTGGTCTGTGCTGTTATTGTAGATTTAGCTCTTGTCTGTGTGCCCTGGCTTGAATAAACACGGTGAACTATACACGGAAAAGTCTTCATAATCTGCCACTGTATGACCAGCTATTTCGATTTCTTGAATTTTCCTTGCGTTCCATAATAAAAACTGTATGAACCGCTGTGGCAGAATGGCTACATCTATGATTACAAGATCCACATTTAAGAGCTTCAAAGTATTATTTGGGATCATGCCTACAAGCCTTTATGTAATAAATCCTGTTTGGGATACTGTTGGAGCTTTTTATACATTACTGACACAGTCTTTGGCATAGTATCAAACATTAAATGTTATATTCCAAGTTTCTATATTAATCATTTTCTTTGAGACAAAATTGTGTCATTATGTTTGGTTTAAAACTTTACAGGATGTTATTATAATTATTCAGCTGGAGGGACGCTGTTCTTCTGTGACTGGTTGTTTTATGTAAAGGAACTTTATAAACTCTGGGAAAAGAGTTCAAAGGTCATGTGGGAGGTAAGCTGTTACACAGCTGTAAACTTGATTAAGTTACCTGTTCAGTGCTTTTTGATTGGTCTGTAGGGATGGGAATTGATACGGATTTAGCAAATCAGATTCCATTATCGATTCAATTCCTTATCGATTCTCATTTGCTCGGCTTTGAGAGTCACCTCCATCTCTAAGCAGCATAATGTATCAAAGACATTGCATTCAGTCAAGTTAGCTGTATGCTGTGTGGTCAAATGTTTGTGCATGTATTTATGAAGTATTTCCTCTCTTTGTTGTGATCAGTGGTGGGTCATTTCTCAAAAAAAAAAAAACCTATTACATATATTACACTGAACATCTTGATGCGTTCTCAATCATCCAGGTAAGTAAATCTCCAAAAGTTGATTCTGTTCATCTGGATGTAGATTTTTCAGTGGGAGAAACGTTTCGTCAGTCATCCAGTTGACTTCTTTAGTCTCAGCTGACTGCAGGTTTCCCCAATCTTATAAACAGTACATTTGCATAATGACTGAAACCAGCCCACTGAAAAATCTACGTCCAGATAAACAGAATCAACTTTTGGAGAACTACACAGAACACTTTTCTTAAATGTAGTGTGGTACATTACTTAATTACTCCAAGGAGAAAGTAATTTGTTACACTTCTTGTTACATTAAAATGACCTGAAACAAACTGTCTCATAGTCACCATTTAACAATATAAAGCTATAGACTGCAGCCCAACACACCTGTCCTACTGAGGAGACACATATGATCTTTCTCTTTTTTAGACATGAACATAAAGGCTACAACACAAATCAAAGAAAAAAAAAACAGCTCTAAGAGACATTAAAGCGATCACCACGGTGATTCTGCTTTGGAAACATGAACAGATGGAAACGGAGGCTACAGCCTGACTGCCGCTTGGCTGTCGCGCTCTCGTCCTTTGCAATAAAAATAAAAGTAATGTCTATATCCACACTGTAGACTGAAAGATAGTGGAACTCTCTACAAGAACTCTACAAGAACCAGTTCTCGATTCCCATCCCTATTGCTCTGCAGCTAACAAGCACTCTAAATATATTTTTAAGTCCTCTAAAGTCTGATGTCATGATCCACGATGTCTGCAGATATGTTTATCCAGTCAAATAAAGCTACAATAAAATTACTGTAGTGCAATATTGCTTTATAAAGTAGAATAAATGAGAAATCTGTAGCGCTTTATTACAATGAATTACTCAATTCCATTGTATGATATACTGTCTCACTTCTTCTCCATGACTCATTTTACCCAACAAGCACATCATTGTTCACAAATGTAGATAAAGCCACTGTTTCTCTTCACTTGTTTAACACAGTGTGTTTGTCCTTAACTTCTAAGAAGTTCTGAATGTATCTGTTTCTGGTTAATGTTTTTACATCTTTTATTAAAACTTAAAAAAAACCCATCAGTCACAATAATGAATGGCTGGCACTTATGGTGCACTTAGTCTGAGCGTGTCTATGTATTTGTATTTCTCATTAAAGAGTGTCACACACAACTTTTGGCACTTTCATAACCAAGAGAAACATAGAAAGGTAGGATTCATCATTTAGTGTGTCTGAAAGTGCAATATTTATTATTAATCTTGTCAAGCAGAAACTGTAAGTACTTATTATTCTTTGAAAAGAACAAGACAGATGTCAAAGGAGGACAATCTCATCCTCAAGGAAAGCCTTTCATTGTTATGTTCGTAATGCTTATACTAGACAGCAAAGAGAAGATGATTTGCGGCTTAAGTCAAAACCATTACTTAAATCCATCAAACATCCATTAAACTTCATTTTTAATCTCAGTCCATTGATCGAGAGTTCTGCAGATCAACAACTGTATCAGAGCTATTAAAATGGCTCGACCTGTTTGATCCAGGTTATATTGTGAAAGCCAATTTGACTTGCTGAGCAAACGGTAACAGTAATACTATTCTCGGTTGAAAACTCGATGGAGGATGTCAAAGTAAATTTTTCCTGGTTATTAAAATATACTTTTTAATCAGCTGGAATACTGTAATACCTCTCTCAGAGCATTAAACAGAAGAATGCAGAATTCTTCATACTTGCAGGAAAACCTCAGGGACACGACACTCAGCCAGGATCTGCTATAAGCACTTTTCTATTGAAAGGCACGAGGAACTGCAAACTTGCAAACTCTTCTCACTCCATCCATAAGTAACTTTTTACAGCCTGTCATTTACCTTGGTCACACAGGAGCTGTAAAAATCCATTTGTTTACACAGTTAATGAGCTAAGGGTGTCATTAATTTTACACCGCATTTAGGACTTTAAGCTGTCTGGACCTACAATTATGCAGCACTATTGATGGGACATCACATTTCCCCCCTTAGCTTTTTTACTGATAAAACTGCTATCGAAAACACAGAGTTAAGAAACATTACTAATATTAAAAGCACTTTTAATAGTGTGCATATTCTGCCTAATATGCAATATAAAAATAGCTGGTCATGCTGCCATTTAAAGCTGCACTCTTCTTCTAAGTTACATCTAAGCCAAATTATCATGTTTAAAGTGAAAAAGTTAAGTCCATTTTTTCAACTAGTGAGGTGTTAGCATCTTTAAATCCTATATATAGATCCAAAAATCTCTGTGTTTTTGTTCAGCATTGGTATTCTCCTTGAACTCTCTCATGCAGGCCATTTTTGTCCAGTCTCTTTCTTATTGTTGAATCATGACCTTTAACTTTAACTGAGACATGTGAGGCCTGCAGTTCTGGGTTCTTTGTGACCTCCTGGATGAGTCGTTCTTGGAGTAATTTTGGTCGGCTGGTCACTCCTGGGAAGGTTCACCGCCGTTCCAAGTTTTCTCCATTTGTGGATAATGGCTCTCACAACGATTCACTGGAATCCCAAAGCCTTAGAAATCCCTTTGTAACCCTTTCCAGAGTGATAGACGTTATAGACTTTGTTTCCCAAGTGTTTCTTTAGACTGCCAGGATGTGTTGCTTTTTGAGATCTTTTACACTTTATCAGATAAGTTCTGTTTAAGTGATTTCAAGATTAATCAAAGTTAATTCATGATTTAACGAGGGGGTCAATTTTCACACAGGATCACGTAGGTTTGCATATTTTTTCCCTTTATAAATGACATCATTATTTAAAAACTACATTTTGTATTTACTCAGGTTATTTTTCTCCAGCATTAAAATTTGTTTGCTCATCTGAAAAAATTGAGCATGACAAATATGCAAAAAAACCCAAACAAACTAGGAAATCATGGCGCAGTAGATGACTGATTGATTTGAATAAAAGTGAATAAAGTTTCAGTATTCACAAAACTTCCTACCACTAAGAGTTCCTCACAGTTTTGCAATCCTTAGAGATTTCAAGAAAATTCTTAGAGCTGTGGCATTTTCTACAAATTTATACTGAAAGTTAAAACTAAATCCTGGTCATGATAAAACTTTTTCATAAAGCATTTTAGTCCTTAAAAGATTTCCTGAGGCGAAAAACTGATAGGGGTGAAAAAGGAGGCTTAAGAGCTTCTTAAGCAGAGGTTGATATGGATGAAGGAGAAAGTGAGTAGAGCCATGGGAGAGCAGAGAAGTGAGAAAACAGGATGTTTGCAGTTTATGTAATCTGGTTAATTAGCTTTTGTTTTGTGTTCATATTTTATTAGTCAGCATAATACTTCAGAGATATTTACTTTATCATAACTACAAACAACACAAACTCTCCCTGTCTCTCTCTATGACTGTGTGTTAATAGATATGTTAATATTTTAAATTAATCCCTGCAAGAACATACTTGTGAAAAACGTGCTATTTGTTTTTGTGACAAAAAGGTAATAAAAAGACAGAGAAAAATCAAGATATGGGGGAAATATGTTTATCTTGAACAAATTTTATATTTGTAAGTAAAGGTTTCTGATGATGCACTGAATTAGGAATGCACCAGATTCATGTCAGTGTATACTCCTCCCCACCTGCCCCACTGAACAAACAGCCTGTCTGTGCTTTTCTGTACAACGAATGAGGGGCAGATGTAATTCTTGCCTTTGATGCATGTTTGCTGTGTCTTCCTGTCCATCCTGGGCCCAGACACAGTGCATCTCTTTGTTGTGTTGTTGCTGGATCTAAAAGGGAATTTAGATGAGGGAACACTTCCTGATACAAATGAGTTTTTAGATGGCATGTAGGAGGAAAAGTTCAAAATAAGTAACTAACATTTCGGTTGGCTCCTCATGCTGGCAGCCATGTGGGGTGCCTCAATCATTGGGCACGAAGATCATTCACTCTCACCGTTTTTTTGCCATCCATATTTCTCCCCTTGCTGGCTGCTGGAGGGCTTGTTTTGGAGCTGACTTATAGTCAATCTCTTCTTCATCTAAAAACTCAATGTCAGACCCTGATTAGACGGTGCTGCTACATGTCACCTGGTTGAGCAGGTGACCCATGTACTAAAGGCTAGAAGCCTCAGTTTAAGCCTGCCCGTAACCATTTCATGCTTATATATTCAATTTTATTTATAAAGTGCCAAAAAACAGCAACAGTTGCCTCAGAGTAATCAGCACTTGATATGGAAGATCTGATTGGTTAGAAATATAAAAAATCTCCCTACCTTTCTGCCTACTGTTTGCACTGTCATATTTATTTAAGGCAAAAAGGCCTCACATTCTGAAAAGTCTTCATCACCGACTAAATCTTCCTCTCTTCTGAAATTTGAGGATGGATCAAGAGATCAGTGGTTTGATGTCTGGCTCCACCTCTCCATGCATAAAAGTGTCCTTTGGGACTCAAACTGTACTGATACTAAGTTGTAAATGTTAAATAAAAGTGCTTCGCTACCAGTGTTGGTCACTTGAGAATAGTAATTAGTTACTAATTACTGAAAGTAATCCAGTTACTTTACTGATTACTTGTTTTCAAAAGTAATTAGTTATTTTATTACTTTTTAACAACATGATACACAACCTGAATAAATAATAATAATAATAATAATGATAATGATAAAGCAATAGACCTTTCAACCCAATTTTTTCTGCATATTTCATGATATAAACTGAATCAAATGAAAAAGATTTCTTTAATTGTTTATTAGTTTTAATCTTTTAACTTTATGCATGAAGCAAAATTTAAATTATATGCAACAGCCTTTGACTGGAAGCAATTTGTTTAACATTTAAACCTATTTTCTGCATATTCCAGCATATAAAATGAAATAATGTTTTGTGTTTCCACTCACTCTTTCAAATAGATGCAAGTAAAACACAGCAAAAAATAAATATAATCAAAGATTCAGCAGCACTAAGTCCTGTCACTCTTAAGTCTATTTTCACCGTTTTAGCAGGAGTGGGGCCAGTGGAGGTTTGCCCAGTGCTGCAGCGGTCATGTTAGTGGGGGGATCCTCTATGAATTTCACATTCCAGTGGCAGCGTACTAGGTGCTTGCTCAAGTTTAATTTTTTCGCTGTAGAAAGACGTTTTCTTCCCACGCAGTGTACAGCTAATGTTTTTGTCACTTTTTACAGAACCAAACTTAAAGTGATGTCAGTACTTCCACGCTTTAAACCCTGCATGGTTGTACTCTTTCCGCACTCCATATTATCCATAGTTGATCTACACACGTCTGTTGCTGCCACGGATGTCGCACGCTCGTACGTCATTGTCATGAGACATTCTCACAAACAAAATCATGGTTTAGTAACAGTAATCTAATTACTTTTTATTGCAATAGTAATCCTTTACCATACCAAAAAAAAAAATCAGATTATGCGTTACTGCCCATCTCTGTTCACTTCAGACACTACTACTGTTTGAATATATGTGTGTGACTGAGACTTACTTTAAGAAAGCTTTTGAGTGCTTAAATTGAGTAGAAAGGCATCATATAGTACCAGTCCATTTACCGTTTTAAAATGGCTCAGGATCTCTGAGTAGATAATCTTTTCGTCATCTTGGTCAGTAAGGAGCCACACATTCAAAGCTACATATTTGTTGTGTCCCAGGTGCGATGGAGCATAAGAAAAAAATAATCAAATAAAACTGAAAGTAAAATGTGTGGGAATGTGGGAACAGGCAGGTGTAGGTGCTTGAATCGTAACAGTGTTGGAACATTGAGTGGGAAAAGCATGAGAAGAAAGAAAAAAACACCACACAACGGGCACATATATACAAACAAACAGAGTGAAGGGACACAGCATCTCCACAATTTCATGACCCACCGCATAAATAAAAGTGTAGGGGTTGTGAAGTAAGTGGAAACATGTTATTTTATACGTTCTTCAGAGAAAATGAGCCACACTAAGAAATCTGAGGTTGAAAATACGCGTAACATTGCACAGGCTCTCCTGTAATTACAGGATACAGATATTTTTTGTTAATTGATAGAACGCTTATTTATCTTTCTTTATTTAATTTAAGTTTCTATTTCTAATAGATAAATAGACAGTTGAACACAAAGTTCCTGTTTTTTCACCATTGCTTTTCTTTTCTTTGGTGTAGTACAAATTGCACTCTAGGAGGTTTTTATCAGTAGGAAGACCTGTAAAACTTACAACACTGTTAAAAGTTTAAAATTCACCTCACTTGCATTTTCTAAAGATGCTCAGTGGTTTCGACTGAAACCTTTGGCCCCCGTGCCTCATGTTTGGCATCCCTGCATTAAAGGATCCAGGTCTAACTGAACTGTCAAATCTTGAACGTGCATATTTGAGTTGTGTTAGTTTCATGATGTCCACACTCCAGAACTAACCTTCTGAACTGTTTCTGCAGTCTTACATTTGATCACATGGTCAGTTACATTTGATGAATTAATTGGCAATAAAGTTGCCACCACAATGCCAATGGTTAGATGGAAAAACAAAAAAGAAAGTACATTTCCTTGAAACACTTCATAACCAGAGGTAATTAAACTATATTGACAGCAGGTGTGCTAGTAATAATAAATAATACAAGCTAAACACGTTATTATGTTAATATCATATGAGCCATATAAGATTAACTGCTAGAAACACAAGCATAGGAAATAAAAGTCAGCAAGCATATAAGTATCAGCAGAATTTAAATCAGAAGTAGGTGTGTACTTTGACACATTTTGCAGGTTAAATATGGCTCCTAATTTATTCAGTAGAGATGCTCATTACAGAGTTCTCAAAGTACAACCTGCAGGCCAACAAACAGAGAAAGGAAATAACACTATTGTACTTGTCATTCATCCCCAGTTCGTCTCACATGGCACGATAAAGAGCACAGAGGATGAGCGTTTCTTTTGAATTTGAGCTTGCCTGTTTCAGACATCAAAGCAGACTGAGCCTTCCCAACTTTCCTGTTGTCTCTGTGTGAAATGCCGTCGCTCTAATGGTTAAAAGGAAACTGTGATTCAGTGCAGCGCTGGCAATTAACAAGCAAAAAGCACCATTTTGTGACAGAAACATTAAAAACACTAATTAAATGTGACTGATGTGTGTCATTTTCTTGTGGGTAGTTTGCTCATATGCCGGCTCACTAAATTGGTACTCTGTCATCAAAACTTTGAGAACCCCTGGGTTAGAGTATTCATAATTATACTATTTCAACACAGTGAATCCATTACCAGTTAGACTGCATTTCTTCCCCTTTTTCTGACCAACCAGTCACGTTTCAGACTGTTTGTCATACCTAGCAACATAACCAGCCATACCTCCTCACTTCACCACAGGTAAAGGCTTAATGCCCAGAAACGTTTCCTTTATAACTCTTAAGCTTAGAGTCTTTTCAAGTCTTCTTTTCAGTCTTTTCATTTTCAAGTGGTTAAGTTGCATCCACACAGAAGGTAATTTGCTCATCGCTTTGTTGCTGATGACTTGTCACCAGCTGTCATTCCAGGCTCTGGTTACCAAGGAAACCCTCATTTGCTAATCAAGGATATCCTGCGTTCTCACTGGATGATGATATGAAGTTGGTGCTAGTGATGATGTTCACACAGGTTTTGGTTGTTGTCATTGAATATAAATTGCTATTTATTTGATAAATGCAATAGATAGATAATAATAGTTTTTTTTTTAATACTGCATGTTTAATGCTTATTTCGTTTTTATGTTAAAAAAAATAAAACAAAGATATTTATAATTCTGTTGCATAATGGACAAGAAATGGATTTGTATGTGCTCTGCAGTATTGTTTTCATAATGTATATTTATTTGATTTTCTAAACATTCAGATTTTTGTTACTTTTTAAAAAAATAAGATATGAGGATTGTAATTACTGAAAATGTCTTTTAATTGTATGAATATATTATTTAGAGCATCTTGTTAACTTAAGTGACAACAGCAATTATAAACACTACTTTACCATATTTAATTATTTATAACTTCTATATATTCTATGCTCTCAATATTGCTGCCTCCATAAGGATAGAATATGCTACAGGCTGATGGAGGCTTTACTGTCCGTACACAGTGCTTGACAAATTTATGAGACCACCACACAATGTTAGGTTTATACCCACTAAAAGTACTGGTAATTATGAAAATAATTCCTTATGTTTCTGCAATATTTAATCCCCCAGAATGAAAATGATATTTTGAAACTGGTAGATTAAATATTAAAATAATATTTGTAATGCTAAAATTTAATTATTTTTGTTATCTGTGAATTTTCAAACTTTCAGTTTTACAAAAAAAGGCAGAAAAAACTGTGAAGCACGTTATTATTAGTTTTGGATTAAGATGCCAAATTAGCATTACTTATTTGCTTAATCCTAAAAAGAAGAAAGAAAAAGTTTCATCGCTCTACAAGTCGTCTCAGATTTGGGCATAAAAATCTGAAGAACACTTATTTTATTTTCAACTTTTAAAGGCTTAGTTGCTGATATATTTGTAAAAAAATAAATAAATAATATTTATGTATATATATATATATATAAATATATTATAAAAGATGACCTGTTAAACTAGTTAAGCGCTGTACATCACAGGGTTTATATATATATATATATATATATATATATATATATATATGTATATATATTATGGGTGCAGCGATACTCGTATCGATATTGAACCGTTCGATACAGTGCTTTCGGTTCGGTACGCATATGTATCGAACAATACAAAATTTATTTGATCAACTTTCCTTCTGACGATGCTGTCTGTGTTGAGCGCTCAGTGGATCTGTGCTCGACAGTGCAGCCTAGGTGGAGTAGTCGAACGCAGATTCACTGAGCGCAGGGCAAGCTAGCAAGACAGAAGCTAAGCTCGTTGGAACATGGCAAATTGAACCTCCCCCACCCTCATTCAGATCTGGCGTTTGGAACTATTTTGGTTTTCATGTGACGTATGACCCTGAAGGTAAGCGCATCATGGACTAAAGTAAAACAGTATGTTGGATGTGCCAGCAATGCTCAATTACATTGGTGGGAACTAGTGCGTTAGCGCAGTTAGCTCGTTAACGTGTTGGCCGTCCAGCCCCACGCACGGGGCGATCCGCAGTAGCTCGTTAACGGAGATTTGTGGCGTTAACGTCATTTCAGATTAACGCTGACAGCACTAGTGGGAGCACAACGAATATGACTGCACATTTACGCCGACATCATCCTAGTGAAAAGACAAGTGGAAGCAGACAAAAACAACAAGCACGCATGCTACAAACTTTACCCGAGTCATTTAGACAGCCGTTAGCACATGATTCTCCTTATGGGGACCTGATATGTTTAATATGCTGCTAAGAGTATAGCCCAGAAGAAGCGTATAGTATAGCTTTTATTTTGGAAAGAGACATTTCTCTGTAATAAACTCTCTTTTCCAAGATGAGTGATTTCTAGATCAGATAGATTTTTTTTGTTACTTTGTTGTTTCAGCAACATTAAATTTAAAAACTGTACTTTTGAGTTAAAATATATATTTATAATTTTAATAAATGACAAATTAAAAAAGCATGAACATTTTTTTTGTATCAAAAAAATATCGAACCGTGACACCAAAGTATCGAACCAAACCGAACAGAACCGTGAATTTTGTATATCGTTGCACCCCTAATGTATATATATTTAGAAGTACGAATAAAATAAAACTGATGAAATATATACATTTATATTCAGAAAACTTTGACTGTACTATTTTTTTTAATGAAACACATTTGATGTTGATCATGACCATATTTTCCATTAACCTTGAGGTAATATCCAAATGAATGCTATATTACATAACAGTTATCTGTATATATCTGTTGGAGGTTTCTTCCTGTCAAAAGAGAGTTTTTCCTCCTCACTGTCGCCAAAGTACTTGCTCATAGGGTATCATGTGATTGATGGGATCTCTCTGTTTCTGTATTACTGTGGGGTCTTTATCTAACAATTTAAAGCATCCTGAGGTGACTGTTGTGAGATTTTGTGCTATATAAAGAAAACAGAATTGAAATTAAACTGAAAATTGTCTATGTAGATATAGAAATTTCCTGAGTTTGCTAACAGAAAATTAAAGTTAGCACAAACTGCAACAGTTGGTAACTATATAAAACCATTCTGTAGTATCTCTAACAGAAAAAAAAACCATCAGTGGTTCCCTTCATATTTGTTTTTATTCATCATGAATACTTAAAATAGTTTTACACACTACTTGACAAGATGATAATGATGAAGAAAAAAAATCATAAAAATGAGCATATAACAGGTCAAATTTCTTTCCAATAATGTGCAGTGTTTGGCTGTTTGACTGTGACTGACCCGAGGAAGGAAATGAAAAGGAGACACACAAAGAAGAAAGTGTTAGATATGTGAGAAATGAGGAATCAGAACAGTAAGAAACATGAGAAAGGAACAAAAGGCATTATCAGGCCCAGAAACTAATGATACAGAAGTGATAATGGCAGCGTTTTTACTCTCAGGTAATGGCCAGGAACAAAAGACATCTCAAGAATGTAGCATATCAGACTGAAGAAGCTCTTAAAGGTTTGATTGTATCCGCACTTCATTTTGTTTGGTTTAAACCAGTGGAGGAAATGTCATCTGTTTTTTTCTCTTCCCATTCTGAATTTCCTGAATACAACTTCTGATTGCAATGACAGGTGATTCTAAAGAAATGGTAAAAGCTTGCTTTGTTTGACTTAGTTTTTGGTTCTGTCAGTGACTAGGTGGCTGAATGTGCAGTGTAGAATTTTAGTGAGCTAAAGAGCTAAAAATGTTCCTCATAAGCTGATGGAAATGAAATGAAAGCCGAGAAAATATTGATCTTACGTTTCTTCGGGTGGATACAAGTAGTATGAATGCTAACAATACACAAAAGGATATGAAGGAAACTGTGCACGTTGAGACCTCGGAAAAGTTAATATCTTGGTTATCTATGTTTTTCTCGTTTTTTCCAGATTGTATTCTACTTCTGAACCACAATTACCACATGTAATGACAAACTAATGATGCAGCACGAGTGTTGCCTTTATTTGCAGACTCATGGAGCCGTTCCTGAACATCCCTCGAGAAGCGGTGGGTGTGTGGGCAGTGAAGGAGGGGTTAGGTGCGATTACGTAGGGGAGTCTTGCAGAAAGTAATCCCCCAGCGGCACGCCAAGCGAGCCTCTCGGTGGTCAGAGGCTTTCGTCAGCTCGCTCATTAAAGCCCCCTATCTCTTCTTCTTTCGGCTTCAAATTGCCTTCCCAGCCTCATACTGCGGTGGGGCCAGAGGGTCAACAGATTATCTTCTTAATCCCGGTAATCCGTCCTCACATCAGTCCGGGATGATTCTCACCATAATTGTATTCGCTGCTGCCTCAATTAGAAAGAAGCAGGGGTCTGAGGAAATGAGGTGGAATGAGACGTCAGGGAGGATCAGCAGCAAGAACGCACATATGTTTTTTTTTTTTTCTGTAGTGTGTGTGCGCGTGTGTGTGGCATTGCACAAGTAAGGAGCAACCCAAAGTTCATCTCTGAGGAAACCGGCTGGGTTAGTTCCTCGCTGTCAGTGAAAGTGTGACAGTAGTTCAGCGAAGTGCAGTGACGACAACTCGACTGATTTGTGGTCCAGTTGCGTAAGGTGGCTCAAGCTTTGAGGACTGAAGCACTCGGTGCAGTAACACAATCAGCCATTGGAAATGTGTGTGTCGAGACGTGTGAAAGACACAAAAGAGCTGCGTTAACATGTGTCCGGCACTGAGAAGTGATGAAATATGTAAATAACATGAGTTCATAGTGCATGTATCTGTGAGCTTCTCTCTGCTCCTCCTATTATCCCTGTCAGTATGATAAGTCAAAGGTTAACCACTCCTAATGGGTGGACATTATGTTAATTAGACGATCTATTAGCGTCCTGTCAGATTAGGCTCAGCTAACACGAGGCTGGGTCATAGGGCGAGAGGCTGAGAAAATCAAACAGGGGTTTTAGCCTCAGGAGAACTTTTCTTTCCTAATGGTTCCACACTGTGTGGCAAACTGTCTTCAAGCTGGGGGTGATGTTATAGGTAATGGCCAGGAACTAAAGACATCTAAAGAATGTGGCATAAAAGACTGAAGAGGCTGTTAAAGGTTTGTCTGTGCCTGCAGTTTATTCAGTTTGGATACTAGAAGATTGCTTTGTTTCGCATGGTTTTGGTTTCTGAAACAAAAGCTGTTTTCGAGCACAAACTCCAGAAAAAAAACAGGAGAATCAAGTTGGGACACTGTCCAAAGTTGTCACATCTGAATACGACACAATGTGATCTGCTTCAGAGCGATTTGCACTTCTTCAAAAAGCTCTCTTATTGTGAATTCATCTATTACCCACACCAAATGGACATTAGACAAACTGTCAATGACAGAGTTTGAATGTTAAAGACACTTTAATGTCCAGCTAGGTCAGACTCCTGTCTTCTCATGTGTGACAATGGTTTAAAATCCATGGATAATAAATTCATAATCCCTGATGTCTTTCTCCCTAGCTACTTCTCCAGTTCCAAATCCCAAATCATTTCCATCCCACATGGAATATTTTATTCCTTCAACGCTCTGGGGTGTCTCAGAGAGTCCTGCAGCTGATTTCACAGCTAATCTAGTTTTTGTCAATGTAAATGAGCACATTCCAGGTATAGAGCCATCTTGTCCTGTATTTAAAGTAAATTCCAAGTTTAAAGTATTCCTTATTGATCATAATCTGGGCCTTGGTTTAGCTCCTCAGTTCAACCACTAAACCTGAGCTGTTCTAGCGCCTTTATCTTTAAGCTAACATTCTTAGTCCCTCGAGGTCATTCTCATGAGTTAAGGTAAAACTATTGCAATGCTAGTTAATGGTACTGTACAAGTTCAAATCCTGAGTGCTCTAAGGCTTCAGAAATTTAAGGATCTGGCTCACATCCCAGCTTTACATTTGGCTACAAAATGTGTGAGGTTACAGGTCAGTGAAGACACCAAGCTGCACACTTACCACTCCTTGATGTTCATAAAAATCACAAACCTATTTGGTGACCGAAGATAAGATGAATGGATGGATGCCATCACTGGGAAGTGGCAAGAATTATAGACTTGTCCGTATTTCCCATGCTCTGCTGTTGAGAGCAGTAGAGAGCACAGGGAAGAAAAGCTGAATATGATAACCAGTCTGGACTTCAATTCTCCATTATTTCATTTTTTAGCAGCATGATTCTCAGTCCTTAAGAACTGCAGGTTATCAGATATCAGAAAACCTGTTTTGTTGTTTTAGGTTGCTGTACAGTTTTTCCAGCAGGAGCTTGTCTTGCACTTTCACTCTTGACAAACTGCACAGTGCACTACATAGTTGGACCTTTCAGTGCGGTTATTTATTTGTATTGAACGACCTATGCTGCACAAACAAACTGCACCAAGGGAATAAATGGTCCACAGTAGGGTCCAAAAACAGTACACAAGCATTTGATGTTTGATGTCCCCAGAGGAAGAGAAAAAAGCTCAATTTCAATGTCCATTCATTCCTCCATCATTTTAAAAGTGTGCATAAGTGCTATGAATGCAGAAACTGGATATCAAATAAAGAGAAAACTGAAGTGCTGCAAGGCTCTTAAGGCTAATCTGACAGGTGCTCTTCAGATGCAAGCTCAATGTTAAAAGAAAGGGTTGCTGAGGCATGTTTGTTGATTCTCTTCCTGGAGAATTGCTACTATAATACTACTATAATAACATTATTATATTATTTTACAACAAACATAGTGCTTCAGGAACTGTTTTTTTTTTCTTCTTTTCGGTTATCGAGCAGAAATTGGATGGATAGGATTTCTTTTTTTTTTGTGCAAGATTTGATCACATTTCAATTTTCACTGAAAGAGATACCTCGTGAATTGATAATCCGCATCATCTACAAGGCCTTACCTTACAAAACCTTTGCAATTTCCATCCTCATGATTGTCTTTGCTGCTGGGTTGTTTACATACGTTTCACAGCTCAGTGTTATATTGTATATTTTATTACATTATCGAAGGCAGTGTCTTCGTGATTATATTCGGAGTGTGCAGCGCCCAGGGGCCCCACTTATCCACGCTGCTCCGGTAGAATTAATATGCTTCTTGATATGACCAGGGTTCAATGCTCAGCCTCAGGTGTCTTTTTAATTACTGTTGCTGCTTCTCGTTGTCTTGGTCACCTGTCTTGTTGGGTACTACCAGTAGTTGTAATTTTTCCTCTCTACCTATACAAAACAATCCCTACGTATTTTCTGGCATGAAGAAAAGCACAAAAGGATAAACAATCTGAGAGAAATATACCTCCTGATGGAAAAAGCACAGTGTGTCTGCAAGGAAATGGATCAGAGTGAAACTGTAGGTGTTGGTTGTCATCCTTGTGAATGGATTACTCCTTCATTCTCTTTGACCTTCAGTGTCTCCATGTCTGCCGGTGTGAAGTCAAGCTCGGGTGACCTTTGGATTTTTACACAAGACTCCTAGCCTACTGACGTAACTCTTATCTTTCTCTGGTGCTGATAATGCCTTTCCTCCCCCCACTTGATCTTGATGTGGAAAAGTCAGTTTTCCTCATATCGCTAGATGCAGTAAGAAAGATTATGGCTCGGTGTGGGTGAGTGCACGTGCCTGTGTGTATCTGTGTGGGTCTAAGCACAACAACCTGTGCATCTATGAAAGACAGAGAGAAACAACATGAAATTGGTTAAATTGCCACAGTATCATAATGGCTCCTATTTTTGTTCAGAGCTTTTACATCTGAATCAGAGTGTGGTAATGACCTGTCTTTGTCTTGAGAGAGACTTTGTCTTTAAAAACCTCTGCGCACAAAAAGGAGGCGACAATAATGTGTGTACTTGCAGCTCCTGTTAACCAAACCTCAGTCATTTGCTAATGCAAAATGAAGGTAAACAAAACATGAGCAGCTGTACTGTGAGACCAACAATAGACGATGGCAGAACAAGCATAACATTTTAGCTAAAGTCTTTAATCTGTGATTCTACAAACCCTGACCTTTGTTTGGCATGGCCACTCTTTATGCTAACACCTGCAACCTACAACAGACAAACAGGAAAAAAAAAAGCAAAGTCGTTTATTGCTTTTATTACCTCAAAGTGTTTCTTAACATAAGGCATGTATATGTTGCCTTAAATACAATACAACAAATACAACTAAATACAACATTGTGCATTTTAAAAATAATTAAGAGTGCCATGAACTAAAACTTTAATTACATTACTTAAGGATGTAAAAATGTGGTATACTGTAGACACATTACATGGAAACTCCAATGTTTCAAGCAAAAAAATGAAAAATGTTACAGTATTTCATTGTGAATTTAAGTAAATTACCATTGGATATAACTAGCTTATTCAGTATAAGCAACCACAATTATGGAGGAGAGATGTTAACACGAAAGGTATCCAGATGAGTATTATCAGGGCCATCCACAGGGAACCGCAGACGGTGGTAGAAGAAAAGAAAAGTTCTGTATCAAAGTTGGATTAGAAAAGTAGGAAAAGACGCACAAACCAGAGGAATGACCACAGCATTTAATAATGAAGGAATGTTCATTCAAGAACTCGGGAGAGCTTTACAAGGAGCGGATTCAGCTGATGTCAGTCCATCATGAGCCATCACGCAGAGAAGTCTTCAGGAAATGGGCTGCAACTGTTGCATTACAAATATCAATCAACTCCTGAGCCAGAGACAACATCAGAAGAGTCTTACCTGAGCTGAAGAGAAAAAAATAAGTGGACTGCTGCTCAGTGGTCCATAGCGCTCGTTCAGATGAAAGGACTTTTTGCATTTCATTTGGAAATCAAGGTCCCAGAGTCTGTAGAAAGAGCAGAGAGGCACAGAATCCAACCTGTTTGAAGTCCAGTGTGAATTTTACACTGCCTGTGATGATTTGGGGTGACATGTGAGCTCACGGTGGTGGTGGTGGTGCTGGTTGGCCCACTGTGTTTTATCAAGTCCAAAGTCTAAGCAGCCATCTGCCAGAACATTTTGGAGTTTGGAGTTTTATGGGGATGCCGATTTCCTTGTCTACCTGCCACAGTGCCCAAACTACTACTGCTTGATTGGGTAGCTAACTTCCCTGAGGTGAATGCATTGTGAAGAGGAAGATAAGAAACACTTGACCTAATAATACAAACAAGATAAATGCCACTTTCAAAGCAACCACAGCTACAGTGACCCCTCACCAGCACCCATGTTAAAGGAGCCCCAATCAGTCATTTAGAGTAATATAACTGAAGATACTTTCCAGACGTTTGACATTTCCATATCGAAAATCCTTTTTTGATTGATGAGATGTTGATTTTGAGCCATAACTTTACATGTAATCAACATGGAACATCTGAAAGGTTAGATTTGTGAATTGAGTTACAAAATGCACTTTTTGAATGACATTCTAGTTTTTTGAGATGAAATTACATGAAAGTCAAGCAACAACCATTTTGCTTTACTTGAGACTTGGATGTCCTAGTTGTCTATTTGAAAAAAACATACTTATAAGTATATAAGAGATTTACAAACTAAGAGGACTCCCACATACTCTCAGAAAGTGTAACGCTGCAGTTTCTTGTCCATGATGTTTTCCACTGAAGTAAAAGACCACAGGACATTATTTATTTATTTATTAAGTTTTACAGAAACAGTTAACAGTTCGGTCATCAGCTCACCCCCTGTAGCTATATACAACACAAACAGTCTCAGTTATATCTTCCTTCATAAGAGAACTGAAGTATATATTTAAATGAGTTTTAAATGTAATACTAAATTCCCTAATTACTTTCACCATTATAAAGTCATTTAGTTACTTTCCAAAGAAGTAACTGTATCTAATTACGAAATCTTACTAAAGTGCACAACACTGATCTAATAATATCAAGAAGCAATTTGAGAAATTTTGAGAAAGCGCACATTAGAAAGTTAACGTGAAGCCGCCATGAAGCAGAAAATCATAATTAAAATAAAAATTTCAATAAACGTGCACCAAAAAATATAATATGTGCTGAACGTACTAATTACATTAATGTGAAACTGCAGTTTATATCTAGACTTCTCAAGTTAGACATCTCTAAGAACAGATAATCCACAGAGCCGAGACTCCGTGCGGGCTCGTTTACAGGCCAATCAAGTTTTCTTTTGGATCTTACTGTTATGTCAAGAGGACGTTTTATGGTCCTAATATGAGACTAAGCTGACAGACACAAAAGTAGTCAAATTTAAGAAGAGAATCTGGTCTCGTTGTTATGTTAAATCAAGTTTTGTCATTAAACTTTGGGCAGGGGAAGGAATAAAGCAGATCTTTCCTTAGGGTATGAACCAAAAACTGCACTGAATAACAGTTTGAATCATTTGTAGTCCTAAAATCAAGACGTCTCGTAAGAATTAGATATCTCGTAACCCAATCTAAATCTGCATTTACAGCATCTGTTGTAATTACTGATTCAATAAAGAAAATAACTAACTAACTAACTTTCTAGCCTTCAAATAAGTTTGAAGGCTAGAAAGAAAAAGCCTGGTTCAGTGTTTGCAGTCGCCTGGAATGAAGCTACAACTGATGCTCATTGCTACCATAGAGTATTATACCTGCTGCACTGTGTCAGTAAATAGTGTATTCTAGGTATCCATTTTCTGCAGGCCTTTTTTACAGTACATTGGTTGATAAAAACCTTGAAGATGCAACTACAGAGCCATCACGCTTACATTTATCCCTACATTTGCTGACAACAGCTAGTTTAATAGCTTTCCTACAGTACGCATCTCTCCTACACATTTGGCGGATGCACTTCCCTTCAGGTTTATCATGCAGAACAATACCACATTAAAGAAGAAGTTAAACAATTACCAGCTATTTTTTAAACCACTTGGACACAAAAAAAACAACAAGAAAAGGTTTTCGTCAATGAGGCTGTGGCAAACTTTTTTTTTCCAGATGAAAAGAGCTGATGGAGACGAAGAAAGAGAGCACAGTGTCTGAAAAACAGGAAAATTGTCACATGCAGATGAATGACCTGAAGACAGGAGGGCAGAATTTACACCATTGTTTGCTTTTCACACACAACACTACCAGACAGGCGATCTTATAACAACTGGCCCTGTCAGAGCTCATCTGGAGCTGAATTAAAGGTTCAGGGAGGGAAAAAGCAGTACTGCAATAAAACAAGCTAGCTGAAAAAGGAAATGAGATCAATAAAGCTTCGAGAGAGTCAAGATCTGATGGGGCTGAAAACCATGTTGAGCTTGTTTTCACCTGCTAAGTCTCTACCATTAATCTGCAGCACAGCATTATGGATTATATTGCAGATTGATTTGCCAGTGTCTCACATTTGGTAGCACAGCACTGGTCTTTAAAGCCAAAACTGCACGCGACATAAATTCTGGGAATGTGTGAACCTGCTTTTCAGCAGTCTTTCACGTGTGTTTTTGCTGTGTAAACACATTTGTAACAGAAATAATGTGTGTGAAAACAAAACGAACAAATGAGAAAGGCAACAGCCACCGCTATCTACACTGGGGTTCCTGCACCATTTTAAAAATCACAGTCATTGCTTTTCAAGGACCGTTTTAAGAACAATTTCAAAAAATTCATTATATATTTGGCCTTCATAAGCAAGTCTTAACCACTCATTGGATAAACTGGCATCAATAGAGCGATGGTGAAGATGTGCAAACCAATCACTAACTGTCATACAGTCTATACTTACAGCGCAGGCTTAAATGTTCTCAACTGTTTTCAATTGTACTTGAGTGTGATTAAATTGTTGGCAGACAGATAAAACCAAGACTGAAACATATATTTGGTAAATATTTGTTATTTTTGGTTTATTTCTTATCTATCTGCATCAAGTATGGTGTAGATCAAGGTTTGTTTTTTTTTCATAACCGGCAGCATGGGTCTGCAGCAGTATTTTGACCAAATGAAGCAGGGACACATCACCATGGCAACCAAGAAGCTACAAGAAGTAGCTATTGTATTTTAACACAAAACCTTGAATTTTTCTAAGCAGAACCAAAACATTTTTAACGCCTAAACCAGGGGTCGGCAACCTGCGGCTATGGAGCCGCATGCGGCTCTTTTGTCCTTATACTGCGGCTCCGGGTGGTTTGGGAAAATAAATTAGAAGTATTTAGTTGAAGTGTATTTTATTTGTGTTTAGTTCTAAATTGGAAGATTATTGTGATATTGAAATATAAAAATAAAATTATATTTTACTATTTTTCATCGCTCAAAATAAGCGTCACACTCGCAGAAGCCGGTGTACCCGCCGAAACGCCGTGCATTTATCGAGACTTTCAACCCCAGGTAGGCCAGTTATGGATCTTCGGATCCACATTATGTCAGCAGCTGTTCTCCCACCATGAACTATGTTAAAAGCAAACACGCTCACGCCTCACAGATACAGCTTATAGTCCTGCGTAAAGATGAAGTGACTTTGTACAGCTAAGGCTGAGAGGCGGGATTGTGGGTGCCGCTCAGGTGCATTCCGCCTCCCCAGACCCACCATACACATTAACCAGGTAAAATACATATTTAGGCAGGAATTTTGCAAATATCTATTTTTTTTTTTTTTTTTTGCAGCATAGTGCTTTTTTCCAATTACTTTTTAAAAGTCAGTCAAGGCTCCAAAAGCCCAAAGGAGATATAAGGGGGCGGGCTCAACAACAGTTTTTGTTTGCTACATGGATCATTTTAGTTCAGCTGGGTGGTCTTCCTTTTGTTATATTTCTTTAAGAGTTCAAAATGTGTTAATTACATAAATAAAATGTAATTTTCTCTGTAGCACTTCATGGATTTCATAAGCAACACAGTTGCTCTGTGGATTCTTTTAAAAAGCAGTTAAAAACTTTTCTGTTCAAACAAGCCTTTTGTTGATCTATGTATTTTATATTCTTTACATTATTTACATTTGATCTTTTACATTGTGTATAATGTCTATTGATTGTATTGTTTATTTTAATATTTGTGTACAGCGCTTTGTGACTGCCTGTCTGTTAAAAGCGCTTAATAAATAAACTTTACTTACTTACTTTAGTTGTTCACACAAAGCATAAAGGTAAAAAAACAATATATACAGTGTTATCTTCATTTTAGATGTCAAAAAGTATTTGTGGCTCCCAGTGTTTTCTTTTACGTGGAAACCGGGTCCAACTGGCTCTTTGGGTGTTAAAGGTTGCTGACCCCTGGTATAGCCAAACATCAGGCGCTCGTCTACCCAGTATCACAGCAAAACATGTAATCAGCACGCCGTTCCAACATGTCCACAATTTGCGACTCTAAAGTGTGAAATGGACATGCATGCAGAACTTGCAGTAAGCTACAGTAACGGCAAAGGGAGATATTTTATTTCAATCCAAAATTAAAGCATTTAAACAGACATTATTAACACACCCTACCGCCTACTGGTGTTGGCCAGAGGGGCCGATGGCGCGATATGGCAGCCTCGCTTCTGTCAGTCTGCCCCAGGGCAGCTGTGGCTACATCTGTAGCTGCCTCCACCAGTGTGTGAATATGAGAGTGAATGAATAGTGGCATTGTAAAGTGCTTTGGGTGCCTTGAAAAGCGCTATATAAATCCTATCCATTGTTGTTGTTATTATTATTACTTCATACAACTCAATCTTAAGGTCTCTTGTTTCAGCTAACCTTGAGAGACCTGAGTGTTACGGTGATTGGTCCAGCTGTAAATGTACATACAGTAAATTGTCAGAAGTATGAATTCATCAATGGCCACCACCATTAAAAAAGTGCAAACAGCTATTATGTTGACCCTTCTAGAACAAAACAGAGAGCTTTGGGTGCCTTGAAAAGCGCTATATAAATCCAATCCATTATTATTATTATTATTATTTACATGTAAATACAAATTAGCCACCTAGCTTAATCGTCTCTTGCCTCTCCCCCTGCTGGTAATGCATCTCCTGGATGCGTATCCATTTCATTCTTCGTAGAGGCAAAGCATGAAATGGACATGGTGGACCGATGTGTCTATGACATTTTCTGAAGCAGCAAAATGCTTCCCAACCCTAACTGGTTTGCTTTTTTAGAAATGGATCAATCTCATTTGTGTACATGAATGCAAATCATTACTTGATGATGAAAAATGTGAAAATTGTGATGTGAAAATTCAAATGAATAGATTAAGGACCCCTGAATTGGTAGATCATAAGGAAATTAATTTTGAGGGGTGAAAAAGTCAAAAAAGCTATATGTCATTATGGTTCTCTATACGCTATTGTGGATGAATGGATGGATGCTTTTAATGTTCCCTATCTTTTGCTTCTCGCATTTTAAAGATAGAAATGTCCCTGAAATCACACCTTGATTTCACAGCTTCCTCACAGAAATTACACCTGTCTTTGTTTGGTGCTTAGTGTGTGCCGTTTCCAAATGACATATTACATGTTTTATAATAACAGTAATAACAACACACACATCTTCTAATTCGATCAGTAGCTCTAGGCCTGGTAACAGCTTTTGCCCTTATAATGCCTCAGTCTTTTCTTTCTCTTTGAAGACACACAGACATCTAACTGGCATAACTTTGGCCTAGACTGTCTCTCAGAAAACACACGTACAGACACACTGTCAATTTTCCCAATATTCCTAATACTATGCATTTTGTTATTTTCTCACATTTTGTTGTATCTTGTCAGTCATGTTTTTCTCTGTCTGCTTCTTTGAGCCTGATAGATTATTTATAACGCTCCTTTTTTAGTCTAGACTTCACAGATGGTTCTATAAACACGCTAATCAAAGCCTTTGATTCCCCCCCACCCTTTTGCTTTTCTCTTGGGGTTTGTGATCACATCAAGAGCATGCTCTGCATTGTTACAAAGCTTTGGTATGGATCACTCAATCAAGTTCTCCTTTTGAACTTCACAATGATGCTTTAATTTCTTATAGCTCACTTGCAGTTAACATTCGTCAGCAATGCTAGTTAAACCCAGAAAAGAAACATCACATACTTAATCTCATAGCCTGATGGGTACCACAGTTAGCTATACAGCCCTATGAAAAAATGTTTTCCCCTTCCTCATTTATTTATTTTTTTGCATATTGTCACACTTACATGTTTCAGATGATCAAATAAGTTGTTAATATTAAACAAAGATGAGTAAAAATGCAGTTTTAAAATTATGATTTCATTTATTAAGGGGGAAAAGCAACCTGGTATTATTGTTGGTACCATCATCTCTTCTGTCTATCAAATGGCTATCTGAATGGCTATCAAACCACATTTTCCACTTTGGAAAACCTTCATGTGGCTAAATGTAAAAAAATCTGTAAAGAAATGATTAAATGCATGTATTTGGTTACTATTCTCTCATAGTATAGAAAGGCAACCCATATTCTACCATATTTTGTCTGATGATCTGAAACATCATCATCATCAACATCTGAAAAAGAGAGAATAGTGCAAGACATTTCTGAATGTGCAGCACCATAGATACAGACAGGGGTTAAGGTGAGGATGTGCATTTAAAGAAATAGTCTGCTGTGGTGACTACATTTGCTCCTGCTGCTCAAAAACATCAGGTCATTTGCAAACTAGTAGGGAGGTATCTATTCAACTTGGAACTATGCACTATGAAAACTGTGATATGGTAAATGAAGGGCAAGATTGTGCTGAAGTTAAATACAGTTAAGGTTTGGGCCAAGTAACCTTAATAGCTGATGGCAGCTGATGTGTATTTCTGGTTAAGACTTCTTGAATGGTAAACATGTATGTAAAAACACAGATGTTGGGTGAAGACACTGGTGAGTTACAACCCACAACATTTTCGCTGGCTATAAAAACCCTCATGCAGCACTCTCAACATTGATTTACAGCAGCCATCAATCAGCCCTCCCCAAGTTGGAGATACTTTCACTCATGGCTGACATAAAATGATATTATTGTGGTAGGCCTGGGCTGGATTGTCCCTCTGGGACCTGGATGCAGCGGTGATTTTTGCCACCCTTACTGTCCCCTCCACTCTGAGTCGCACCCCCTAAACAGAAGTGGCAACAGGACGGGGATGAAACAGTGCACCCAGGGAGCTGCCCCCTTCGCGACCCGCTTCTCAAACCATCGATCTCACTCACGGGCCCCCGCACCAGCACATGGATCTCCCTGATTGAATTCCTCCTGCTCCTAACAGATCTGCTGGTGTAGGCTTGCTTGCTAGCAAGAGGCAAGACATTATTTAAGAGGATGAAACCTGATATGAATCATTCTGCCATGGTTTTTGTTGAATGACTACTTAGCTCACTTTTTATGAGCTAAAAATAACTCTTGTTTACGCTCACACTGACATGCCTTAAAAAAGCCAATTAGGTACGAGTATCAGAAACTTCTCTGTGTCTTCATCCACCTATGCTATATGCTCCCTTTGTGTCTGCATGTGTGTGTGTGCCTGTGCATTTGACAGGTGCCAGCAGGCCACGCGATTTATCCCGCAGTAAAACACTTGTTATGCAAAGCACTTATTAAAGCGTCAGCAGGGAGGATCGATAAACCATTCTTTACGCCAACAACTTAAGAAAACCTGGTCACAGGGAGACAGCGTGCAGTGGTTTGCTGTGATATATGGCATCAGCGGGTCAAAATTAATTTACTGATGCGAATGTGAGAAACGCCATGCCAATAAAGTGGCAGGGAGAAACTATTATGAATCAGCTTGCCTGGCTGTCTGTAACCATAAATACTAAAAACATCATTAGAGGCTTAGAAGGGAAACATCAATTCTAACGATTATTAGCACTGGAAATCTATGAGACTGAGGAAGTACAAGTGAAAAGAGCCCACGGGACTTTAATGACTACCAGCAATGAGTGTTGGTGAATAATGTTTGTGCACCAAGTACATAATTGTGTGTTTGTTTACAGAGGAAGTGAAGAGGGAAGTGATGGAGATGAAGTTCACTCCTGTAAGTGACACAGTCACCATGTACATTTGTAAGTGTGACTAAGCACTCCATGATATTGCAGCACTGCTGCATGACACCTGTTGTTGCTGCTCTGGAGTAGGCCTGAGATCATCATTCACAAATCCCCCGTCATTCCTATCAATCAGTTTCACCACTCTTGGAAGCTCATTGATCTGGGTCTGCAGGTAAGAGGGGCTGCCATTTTCAGGAGTGCCTAAGATCATTGTCGTTGTCTCCCAAAACAACTGACTAAATTCCCTGAATCAAATTCACACCTTTTAGCCAGCACCTTGAACTTCTCTGAGAAGTCGGAAATTAATCAAGTATTAATCAAGTATAGTATTCAATCACTAAAACTAGTAAAAAAAAAGAAAGGCAAATAAATAACTACTAATTACTACTACTAATCCAAAAGTAATTATGGACTATACAGTTGTCGTTGTTTTTTTCAGCTTTTTGTGAAAAAATAAAAAATAAAAATTTAAGGATGACAACAACAATTACAGAAACATTCAGGAAATGGTACTTATCAATACTGTGACCACCTAATACACCTTATTAGGTGGTCTAATAAATGTGTTAATGACTGTATATTGATATAGTTTTTAAACATGAAAGGTATTTGTTGATCTCATAGCTTGCCATTTTAAGTTGAACATTTGTTTTTAACCTGATGTCAAAACACCACCAGGGTTGCAGATGAAAAAATTAACCAACATCTCTAAACACCAGTACAAACAATACAAAATCATAATTACAGTCAAAGTTCCTGTGTCCTAATGGTTGACTTAGTCAATTACCCTGCACAGCTTGCATTCATTTATTTTATTGTAAATCTTTTACTAGTTTCTCTAATAGCTTTAAAGTTACTTTCTCTATACAGCGCTTTTCCAGCATAGAAGTTCATACAGTACATCTGTACATATATCAAGCACACTTACACTCTGCTCAATCCTTTGTGTAATCTTTGTCACGCTGTGCATTTAACCTTATCTAATACCATCTTGCATTTTTGTCTTCATTTGTAAGCTGCCAGTATACCTGCCTGTATTTGTCATTGCTTATATACTGCCCAACCTCTTTAACATGAACAAGCACATAATGAAAGTAAAAGCCCTGGGTTGATTACAGAGATGATAACTGTTGCCTCCCTAAGATGATGACCAGAGGGGCAACTGGTTTCCTGTTCAACAACGTATGGTGGTTGAGCTGATGTCAGTTTCACAACAGGAAGGTTTATTCTTCACAACAGCTTAGAACAGCTTCAGGTATCACCATACTAACTGTAAAGAAATGGCCTTATGTTTCAGTCCAGTTTACCATACATGGCCACAATTCCCTGAGCTAGAGACTGTATAAATCTCTCAATACAACTTTGACAAAACATAAACAAAATGTTGCTTAAATCCATTGATAATATCAGATCCACAATGTATCACAATAAACACATTTGTTTTACAAAGATAAACACAACACAATAGCGTTGTACTAGGGCTGGGTGATATGACCCAAAATTCATATCTCGATATTTTTTACCTGGACGGCGATATAAGATATATATCTCGATATTTTTTAAGCCATTTTAAGCCATAAAGTAAGAACAAAAAGAGAGTTCTTAGTCAAAGCTGTGTCCCAGATGTCACACAGGCACTTTTATTAACATAGAGCATAGATGTACATAAAATTTACTCAAAAATAAATTGAGCATTTATTAAATAATAATGTTGCATAAATAAAAGAAAACAATGTTGTTTTTGTGCATAACAAAAAGCTCACAATTGTGCAGTCAAAATGTAAACTAAAGGACGCTGAGCATAGTAACAAAGACAGATTTCACAGCTGCTCTGTTCCCAACTTCTACTGTGTGACTGACAGCATTGAGTTTGAAATCCTCTTCGTAACCACATCTCTTAACAGGTGCCATTTATGGTCCTTATACACAGTAGGGTAATATTACGTTGAAGCACAGTACGTATCAGTCTGCGAGGCTCCCTCGGATCGCCGTAATGCTCTGACAATCCATCAAGCGTGGGCAGCTCCGTAGCTTACCAAAGTCGTACTAAAAACATTTTTTTGACAGATTGCTGAGCGCTGTGTACCACATAAAATCGGTTCGCGGCCATCAAGCACAACCAGAATTCATACATAAGACGCGCTGTCAACTTTCGAGAAAATGAAAGGATTTTAGGCTGTGCAGCGCCTCTGGGCTGCATGGCGTTAGCGTGGTTAGCTCGTTAGCGTGGTTAGCTAGCTAACATGTTGACGGCGTCCAGCCCCACGCACGGGGCGATGCGCAGTAACTCGTTAACGGAGATTTGCCGTGTCCATCTTGTCGCTTCCTGCAGGTGAAGCGATGGGGGAGGAGGGGGATTTGTGTTCAGTGAAGGAGGGGCGAGGCCGAGTAATGTTGCGTAAAGACAAAAGTGGACGAAAGAGAGGCAAACTTGTGGCTCCACAAGTATAATTATAACGTAACATAGACTATATCGATATAAAGGATATTGTCACATCTTATATCTCGTATAAAAATATATCGATATTTTTTAAAAACTCGATATATCGCCCAGCTCTACTCTGTACTTCATTTTTAACTACAATTACAAACATCATAAAATGAACTCATTTTTAAACATTTTAATTCTTGTTCAGCGCTAAATTATTTATGTGAAATGTATTTCCACTGTACTGACAATGTAACTCCTGTTTTTTTAAAATATAGCTATTTTACTCTTTACAAGAAAATAATGTCTTTGACATAAAACAAACATATTCACTGTTCTTATACAACCTACAACTATATAGAGTGCAATGCTCCTATAACAGCGTTCACTACTACTGTGCAGTCAGCATTGATCAAACAGTTTCCTTATAACACTCTATAAATGTCTTTGTATTAAACCACAACTTGTTCTTGTAACCACAAGATCAACCAGAAGAATAAAACATAGTATAAAACCCATTTATCAGAGTGCATAATACATTAACAGTTCACAGTCCAGAAGTCTCTCACAGGTCAGATTAGCTTCCCCACACACACTCAGTATCCCACATTAGCCAAGTCCTCTAGCATTAGCATCATTTAGCCTGCAGCCTTAACCCACAATTCAGACACAACTCAGAACGAATCCATTTCTTTAGCGAGTTGCGCTCATTACCCACATAAACAACATCGTCCGTTTGTAAGGTCTGCAGTATACATTCATTTAAATGCATTTACTAACCTGTGATAAAGAATAGAAAAAGGGACACACGTTGAGCTGATGTCAGTTTCACAACAGGAAGGTTTATTCTTCCTCTGTGCCCCAAAACGCTACTCGATACCACTGCGCGTAATGCGCCCTCTAGCGGCTGGGTGTAGGATAGCATTTTAAATGACAGGTACAAAAAAACAATCACAACAAAAACCTTTGGGGGGGGCTGTTTTCCCCAGTTTATTTCTGATACCAGATTTTACTAGAAAGCTATTTTCAACTCTCTACATAACCACCTACGTGTGACCACTTAGGGGCATTGCTGATAAGGAAAGGTAAGGGGAAAGCTTAACCTGCTTAGCAATACAGGCCCTTGATCTTCCTTATGAAAAAGTTGTTTACAACAGAATTATGGTACCCAGAAAAATCCGGAGCACTGTTAGATGATGCTGTCAGCTCAAAGGAGTCAGCCAGACCTGAACTTTTCATGGTCAGAAGCTGCCAGAAATGTTTGTTCCTCGCTGTTTTCCTGGCTTTGAAGAAAGGCTTGTGACAGGTGCAAAATGGATTCAAGCTGGAGTTCAACAAATTTTAAAAAGAATTCAGATTTTTAGCACAAGAAAAACAGAGAACAATTTCCCAGTGAAATTCTAAACTGCAGACTTCAAATATATTGTTTAAACAGTCAATATAACAAGCAAGTAAGGATAATGCCCACACTGTGTGGGATTATTCTTTTCTTAATACAGCATTATTAAATTCATTATATTACAAAATATAAACTGATGTATTAACACAGCAATTGTTTGCTTATGGACTCTTTCAATAAGATGTTACATATGTTGATGTTTGAGTCAAATCATTCTTTCAGGCCTAGACTGATGTGTTCAATGTCAAGGGTAAAAAATATCTACTTTAATTTTTTAAATAAGAAATAAAGAAATTATAATTAGTGAAGATTGACAAAAGTTTTGTTTCCATACCATAATCAATTCTACTTATACACTATAAGGACAAAAGTAGACATTACAATTACAGGAAATGAGCAGCTATGGACAACCATGCCATGAGGTTTTTGCGCTGCTGTTAACACTTACATACAGATGAGCACAAATTATTAGTTGTTGTTTTTTAATCAAAGAAGCTCTTTTTTAATAGAGCAAGTTTTTTTCACCATTGCATTAAAAAAAAAAGACTAAATGATTTCTGTTTACACATTTCTGTGTTAGCCCAGAGATTGGCAATCTGTCCTGGGAATCCTCATTCACTCTCCCAGTGGTATCTGGGCTAGTTTTTTTCAGAAAGCACAAAAATGACCAGTGTCAATATTATTACACTACTTAAAAACTGACCTTTTCATTAATTCATACAAGCTACTGTGCAATGATGTGCTTTAACTTTATAAATGCTTGAAGCTTATAAAATCTTCCAATTTACACACTAAAATTCTAGGGTTTTCACTTGATAAAACATCATGCCTAAAACAAAAGAAATCCGTTTAGACTTAAGAAAAAGAATTGTTGATGCTCGCAAAGCCGAAGACAGATATATGAAGCTATCACAGCGCTTCCAAGAGTGACAAGTATCATCAAAAAATTCAAAGAAAGACACACAGTGCAGAACAAGCCTGGCAGAGGTAGGAAACGATTTCAAAGACTCTGGAAAGAAAACTAGTGAGAGATGTGTCTAAAGACCTCAGAACAACTGCCAGGACACTAGTGAGTGAAATAGTTATCATGAACTGACTTGTTGCAGCGGTGGCATCTTTAGTCCGACCCGCTGTTTCACAGATGATTGTTAAGGCAGGCGTATGGGTGGAGGCTCGATTCCACACAAATGTGGCAGTAGAAGTGAAAAACCTTAGTTCAAAGATTAAAAGGTGCAACAATATAATACATGTCTGTTTCTTTTCTTTACTCCTTTTTAATTATCTATCTAAACACAGTTTGGAGAAAGAGATGAAAAAAGACTCAGGTGGGTGAGAGTTCTACTACTGAGTTGGTGATGGAAACACTGATAAAATCAGATAAAAAGCTTGGCAGCATAAGAGCTGAATGGATTGGACATTTTGTTCTCAAATGAAATGTCTTTTCGATTTTTCATTGCTAACAAAGATGAGACGAAATTCCAAAATCTATCCACTGTTTTGTCTGCAGCACTAGTTAGCATTCCCTAATCTGTAAATCAATGTGACCTTTGAAGTTGGAAAGCACTGCATTAACATGTAACAAGAATATTAATTTTCTGGTTGGTTGTGGCGACTAAATCTTCATGCAGATGTTGATGGGTTTAGATTTTATTATTGTCATTTGTATTAGGAAATATTTAACTATATATGCTTAGAGGTGTATAATCAATTGTGTAGTGATAGGATGTGTGACCTTTAGGAGGCTGCAAAGGCTTGGTGTGGATTCCAGAGTGTTCTGGAATCCACACCTACATCCTGGGAGCATGGGAAGAGGTCGTACCTTGTTTTATTGTTTTATGGTAGGATTAACGTAGCTATATCTGTTTTAGTCTAAGTGCCTTTTGTTTAGATGAACTGCTGGACTTCCAGACCAGCAGGTTTAGGGAAGTCTTTATGGGGTCACACTCTGACCCCACACACACACACACACACACACACACACACACAGTATTCTTTGTTCACATGTATACCTATGTAAGATGTTATATGTTAATGACCCTATGCATATTCATGTAACCACAATAAAAGGAGTGCTATGGGGAACCTGGCTGAGAGTCTGACGGAGGTCAAGTGGTGGAACGACACTTGGCTCCAGGCAGGTCTCCCTCATGCATGAGTAACACGAAGAACTTTGGTGCCTTGTGTCTTGCTTTTTGCTGCGTAGCAAATTGTCCTTAACGTTCCAGCGAATAGATTTATGCTACAAACCTATCAGATGTAGTAATATGTATGCTTTAAAATGATCTTAGATGTTGCATACAGAGCAGAAAAAACTATCAAAGTGTTCTCTAACACAAAGAAGAATTTTCCCTCCATCTCTGCCTCTCTCATTTCTATTTAGAAAAAAAACACCAATACATTATAACTAATTACGTTTAAAGAGCTACTCAGCCCACTGTAGAAATCAATAATCATCTCTGAAGGCATGATATTGATTCTTTTCTGCATATTTTTGGCTTAATACTGACTAATTAGTGCCTGCTAGCTCTTTATATTATATGATGAAAAATTACATCACAGCATGAAAGGTAAGGCTCAATCATAAGAAAGTCCACAATTTCCCTCGTTAAAACTTTAGAGCCGATGCAGACCGTGTCTGTCGATACTATTGAGCCAATCAAATAATAGCATCGATGAGTGATTAGTGGTTAACTGTCGAACTGAGATCAATCTGACTGAGTGATGCATACAAAAGTCTCTGCAGATTCATCACGAGGATGTTTACATCTGCACATACACGTATGTTAATCTTTCAGCTGTCGTGCAGTACAAATTTTTAGTCTTACAGACAATAACGTGAAATCTAAGAGACAAATCCTTCAGCAAAATAAAAAGCTGCTGTTCTGACTTCATCCTTTTCTCTGTACGAATGAGTTTGTACTGTGACATTTACTTAAGTGCTGCATGAATGCATAGCTATTAATAATTTAAATGAGCTGGTTCAAGTGTGTCTGATTCATGTTTGAATGATTCACTTGTCACTGTTCTACAAGTTCCATAACCTCACTTCTCTTTCGTCATGTGGAGATGGTGAATTCTGTCGGAGTGGGCTGCTCCCAAGCGCCTTTCTTCTCTTTTTTCATATCACTGAAACCAAATCATCATCATTTTTGTGAAGTGTTTTAGACCAACATATCCTCCCGGTAACATGTATTTAATTAAAGGTGCTGAGTTTTAGGACAGTGTTGTTACCAGTGTTGGCTAAGAATGACAGCTGTAAAGGGAGCTTTATACTCAAATTACATGTTAAGTAATTCAAAAGGGCATTTAGGCAGATAAAAGCTTCAGTCACACCAGTGTGGCTGTGAAATGCAAATGCTTTTAACTTCACAGCAGGGGAGAGTCTGAAGGAAAAGTCACTGGTGTTGATGAGTGTGTAGAGTTTCAAAAGTGAACTTTGTCTTTTATGCTCAGAAACCGTTTGATCATGCTGTTCAAACTCATCTTAGAATAGCTAAATGTACATCATCAGTACTTCTGGTAAATGCGGCCCCATGCAGTCGTGGAGGGAAACAATCTGCACTAACTCAACGCCCGAAGTGATCGACACTATGAATTTATTTTGTATATGTCATGTGTCTCTGCAAAAGAGAAAATGTTTCACCGGTGACAAATGTTAATACAAGAGAGGGTCACCCACCCAACAATGAATATGTGTGCAGCTGCAAAACACTTCCTGCCGTCCATTTGCAGGAGACACAATTCCATTAGCATGTCCTCACCCCCAACAATATTTACTTGAGGCGATTCTTATTTATTTATCTATTTGTCAGCATGTGGTTGAAAAGGTTGATGAAACAGCAAGTGGTCTACCATTTATGTGGGAATAATTATATGGAAATGGTATTCACAGGCCACTGTGTTGCTCTGGAGCAGATGCTATTGAATTGACGGCAGCGAAGTGACTGGCAGCAGCGGGAATAGATTGTCCTGAATGATTTGCGTTTCCCTCCAAGCCAGGCGTGTCACCAGTCGGCCTCGGCCTCGGCCTTATCTACGTGTGGTTAGCCTTCTGTACGAGCTGCTTGGAGCACACGCTTCTCACAAGCATGCCTTGACAGGAATCGGTCAATCTAAATAGGGAGATGTCATTTTCTGATCTGCTTTGCTTTAGCATTGGATTTTCATCAGTCCCTGGTTGTTAGAAATTTCCCTTCCTTCCTTTCTTTCTTTCTGGTTTTAAATTCGCTGAGTGAAATAAAAAAAAGTAGGTAATTTTGGCTTTAATTGCCACTTGGGAAGAAGGGAAAATGACTAAAACATGCTCTCGACAAGACTACTCACAGATCTTGATGAAAGCAAAAATAGCTGTAGCGGTGTGGTTAGAGGAGATCTAGATCCACTGCTTCAATTCCCAAACTGTTAATATTAATAAACGCTGTGTAGAATATCTAAGCCGGCTCTCCTGGTTCTGAGTGTTCTGAAGATCAAATTTAGTTTTAGTACAGACAGCATTAGTTCCTTGGATTACATAATATGTGGTTACTACTGAGGAAACTCATTCAAAAAATAGCTGTCTTTCTAAATGTAAAAAGTACACGCCTGTAGACCCGAAACGTACAATTTCAAGGATTATTTGCATTTGTGATGTTGCTCAATATCTAAAAAATGTTGACTGATTTAACACTTTGGTCCCATCTACAAATATCAGTAAAAGGAAAAAAGAAAATGACAGAGGATGAAGCCTATAAGCTTTAGTGAGCCTCTGATTTCTCCTTATCACTGAATATTTCTGCTTGACTTAAATTTAATTGAACAGCGGTTTTCTAAGCGCAACCTCTAGAAAAAAACATGTAATCATCATACTTTGTTTAACTCTTCTAATTTGGAGCCAGTAGGCATTTATTGATGCTTTAATACTGTTTGGGGCTGGGCTCTGGGGAGCCCAATCCATGACTGGATTTGAGGCAAACGATGGAAGTGACTAACAGCGAGAGGAAAGGGTACCAGTGGCTAAGATGTAACCAGTGTTGGGAAGGTTACTTTTAAAATGTATTCCATTACAGATTACAGAATACAGAATACATGCCCCAAAATGTATTCTGTAACGTATTCCGTTACGTTACTCAATGAGAGTAACGTATTCTGAATACTTTGGATTACTTAATATATTATCATGCTGTTTACTCTCACTTCCGGCGCTGCTCCGAGCTGGCAGCCAGTATCAGCAGCTCCGACCTGACCGAATCCTTTTTTCTCTTTAATATATGTTTCTCTGTTGTTTTGTGTTATTGTTTTTGTTTTTCTATTGTGGACTGCTGTCCCCCACAATGGAGCTCAGAATTCTATGGACAATGGTATTCTTTATTACATTTTTTACGGTGTCTTTGTCCGGAGAGCGCGTGGAGGTCCGATCTCCCATTGTTTACAGCAGGGATCAGCTGTTAGCCCTCGGAGCCTCCGCTGCCTTGCCTACCGCCGAGCAAGCTAACATCCCCCGCGAGGTGAGGAGGAAGAGACGCGGTACTTGGGCCGGGATCAGCGTCACAGTAAAGTCAGGAGGTACCAGCCAGCAATTCCATCTATTATTATGGGGAATGTGAGATCTCTCCCCAATAAAGTAGACGAACTGGCAGCTCTTACCCAACATCAGAGGAGCTACAGGGAGTGCAGCCTGATGTGCTTCACAGAGTCGTGGCTAAGTGCGCTAACTCCGGACTCACACGTAAACATGGATGGTTTTCATCTGATCCGGGCCGACAGAACAACGGAGAGTGGTAAGAAGAGAGGAGGGGGTCTGGCTGTGAACGATAGATGGTGTAACTCTGGGCATTTATCTATCAAAGAGACGCTATGCTGTAAGGACATTGAGCTGCTAGCGGTTAGCATGAGACCGTACTATCTACCGCGAGAGTTTACACACGTGATTATGATAGCTGTGTATGTCCCGCCCTCTGCTAACGCTGCAGCAGCCTGTGAGGTCCTGCACACTGTAACCAGCAGACTCCAAACGCAGCACCCTCAGGCCCTTTTCCTCATCTCTGGGGACTTTAATCACATCTCCCTGTCCTCCACTCTCCCCACCTTCACCCAGTATGTCACCTGCTACACCAGAGACAATAAAACATTGGACTGTATGCCAACACCAAGGAGGTATACAGCTCATCACCTCTTCCTCCCCTGGGGGGCTCAGATCACAATCTGGTTCATCGCCAGCCTGTGTATAAACCTCTAGTACACAGAGAACCAGTTGTGAAACGCACAGTAAGGAAATGGTCGGCATAGACTGAAGAGGCCCTGAGGGACTGTTTCCGTTCTACTGTGTGGGACAACCTCTGCAGGCCCTGGAGGATGACCTCAACAGCATCACAGACTGCATTACGGATTGCATGAACTTCTGTGTGGACAACACCGTACCCATAAAAGTAGTGTTTTTCTAACAACAAGCCATGGATAAATCCTGAAATTAAGGCTCTCCTCAAGGAGAAGAAGAGAGTCTTTAGATCTGGAGACAAACAGGAGCTGAGAGTTGTTCAGAAGAAGAAATGGAAGATAAGGCAAGGAAAGGGTAACTATAGGAGGAAGATGGAAGAGCAGCTGCAACAGGACAACATCAGAGGGGTTTGGAACAGCCTGAAGACAATCTCAGGACAAAAACCAACCCCCCAGGCTACGGGAGACTTGGGGTGGGTGAATGACCTAAATAAATATTTTAATAGGTTTGATCAAACAGCAGGTCCAGATGGCGTCAGCTCCAGGCTCCTGAGATGCTGCGCAGATGAACTGTGTGGCATCCTAGGTTATCTGTTCAACCTGAGCCTGTCACTGGGGAAAGTACCACAGCTGTGGAAGACCTCCTGTGTGGTACCGGTACCAAAGACCTCCCATCCCAAGGACCTCAGCAGCTACAGGCTGGTAGCCCTGACATCGCATCTGATGAAGACCCTCGAGAGGTTGGTTCTAGACCATCTGCGCCCCCTGGTGAGGTTTTCATTGGATCCGCTGCAGTTTGCTTACCAGCCTAGCATTGGGGTGGAGGACACCATCATCTACCTCCTGCACCGAGCTCTGACTCACCTGGAGAAGCCTGTAAGCACTGTGAGGATCATGTTCTTTGATTTCTCCAGTGCTTTTAACACCATCCAGCCACGACTTCTGAGAGACAAGCTGGAGCTATCAGGAGTGGACCACCACATGTCCCAGTGGATACTGGACTACCTCACAGAACGTCCACAGTATGTGAGGTCACTGCTGTGTCTCTGACACGCTGGTCTGCAGTACGGGGGCCCCACAGGAAACTGTGCTGGCACCGTTCCTCTTCACCCTCTACACTGCAGACGTCTCCATCAACTCCCCACGCTGCCACCTACAGAAGTTCTCTGACGACTCTGCCATAGTCGGCCTCATCACAGGTGAGGACGACTCAGAGTACAGACGGTGGACTCTGGACTTTGTTGACTGGTGTCAGCAGAACCACCTGCTGATCAACGCCGGGAAAACGAAGGAGTTGGTGGTGGACTTCCGGAGACGCAGACCCACCACACTGACACCGGTGAACATCCAGGGAGTGGACATTGAGATAGTGGACTCTTATAGGTACCTGGGTGTTCACCTGATGCTCTTTACAGGAAGGGTCAGAGCAGACTCTACCTGCTGAGGCGGCTGAGGTCATTTGGAGTCCAGGGAGCGCTTTTAAAGACCTTCTATGACTCTGTGGTGGCATCTGTCATTTTTTACAGTGTGGTATGTTGGAGCAGCAGTTTATCGACAGCTGAGAGGAAGAGGTTGGATAAACTCATGAGGAAGGCCAGCTCTGTTCTGGGATGCACCCTGGACCCAGTGCAGGTGGTGGGAGACAGAAGGACTCTGGCCAAAATAACATCTCTCCCAGCCCATGCATGTAGATGTTGCTGAACTGCAGAGCTCCTTCAGTGACAGACTGCTGCATCCTTGATGCATGAAGGAGCGTTTCCACAGGTCCTTCCTCCTTGCAGCTGTCAGACTGTACAATCTGAACTGCTCCCAACAAACATAGATGTTTACATCAATGCTGTAACTGCAATAAGTTAGTTAATTAACCAATTCGCACTACAACCTGGTTTACCTCTTACCTGTAATTATTTTTAATAACTGTACAGTACTCTCTGTATATAGTAACCATTGTCCTTAATGTAAATATGTAAGAAAAATTGTGTATGTTCTGTTCCGTGTCCTGTGTACTGTTTGTTTGTATATTTGTCTTTTTGGCTGCTGTTACAACCAAATTTCCCCTTGTGGGACAATTAAAGGATTATTCTATTCTATTCTATTTTATTCTATTCTATTCTATTCTATTCTACAACTACGTGAATGTACTATTGCTGTGATTTATTACTGTTACTGAAGGTCCGCGGCTCCGAACCGTAGTAAAGGGACCTCTGGCTAATACGGTGGGTTCGTGTCGGGCTCGTAGCCGAAAACTAGCTTTACTTTGTTGTCTGGGTCAACTTTGCTTGCGAGAGACAGAGAGAGGCGTTGAAAGGCTGCTCCAACAGAACTTATTGTTTCAGAGGAAAACACGAACACGGTGTACAGTCGAGTCTTATTAGCTTACTTACAACTGGGCTCGTCAGGCTCTCTTCTTGGCTGCAGTGGTTATTATTAGATTTACATGCTTCCAGCTCCCGTTTCTGCTCGATGACAGCTCGTACTTTTCCTTTTTCTCCCTCCCTCGCTCACAGACACATAACGGGTATGACAGTCCATTCTCCCTGCAGCACGGACTACACTGCCCATGATGCTACATTCTTTAGAGCTATACCTGTAGCATTCTGCCTATTAGCTTAGCACAACAACAACAAAAAGGCCTCTCTCACCCAGGAAACACGCAGAGAGAGAGAGAGCGTCACCCTGTAACCATGGCAACCGTAACACTGCCTGGAACAACAGAACGTAGCTGTCAAACAAAACCCAAACAGTCCTGACCCGCCACAATATGAAACAGGAAAGTACCGCCGTGTAATCCATTTATTTCAACAAAGTAACTGTATTCTAAATACCACCTTTTTAAACGGTAACTGTAGCGGAATACAGTTACTCATATTTTGTATTTTAAATACGTAACGGCGGGACATGTATTCCGTGTTGGGGAGTAAATTCCATGTACTCCCCAACACTGGATGTAACACAGTAGTAAATATATTAGAGGTTTATCTAGGCATCTGGAATACCCAGCTATAACTGTGAGGACACAGCTTGATGTTTATGTGATAGGCTACAATTTACTGCATTTCAATTTTCATTGAGCTAGTCTATTTGTTTCCACACTGAAATAAATGAATGTGAGTGAATGTAAATACAATAAAGTAACATTAATTATGCAATGTTTGCATCTATACATCAATTTATACGTTGTTTAGAAGTCTTTAGTTGTTCAAAATCTAAGATATTATGCATTTTATTTACTTTACTAGGTTTTATATAATGAGGTGTTTTTAAAGCAAATCCATAAAAAATATCTTGTCCAGTTTAGTGTTTGTAATTAAACTTTTACTGAGTAAAGCCAAGAAATGTCTGCAATGTCCTGTTTAAATACAAAAGGCAAACACTTCTTTGTCTACCTTTGCAGTTGTCAGTAATTACTGTAGCATCCTGAGGGGGTGTGTCAGGAAAGCTTAGTCAGAAGTGAAGCCTATGGGCGTTAGCTAAAATGTTGAGCATGTTGTACTGTATAATAATGGGTTGCAATTGTTCCATTGTGTTTACTACTCAGTTGTCCAGGACATGCTAGATTAATGACGCTGTACCACAGACTAATGATCCCTTTGTCATCAAAGTGTTACTTTACACATTAATAAAATAGAAAGCTGTGAAGCAAAGCACTGCTGTCCAGCTAACCTTTGTTAACAGTAACTCTGCTCTTCACAGTGGTTTTTTTTATATAAAGTAATGACAAAGTCTAAAATAATGAAAACTTATCCTATTTGTGTAGCACGGTTACGCTATATGGTGCCTGTAGAATTTTTTCAAAGGTGTGGCCTTACGGCCTCATTAGGATGGCACATCTAAAACAGAATTTCGAGTTTTATTATGCTGTTGTCAAATATACACTGAAAAAAAGGGATTGGCCAGCTCTTGGATTTACGTAAGCATCTTGCGTGTATTTAACACAATTGCCTCATGCTTTAAAGTTAGGTGTAACTATATAGTGTAGAAACTACATAATATGCAGACAGGGTAGATTAAATTGTTCATATCATGTTCAAGTGAAGTAAGTCAATAATATAGCAATGTTAAATCCCGCGACACTGCACGGGATTTCAGTCTCGCACTCTTTAGATTGTGGTTTCAGGAAGGCATCCATCTCAGTCAAGTCGAGCAGCCACCTCTACTTTTTTTGGTATACCAAAAAAAGTAAATTGGGTGGTTGTTACATTAAAAACGTCTACCTTGTAATTTGAACACAATAATTTCATGTTTCTATGAACGTAATTAAATCATGTAGGATTTGCATGGAATTCAAAAACTTCATTTGTTCTTGTTGAGATGACAGGATACAATCTAGTAAGAGTGGTTAGTTGCTGAACTCATGAAATTCACAAGATCGCACAAGATTTCAAACTGCAGGAAAATCAGTGGAGTTATAAGAGGCAGAGAACTACACACACACCACGTGCATGCTATTGCTATTTATTGTGGATTAACCTGTCAAGGATAAAAACAAAAAAATTCTGCATCAAACACAGGAAATCATAGCTTTCCTGTGTTTCCTAGATTGTTGGCATGCTGGTTAGTGCTGTTGCTTCACAGTAATAAGGTCCTGGGTTCAAATCCACAGTCTGGCTAGTTTGCAGTGGTTTCTCTCTGGGTATTCTGGTTTCCTCCCACAGTTAAAAGTCATGCAGCTATTAGAGCTAGGTTAATTGATGATTCTAAATTATCCGTGAATGTAAGTGTAAATGGTTGTTTGTTTCTATGTGATAGACTGGTGACCTGTCCAGGGTGTACCCTGCCTCGTAACCTATCACTTCAGGGTTATATCCCAGCTCTCCTGCAACCCAGAGGATAGTAGTCATTGTAAATCCATTCAATTTTTATGGTAACCAGGATCTAGACTTTGTTGAACATTATGTAATATGAAGACAACATGTAGTATTTAAGTGATCAAGTAGTATTGGGGTAAAAGTTATTGAATAGTGTTGAAATAAAATGACAAAATTGTGAAGGATTAAAATATTCCAAGAGCTCAACTTACTTTATCTGAACATGTTTCAATCGCGTTTTAGAAACACAAAATGCACAGGTTTATTGAATATGAAAAAGTTGTCTTGATTTAACTCAGTTGTTTAAGTTTCTGCCAAAGCAAAACATTTGTGTGCAACAAATGTCCACTATTGAATCAAGTAAATCCAACATGGCCTTTTTTTCAGTGTAGGTTGCTTAAGAAATATGGCAAAAAAAGAGAAAGAGAAAAGAATTACATGCCTGGTAAATTTGCTGCTATTGAAATTGATATCACTGAAAACAGTTACATATGAAAACAAAATAAGATTTTGAAATGTAGTGTAACGTTCGCAAGAACCAGACGTTTGATCTCAGTTTGTCCGTTTATTCGGTAACACAGGCAAACGGGCCGTTAACTCCGGGGAGAGTGCCCTCGTACAACACCTCACTTCAGCCCCGCACAGTCACACAACAACAAGGACCCCCCTCCCCTTCCTGCACACATTAACTCCCTTTTTCCTGCAGCACAACCAAACATGTATCTTAAAGAAATAACAACAGTGTGCAGAGATAACCAACATGTCACTGTAAAATAACATTTAACCATCGTTAGACTGCCCCCCCCAGCAATGCGTTCCTCGTCCCTGAGGGAACAACACAGTCTCTGAGGCGGGGTGGTAACCTGCGTTCCCTCCTTGACCTCCTGAGCCCCTGGGGTGTACACGGAGCTTCGGGGCTTTGAGGTGAAGGGTCCGAGGGAGGGGAACGCAGCTCTGGCCGGGGGTCCCTCTGTGCAGGGTCATGGGAGCTCTGTACACATCCCTCAGGGAAGGAGGGGAGGGATTGCCCTCTATAGGGGGCCATCCGGTCTCAGTGCAGCGCCACTTTCCTCCCTCTAGGAGGCAACTGCACCCTGTAAACAACTTCCCCCACTCGCTCCAGAACGCTGCAGGGCCCCACCCAGCTGCAATCCAGTTTAGGACACCATCCTTTCTTTCTCTTTGGGCTGTAGACCCACACCAGCTCCCCAGCACGGAAGTGCCTCCCCTTAGTGGTGATGTCATAATTCCTCTTTTGGCGCAGGCCTGCCTTCGCCAGCTGCTCCCGGGCGTAGGAATGTGCAGAATCCAGCCGGTCCTGCAGCTTCCTTGCGTAGTCCCGGCCTGGTGGTGCCTCTGGCGCGTCCGGGGGCTTCCCAAAAGCCAACTCTACAGAAGTTCTCAGCTCTCTCCCTAACATGAGCAGGGCAGGTGTACATTGGGTGGAGTCTTGCACTGCCGACCTGTAGGCCATGAGGATAAGGGGAAGATGGTAGTCCCAGTCCCGTTGGTGTTCTGAGGTAAGGATGGCTAGCTGCTGGGCCAGCGTCCTGTTAAACCTTTCCACCAGTCCATCGCTTTGGGGGTGAAGTGGGGTGGTGCGGGTCTTCTTAATCCCAAGGCGTTCACACATGGCAGCAAATACCTTGGACTCAAAGTTACGCCCCTGGTCACTGTGGAGGGTCTCTGCTGTTCCAAAGCGGCTGAACATCCCCTCCACTAATACATCAGCGACAGTCTCAGCCTCCTGATCTGGGATGGCATATGCTTCCGGCCACTTGGTAAAATAGTCCATGGCCACAAGGACAAAGCGGTTTCCTCTGTCTGTACGAGGAAATGGGCCCATTACGTCCACAGCTACTCGCTCCATTGGAGCTCCTGCTGGTTGCTGCTGAAGCTGAGCCCGGGACTGGTCCTGTGGCCCTTTGTGCGAGGAACATGCATCACAGCTGCGGCAAAAGTCCTCCACATCCCTCCGCTGCTGACCCCAGTAGTAGCCCTGGCGGAGGCGGCAGAGGGTCTTGGAGATCCCAAAGTGGCCGGAGCCAGTGCTCCCATGGCAGGCTTCCAGCACAGCTGACCTCAGCGACCTTGGCACCACAACCTGCCACCTCTCCTCCCCTGTGGCAGGAATCTTCCAGGCACGCTCCAACACCCCCTCCTTCAGCCTGAGAGCTGCAAACTTGGCCCACAGCCCCCTGGTACAGACGGAAAACGCAGTGACCTCATCCCAAAGGGGTTGCTCCTCCCTCTCCAGCCACTGCAGGACTGGCAGCAGGTCAGTGTCTTGTTCCTGCCGTGCCCTCCACTCTGCTGCATCCACCACCAGAAGAGCCCTGCAGGCGAGCTGTGTTGCTCCGTCTATTGTTGTGAGTTCCTGCTCTATCTCCTCTCGCTTCTCACAGTAACGGCAGCCAGCTGCAGCACATGGGCGGCGAGAGAGGGTGTCTGCGTTAGAATGGTGCATCCCTGCTCTGTGCTCCACAGTGAAATTGAAGGCTTGGAGCTCCTCCAGCCAGCGAGCCACCTGTCCTTCTGGCTCCCTGAAAGACATCAGCCACTGGAGGGCGGCATGATCGGTTCTGATAACAAATGATGTGCCACACAGGTAGTACTTAAAGTGTCTCACCCCTGCCACCATGGCCAGCAGCTCTCGTCGTGTGACACAGTAGCGCCGCTCACTCCTGTTCAGGACCCGGCTGAAGTACGCCACCACCTTCTCACCTTCCGGCCCAACCTGCGACAACACAGCTCCCAGCCCCACATTACTTGCGTCAGTGTCCAGGACAAAAGGCAGGGTGGGGTCAGGGGGGGCGAGGACTGGGGACTCTGTCAGCGATCTGCGGAGGGTGTTGAATGCCTGCTGACAGTCCTGGGTCCAGATGAAGTCACGGTCCTTCTGCAGCAGGCGGAAGAGTGGTGCGGCTATAGAGGAAAAGCCCTTCACAAACCTCCTGTAATAAGACGCCAGTCCTAGGAAGCTTTTGAGCTGTTTCTGGTCCGCTGGTGTGGGCCACTCAGTAATGGTGTGATTTTTTTCCTCCAAAGTGCTGATGCCCTCATGACCCAGCTTGTGGCCCAGAAACTCTACCTCCCTCCTCATGAAGTGGCACTTGTCGGGGTGCAGCTTCAGGCCTGCAGCAGCCACCCTCCTCAACACTTGTCTCAGGGCATCCAGGGCAGCATCAAAGGAGCTCCCGTGTACTAGAAGATCATCCAGGTAGACCAGACACCGTTGCCGTGGGACGCCAGCCAGCACACTGTCCATAAGCCTCTCGAAGGTAGCAGGAGCGTTGCAAAGACCAAAGCTCGGGACTTTGAACTGCCATAGTCCCCTGTAGGCTGTCTTCGGCCTGGATTCAGGGGACAGTGGCACCTGCCAGTAGCCACTCCGCAGGTCCAGGGTGGAGAACCAGGAGGATCCGGCTACTAAATCGAGAGACTCATCAATCCTGGGAAGGGGGTAAGAGTCCTTTTTCGTCACTTTGTTGAGTGGTCTGTAGTCCACACAGAAACGCATCCTTGGGCTTTTTTTCTTAGGCACCATCACCACAGCGGAGGCCCACGGGCTATCAGATGGCTCTATGATGCCCGCCTTCATCATTTCACACAACTCTCTGTCAGCAGCCTCCTGATGAGCCAGGGGCAGGCGGCGGGGGTGCACTTTAATAGGCTGGCATCCCCGGTCTCAATGACGTGCTCTACCAAGTGTGTCAAGCCAACTTCACTTTCTTTCAGGGCAAAAATGTCACTAAACTCTCTTAGTACCTGCCATAGACTCTCTTGCTGCTGTGGAGTCAGCCCCTCACAGTTCTTTGACCAGATGCTCCTCACTGCTGAGAGCGTCTCCTCCTCTCCCGCCTGCTGTTCTGCTGGCGGGTCTGCAGGGGTCTCCGAGGTGGAGGTGGAGGTGGACGCCGCGGCAGATGCTGGGCAGACCGGGGGAGGAATAAGCTGCACCTTCTTCCTATCAGGGAGTACGAGAAAGCCTTTGCCTAAGTCCAGTACACCACCAATGGCTCGCAAAAAATCCAGCCCAAGGATGCAGGCGTCCTGCACGTCAGCCACCCAGGCAGCATAAGGCACACCGAGGTCCCCCACCTTAAACTGGAACACTCCCCTCCCTCTAATTGGGGCCAGATCACCGGTCACAGTCTTAAGTCAGACATTAGTTGGTTGCACAGCAGCTCCGGCTGGGACAACATCGGGTCGGACCAGCGTTGCATTGGACCCCGTGTCCAGAAGGGCCATACAGGACACCCCCGCAATCATCACTGGAACATGGCAAAAGTCGCCAACCTGGGTCCAGCCCACAGCGATGACCGCACCGGGCGGAAATGGCGGTGGTGTGGGGATGTCGTTCTCCCTGGCCCGTGTACTCCCACCTACACGGGCCCGTGGGCGTTTCCCTGAACCGCTGCAAGCTTGGGGCACTGCCTGATGAGGTGTCCGACTTGTCCACATCCCCAGCAGCTCTGTGGTCGGCGGCGTGGGCCAGCCCAAGGGGAAGGCGACTGCAGAGAAGCCGTCTGAACCAAACTGCACAGGCCCACTGGCATCTCCATCCGCTCCACAGGTGCTGACACAGCCCTCACCACATGTGTGTCATCAGCGCCCCCAGAGGATCCTGCAAGCATCTCCCTCTCCAAGGCTAGCTCCAGGGCTGCACTGAGTGTGGCCGGTCGAGCAAGCTGAGTTTGCATATGGAGCTCTTTAGGGCTCAGGGCCTGCAGGAACTGGTCCCGAGCTAACTCCGCCTGCACTGATGGTGGCATGCTGTCATACGCCCTCCGGCAAAGACACTCGACTTCATGGGCCAAAATGTGAAGGGGCTCTCCTGGCAATCTGCGTCTGTTGTGGAACTCCGACCTCAGCAGCACTGGTTGGTTATACTGCCCGAAGCGTCTCTGAAGTGCCCCAACCACAGCATTATAATCTCCCCTTTGCTCCTCGGTCAGCAGCAGCAGGCATGCAGCTGCATCCTCACACAGGCACAAAGCCAATTGGAGAGCTTTATGTTCCTCAGACCAGCCAGCTGCAACAGCTAACAGCTCAAACTGTGCAATAAACACTTCCCATGGCGTCTTGCCGCTGAACTTAGACGTTTTTATATTATTAAAGAAATAACAACAGTGTGCAGAGATAACCAACATGTCACTGTAAAATAACATTTAACCATCGTTACAGTATGATAATCTGTTTTAAAGATCAATAACTAACAAGTTAATTTTTCATGATTCATTGTAGGGTCTTTCTCTCTCTTGTGCTCACGCTTATTGGAATTATTACCAACATTGGACAGTCTTGCCATGGGGACCACGAGTGGGGGCCAGCAAATATTTGGGGGGGTGAACATTGCCCCCATCCCCAGTGTGCAAACATGTTGAACAGTTCAACATCACAACTTGAAATACTTAATATTTTATTACACCTACAATCCTCAGGCGACAAAGCAGGCTGTCTCTTTCCCTTAAATATGAAACTCTTTGTTATGAAGCCTTAACCCTCTCAAGGCAGGTGTTGCAGATTTGCAACAAGTAAAAGCTAACAACCTGATTACCCCACATACATATTTTATGAGGTTTTTTTTACTAAGAAGTACCACTGCAGGTATTCTTTTGTGCATTAGCAACAAAAACTTAATTTGAGCCTGAGAGGGTTAAAGAAGTGGAAGACATTACCCACACAAACACCAAAAAAGTTGGAACTAGCTTGTTGGTGATTCCACATTTTTGTTAACTACTTGATCATGAATAAAATGCCATTAATTAAAAGTACTGATTATGACTTCTGACTTACAGAACAAAGGTCTTGTGCCACCTCTTATTTCTTTCTATTGTGCTTCCAAGTAGCCAGACTTTCTTGCAATTTTTTAAGTTGTCTTGAGCAACACTTCTCTAGGTTTTCTGAAAGGTTTTGGACTGCTTTCTCATTTTCAGTTAGAGGAAAAATTCACATGAAACTATAGAAAAATACCTACATTTTGATAGACATAAATTTGTATTTTTGCACCCCTATCGTGATTCCCATAGAGCTATTAGCTAAACATGGCATATATCTCACCATGATGTGTAGTGTGTCCTTAGAAAAATGTGGAAATTGAGCAAGCAGAGGGCAAAAAACCCCAAAAAAACGAAACAGTGAAAAGTCGTGTCTTTAAGAAACAGGAATAAATTGAGTAAAGGCCTTGGATCTGATAATGCACTTGATCCGTCTACTGTTTGCCAGAACCCCATAAGAAATGGTCTTGGTGGACAGGCACCACCACACAAGAACTGGTCTTGAGTAGTAATAATTCCAAATTTGAAAGTCCCCAGGGGTTCAGGAGAGAGGCACAACAGTGAGAATTTACAGCCATCTGTAAAATATGTCGTGGTTTGAGCTGCATTTCAGCCAGTGGTGTTGGAGAGCTTTTCAAAACTGATGAAATTATGAACACAGAAAAGTATGGTCCGATTTTGACCATGCTTTTCCATCTGGAAAAGCATCTGATGTATTTGAAAACAATCATGAAATTCCATTCAAGTTAATTGTAGATGGAGAGCTATTTGGGAGGGAAAGAACAAGCAGTTGTTGTTGAAAGATTATGAAAATTTAGGTACTTCGGAGGTGAGACCCAGATAAGAGGAACTACAAAGAATGATGATTGGAAGAGAAGAATAACAAACTGTTTGTGGTGGCATTCTCCTAAACAATAGATGTTGGGACAGAGACAAAACTTCCCCCACCCCCACAAATGATAACACAGCCACTGGCCCAGGGCTTTAACTTTATTGTTAGACAACGTAAGTGTAGGGGAAAAAATGACATGATGCAGCATTTACATGGAGTGGAGAATTAGATCATAATGTACAGAAAACACATTTTAAAAATCTAAATTGATATGAATATAACAACATTGTTCAGCAGCTTTAGGATTGTAAAGGCTAATCTACCCCAGCAGATTTTATTAATGGAACAAAAGCATACATTACCATTTGCAGCATTTTACAGTGGGGCTGTAGCAAGTGTTTACTTAACTGACTCCATCCATTTAATTCTAAAGAGTCGGTCTAAGTAGTGCTTATATTCAGAACTTTAACAGCAGACTTAGGACTTTCAGTCAATTAGAGAAACACTACATGATAAAAAGGCTGAAGCAGAGGTACTTGCAGTTAATTGATTGGTAACCGAACAATGCACACAATGATGTACAAACCCCCATTTAATTACGAGTATTGTGGGGGTGGGGTAGCTTAGAGAGGCTCAGTGAGAAAGAGTTTATTTTTTTAAGCAGAACCTCAGAGGTTGTCTGAACTAAATAGTTTTTCCCCCCTCAAATGTTTAAAAAATTATGGCAAGAGTAGTCGAAAACTGCATAAACCTGCAGATAACTCATTAAAGGTACAGGGGTGAGTGTGGCAGTAGCAATTGATTGTAAAAAAGCACATTTGCATTTTACTCAGGAACATTACTGTGAGCTCCGTTCCCACAATCTGCATTTAATTTGTGCAGCTGTTTATTTTTCAGTTTGTTTGTTTTTTCCAGTGGGCTATCAGGCTTAATCAGACAATTTCACATTTTCATACCAAAGCAATATGAAATCATTACGACTACCACTACCATTATATCTTCCAAAAAGTGTTTCTGGTGCAGTGTACTGAAAAAGCCATATAGTCATGTAGGTTGGGAACTCTTTGAATGGCGCTAAGTGCAAATTCAAAAGCAAAGCACAAACACATCAAGACATCATATTTCAGCACCCTGTGGCAAGCCACTTTTATTATATACTATAAACATAGGTATCCAACATGGCTTGGCTTACTTCAGTTACGCCTGGCTCATAGGAGGCCCTGATGAATAACAAAGATAAAAAGAAGGGTAGCGTTTCAATTCAGAGAGACTTAAAAAAATGCAATCTAATTAGTTTCAGCACAGATGCAGGCTCTAAAAGGTTACTGGCACCCTTCCTTCAACAAGAGTATCTGCCAGTTCAAGCCTTTTGTGTCTTCTTGCACAGTAAATGCATACACTTACTGGCAATGGCCTCATCCCAGTCTGCTAAATACTGCATATACAAGTCTACAAATGCATGCAAACACACAAACATAGGTTAAGAAAATACTTTGTACGGGCATCTTTCTGCAGCAATGGCTAAAATGAGCCTGAAGCCATGCTTCGTGTGTTTGTGTTGTCAAAAAAGCTGGAACACGTACCTTAATGTGCCACGAACAATTTGGAATTAACCTCCACATGACCTCTGAGAAATGAAGAATGATTTCATCAGAAAAAAATGTGTTCAAGAACAAATGAACAAGTGTAGTTGCTGCAGAGACGGCTGCAGTGACATCTTTAACTTTCCAATCCAATCATTGTTGTGTTATCTGTAATTGCACTGGCCGAGCTCAATTCTGTTTGTTGAAACTAGAGGTCAGGCCAGGAGGTTTACTGAAACAGCGCTCTATTGGCAAGTTGCACCTCCAATCTTTGGCTTCTAAATCCACTCAGTAGCTCCAGGGGCAGGTCGACTACAGACTGTGGCTGACGTCTATTGAATAGACACAAGTCTTCATATTCAGTGACTCCATTGCAAAATGGTCAGCAGCAAATTGATGCCCTAAGTCGATCATAAATTAATCACCTTTATAGACCTGCTAATGGTTTTCTAATGGAAGTGTCTGTGTAACTAGTAAACATTAGCATTTAAATGATCCTCTCAAATAAATTACATTTTTCCATGCCCGGTGCTATTATTTCCACTAAAATAGTCATACTGAATGCAATGCATCTGGCAATCTCTGTTATTATCCCTAATACATTTTCAATGTTCCTTGCTGTTTTTTAATCTAATAGGATTTTTTCACCCCTGTTGTAAGGGCTGGGAGTCAATCTCTAAGATGTTATGGCAAATATGAAACCCCACAAAAAGCATAAAATATTACTGATTGCCTTCAAAAACCACTGCTGCTGTGATGAAATTCTTTGTCTTCTCATGTGTGACATTGGAGTCTATCTGAAGGGCACCAATATAATCTTTTTAACTTACATCATTCTGCTTTTCTGTAACCTTCAACAGGAAAATTGCTTTTGTTCCTGACACATGAAAAGCCTTGATTTGTTTCCTGTGTGATAAAAAATTATATAATTGAATAAAGAAGAGCGGTGATGACATGCAACTTTAGGCTGTTGAATGAGGAGTCGAATGGTCCTACGAAGCACTGTGAGTCATTCTGATGGCATGCTTTGTTGAAAACAGGGGGTGAACGGTGTCTTTGTGATGTCAAATTTAATTCATATTCAAGACTATTTCATTCACCAATTCATAATTCACCCTTTTTAGCTTTTTCCATGGGTTAAATTTGTACGTTAACAATGCAACTAGAAAAATAAATCTTCTTCAACTCTCTCAGTTGACGCTGACAAAATATGAACTGATTTTTGTGTAAAGAATAAAGTATCCAAGGGGCATTTGCTTCCTGAGAACATCTCTTCCAGTCCCCTGCATCAACAATTTACAACTGTGAGCAAACTTGGCTAACTTAGAAATGGACTCTAATAACAATTAATGTGAACACATTTTGCCCTCACATGAGGGCAAAACAAAACTTTATGTGACTTCAGACAGCATTTTGTTGGTAACAGTGTTAGCAAGGAGGCAAGCTATGGATAGCATGCTAATCTCTACAGAAGATGGAACAAAAGGTGGATATAGATAGAGACTTAGATAGTCTTAGTAAATAAGCAAGCTAAAGTAAGCATGCTAAACTCTACGTTTGGTTTCGCTGTGTACAAGGAATCTCAATTTGATCTAAAAGATATTGAATTATATCCATTCACTTGCTGTTTGGTATATGTCTTTATACATACATAATAAAAATTGTATTTTATTATCACTTACTATTTTATTATTTAAGGAATAATTATACAAATGTATTTAATTTTCAGTTACTTTATGCCACTGATACAAGAAAAAAATACATTTTTAGGCAATTTTGCATATAGCGGTCATACACTGAAGGTCAAGATCTTTTATTCTGAAAGAAAGCATAGAACAAATTGAGTTTTCAAAACTGGAATTCACACATATGTAAGGACTCAACATCTGGGGATCACTTTTGATCCCAAAGCAATTGCACAGGTCATCTGGCAGATGGCAAGCTGTGTCCAGACTAACTCAGTGTCAGATTGAGTGGTAAAGGTTTGCAGATAACTGCCATCTAATTTATGTATGAAGACAGACTGCCAACACTCATGGTGAATCTGAGCCGGTCTGAGCCAGGGAGTGGAACTTGTCTGTGTTGTGTCTTTTTTTTAATAGGAAACTGAACTCAATCGCAAACCGATAGCAGACCGACTCCTTCTTATTCTTTATCACTGACTAAACACAAAAGCAAAAGCATGAGGAAGTGATTGGTCACTGCATTTAACAGATCCAGCATAAACTGCAATTATCTGCATATGCAGATAGGTCACTAGCAAATTTCATATGAAATCTTAACGAAATAACACATTACACAAGAAAAGGTATTAGGTTTTCTTGTTAAGTTGGAAGATATTAATAAGATATTATAAGTTGTTTAAATAGGATTTAAAAGTTTTAAGTATGATTTTGTAAATAAAACAGCGTACAGAAGTGCTCATGTACAATGACCCTACTATCGTCTTCTCAGATGTGAGGTCTGCAGTTGGGCCCTTCTAATCTATAAAACTGAAATAATCTTGCCAGATGTCATTTCAGCTGGAAAATGAAAAGTCGCTGTCTAGAAACGAGCAGCTGGCTTTTGTCCACCTGTGAAATCAGAGCTCCATTGTGTCAAAAATCAAACATTTAGAGACGTAAATCTGTTCCAGTTCTCACTGTAGCCTGCATACGTGCTGTGTGGGAATGGAAGCTTTGCAAGCAGAGCAACATTGTGTTTTAGGGAACAGTCGATTTTATCTTCTAGCAGTTGCAGAAAAAGTGAAAAGGTCACAAGAATGTAGTAAGGATACCATTAAACATCCGTGATTCTTTTAGAAACAATCTGGATTATTCATGCTGAACATACGGAGGGTTACCTTGGATACTTGTACAGGTGGGTTGAGGATATATGGCATCATTCAGTGGTGGTTTGTGGGTAGAAATTAGTTCCCCCCCCACCCCCTTTACTCCTGCCGGGAGCGAGCTAAGGTCGCAAATGACTGCGGTTGCCAGACGCTCATATTTTACCTTCTCATTAGCAGTAAAGGAGGACAAGGTAATTACTGTGTTGGAGTGGCAGCTAGGCTCTGAGGTAAAGCAAGGAAGCTCCACATGATGAGATGTGTATTTTACCGAGGCTGGAACCCCAGTCGGGGCGACAAGCCGACAGAGAGTAATCTAACTGCTAAACTGTGAAAGGAAATCTGTGCACTTGCTTGCACGCACGTCTGATTCCTCCTAAGATTATAAATAATACACAGAGTTCTTTATGTAAACAGCTCAGAAGTTAGACCTGCCCAATTATTTAAACTGAGCCAAGAAGAAAAATGTACCACATGCATTAACGAGAAAAAGAAGCAAGAGGAGACCAGGTCAAAAGTCTGAATGCATGCTGGTGTACTAGCTGTGCTACTACTCTGTCTTCCTTGTGGCATTCACTGTGATCACGCAGGACAATATGACACCAATTACAGCAACAAAAGCTGCATGAAGATCAGACATTGCAGATACACCATGACATAGCTGGTATTCCCTGCAAATGCTAGCTAGACACCAGGTTTTAGCCAATCCCCCTTCACGTTGTTAAAAATGTAAAAGATGAATGGCACAGGTTATCTTGGTCACCTTTTGAATATATTTCTGTTCCAAAGCTTTGACATTTTCTTTATTCAAAAATCTTTTCATTCTTCGGTCAGTTATTGACATTTTTGCCCACAGGAAGAGACAAATTGGAAGTCAAGACTGAAAGAAAGGAGAATCTTCACACTCACTCCTTCCTTGTGCAGCAACTTCCTGATTCTGACTGGTAGTTTTCATTTTTTTAAAAAATAGTGGGGTGCTGTTTTAATCTGCGTTGGTGAAAGGAGACATAGATATATGCTCGCCCAGGTTTCTTGATAAAATTTGTTTCTTGCTATTGTGCTATCCAAAACGTTTCATCTCCTGTGACTGTGCACACTTGATTGCTTCTTTTCAAACAGATATTTTTACTTTAGAAAGTAATTCATAATGAAAAAGCTCTGTCAAAAGCACAATAAAAACCCTTCCCTTTTTTCCCCTCTTTGTGAGTGAGTTTCTACTATTTCTTCCTGCGTCTTCAATCTTGTCTTCTTCTGTTTTCCTGCACTCGCAAACTCAAATGCCACCTGATCAAGGATTTTTCTGTCAATACTCCTTGAACCAGTCTGTGAACATAGTTATTTAAAATCTATTAATTCTCAACCCATCCTCACGCTGATCTCTACAACGTTTAAGAAGAGTCTCAATCAACCACCTGTTGGTTTTACTCCTCCATTGGTTGCATTGGTTGCCCTGTTTGATTTTTTTCAGAGGCTTATGAGAGTTTGCTTTTATACGCTTTGGTAAATTTTATTTTCAACAAATGCATACAAATGTGTGTGTGTGTGTGTGTGTGTGTGTGTGTGTTTCATTTTTCCTTGTTTCCAGCTAACATATCTTGTACTCTACATTGCACAATTATATATTTTTAATAATAAGATATTTCCAACTTTGGGCCAACAGTTTGGAGAAGATGATTTTCAGTTTCACTGTGACAAATGCTCAGTTTGTTGTTAGTGTACTTGATTCAGCTCTATGAAATGGAAGACTGACTGTGACCTTACAACCCAGTATCAAACAACGCAATTTTGGCTTCATTGTCAGATTCAGAGACAGCAGCGCTGGGTAAAAATATGCTATCATTCATTTAAATGGAGCAGGTCCACTGGCAAAAAGAATTTTCTAAGCTTTTTTCAGACTAGTCACATAAAATGTAATCATACCTATCAATCACATTATTGAAACCACATCTTAACAGTGTATTAAGATGTATCCTTATTTTGCAAGGAAAATGGGCAGAAATCTATTGAAAGGTGCCAACATGCAGCAGTGGGTCATGAATTAGAACCTTTATTTATCCTTCAATGGTTCATAGCTGAGTGTTAATAAACTAAAACAGACTGGAAAACTATTGCACACGACCACATTTAAAGAATTACAAGAAAGTCTGATTCCTGGGAGGCAAAATATAACTCAAGACTTGCACAGTCCTGTATGTCATCTTCATGTCAACAAAACAGCTCTTTTCTTTCAGCACATGGGCATTTGACCACTTGGGGTGTCCTGTGATGATGTTTGGGTTAATCCAGTGATGCTTGATCGGAGGGACCTGCAGGACTTGGAGTTGAGGTGAACTTCTTGAAGTTTTTGTCCTGTTCCTAGACCATTTCTGAATAATATATTTAGAATAATAGGCAGACTGTCCTACTGGAGTAGACCACTGCTGTCATGAAGAGTGCTTGATCAACATGGTACATGGAATGTTAACTCCCACATACTCCGGTCTCAAGGTTTCTAAGAAGACCTCTGATCACGCACCTTTAACATCATAGCCCATCACTGTATATAAATGTGTTATTTCTACTGATACAGCTTAAATCAATCTTATTCATTTGGCGCTGATTTACAAAAAAGTATTCCCAAAGTACTTTATATTCCGATCTAAAGACTCAACATGATTAAAATGAAACCTCTACAAACACATGTTCCCAGATGAGCAAGGACTTGGCATCTAATTATGTTGAGAGCCTTGTTAATATATTAAAATAAGTAATAATCAGTGTTGGTAAGTAATAATCAGTAACATTACTAGTTACTTCTATCAAAAGTAACTCAGTTACTTCAAGTTACTCGTTACTTTCAAAGTAACTCAGTTACTTCAAGTTACTCGTTACTTTCAAAGTAACTAGTTACTAGGGGAAGTAACTTTGGTTTTACTCAGAATTCTCTTGTGAATGTGTTGCTTCCGTAACTGGATACTCAGCAAGATTGCCTTCTTCTAGCTTGCTTACTTGCCACAAGTGCACTGTGCCACCTACCAATAGAAGGGAAAACATAATGTGCAAATTTCCACGAGAGAAATCCCACGCCTGGACCGTCGTTGACCGCCGCCATGATTCTAGCCTACATCACAGCGTCATGTGCGCTTTTTACATCGAACACAAAAACTGCAGTCGTGGTGCTTTGATTGTACTCAGAACTCGGAAATTCTGCCTTCAGAATAGAACGATGTAGGTAACACCAGACTGCAGATGAGCTGCATACAGGGCTGGACTGGGACAAAAGAATCGTCCTGGGCATTTTGACTGACCGGCCCACCATTAAAGGAAAAATCATAAAACCTTTGAATGAAAACAAACACTGTTGTGACAGTGATGTTCACTGTTTTGATGGTATATATGCATTAATCTATCAATCGTTTGTTGTAAGACTCAGATAATTATTTTTTAAAAGCTAGATATTTTAAATGAGAATAAGAAAGAAAAGTATTTTTTTTGTGCCCCCCCCCCCCCTTCCCTGTTAATGCCCTACCTGCCCCCCTGGCAACACTTTGCTAGACCCACCCCTGCACAGTTACCAGCTGTCAGCTACATAGAAAAAGGATCCTGGTGTTATTTGTCTCTCAGAAACAGTTCATAACTTCCCTTCAACTCATTCATGTCACCTAAAAGGTAAACCTGTTTCTCCATCACCTGTTCAGCTCTGATGATTCAGTAAGGACATCTCCTGGTTTCATCTTCATGTTTTCCTCTCACCAGATAACCAAACCGACATAATGACCAGCAGCTTTTTTGCAGCTGTGGCTCCAGCAAACATCAGCTGATACTAGAAAGTAATATTAAATAAATTCTAACAACAGCTGATCAAGCTTAAACGTGCTGCTGTTGTTTAACGCGACATCCGCTGGTTTCCTCTCTGTGGCACGAAGTGGGCGATAAACAAACAAGAGAGAAACGCCAATCAGCTGATTATTGATCAGTTTCATGATTGAAGTAGAAACGGGAGAGGGAGGGGGAGAGAATGAGAGAAGAAGAGGCAGCTTTCCCTCATCCACCTGCTGGCCTCCACCACTTGCTAATGTTACTGGATCTGTGGAAGCTCCGCGATAGCCACCACACGAAGTAATGAATAACGAGCCTATCTAAATCCCAGTAACAATTAACGCGTTCCTGATTTTGGCATAATAACTAGTTACCGTGCTCGTTACCACAATAATAATGTAGTTACTGTAACGCGTTACTTAATAATGTGTTAGTCCCAACACTGGTAATAATTCAACTGTAAATTTGTTCCTCTCGACTACTTTTTTGATTATAATTCACCATCTTGAGTAACTTGAACAATTTGAAACCCACAGGTTTCTTTTTGGGGTTTTTTTTGTGTATGGCTCACTGGTACAAATCTCTAAAGCCAGCTCTGGAATAAAAAAAGCCTTATTATCATATGCAGCAGTCATGTAAGACTTCAACATTTGGCTGTTTTAGCTGCGTAGTCAGCTGTTAACATTTCTTGTTCAGTTTATCTGACTTTTCTGCAACCCTAAAATCTATTTTAAAAACCACTCAGCCAGGGCTGTTATGATAAAGTCCTGACAAAGCCCATGGCCACAGACTCATCTGCTGTTGCTGATCCTTGCAACGGGTGCTTGAACAAATGTCAAGGTTTAATTAAATGAAGTGTTATTAAATTAAAATTGATTCGTATTTTCTACAGACTACTGAACATGGTACGTGGGACTGAGCCAAAAGACCAAAGTTTGCATTTGGGTCAGAGGACCGGAGGATGGCACATTAAGATGCTGATACGACCTTTGGCATTTTGAAAAATAGATAGCAACCATAGAGTCATTAAGATGTAGCCTGTAATGGGGCTACTATGCAGTGATCTTTAGGGGTAACAAGTAAAATCCCCAATCTTCATCACTCACCCACCTACAGACTCATGCGCAGCTCACTACTACATAATGACTGCCTAGGGCATATTGTTCAGATCTGGAAAATTCTTTTAAATTTGTAAGACTTAAGCCACTAGTATAATAAAAAATTGAGGCCAGGAATATCACATGGCATTTAGTCAAAACCTCCAGCCAACACAATACATGCATACATTTATAAATGGAAACAATAACGAGCTCATACCATTAAAAATAAATACATAAATAAAAATACTTGAATCTTGATGCCAAGGCAGGTAAATGTCCTTGTTATTACAGGAACAATGTCCCCAGAAGTTTAATGATTAGATGGTTTGAAATGTTCTCCCTAACAAATCCAGCTCTAATGACATCCACCCATTGTGCTGACACACCGTGGAAGCCTTCTGCGGCTGTTAAAGAGGCACTATGATGTGTTTTTTTATTCAACACACAAGCTTATTTTAGATTTTATTTTATTATTTTATTTTCACTAATAGGCATAACATTATTCATTTATTCTGTGCTGAGCTGAAATCATTACATAGCTACAAAGATAATATAAAGCTGTGCATTGCTTATGTTCCTGTTTTGTTCACTAGCTTTTTTTAATGAATCCAAATCACAAACACTTGACCTTTTTATTGAAAAACTCTAAACAGTATATTTGTGCTTTAATAAGAATAAATGGTCTTAGGGTTTTTGTCAAAAAGTGCACATATTCATAAACAGCTGCTTTTTAAGACTGGATATTCTGTATGTTACCAACTCAAGATTACGTTTGTCATTGCCAAGTATTTCACATAACAAATTTACTAGTAGTTTGAGTCTAATTGAGCAGTAATGAGAAGGCTGTTAAAGAAAAAGCAGTACTACATGGCCTAATTGTTGTAAAATAAAGCCATGCAAAATAAAGCACGATCAAGAGCTCTAGAATAATTGGGAAAAGAGGCAGTATGCAGATATTATGCATGTAAGGTAATTAACTGAAGTTACTAATTTTGCATTTGGGTGTAGTCATTGTCACTACTGGCAGCATGAGGTAATATCTGGAGCCTACAAAGGTTGCACAGGTAGTCCAACTCCTCCAGGATGACACATCAGTACATGCCATTGGCAAAAGGTTTGCTGTGTCTCCCAGCACAGTCAGACAGGGGTGTAGAAGGTCAGTAACCCATCATCAGGACCAGGATCTGCTCCATTGTACACGGAGGATGAGCGTTGCCAGAGTTACGAAATGATCTCCAGCAGGCCACTGGCCTGAATGTCTTTGACCAAACAACCAGAAACAGACCTCATGAGGGTAGCCTAAGGGCCCGAAGCCCTCTAGTGGGCCCTGTGCTCACTACCCCTTACCATGGAGCCAGTCAGGTCTACCACTGGAGTTCTGTGCTTTTCACACAATTTCACCCTAAGCATATTTGACATATGTGAAAGGGTATGGAGAATCTGTGAAGAATATAATGTTGCCTGTAACATCACTCAGTATGACTGGCCCATGGCATATCCATGGAGGGAAGCACAGACCTCTACAGCCTAGGCAGCGGCACCCTGACTACCATTAGGTATCAGGCTGAAATCCTTGGACCTACTGTCAGACCCTTTGATGGTGCTGTGGGTCCTGGGTCCCCAGTGTTGTCACACATGCACACAAGCACGTGGGGGCCATACGTTCTGAGTTATTGCAATGAAATTTCATTGAAGCAGACTCGCCTCTTATATTATTTTTTTCACTCTTCATTTCATCCCTGTGTACGTTGATAGTATTATTTTCCATCAAATGATGTGGCATCTTTTCATATTTCACTCATCCCAACACATCCCAACCTTTTGACCTGCAATGCAAAATAAACACAGGATATAGGAATCCAAAATGTATACTGGGACCATTTTTGATGGGGAGGGGCTCAGCACCTTAATAAAACAGAAAATCTAGCTCACTAAATTCAAATTCAAATTTTATTTGTCACACACACACAACCATACACAGTATGACATGGGGGTGAAATGCTTGTAGCTGCGCAATGCCCGACCATTAAATGACAGAAAAAAGTTTTACAGTATTTACAATTTACTACAAAATTTACAAATTAACTTAGGAATTTACAGTAAAAAATAAAAATAAAAATAAATAAAAATGTGCAAACAGCAGAGAGAGATTATAAAGATTATAAATTATAGGAAATTATAGGAAATGTGTGGTGGTGTGATGTGTGTGAGGGTCCAGTCCTACACCTGGTTCAGGGCCCGAATAGCCTGGGGGAAGAAGCTCCTCCTCATTCTCTCTGTTTTGGCCTTAAGGGAGCGGAAGCGCTTCCCAGACCTCAACAGTGAGAAGAGTCCATTGTTGGGATGGGAGAGGTCCATCATAATCTTCCTAGCTTTGGACTTGCACCGCTTGGTGTAGATGGACAGCAGGTCAGGGAGCTCTGATTGAATGATGCGTTCGGCTGAGCGCACCACTCTTTGCAGATCTCGTCTGTCCTGCTTGGTGCTGTTCCCAAACCAGGTGCAGATGTTTGCCGTCAGGACGCTCTCGATGGTGCAGCAGTAGAAGTTCTTGAGCACCTTCAGTGGCAGATGGAAGTCTCTAAGTCTTCTGAGGAAGAAGAGACGCTGACGGGATTTCTTAACCTGGGTGTTGATGTGGCAGGACCATGACAGGTCCTGAGTGAGGTGGACACCCAGGTATCAGAAACTGTCCACTCTCTCCACTGGCGTGCCACTGATGATGAGGGGTTTGTAATTCCTCGCCTGGTAATGTCATTGATGCTGTAAAAGGGTGTATTTTAACTCGAGCATGACCTTTTTCATATGAGACTCAAAGCACTCTTTGTTCCTAAAACAACACCTACAAATGTCCCAAGACCAGACTTGAAATCCAGCCCCCTCACAAAAATGAGGTATGTCTGTGACTCTTCCATCCTAGCATGAGTCTTCTGATGTTTGAAAGTTGATGTCAGTATATGTCATTTCAGGAACACTTACAGCCATTTCAGCTTGGAGGAAGAAACATTTAATGTTGTTGTTTAGTTGTAGGACTTTTGATGAATGCCTTTCTTAAAACTGCCATAATGTCACGCATTGTAAGCACATCCAATCTTCTTTCTTTGTCAAATTATTTAGGAAAATTTGTTTTCACTTTCAAGTGAGCGAGCAACACACAAAGCCTCCTGTTCAATATAGCTGAGGTTGTTTTTATTATAAATTCTACTTCATATATTAACAGCAATTTAATATTGGATGTGCTGCATAATTTACATGTAATGAGATTTGATTTACAGTCAGACAAAAACACACCCCACAAAGATATTGACCAGGGTGCTGCAGGCTGTACACCCACAGATGATTTCAGGGACACGGACGGCAGCACCTTTTCAATCATTGTCCGGATAATATTGGTAAAGCTGATGTGTTTGAAACAAATTACAGATGGGAGCATTTAATTTACAGCTGCGCACCCACAGATGAAATTGGATTTGATTGCCTGTGTGTACCGCACTTGCATTGTTAAGTCTGCAGCCAAAGTAGCGCTCGCAATATTTGACACCCTGACACACTAACTAAGAAACCGCCAGCATTACATCAGAGGGAAGCCATTTATTCCCCGGTTGTGGGAGTATTATGTGTGGCAATGACTTGTGTCATGTCCCATTAATAATGGTAATGATAGCATTAGGGGGGCACGATGGGATGTAATTCAAAGATCTGCAGAGTGTGAGTGACAAGGTCATTCAAAATGACAGTAAGCAGGCCTGACAGTTCGTCACAAGGAGGAATGTGCACTTTGCAGCTCACAGAAGCGTGGTGCCCACACTGCAACAAAGTTTACTCTTATAAACCAATAACAAGTGGCAGTTGTGTTGTTAACATATGGTTTGTCTGAGTGCATTAGCTTTTCCATCCATATTTTCCTCAGGTTGCAGATTTTAGAGTTTTCTGCTGTGAGTCACCAGCAGCAGGTGTGTAATACCTGGTGTGAGAGTGTCTAATACTTTAACGAAACTCTGCCAGCTAATATGATTACACATATTTCATCAACATGAAAATGAACATGGTTTTACATGTTCCTTTGGAGTTAAAATTCCCATATTGAGCTCTCACTTAGGAAAAAAATCTAAGGTTTTAGCTGAATGAAAGTTCTTCATAAATTCTATATTTAGCTGGTGGTCTCCTATCAACAATTACATGTTGCATTCATAAGCACTATGTAAACATTAATAAGGTTTTTAATGCAAATATTTGTGTTGATATGAAAAACTTTGGCTTTGAGATGTTTTGACTGCAAATGCTCCTTGGCATCTCAAAGGTATGTAAATAACCATCAAGAAAATCATAAATGTCTTAGAAACCTGTTACTAAGCAAGAAAATGTCATTATCCTCACACTGTTTGCTAACCTCTATTTGGGTTAATTGTGTTCTGTTTTTTTTTTTTCAAACCACAGCTCCCCTAATCTTTTTGGGAGTATATTAACTATGTTGTTGCCACATTTTTGGCATTGAGGTGTAGAAAATCACCTGAGCTTTTACAGCCTGTGTGTGTGTTTACATCTTAGCTAATTTGCACCTTGATGTGAAATTAGCTATTAGCATTTTCCATTTGTACAGAAACCACAGATCATTAGGCACATATGGAGGTATACACTCATTAGTTACACATTGATATTGCTGATTTGGACTCCCTGTTGCCTTCAGAATTGCTCAACTTCAAAAGAAGTGTTGGAAACATTCTTCTAGAGATTGGGACATGGGACTCTTACATTCCTCCACATCCCAAAGGTGCTCTGTTGGATCAAGATCCGGTGATATGGAGGCTATTTAAGTGCAATGAACTCATGGTCATGTTCAAGAAACCAGTATGAGATCATTTGAGCTTTGTGAAACGGAGCATTATCCTGCTAAAGGATCCATCAGAAGCAGGTAAACTGTGTTCATAAAGGATGGACAAATGGGCCAAGAGTTAGCAAAAAAAAAAAAAAGTACTAGCCTGAACGGTTGACAAAAGGCAGGATGGATACATGCTTTTATGCTGTTTACACCAAATCCTGATCCTACCTTCTGAATGCCACAATAGAAATAAAGACTCATCAGATCAGGCAACACTTTTCTGTCAGTCTTGTCTAGTTTTGGTTAGTCTGTCCATGTTGTAGCCTTAGTTTTCTGTTCTTAGATAACAGAAGTGGAACCTGCTGTGTAATGGCACTTTTATGCAAAACTGAATGAATTTTGCATTCAAACATAAAAAGAAATGCAACTCATAATATTGCAATCAATATGAACCATGTGAAGTTATATAGAGAATATTCAATGACAGATATCAGATTGAACAGGACGAAAACAGCTGTGGATAACAATATATTTCATTCTCTTTGGATCATGCTGGCAGCCAGATCTTTGGTTCTGTATATAATTTAGCTGCGAACATCACCCATTATTCATCTAACAGAGGCGCTCCCTAAATTGACGGAAAGAAATTTACACACTGTAAATCACAACTATCGCCATTATCAGACGATCTTTCTATTTCGCCAGTCCTTAATGTGTATGTTCTTGGCAGAAATCACTGTTTTAATTTCTTATAAAGCAAAACACAGCACCACTAAGAGTAAATCCTCGATTAGTCATCAGATTGTGATTGAGTGTGACCATTAAAATAGTGTAGCTGCTGCTCTTTATCACTTGAAGATGAATTTCAGAAATATGATTTTTCATTTCGGTGGTGTCCCTGAAAGACCCTTCATCATTGTAATTAAAATATGTTTAAAATAAGAAAAAATGTTTTGTTGTTTCTCAAAATGACAAGCTTTATTTAGTAAGTATATTTAGATTTCTCATATTTTCTGTGCAGAAGCCACTGTATATAGGTTTAAACAACTTCGTATGCAAGTTTTCCCTTGGGCAAAGAACTGGTTTTGCCCAGTATTCCCAATATTGCGGATCTACTTTGTTTACTTGCCATTTGTAAGATAGAGAGAGAATACATTGTTCGCTGCAGATTTACCTACAAGGTTGTGGTCCTGATTGCTAACTTCATGTAGCATATATAGCATATATCCTGGAACATACTAATAATGTATCTATGATGTCTTACCTCCAACAGTGTCCAAGATTGTGTTGTTCCAATGCTTCAAATCACAGCGTAGTCAGCATTGGGGTCTTTTATTTTGGAAACTTGCTGGCTTGTCTATTTCTCTGGCTTACTTACTTCCCTCGTAACCTGTGCTGTATAGCTTTACATAGCATTTGTAAAAGTCAGTTTACTGTCAGATGTTAGTTTCTCAGTCAGATCCAGCACTCATTCATCAACCAATAACCAATCATGACCAATGGGTGATGTGATAATGGCTCCGTCCATCTTCTGTATGATTTCTTCACAGACTTCAAGAGAAAAGGTTTTTCTCTGTGGAAAAAAGTTTTTGCTTTTCCGTCTCCTGAAAAAGTTTGATTTGCCAGCTGGCTCAGCTGGTAATGATTTATTGATATGATTGGTTGGTATTGGTGATAGACAGATTGGTAACCTGAAAAGATATTTTTTTTAAAGTTCCGTAACTTTTCCGAATTATTTTCAAGGACGATCTCCCAGATGGTTTTATGTAACAAACCATCTGGCCTGAAACGTAACTACTCTCTCCTGTGCCCACTTAGAACAGACAAAAATTAGCAAAAGTCATATGAGAAAAAAAACACTACAGCAAGAAACCCCCGCCTTACTGATCCTACTTCTCCAGCCAGATGTATAAACTTCAGAATTTCTCAGTAAGTCAGATATGACAAGGAATACTATTTATAGCCAATGGTTGTACACTTAGAATTACTTCTATTTTTCAAGGTAGCTCTCAAAGAATCCAAGCAGCAAGAAGGATTCTGCTGAGAGAGCTCCTCTCTCTAATACATGAAGGCAAGGGGTGTAAGAACAGACTGTGATCACAGCAGCAAACACTCTTGAACACAGAGCTTATCAATAACAAATCCACGAACTCAGCCAGATAAACAGGATCCTGAGCTAACAGGTAAAGGCTAACAGTGCACCAAGTACAAATCTATGAACATAATTGGATGTTTCGATTCTGTTATTCAAGCAAAAGGATGATACAAAAAACAAATCAGTGAGAGCACATTTAAGCTGATGTGCTCATGACTTCTGTGTGTTGCCTCTATCTGCTGTATTTTAATTACGCTTTTCGAACAGGGCAATTTCTTGCTCCCCTGAAAAGGTTTAGCAGTCTTAGCCAATGTTTTTTTTAATATTACAACCTGAATTCCAAAAAAGACACATCACCGTGTAAATAAAGTTCTTGTGAACTTGTGAATATCCCTTGAACATCTTGAGTGGTACATCTTTGTCCAAACATCCACTTGTACTCAAGTATGATCCAACCCAAATATGATAGTTAAAGGTCTCTGTGTCCTCATAGAAACACATTTTTGGTGATAACACAAGAATATATATAAATATTTTACTTTGACTCAAAATTTTATGCCTTTAATGAGATTTTATACATAAAAGGTCAAAGGTCAACTTGCCACTGGTTTGTGAAAGCTATTGTGAAAAGATTGTTCTAGTTTGAAGTGGTTTAAAGGTACGTAGTTGTCACGGTCTGGCTAGCAGACCGTGACAACTACGTACGACTATGCTTGACTATGCTTGAAGACTGACGTGAAGTCAAACGCAATACTCCCGCGCCGGTGGAAGCTCCATCGCTCTTCTAAATAGCTGCCCCGACGAGCCCAGATGAGGAGCAGGTGTGTAGCAAGGACTTAAGGTGTGGCCAGTCCTCAAGCTAGGCCACGCCCCTCAGGCCTGAAGGTGCCTGTAACATGGCCACAGAAAAAAGGCAACACACACATACCTGCCTACATACAGATGTGGACAGAGATAAGAGGCAGTGCAGACAACAGACCAAATGATAATAATAATGACAATGATAATAATAATAACAACAACAACAACAGTCATAGTCCCCACTGCCCACGGACCCCGAGTCCCCAGAGCCGGGTCCGTGACAATCAGAGATGGGCAGTAACGCGTTACGGATTTTATGTAAAGTAAGGGATTACTACTGCAAAAACGGTAATTAGATTACCGTTACTTTCCCATAGGAACGCTGCGTTACCGCGTTACTAAAACCTTGATTTTTTGCGAGAATGTCTCATGACAGTGACATAAGCCAGTGCTACTTTCGTGACAACAGCTGTGTGCAGATCAACAATGGATCATATATCAAGTGCGGGAGAGTATGAGCATGCAGCGTTTAAAGCGTGGAAGTACTGACCTTACTTTGAGTTTGATTCCATAAAAAGTGACAAAAACATTAGTGTCCGTTGTGCGTGGGAAGAAAACTTATTTTTAAAGCGAAAAAAACCCTAAACTTCCGAGCAAGCACCGAGTGCGCAACAACGTAATGGGAAATTCACAGAGAAGCTGCCGTATCCTTCCACTGACTGCTGTGGCACACCTGCACCAGGGTAAACCTCCGCCTGCCCCACTCCTGCTTTACAGGTGAAAATAGAGCAACAGGACCGCTAGTCTTTGACTTTATTTATTTTCTGCTGTGTTTTACTTGCATCTATTTGAAAGAGTGAGTGTAGCACAAAAAAATATTTTATTTTATGTGCTGGAATGTGCAGAAAATAGGTTTAAATGTTAAACAAATTTCTTCCAGTCAGAGAATGTTGCATATAATTAAATTTTTGCTTGATGCATAAAGTTAAAAGATTAAAACTAACAAAACAAGTTTTAAAAAGAGACTTTTCCATTTGATTACATTTTAAATGATGGATTATGCAGAAAAAGTAGAATTTGGCTGAAAGATCTATCACTTTATTACCTATTCAGGGTGTAAAGCGTGTTTTAAAAAAGTAACTAAGTAACTAAGTAATTAATTACTTTTGAAAATAAGTAATCAGTAAAGTAACGGGATTACTTTTTGGGGAAGTAATCAGTAATTAGTTACTGATTACTTTTTTCAAGTAACTTGACAAACACTGGTGACAATAGTGTAAAAACTCTCAGTAAATTGCGATTAACTTTCTTGCATTTCTTAATGCATTTCTTTACTCCTCCCAGTTAAAGTGTATAATCCTACAGTGGACAAACAACTCTGACAATCATTGATCTGTAGTGAGTATAGGCAATTAGTCTCCTTTTTAACTCATCTGTCAGTATGTGTCAGTGTGTATTTACTCTGGAGAAGGCTGTAAAACTTTCTGAAACGAGTCTGATATGAGCTGATGAGTCAGTTCTGTCTGATGACAGTGATACTGAAGTGAGTTGTTGAGAAAAAGTTGAATTTTTGCTCGTGCTGTTTTTGCTGCTGTTAGCCTCTGTTAGCTGCTATTAGCCAGCGCTAGTAAAACTTTCTATGAAGGAGCTGTAAGATTGTTGAACTCGTACACTTAGTGAATAAAATTTAATATGACGTGAGAATGTAATCAAACTTTTTACCACAGAAAAAGTGAGATTTTTGGGACACTCAAGCCTGATATTAGCTGGTATAATGTTAGCTTATAACCAGCTGTTGTTGTTGTTTAGCTGGCTCGTTGACAGCTGCACAGATACAGAAGGGTTGCATGTGTAATCTGCTGACAATAACATCAAGAATATTGGGAGTAAATAAGCATATTTATGCATGGTTTTGTGCATTAGAGCCCTGACTTCACCATAGAAGATGAGGCTTGAGGTGAGCAGAAAGAACATCCTGGAAATGAGGGTCTTCCTGTAGTGGCGGAGGAGGAAGACCTTGAGAAAAGAGATGAAAATATACAGGTATAAATGTTAAATGGGCATATATAGATCTGCAAACTGGCACCTGGTCCTATCTGTTATGTGAATGCAACAAAAGTTGATACAAAAATATGCTTTATTTATGATCTAGTGTCACTTTGAGGTTTTGCTGATTAAAATCCTGTTATGTAAATCTCATTGTGTTTGCGTAGATCTTCAAGAAGAGCAATCTGTGAAGGTTCTCAGTCATTCAGGTCATGGTAGTCTTGGATACTTGAAATGAAGATAACTGGATGTTTTCACCTCTTATCCATGAGGTTTCTACACTTCTAAGATGAATGACAGTTCCTGATGGATAGTTCCAGGTATTTATCCCAATACTCTGCCTCATTTTCAAGCGTTCAGTTTATCATGCTTGTCTGCACTGTCTGATTGTTGGTCAGGTAAAGCTTGACAATTGTTGAGCCAACATCTGGCAGTATTTTTGTAATGGTCAGATAAATCAGATAAGAAGGTCACCTATTTGGACTTTAGTTTGATACAGCGTGCAACATCAAATCTTCAACCATTCAGAAAGGCTCAGCCGAGACTGATTTGACTGTGTTATGTGTAAGGATTGCTGAGGCTTACTGTGTATTACAGAGTACATGATCTGCAGCCTGGTGATGATCTGTTTTCATAAGCTGATCTCTTTTTGCAGACATGACACATACAAGATGTACATTTTAGAATGGGTAAGAAGAAAAAAACCTCCCTTAAAATTCAGCTGCTGTGCTTCTACCGGAAAACAGAGATCTTATTCAGTGTTTTTACTGCATAGCATTTTACTCCGAGTCATTTCTGTGACTCTGACTGTTTCTCCAGCAGAGCAGACAACTTTTACTGTGTTCCTACTATAGAACTGATACCTTTTACCTCAGAGTAATGACATCTCCATGGGGAGCACATCTTTCTCTAATAGCTGAGTTTCTGTTGTGGAACATCCTACGGTCGTCGTCTCACAGGTGAACAAACATCTTTTATTCAGAGCAGTGTTACCGCAGTGTATCTGTCCAACTTTAATGCAACAACAGTTGCTCCAGCTGCAGGAGCTGTTTCTATCTGATTGAGTGAGAGTGCCATTGACCTTCAGCCATTTTACAGAGACTGTATTAAAAAGGCCCAGCCAGAGCCCTGATTTTATGGCCGAGCCTTCCCAAGGTCCCACTGACCTGATGGATATTACGAGGATAAATCAAACTTTCATGCCAACACACTCATCCACAGTAGGGGATGAAGCATGACTGTGTGCTGAAGAATGGCATGACTTGGAGTTAAGGAGGGGTTTGTGCATCTGTGTGTCACTGTGTGTGTAAGTGTGCCTTTTACGATGTTTCCAGTCCTGGATTCAAAGGAAAGTAGCTCGTTGGCCATTTTATTTTGATTGGCTGGGCCTGACGATTGAAGTCTTTGATTTTTGGACTTTTTTGAATCGAACAACGAAAGTACTACTTTCTTATTTACTTATAAGTAGCACTTAGTATTTATTTAATCAGAGATTTCTTTAAAATAAAAAAAACTAAAAAAAAACGTATTTACTGTACATTTCAACAACTGGTGTATGGACAAAGGTGATGCCGCAACTTAAAGTTGCCACGTGTCATCATACACAGGCCTCTGATGATTATGACGATGCCCAGCATTGAGATGGCAGATTTTGTTTATTGATAGCTATAAAACAAAGTGACATTTGACAACTTCACCATCACCATGAGAAGAAAGAGCCACATACTACTGTATATTTTTTTTTCTCCAGTTTTCATGCATTGGTTTTTAATACAAATGGGAACATTTGACAAATGTACAAATACATCTAGCTGTAAAAAGTAAGACCTTGACATCACTCTGCTATGGTCTATTACAGCATGCTGGTAAACATATAAATATCTAAAAAGACTACCTGTCAACAGTGTAATCGTTTGGCTAGTGTTAGTAAGGTGAATGAGGTAATGAATGAGGTAAATACTCAGAAAAGTTACTTGGCACTCAAGGGTAAAAATCATTAAATCCAATTATTGCTGCAATAGAGTACTCAAAAAGGGGTCCATTTTGGTACTTTAATTATAAGCTTTTACTTGCCAGGATGTATTAACCTTAACATTTCCATGACGTACAAGCACAAAATCCAACCTGAGACATTAACTTTTAGGAGCTGCTCTTTAATTCGGCAGAAATATGACGCGTAAATCTGAAGGATATGACCTACTAAATGTTTTTAAACGTTAAGTATGTGTATCTTCATTGGCCACTTTGCCTTCATTTAGTTGAGTTTATGTAATTTCAGTGAGCTGACATTTGCATGGCAACCGCTCATTCGGGAAGTATAACGTCAGACTAGCACATCTATCACGTTTGAATAACAGCATAAAATAATTACTAATAAAAATAGATAAATTCATCAAGTTATCCTGCAGATATCGAGCTGCCACAGAGCTGTCATTACTGGAAATGAAAGTAAACACTGCTCACAGGGTGGCTGTAGCTCAGGTGGCAGAGCAGGTCAGCCACTAACCAGAAGGTCGGTGGTTCGATCCCAGGCTGCTCCAGTCTGCATGCCAAATATCCTTGGGCAAGATACTAACCCCGCGTTGCTCTCCGATGCAACCATCGGAGTGTGAATGTGTATGAATGGTAGACTACTTAGCACTTAGGTCAGAAAAAAGTGCTTGTGTGAATGGGTGTGATTGGGTGAATGAATTAGTTGTATAAAGCGCTTTGAGTGCTCAGACAGAGTAGAAAAGCGCTATATAAGAACAAGTCCATTTACCATTAAAAATAAGTGGTCCTTTTCAGTTCTTGAAACCTCAGGTGAACTACAAAACATGAAAGATTACATTGGATATTTATTTCTTTAACAAAAGCTAAGTCAAAATGCACAAGCAATATTAAGAAAACTAAGTATACCCTTACTGATTCCGTAGAAATTAACAGGGTAAGTAGCTGCTAATGAAATGCACTTGATTACTTGATCATCAGCGAGGATTAGCACCCAGTGTGCAAACAATCTAAAGTCCATCATTCTACAGTGACAAAGATTATTTGCCAGTGGAAAACATTCAAGAGCAGTGCCAGTCTTCCCAGTAGTGGATGTCCCAGCAAATTTATCTCAAGGTCAGACTGTCCAATGCTCAGAGGAACTGCAAAAAACCCAAGAGCTGCAGCTCAGACTCTACAGCGCTCAATTAGCATGTCAAATATTAAAGTTCATGACAGTACAAAGAGATCACTGAAATGGCCTCCACAGTCGTCAGATCTCAGTCCCATATCGCACCTTTGGGATGTGTTAGGACGAGAGATTTGCACTGTACAAATCTGCAGCAACTGTATCCAGGATTTCTGCAGAATGTTTCCTGCACCTTGTTAAATTCATGTTATGAATTAAGGCATTTCTGTTGGGGACTCCAACCCAGTACTAGCAGCATGCACTTAAGAAGATGTTTTTCTTTATTTTTCATTGTGTTTGCGGGTGCCAGTGAAACACATTAAAAAAATTAACAAGTTAGCACATAAACACTCAGATTTGACAGCTGCTGCATGTATAATTTGCCAGCAAGCAGCCTGATCTGTCCTAATTGTGTTAACTGGTGCCGTGGACCACCTAAAGGAGCGGTGTCATTACTGTAAAAGCATTGAAGCAAAATGTTCTTTAATGTTAATGTTAACATTAACAATGCTGACACACAGGGTGAGTGAGAGGACAGTGGTGGATGGCAGCTCTATTTTCTATTCTATTTTCCCTCCGTGTGTTATTCGCAGAAATGAGAACAGAAGAGAGAGAGAGAGAGACACACAGACGAAGTGATGATAATGTTTCTCGAGCTGATGGCAGCTTGTTCTGAGGTTATGTAGAAGCTTAACAACTTTTAATCCATTGAAATGGTTTGTTTGTCAAGACACTTATTTAGCCTCAAATTCCACCCATTTAATGCACATAAGAAACTTTTGGTATGTGTACTAGTTTTTCATGCCTTTTTTCCTCCTGTGTTTCTGCTGGAACCCCCTGATGTACCAGGTAGCATTGAGCTGGTGCTATGTCTCCCTGCACATAGCAAAAGAACTTCTGAGTGGGGCTCACAGATGTGGAGATAGTGATCCTATGTTGTTGTGTTGTGGATGCAAGAATATTCATAAATGAGGCTGAGGTTTTCAGCACTGTGCAAAAATTTTGAGCCACCCGTCATTTCTTTATTTTTTGCTTTCCAGAAGCCAGACTTTCTAGACTTTTTAAGTGGTTTTTGGGATTAATTATCCAGACCTGGATCAGATTTTGACCCACCATTCAAGACCATCTTGAAAGCTTCTGCTTGGAAACAGCTTCATTTTTCAGCATGACAATGATCCCAAACACATTGCAAGTGCAGTAAAACCATACCTAGATAGAAAAAACCCCGTAGTGGAACAGTATCAGTCATGGATTGGCCTCCCCAGAGTCCGTACCTCTACTTTATTGAAGCAGTGTGGGATCGTGTTGACAGAGAACAGAACAAAAGGCAGAAACATCCAAAGAAGAGCTTCGAATGTCAAAGTTTCAAGCTTCAAGAAGTCTTGAGAATTATTCCTGAAGACTACTTAAAGAAATGACTATGTTGAAGAATAAAGGTTGTCATACCAAATACTGACTTTCTGACTTGTTAGACTTGCAGTTTTTGCCTTATATACTGTTTTTTGATGTATGTTTGCATGTTCCAATAAATCACTGCACCTATTTCCGAGCAGAATCTCAAAAAATGAGGAGTGGATCAAGATATTTGTACAGCACTGTAGATTGACAGCTAAGCCATTTAAATGTTTAAACTTTTTATTTCATAGAAAATATTTAAAAATATGGGACTTTGATGAAAAGCTGTGTCAGAGTGGTCGCCTCTACAAACAAATCCTCATCAAGCAACTTCACATTGCACCCCTCGGCTCAATAGATTGTTATAGCTTATTCTTCCTCAAAGCATCACCATCACTTTTGTGTCCTTGGCACTGTGGCAAATAAATGAGAGCTATCATTTCTTGTTTTGTTTGTTTGTTTTTTTGGTGTTGGAGCAGGGAGGCTGGGGAATAATTTGAATAATAATAATGGCTAGTAATCTTTTACTAAAACAGTCTGTTTTGCCAGCAAAAAAATATATAATTAGCTTCAAAAATTCCTGTCCATAATTCACTTCCTTTCCCCAAAGACGCTCTCTCTTAGTCGCTCAGTTTCCCATAGCAGCATTTCCTGTACCTTTTTATCATAAATCCATTTCTGTTGTTATTGGGTCAGACTTACTCTCCAATGGGACTTCATGTTGCTGTAAAAACCAATAAAAGAGAGCCCCTGGCAAGTTTCCAGACAATTTATCATTGCTGCTAAATGTAAGCAGGGCACTGTGGTGTTTTTTTTACAAATTTAAAGGCAGGTTATGGAAGACTGTGAGTCTGTGTGGAAGCTCACACAATTTCTAACACTGTTTAAATGTGTCAGTCAGGCAATGTTTAAGGACTGATCAGCACAGACTCACAGTGTATCAGAGAGATGTGGAGATATCAAGGGGTATCAGCTGGGGAAGGGTGACATACTTTTCTGTGCAGCTTCTAAAAACGTACATGTTACTTGGGTAAAAAAAAGATTTCTTGAAATAATGTTAACATTGAGGCAAAGACAGTAAACATGCCACAAAGACCAAAAACTACTGCACCACTTGTTGCTTGCATTGATGACAATTAATTGAGAGTTTACTATTTAATGAAAAATTCTTTTGAATTAGATCTAACTTCGGATTTCTTTTTAATTCCAAACATGGGTCAAGCTGTAAAAAATGTTGGATCCTACAATTTTCCTAATCCTACTCAGCAGCCCCTTTTATTATGCTGTGCTCCTATCATATCAGTATTTTCATTATTATGAGTTCCTTGCTCATAGACAGTATTCATATCTTTGCCCAAGTCATAATTACTCCAGGTAATCTTGGAAGGAATGGTGGGTATGCTGAATATGGATGCATTATGTCAGTTAAGCCCACTGCTGAATACAATTAAGGAAGACGTTTCACATATAGATACATTGGCTAGCAAATTACAATACGTTACACATATTCACCATTTAATAAATTTTTATTAAGTGACACATTAGTGTTCTGTAAGTCATTTGTAGATTGTGATATCTGACACTGTTAATAAACTGTCTCTTTGTGTCTCCCTGCATCAGGTTAACCACCTGTCCAGAATGTACCCTGCCTTTCACTCTATGGTAGCTGGGATAGGCTCCAGCCCCCAACAACCCTGATAAGGATAAGCAGAAGAGGACTGATGGATAATAAGCACCCGGGTTTCATATTTTAAAGTTGCCTTCTTTTCAAACGAAACTACTACACTTACTAGAGTGTATTCTTGAGTGATAGGTAACACCTTTAAAAGAGAGCGGGAGAGTGCTATTCAGATGTACACATTCTGTTGCCATTCAGTGGCAGAAAACAGCAGGGGGAAACTACTACTACTTTATTACTGAAACACTTTGGTTTCTAGACATTATCTGTTGGAAAAAAAAATCAAGTTTTTTTTTTCTGGAAGAATAAATGAGCAGCCTAGATTTGGCGCTGTATAAGATTTTAAATGTAAAGTTAAGTTGTGGGCAGAGGATTTCATACACTCATCATGAGCATGACCTGTTGTTTTTCCAGGGTGATTGTACAGCATACACCTTTAATGACTTAAAAAGCTAAAATTGGGTGAACAAGTATTTGTTCTAATCTGCACAGTGTCAAAACTACACATACAGACTCTAATATATGCATACACTCAATTTTTTAATAAATGGTTCTGAGCTGAAAGGTCAAGGCCTATTAATTTCTCATGCTCAACTGGTAGTTTGTCTTTGCCAGCATAAAAAGGATTTGTTTGACAGCATTTACTGGACTGACCAATACTTAAAAGAATGGGAAAGTCTAAGGAACTCATTGAAGATCTAAGGTCTAATGTGAAGACCTTCCAAATGTCTCTTTGAGCCATTTCCAAACAACTGCAAGTTCAAAAGATCATCAGTTTAAACAAAAAGAAGCTTTTGCTCCAAAACCTTTAAGCCTGACTAAAACTTGCAGCTGCTGACATGAAAAAGCCAAATGCCTTCTGGAGAAAGGTTTTATGGTCAGGCAAGACAAAGATTTTAGGTATGTTTGAGAAGGCGAGGCTTTCAAACCTAAGAACACTGCATCAGCTGTCAAGCATGGTGATGGGAGCATCATGCTCTGGGGTTGTTTTGTTGCAAGTGGTACTGGTACATTGCATAAAGTAGATGGAATACTGCAAAAGAAGGACTATTTACAATTTCTTCAATTTGACCTCAAATCAAAAACTAGACAATTAAAAGTTTGACACAGTTCGGTGATCCAACAGGACAATGATCCCAAACAAAATTCAAACCTAATTATGAAATGGAAAAAGCAGACTATCATTAAGCTTCTGGAGTGGTCTTCCCAAAGCCCCAACTTCAATTTATTGAAAATGTTTGAGACTGCATGTGTACTTTTGATTAGAGAAAATTCAAAATACATTCAAACTTGTGCACCTAATTCTTGTTTTTCAAAGTCATAAATTATGTATACTGAACAATCATTCCTCCCTGGAAAAAAGAAAAACAATTAAAAGAAATCTTTAAAAAAAAAAAAATAATAAGCATGACACTCATGCCCATTAAACTTCTGACCACAGCTGTATCTCTAAATATTGTGATACTGGACTTATGGGTTAAATGGTGTCAAGGTGGACTGGTTAAAAAAGATGTTATGTTTCTGAAACCTAATCACAAATTGCTTCATTTTAAACTGACTATTAAGACTTATGATAAATACAAAGATGTCATATTTAAAAAATATATAAAAAGAGTAATGGCTGCTCTTGTGGTACTTCCGCCTTATGAGAGTCACACTGAACAAGCCATTGTATTAATTGATGTATAAAAGTATGCTATGAGTGCTCTGCTTGGGTTTAGAGATATTTAATAAATACATGGTACGGGTGACTCCGTTTGTTGACCTGTCTGTACGCTACAGTTCAACAGCTATGATTTCAAAGAACTATAACAGGGATGGCCACTCGTCAGTGGTGCCTGCAGCAGCAGTTAAAAGGCTTTTCAGGGAACACGTTTAGTTATTGGTCTAGCAGATGCAGAGCATGGTAGCGCAGAATACAACGTATACAATTTTAGCTGTCTGATGTAGATGTGAACACACAGCCATTATGTTTGTCTCTCTTCATCAATATCACCCATCCCATGTGAAACCATGTGCTTCATCATGACACCAGTATCACAAACTGGGGTTCAAGTGAAGTCGCACACTACAATAACCAAAAGGTGATGAATAGTCCTTAAATAACAAAAGGTCCACAACGATGAATAAAATTTAATTGAAATAAGGCATGAGATCAAACCAGGAACCTTAGGAGATAACCTGAGATTAAAGTAAGGTGGGGGATCACAAATATTTCCAAAATTTTCACATTTATAATGAATACTGGCCTGACAAATATCATTGTTCTGTCACGGTTTGGCATGGCAAACCGTGGGGGTGTAGGGAAGGAGGTCCCTCTGTGTGTAAACAGTGCGTTTATTTACAGTGTATGAAACTAAACAACAATAAATTCCCGTGCTTTCCCCAGACTCCCGTGTCGTGTCTTCTCCCAGTGTTTGTGCTCTCCGCTCCCGTGTCTCAGCACTCCTCGTGCTGGCTGCTGTCTGGCACTCCACCCCTCTCCTGGGGACACAATAGAAGCAGCCGTCAGGACACATACAATCGCAGGCATACACACACACACACACACTAACCAAGCACAACTGGATGACTAACGGGGAGTCTCAAGCAATGATCCCGCGTCGGTGGGAGCTCCAAGACTCTCCTAAGTAGCTCCCCCGACGAGGCCCGATCAGCAGCAGGTGTGTGGCTTCGGGTGTGGCCAGACCGTCAGCAGGGCCACACCCACCAGGCCTGAAGGCGCCCGCCGAAACACATATACACACACAAACAGGGAGAAGGACGGCAACACCAAATATACATACAATAATAATAATAATATAATTCATAACTGCTCAGGGACCTGACATGTAGTCAATTTTTTTAATCAAAAATTTAAATTATTCCATGTTTTTAGCCTTTTAAACGTGAGGATTTTCTGCTTCCATTGTTTTGAATAAGAGTAGCTTTATTACCTCAATTAGCTTTGGATGGTTGGTTGGACAACAAATAATCTGAATATGTTATCTTCAGTTGGGGGAAACCATGATTGGCATTTTTACAATTTTCTGACATTTTGCTGATGATCCATGGTCAATTAAACGTTTAATTGCACCCCTAAATGATAAACTTGACTTAATCATTTAATCAAGTATTTTCTTCTTTCATGATTTAAAATTAGGCCCTTGTAAGAACATGTTTCTGATAACGTGTAGTAGAATATACAGTACAGAACATTCAGCATGGACTCCTTTAACAGAAACAGACATTATATATTAGTAATCCATATTCAAATGAAAACCCAGCTCTGAGTTGAGGAAAAACTTACAGATAATGTTTGAAACTGTTTTCAATCTCTAATGCAGTAAAGTCTGAGTTAAGTCAAGTCAATGTCATTCATACACAATCGCAAGCTCGCTTAAATGTGACAGTATCAGCAAAGTCCACAGGAAGGAATGTATAAGGAAACTATTCTTAGCCAGAAGTTCCTTCTTGGAAATAGTTTTACAGCAAAACAAACCAAGCACAACCTTGGAGTTCTGCTGTGGCACATTGAAATGCTTCCTCACTGCATGGGTGGAGGAATGAACATGACATGAACACCAAAGAAGGAAAATTAGGTAAAGAGTGCAGACAGGTCCATCATGGTTAATTAAAGTAACACAGGCTGAAATTGAATTTGTTTTGACTCCTCCTGCCAAGAAACTAATTCAGGCAGGATGGCTAAGCTCTGGCTAATGAAACAAGTGTGAGTCCATGTGCCTGTGATTTATAAGCACAATTCTGTTTTTTATCGTGGCTCAAGAGTTGAGCGTTCGTCTTGTAATCGGAAGGTTGCCAGTTCGAGCCCCGGCTCTGATAGTCTCGGTCGTTGTGTCCTTGGGCAAGACACTTCACCCGTTGCCTACTGGTGGTGGTCAGAGGGCCCGGTGGCGCCAGTGTCCGGCAGCCTCGCCTCTGTCAGTGCGCCCCAGGGTGGCTGTGGCTACAATGTAGCTTGCCATCACCAGTGTGTGAATGGGTGGATGATTGTGTATAGTGTAAAGCGCTTTGGGGTCCTTAGGACCAAGTAAAGCGCTATACAGACCATTTACCATTTAATGCGGCAGTGTGAAAGTGAATGAATCAAATCTGAAAAAATTTTTTTTTTTTTCCAAAACAGAAAACAAAAGTGTGATCACACACAAACAGGATCAAAGTCCCGTGGTGAACTGCACCAACGAATAACCTGCATTCAGCTGCCAAGACGGAGATGTAGCCCTGCTTTGACATTTGAGAAGAAACAAAGCCAAAATACTGTATGCATGACTGACAGGATGTTGGGGATTTGCCCTTTGTGAGAGCTTCTCTTATTGGCTCGATGATTTTCAAAGAGGTTAGAGAATGTCAAGCAAGGAAGCTACAGTAGACTCTGGCACTGCTCGAGAATAACACCAACTTGTGCTGCAGACTTATCAAAGCGCTGTTTTTATTAGTTGAAAAGAAAGTTGAGCGCTGTAGCTAAAATGAATAAAAGATCAAATACGTGATTATATCTGGTCGGGTGATTATATCCAGCCTTAACTGCACTGTTATATTGCACAATGATCCAAAATATTGAATGTGAAATGTCACCAAGACTAACGACTCCATTTCCAGTTAACTGTGAACATTTTCTGGTCATGATGGATGTGTTTATAGTGTGGCAAATGACCTTGACAACAGATGGTGATTATACTTTCACTATTTTTTCCCCCTTTTCTCTGTAGCCTTCTCGCAGGCCAGCAACACAAAGCAATTAACGGAAATACACAGTGAGCTTCAGAGAGATAGCGCCATGTTAAATACTTGACAAAAGAATTAAAGTCTTCAGTGTTTCATAGAGTTAGCCAGAAATAAATTCACCTGTCTTCACATGTTTATATGCACTGCTGGGTTTAAACAAAAGAGTTTAGGTTCTCATTGCAAAATCCCCAGCCAGCCTAGCAACCAAAGCTTTTTGCTAATGTCATCTTCTTTTTTTTTTTACAGATTGGACCAACATGACTGGAGGATAGGACAGGGAGAAAGAATAAAAGAGAAGGAGAGGAAGAAAAATAGAGGGGAGAAGAGATGGTGAGAAAGGGGGGAAGAAAAAAAAAGAAAAACAAACAAAACACCTGGATCACCTCTATGGAGATAACAAAACAGAAGAGAAAAATTAAAAAAAAGAGCAACATAATAAACACAACACCATCACAATAAACTAGCTAACAGTGGATAACAGTAGATACTAAATATTAAATGTTATTTTGCAGCACGCAAGATTGACAGAGCACAATGTGCTTTGAGGCAGCAGCCAAGAAAGGTGTAGTCCGCATCTGTGAACACCTGTGTGTACATCTGTGTGGATCAGCACGCTTGTCTTCAAAAGGTTTCTCTATGTAACAATCTACTAGGGAGTGTGGGGAGCCATAGCCCCGTCCCCCAGGGCATGAAGTAGGTATGGAGGAGATCCAGGCCCCAGACATCCAGAAGCCCCAGAATACAAGGACCCAAGGAGAACCACCAAAGGGGCAACTGTGCCACCCTCCTAGGAAGAGCTGAGGAGAGCCCCAAACGAGTGGTCACCCAGCAGCCACGGAGGCCAGAGGGAGTTGCAGTGATGTGCCCGCGGGCTCTGCCGGCAGCCAGCTGTGCCCAGGGGCCTGAGGGCACCCCACCCCCCGGAAGCTATTTATTTAGCTTTATTTATTTAAAGCTAAATAAATAAAAGCTCTAAAACATAGTAGAAACACCTTTGTGGAGCCTGAAATGAAGTTAGGTGGCGGTGGTTCTGATGGCTGGCAAAATAACACAACGGCTGAGAATTAAGAGCTGAAAACTTTGTTTAAACTGTTTCTTTGTAAATATGCATAAATATTTACATATTTAAATATTTACATATTCATAAATATTGAATCAGCAAATCAAAAGCTAGCTAGCTACATACATTGCCAAAATTGCTAGATATAAATAGAAATTGTAAAATAAATAAATAAATAAATAAATATATATATATATATATATATATATATATATATATATATATATATATATATATATATATATATATATATAGCCAATATGATGTTACCCCATTTTAATGCCTCGACTGTTGTATTTTAGACATTGCTATATTTATTTTTGGGACCGAGAATTAACCGTAGTTGGACCAGACGCTGGAGTGCTAATTTGTAAGGAAACGCTACCAGATGTGTGGGCAACATAGTCCATGAAAAACAAAGCCAACGCAGAGGTGCTTTAAAACAGCATTCTTTATGAAGACCATCAGATGGCTGGTGGTTGGAATTGATTTTCATTCCTATGGAAAATGTCCTGACCTCTGTCAACACTGTCATGATGAGTCAGTCATTCAGTTTGACTATTATATCATATAATATGATAATAATATAATAATTATAATAGTGATATTAGTCAATAATGTCACAAGTGGTTTTACAGTCAACCTCGCCCTTTCTCATCACATCTGTTTTTAATTTTAATTTTTTTTACCCAGATAGTCTCCAGACTTCAAAATGGAACACATCGATCTCATGAAGATAGGTATAGCCAGCTTTTACAATGTCTGTGGTTAGCAAAGTGTTCCCCATAGAGACACAGATACCTTCTATTACTATGTAATATGCAAATTTAATTCTATTTAATGCAACAAAACATAAAAACAACTTGGTCTGTTAGTGTTGTAGCATTTGTCTCAGCTGCTCTGTTATTCAGATGGGGTAAACAGCGGGTAGCTCTGCATTTTTGATTTGGCAGACTTTTATGTCCCATGCCCTTCCTGACACAGCCCCAAAGGGATTTGTGTTTCCTACTGGAACCAAACCAGGGATCTTTCACTCATTAGGTGAATGTGAACACAACTCTATTGATACTTGAATAAACACCGCTCCAAAGGGCAACAGCATCACCAACACAACTGATCGCTTCTGGCCTTGGTGGCGTGGACACTTAATACAATTTAAATAAGTGGGACCATCCCCCCGATATAACAGGCTATAACATGTTTATTTCTGTGTAAAGTAGATTACACATTAGAATCTACAGGGATTGACTCACTTAATTAGCCATTCAGGGAACTGATGCTTTTGCGGTTTTGTACCTGCGTTGCTGTTATTTCACTGCGAAACAATTACTGGCAGTCAGGGTTGCTTTCTCGGAGTTAACTTACCCTCATCCACTCAATTTGAACTATGAGGGCCACAGTCATTGTCTGCCTCAAGGCAATTTTCAGCTACATTTCTAGGGAGGTACAAATGAGGTTGTGGCATAGGCTTTCAGAAGGGTTTGGGATTACGATGTACACATGGTGAGGATTTAACACAAAAGTTAAACTTTGGCACAAAGATAAGCTGAGAGAGATGGTAATGCCATTAGTTTAAGTTATGAACCAAAACAACAGAATACTTTCATAGCATTTTACCGTGCAGTTATAGAGAAGTTCAGTCTAAACCACATATATCAACCACAAAATAATGCTAAAGGAACTCAATGGATTACAGCAGTCTGTAGGGCTGTCTGTGAATTAACTGTCTGTGAATTATAAATGTCTCCATAAAATACCATGGCGATTTATCTAGTAATAGCTCAGAAATTTCAGTCTCGACCAACACCCGACAGCTTTGCATTGACGTCCCCAGAGCCATGCCACTAGCATGGAAAAAGAATTAGGTAATTTACTCTGCCTGAATGTCACTTGATCAGATTGCTTGTGACTGTGCATCTTCTTTTCAAGCAACATTTGCCTCTTATGCCAAGCCTTTCATATAGTTCAACACAAAAAAGCAACCATAGAGAAGCAAAGCAGCTTTTCATACACTTAGGTTTATATGTATTTGGACAATGACACACGTTTTACAGTTTTTCCTTTGTACACTATGACAGTTTGTTTTTAACTCAAACAATCTAGATGAGATTTAAGTGCAAAATTAAGGGTGTTTTCAGACTCTAAAGCAATTGGTCAAACTACCATAATATTAAATAGAAGTATTGTTTTTAATACTTTGACTGCAAAGGGTTTTCCTCCTTGTTTGTGGGTCTCTCTGCCATCAGTTCTTCAGTAACTAAAAAGCATGCTTTATTGGGTTGAGATACGGTGACTGAGTTTGCCATTGAAGATTATCCAATTTCTTTCCCTGGAGAACATGTTAGGTTCCTTTTGCAGTGTGCTTTGACTCAATATGTTACATTTTCTGGACTTCCTGGTGGAATTCATTTTAAAATTGTATTAATAACATATAAAGCTCTACGTGTACAAGTATATAGCAGAGCTACTGACACCTTATAAATGCAGCTGGCTTCTCCAATCATCTGATCAGGTTCTCCTAACTGTTCCACAATCTTTTAAAACCAAAGGTGATCACACTTTTAAGGTTGTAACACCTAAACTCTGGAACAACCTTCCTCAGGTCAGCTTAACCTGTGGTTCATTTCAAAGGACTCCTGAAAACTCATTTTGTAGCTTTGCCCATTGTGTGTGGCCTTTTGTTCTCCTAATATGTATGATCATGAGGTGTTTCTCTCTTTCTTTGTATTAAGACAGACTTTTTTATATATTTTCCACCAAAGTTAATTAATGTTGGAGTCTTGAACATTGATATCCCACTTCTAGTGTTCTTATCTTGGCTAGATATTATGAAGAGTTTCTTTTTACCCATTTTTATTTGCAACATCTGTTTGGAAAATTCAAGCAAAGAGCTACCAAGTGCACATTCAATACTTGTAATCAACTCTACTTATAATCAACCCTGTGGCTTAAGTTGTCATTGATTAATGAGGAGACGGACATCACCTGCCCACTAAAACGCTTGTCAGTCAATTTTCCAATAATTATTGAGTCTGAAAATTGGAGAGTATTTAGAAAAAGTCTGTCATTCCTAAAGGCTTAATGCAATTCTTTTGTCAGACCCCTTGAATTAAAGCTAAAAGTCTGTAATTCAATCATGTCTTAACTGTTTAAATCCAAGTCCACTCTGGTGGTTTACAGAAACAAAATTATAAAACTTGCATCACTGTCAAAAAATAGATGGACCTAACTGCTTTTTGGGGTATTTTAAATGGTGAACATGCCCATGGTTGATACAATTGCTGAATAAATATATAGAAGTTAATTTACATGTAAACCAAAATAGCATGGCAAAAATTGCTTGTTTTTTTTAATGTGTGTGATGTGTGAACCTAATTTAAACGGGCTAGTAAAATTCATGTTTAATTACAGATGTCACTAATAAGCAGCCAAATGTCAAAGACTGTATGTGATATGCCCCTCATTTTCTCCCCTTTCTCTCCTTACATGCCTCATTTACTGATTAAATATTGATAGCTCGTTAACCAGCTTCACGTGTAAGTGTTTATGTTAATCCCAGCACATCATGATAGTGTATTTTTTTTTTATCTTAAAATGTTAAATTTAGTATTTGTCTTGTGATGCCAACTGTTAATACAATATATAATTACTCACATGGAAGTTCAGGGGTGACTGCACTGATTTGAGATATTTTGCCCCATAAAAATATGATGTTTTGAGGTGATTTCTTATTTTGGTCCACTCTTCCAGGCTGACATCTATACCCAAGCTGAAAAATGGCTGGGAATGGGTGTAAAAGCAGTGTGTAAACACTAGATGTTTGTCACATCACAAATAATTAGCTTCCCCTGTGCCACAAGTTCAAACATATTCAAACAGTAACTCACCTCACCTTTATTTGATAAAATGCAGCAAACCTGGAGTCATTTACTAACAGCACGTTTATGTGGAACAGTGCGTTCCAGACACTGATGTCAGGTAAAGAAAATGAATTTAAAAACTATAAATAAACAAGTCTTCACTCTTTTTGGCAAACAATTTCTGCTGCTGCCAGGCAACTAATGAAGAGGGCAGAAATGTGTAGGAGAAATCTAATTTCATTTTGAATTTCAACACTACACCTTAAGAAAACACAAGGCATTCAATTTAATTCACTGTGTGCTCCCGGATAAACAAATTTTACAATTTTTCAAAAAACATTACCCCCCCCCAAAAAAAATAAAAAAAATAAAACAAAACAAAACAAAACCCATCGCTGAATAAAAGAAAATGAAAAATATAGCCAGTTACCATGGCGCTTTTTGTTGTTGTTGTTGTTGTTGTTGTTGTTATTCAGCAGAGTTTCTGATTATGAATCAGGAATGGGCTTCATTATTTAGCACACAAAGACTGAGAGCAAGCAAAATATCCACCCACCTCCTGGCCTGTGTGTTACCAATAAACAACACAGTCAAAAGGCTTTTCACTCCAATAAAAGACCTCAGAATACACAGCAGACAAGCTTGTGCATAAACAAGAGGATGCAGAGCAGAAAGCCTGATTATTACCTTCACTTGAAGAAATATTCTGCAAGTGGAGGCTGAGCTAAAACCGCTGATTTTTGTCCCTAATAGTATTGAGACCTAAACAATTAGAAATAGATTTTTGGATATAAACAGCATACTGAGTTGTGGTAAGAATATTTCCCATTGGCTACAATGTTAACCAGAGGCAGAGGCAGACATTTGATACACCCGGGGCTTAGCCCTAAAGGGTAGTATGCATGTGAGATTTGGGGAGGGGGGGTTAGAAATGACTGAAAGAATCAGAATCAGAACTACATGATAGTAGCACTAAACATCATCATAGACCTGCACTACACTTATTTTTTTAATTCTAGCAAAGTACACTATTTAGATTTAGATTGAGAAATGTTTATATAATTATTTAGCCTTGTTGTGCAAACAAGCCTGCATAACTTAATAAAAAAAATAAAAATCCTAAAAAGAAACACTAGGTACGAGACACATGAGTACCTATGATACGGTGATACTTTTGGTAAACAACCATTTGACTAACATGTGTGTCTCACCTGCTCTTGTTCCTCTCTCTCTCCCTCTCTGTTCCTCTCTCCCTCTCTGTTCCTCTCTCTCTCCCTCTCTGTTCCTCTCTCTCTCCCTCTCTGTTCCTCTCTCTCTCCCTCTCTCTCCCTCTCTGTTCCTCTCTCTCTCCCTCTCTGTTCCTCTCTCCCTCTCTGTTCCTCTCTCTCTCCCTCTCTGTTCCTCTCTCTCTCCCTCTCTCTCCCTCTCTGTTCCTCTCTCTCTCCCTCTCTGTTCCTCTCTCTCTCCCTCTCTGTTCCTCTCTCTCTCCCTCTCTCTCCCTCTCTGTTCCTCTCTCTCTCCCTCTCTGTTCCTCTCTCCCTCTCTGTTCCTCTCTCTCTCCCTCTCTCTCCCTCTCTCTCCCTCTCTGTTCCTCTCTCTCTCCCTCTCTGTTCCTCTCTCCCTCTCTGTTCCTCTCTCTCTCCCTCTCTGTTCCTCTCTCTCTCCCTCTCTCTCCCTCTCTGTTCCTCTCTCTCTCCCTCTCTGTTCCTCTCTCTCTCCCTCTCTGTTCCTCTCTCCCTCTCTGTTCCTCTCTCTCTCCCTCTCTGTTCCTCTCTCTCCCTCTTTGTGCTGACAATCAAGCCAAACACTAACATCATCAAGTATGCACTTGAAACCAGATATTTACATACTCTTCAGATAAAAACACAAATGCTTTTTTAATTGTAACATCAAATCAGACTAAATGTTTATTTTTTAGATTGACAAATATAAAAAACATATTTGTTAAATTTAAGAGTAAAGAGAGAAACTATCAATTGTAAATGGAACCAAATTGTATTCAAAATTGAGCCACACTTATGGAGCTCCACAATTCTTTTCCTGGTGTTTTGGTTGTTATCTCTTGATTTTCCCATGTCAAAGAAACATCCACAGCTGTGCCACCTATTTACTCACATGGACTCTACTAACCTATCAGAAGCTTCTTCAGCTCAGAATGGAGTCATCTGGAGTTTAATTAATTTAATTAATTAACAGTAAACCTAGTGTATATGTACTCCTAAATTTGATGAAAGTAATAAAAAATAGACACCTCTGTCTCTCTTTATTCTAACATTTAACTAATTCAAAAGATATTTCAATATTTATTTATCCAAAACAAAACAAGTTTACTCTAAATTGATGTTGTACCATAAAAGAAATGTTCTTGTGTTTTCCATAAAGTGTATGTAAATATCTGGTTTAACCCTTGTGTGGTGTTCGTATTTTTGTTACTCAGCCACTGTTCATGGGTCTGGTGGACCCGCTAGAGTTTTGGCTTTCCAAATTAACACTATCAAACAATTTTATGTTAAATTACTCAACAGATGTTTACTTCATCCCAATTACAAGCTATATGAACAGCAAACATGGTTAATTTTTTCCCTTTACCTTTGTTAGATCACATTTATGAATTAATGTGCTTCTCGTTTTTTTTTCTATAAAATGCTATAAAAAATAAATCAGTTATAATCAAGTGGAGTGAGTGGAAAGACACGACACATTTACACGTGAAGCAATATGTTTCACAACTAAATGGGATCAGCTGCTCATCAATGGTGACATTAGGCCCAGGGTTGTAAAACAGGGGGAGGCGGTGCACCCACTTATCCCACACTGTCCTGATGGCAGCTAGCTTGTCTCACTGCCGTCGAGCTGGTCTGTCGTCTCGGTTATCAAAACGGATAATCCTGGAAATTTTGTGGAAGTTTTCCAGAGACATTGATGCACAGAAAGGTTCTTGCCGGTTTCTGCATCCCACAGGGATTCTGTGGATTCCCCTTTGGACCTGAAAACTCCTGCAAGGATAAGAACCCCAAAGTAGGCCTTTGGGGTTCTTAGATGAATTTGGTCCATCTCCTTCCACCGCTCTCCGAAAACACACCTTCCTTCTAGATTACTGCCATCCAGAATAATTTTCTGGATGGAATCTGGGATGAAAAGCTCAAATGAAGACTTGATGTCCTGCACATGAGTAACTGTCAGCCGTGCTGGCCCTGGCTTATCACAGTAACAGCTCTGCAGAGTGGCTCATTTCTTGGGCAAGAAGACCATTCAATTTCACCAGTTATTGACATCCATATTTCTTCACTTGCTGTCTGGTGGGCTTGTTCTGGTCCTGGAGCTGGCTGCAGATGGGGTACTCGTCTTCGCTTTGTTACTAAATGGTGCTCAACCTCCTCCTCTTCTTCAAAGTCACTGTCAGACTCTGAATTTTCAGAAATGTGAAATATTCTGAAACCTCTTTGTCAACATCATCATCCAAAGCTCCTCTCTCTTCCAAAATCCATTGGATGGCCCTCGCAGCAGATAATCTTTTGCCATCTTGATCAGTTGTGATAAAGAACCACACTGGCAAAGTCTTATTTATAGTATTATGCCCCTAATTTGCAGGTGGGACAGGAAATGAGAAAATAAAATTAGGATCCCTCAAGAAAGAGGGTAAAATGTGTGGGAATGTAAGAGCAGACGGTGTTGATAGTTGAATTTTCAACAATGTTGCAACTTTGTGCAGGAGCAGGAGGGGAAGAAAACACTATCAGCAGCACCAGTAAGGAGGAAGACAGAGTGTGGGAACACAGGATCTACACTTTCAACACTTTTATTAGACCTGGGTCCAGTGGACCCGAACACCTTGTATGTAATGTAAACGTGTGGGGGGAGGTACAGTATGAGCTCATTGAAAATTAGTTTGGATTTATGTTCTTCACAGAAAATAAGCCACAGCCAATGAATTTCAGGTTGAAAAAATGATTAATTGTTTAATTTTTCTTTTGAAAAAAACTGAAAACGGTCTCACAGACCCGAACACCATACAAGGGTTAAACTGTCAATATACTGCTGTGTATTGAAATTCCTCCCGTTTTACATAAGCTAAGACTCTCTAAAGAAACAGCATTGTTGTTGTTCGGCTTTTCATTTCGCCATTTGTTGATTCACTTGAAGAGCAAGTAATGTAATATGGGTCAAGTGATCAGTTTGATATCAATCTTTCGTGATACACCGTCATATTTGTATTATTTGTACAGTACGAATGATTTGCTTTGGTACCTGGTCAAACTTCAGTTCTCCTCTGTCTGCCTGGCTGCGCTTCTCCAACAGCGCACTCGCAGGCAGCAGCTCCCCCCGCCCCCTCACTCAGTGTCTGAGCTCGGATCATACCAATATTAGGGGGGATTTACGCACAGTCATAAATTCCTACAGTGTGCACTATGTGCTTTGAATATTGTGTGTAGTTTTTGTTTTATACAGTTGTCAGCCAGGCATCTAACTATGAAAAATTACACTCCAAAAGACCCCGGGCTTCTGAAAAAACAACCCAGGCTTAAGCCCAGTAAGCCGCCCCCCCGCTCCGCCACTGATGTTAACATAGACACTAAAGCCCTAAAATGCAGAGCTATAGATAGCCTTAACCCTCCTCTTGTGTTAGCTTTCTGTTATCATCTCTTATGTTAACAGGTCAGTTTTGACCCGTGAATTAAATCAGTTATAAAATACACTAAAAACAATAAGTGATCATCCAATTTGTTTCTCATCTCTTGGTTATCATGTTAGGCTTCCTTATCCATGAAAATGTTGGTTTTAATGCTTTTGGTGTGGGCCTGTGGGTCTTTTTTTGTCACTATACCCCTCGATTTCAATTGAAAAAAATTGTAAAATTGACCTCAAGAGAATCATATTAATAAATAAAAGGTTTTTGTGTTACCTGACTATTACTGAGGGGTATAGGACACATCTCTTAAATAAATCTGTTTTATTGATTTTTTTCATTTTAAGATTAATTACTAAAATGACATCTATGGTGTTACGGGTCAATTCTGACCCATAGATATTTACATCAAGAAAAGACAAAAAAAATTGTTGTTTTTTAGCAGTAGACCTTTAATATAAACTGAAAAAAAGAAAAAGTCCACTCCTCCTTTCTTTTGGTTATAGTCGTGGGTAATTGTGGGCTTTTTATCACTTCCCAATGATACAGCTACATCTTTGTGAAGTTTCCTTTGTGAAGTTCTTGTCCGAGGTCATATCTGGTAAAAAATAAAATAAAATATTACAGCTGATATTGTGATCCTGCAGTCCAGTGGTCATATCGAGGACCACACATTTTCATTGTTTCTTCACAGGGGTGCCACTCACAGCTTTGACTGTGAAAATCTGTACATTCCAGCCATAGTTGGTTTTTGCATCACAGGCTTCCCAGATTTTTCTGCCGTATTTTCCTGGCTTACTGGGTATGTATTGCCGGTAGGGGCATTTTCCTCGAAAAGTGGACAAGACGTTCATCCACTGTTACCTCTGGCCCTGGGATGAACATCAGGGGAAGAAGCTGCACCCATCTCTCCCAGACATCCCTGATGGGAGCAAGCTTGTCAGACCTCGGTCTGGTCTCTCTGTTGTCAAATCTGAGGACTCCTGAATCAAAATGATATCAAATGTGTGAAGTGACATCGTTGCCCAGAAAATGATCAGATGTGTCTGTGTCTTCTGGATGATAGTCCACATTGTCTTCCTCCTAGAAACCTGCCCATCTGAATCTCTATGCTGCTCTGTGTCCTCTCCTTCATTTTCACCAAAAATATGATGCAGAACTTGGCTCACTGTGAATCTTCTTCTCATTTTTGTATGCTGCAAATTGTAAATGTGCACTCTGGAAGTCAAATGGCCACTCAAATGAGTGAATTCTTGACATGTCCCATCTTTATTTTGTTTTGTTTTTGTGCAGGTATACTGCAAAAAACACACAAAATAAGAATCCCCTAAAGCTCATATGATTAGGAGAGGAGCTTGCTGTCAATGTTTTAGCTGACAGTGCACTTATGATTTCAATTTTGGCTTTAATTATTGCTTTATACTCATAATATTATACCTGGGTCGAAACCGACCCTAACAACACAAAGGTCATAATTTCAACTAGGGCATTTTATAATTTAGTGAAAATATATATTTTTTGTTTTATTTTGTAGAAATAGAGGTTCCTGACAAAGTCAAAAAGCCTTGATACAATAAACAAATGTTTGTGATTTTTTTTATGCATTTGAAATTTAAAATGGGTCGGTGCCGACCCTAACACGAGAGGAAGGTTAAGCTTGATATTCAGGCATAAATGTTTCACCAGTCTTTATCAGATATATTCAGCAATGTAGGATAAATCTTTGAGGGTGTTCCACAGGTGTTATTTTTAGCTCATGGTCCAATGTTGAAGCCATTCAGCTTCCTCAACTTGGGAATCAAGCCAAAGTTGGAAAATTTGTTCTTATTTTTCTGAAATATACTTTACACCAACATCACTTTTATTATTAACGGCTCCAAACTATATGTGTTTTGAAAAATACAAGTGAAATGCACAGTACAGAGGTGATTTTGGAGCATTTTGGAGCAGCTCTCTTATACTTGTTGGATGTTGCCTAAGCCTAAGCATAGCTTTGGATAGGCAAAATCAAAATCAAATCAACGAATATAAGAATCAATGGGAAAAATGGGAAATAGATTGTCAATTATACTTGAATAGGTATTTTACTGTGAAAAAAACAATGAAATGGTAATTAATGAATTTGTTTGGTAACATTTATAATATAGCCTGTGACAAAGGGTGCTATTCCCTCTAATTTACTTTGTCTTTTGTGTGTGTGTGTGTGTTTTAACTAAACACACACACACACAAAGTTACTACTTTGTTATCCTTGTTACACTAGGGTAACAATTCAATATTTCACAGAAAAAAAAGTCTAATTAATTATAAATAATGTGTCACTTCTGGATATTTTTTGGGAAAAAACAAATATTTTTCTATCTTACACCTTGAATACTTTCAAGTTCTGGCTGTAATATGGAGTGCCTTTACCTTGCTTTGATAAATTTATGCATTATATTAATGTACATGATAGAGGTTTAATTATTAACTATTTAATCTTTGCTTTACAAATAATAATGTGATCAAGACTGTCTTTCATACTTACAGAAAAAACTAAACACAGCATGGATCAATTTGATCTTCTAATGATCAACTTTTATAAAAAGAAACCAAACAAAAATGGACTTCCCTTTTGTGATGAGGGGGGTAGGAATATCTTATTTTTGTGGTGCTTCCACAAATAAGACATTTATTGTAGATTATTTTTCAAGCATGTCAATAATTTAACATAGCAAACCCTTTAAAACATACAACTCTTTTTTTTTCCTTTTCAGTAAAAACCTGAATTGTTTACTTGGTTGTACACTAGGGGTGGGGGAAAAAATTGATACTGTGTAGTATCGTGATATTTTGTTTGCTAATAATGTATCGATACAGGGACAGCAGAAATCGATATTTTGTTACAAAAAAGGTTTTTGTGCTCTGACTTGAGCATGTTGATCCTTTTTCTGAGCAAGAATCCTGACATTCCTTCACTGTCCAAATGTGACAGTTTACTTATTTTAATTTAAGACATGTTTTATTTTAATTAAGTTTAAAACTTTTTTATTTAATGTAAAATTATATTTTGTTTTAATTTACTTTCAGATTCTTCAGTTGCTGAAGGGGCTGCATAGTTTTCATAAACTGCATAGTTCAGAATAGCTATAATTGTACCAGATGGTTGCGTTCAGTTAAGTTGGACTAAACTGTAATACAAACCGTTCAGTTTGTCAACAATAAAACTGAAATGAGAGAAAGACTGAGTGTGAGACTTTGATATTAGATAAAATGAATATTGATAAAGTTTACCTTTATGTACAGAATCTGAATATCGCAAAATATTTTAAAAAATTGCAATAATATCGTATCGTTCGTTAAGTATCGTGATAATATCGTATCGTGGGATGTATGGTGATTCCCACCTCTATTGTACACTCAAAAGTATTTATGTCCAAAATGCTGACGTCAAGTAATTTGATTACATGTAAATTGTTACTTGTAGAAAATGTTAAATATAATGGCATCAAGTTGTACTGATTTTTATACGTTCAGTTTATACCAAGCAAATTTCCCCTAATCATTAATTATTTGACTAAATAAATAAATCAACCTTTTAAGTTTTTATATTTCAGCTGCATTTAATTCCAAATTATTGCTTTAAATAAATTAAAATATTCCCTTTATTCTTTTTTTTTTTGTTTTTTTTACAAAACGTACTTATTAATTCCACTTTAAATCCGGGATCTTTAATCTTGGGTAGTATTATAAAGTGCCCTCTAGCGCAGATCCTGTGACTGTCACTGTAGTAGTGACATTTCTCACATTTAGATCCAAACTATGTTCTTTTCCTACATCCAGCCAAACAGCTAGCTTTAAAACAGTGTAAACAAGCTTACATGAACACAAAACTGTCTGACCAAGGTTAGTGGTTTGTATATGATGGTTTTTATAAAGCGTTACCAAAGTTATGTAGTCAGGACTTGGCCAGCTGGTGTCAGTGTGGCTATGCCCATCACTTTTGTAATCTAATAATGTTTTCAGAATATGAAATAAAATGGTAAGAAGAGAGGAATTTTAATAATTATGTAACTAGTTTTTGTCAGATGTATTACTTACAGATAGTAGTCTTATATTATCATGCTACTACTTAATTTACATAGAGGTTTATTTTTTAGTTCCTACAGCTAAACTATGTTAATACTGTTAGCACTAGAATTACGCAATAGTATTTCACTCTGCATTCACACCCTCATCATATTTGCAGTGGTGCATTGCAATGTGGGAGAGAGAGTGAGGTCTGGGAAGTGTGGCTAACTGAAGCTGGTAATAAGCCAGGAGGAGAATCATCCTATTCCTGTACTTTAAGTGATGTTTTGAGCAGAAACTTTGATGAGTCAGAGCTGACTCATTTTGCCCATTTACCTTTCATGCTTAATAAAATGTGTCCAAATATTCCTCTTTCAGTATTAACACTTTGCAGTAATACAGTAGAACCTGCTGAAGAGACATGAGTCAAGGGAGAAGCAATTACAAGTATTTTACACAACAGTGATCTTAAGGTGGCAAGGTCAGGCAAAAAGACAAACTGTAATTTTAGAAAACTGAGTCAAAAACACAGACAAACCTGGAAAGGAAGACTGATTTTATTAGACAGAAAATAAGATAGGGGTCTTAGGAAGAAAAAGGGGCAGAGAAATCCGATAGGACAACACACACTAAAGAGAAGGCCAGGGACTGTTTTAGATGAAGGTCTTTCCATTTGTCTCTCTTCATTGTGGCCGCTGCTACACAAGAAAAATCATGCAGGTCAGAGCTGTTTCAGGCCAGGTGAAGTCTACAACTGATTTTAGAAAATGAGTTTGTAATTATCTCTCCACAGAAGCTCAGGGCAGATGTTTGTAATAGGGTTGTCCTTTTTTTATTTTTCCATAATGAAAAAGGGGCTTTGACACACACATAAACATAAAACGTCCAACAATGCTTTTGAACAAAGAGTCCTTGAGTTCGACCCAGTTGGCCTCTGGATGTTGCCATGAGGGCTTTAGCAATAACTACATGGCCACATTTCCAATAGATGTTCTTTTGTTGTCATGACTTTTAGTGCATTTGGCAAATGAAAAGAGAGGGGGAAAATGTTTCTGCAGGCTTGTACAGAAGCTTTAATGTTTTACAAATTCATGACTACTTCAAGCTAAAATGCACTCACTTCATTACATAAACCTGTTCTGCTGCACATTTACATAAACATCTAATCTATCAATCAAAGAGCAACAACTCAATGCATTGCAGCATGGACGTGCTTATGACCTGCTGAAGTTCAAATCAAGCATCAGAGTAGTGAAGAAAGGTGATTTAAGTGGCTTTCAACCTGACCTGGATTTTGGCACCAGATAAATTGGTCTGAGCATTTCAGAAACTGCTGATCCGTTGGGATCTTCCCATACAACCAGTCTGTAGGGTTTGCATATAGAAGAAAATATCCAGTGAGCTGTAGTTGGCCAGAATGCTTTGAGAAGACAAGAAGTTGACAATAAATCAAAATAACACATGTACAACCAAAGTGTGCAGAAGAGACTTCACAACATCTCGAACCTTGAAACGGAGGCGGAAGACCACACCAGGTACCACTCCTGCCAGCTAAGAACAGGAAACTGAGGCTCCAATTCACACGGACTCCTCAAAATTGGATAAGAGAAGACTGGAACAATGTTGCTTGTTCTGATAAATTTCTCATTCTGGTGTGGTAGGATTGGATTTGGTGCAAACAATGGATCCATACAGTTGAGCTGGTGCTGGTAGTGTAACGGTGTGAGGACTGTTTTCTAGGCACACTTTGGCCACCACTAACTAAGCATCCGAGCTGAGTAGTGCTGCCGACCACGTCTTTCCCTCTGTCACTTCAGTGTACCATCTTCTGATGGCTGCTACCAGCAGGGTAACACACCATATCACAAAGATCAAATCATCTCAAACTGGTCACCAGATTTCATTGAAATATGTGCTTTTATTTTCACGTTTAGCTAAACTCAATCCCTCAGTTTGATTTTGCCTATCCAATCCCTAATCTGAGTTTAATCACCACCATCCCGCCTTTTTTTTTACATTAGATATTTGAGTATGTCATTGCAGAAAAAGCAGACATACTTAATAACATTAAGAAAGACTTCACTCTAAATGGGTGTGTGTGTTTCAGAGCTCTGTTTATTCTCACTCAGTCTTGCTGGGACACTTAATGGAACTGAGCCATCACTAATGTTATTAGTTACACCTGTGCTGGTCGGAAACAGCCAACGTGCCTGCTGTGAAAAAGGCTTCCTGATCTGCCACAAACATATAAACATACACTTTTAAAATTTCTGATTTGGAAGATCAGAACAAATTATTTTTTCCCCTCTTTTTTTGTTTTTCACAACTTTCTTACTGTCTGACATTTGATACTAGGCAGGTAGTGTGCAGTCGATTTAGCTGGTGTGTTTTTTTCTGGGCTTGCTTTAGCTTGAAACAAGGCTGATAAGAATAAGAAACTAAACGACTCAGCTGAAACCCACCAGAACATTTAGTTCCTTTCAGAAGTGCAGAGTCAGATCATAATCATCTGTAGGTTTGCTACTTTAGGCTTTCTCTTGTCTGATACAAACAGCATAAGCTCTTTTCAGACATCAGACATTGCTAGCTGATCCTACAATGGCCTTGATTGCTGGAACTATCCAGGGTATTCAAGAATTTGAGACTTCCTCATTACTCATTATTGCAGGATTTCATGATCAAAGTTATTGTCAAAAGCAAACCTTCAACAGGAGCTGAAGTTTTGTTTGCTGCCTCCAGCAGCATAGCAGTCTTTCCTCTGAGTTTATTTAACACAGACAAAAAGGATTGCTGATGATCTTCAGCGTGGTCATTTATGGACGTAAGCCAACACAGCAGGGACTTCTTTAATTACTCGTAATTATCAATTATCCACAACATGAAGGCAGGACCTGTCAGGATCTAGGCATACACATTGTGTAGTCTCTTTGCCACCAACACACACAGAGGCGTTGTTCTGAGAGAACAAAGCATACTGACTTGACGTACAGTAAATTCAAGGTTAAGCATGTATTAATGTCAGTGCACCTGACGTGACATGTGCTGTATTTGCATTGGCTTCCTGTGTAAGCTTTACACCTTCTCTTAATCTTACCCTCCGCCCTAGGAGGTGATCCTTCAGTTCTTAATAACTACAGGCCCAATGTGAAGATATCATTTATATAATAAATGCTGCATTCCATTTTTCTCTCAAAAGGTCTCTCTTGAAAAAGATTAAAAAGCTCTTTGACCATTTTATCTGTAAAATACAGAAATACAGATTATGATCATTAGCAAGGCCATATCCTACATTTATTTACTGATACAAACTTTATTAAACTTTAGTGAATGGATCAGACAATATGCGATGCATAAAGTCTGATGAAAGTTCATCTGTTTGTTGCTGCTCAATGAGCCTGTCTCCGTGTTGGAAATGATGTTTTTATCAGTTATTGCTGATGGCTATAGCATTCCTGTGTGTCATGTGTAAATGCAGAAACTCTCCTATGACTCTGTATAGGCTCATGCTAAAGCTTGAAAACTACTTTAAAGTCTGTCTATATTCTGGAAGTGAATGAGGGAACACTCAACATCAAAGGAGAACGTGTTGGATATTCACGAAGGCTCTGGGGTGTGTATGGACTCGAATAGGTGCTGAAAAGTGGGAAAAGCCTCATGTTCAGGCAAAACTAACTACATAAATAAAAAAAATGAAAACACAAATAATTAATAAAATAATGCAATTATAATAACAAATAAAATGTCTGTTAAACTTTCATACCAAACTCAAATGAAGTAAGCCTGAAATGTGTGATTTGACGAGTGCAATTTCCAAAACAATTGTGTTTTTGATGAGCTCAGTAACTCACAGAGATGTACACACTGCATGTCTGAGTAATAATTTATACAAAAAATAAAAAGATTAAAGCAGCCTTAAGAAACCATGCCTTTGCATGCATACAGTCTGCTTTTATAGCTGTTTGTAACATTCGCCACCATCCACACGCTGCCAACACTCAACTTTAGTGATTACATAATTTTTAGTCGTCTGACCTTTTCCCAGGTGAGTTAAATGCCTGACTGAATTTACTTGCTCGGTCAAGCCCTCTGTGTGCCTGCTTGTATGCAGATGTGTCGCCGCGTTTCTTCATCAAGACGACGAGTAATATTGTTAGAGCCTGAATGTTCACATTATAATGGTGCAAGGTAATGGTCATTGGCTTTGATCAATATAAAAAAATAAGAGGGTGGCTTGAGTATCTTTTGTGGGCATGAATATAACTGAAAGTGGTTTCTTAGCAAGATAAAAAATAATATAAAATACAAAATAATCAACAGACAGAAGCAAAATAGAAAATATTTTGTAGTTTAAATCTGTTTTCAGGTGGTATGATGTTGAAGTAACAGCAATATGGTCCAGCGTTTGACTCTAATGGGCGCCTCAACCCCAATCGGCTATGGCAGATGGCCTCCCCTCCTTCAACCTGGTTTCTTCCTTTTAAAAGGGAGTTTTTCTTCCCCACTGTTCCCAAGTGCTTGCTCAGAGGGGGTAGATTCATTGTTTGGTGTTTCTCTATATTGTTGCAGGGTCTTTACCTTACAATATAAAGCACTTTTGAGGTAGCGCCTTATGTGATTCGGTGAATAAAATTGAATTGAATTAAACTATCCACTTGACCCATGACCTCTGGGATAGACGTCAGCCCAACTATGACCATGAATCGGATAAGTAGAAGGAAATCTGGAATCTGATAAATTAAAATAAAAAGCCCAATATAAACATAATAGATGTTACTGACAGTGACACTTTAAACATTGCATGCTACCAGCAGGCGTGCAGTGCCTATATTTACATATATCTCACACATACATCAAGAGACACAGCATCACTGAAAACCAGAGCTGAAAAGGTTTCAGATGATGCAAAATCTTTAAGCAGATAAGAAAATACAGGACCGAGTAAAGTGGATGACATCGTCAGTTATTGTCAGTGTTGGGTAAGTTACTTTAAATTAGTAACTTAGTTACATTACTAGTTACTTCTATCAAAAGTAACTCAGTTACTTCAAGTTACGCGTTACTTTCAGAGTAACTAGTTACTAGGGAAAGTAACTTTGGTTTTACTCAGAATTCTCTTGTTAATGTGTTGCTTCCGTAACTGGATACCCAGCAAGATTGCCAGTCTTCTAGCTTGCTTACTTGCCACAAGTGCACTGTGCCACCTGCCAATAGAAAGGAAAAAATAATGTGCACATTTCCACGAGAGAAATCCCACGCCTGATTCTATCCTAGCCTGCTTTTTACATCCAACACAAACAAACAAAAACTGCAGTCGTGGTGCTTTCGATTGTACTCAGAACTCGGAAATTCTGCCTTCTGAATAGGAAGATGTAGGTAACACCAGACTGCAGATGAGCTGCATACAGAGCTGGACTGGGACAAAAAATCGTCCCGGGCATTATGACTAGAGACCGGCCCACCATTATAGGAAAAATCATAAAGCCTTTGAATGAAAACAAACGCTGTTGTGACAGTGATGTACACTGTTCTGATGGTATATATGCATCAATCTATCAATCGTTTGTTGTGAGACTCAGATAATTATTTTTTAAAAAGTGAGACATTTTAAATGAGAATAAGAAAAGTATTTCCTTGTGCCCCCCTTTCCCTTTTAATGCCCTACATGGACCCCTGGCAACACTTTGCTAGACCCGCCCCTGCACAGTTACCAGCTGTCATCTCCTGGTTTCATCTTCATGTTTCCCTCTCACCACATATTCAAACCGATATCATGACCAGCAGGTTTACAGCTGTGGCTCCAGCAAACATCAGCTGATACTTAATTAATATTAAATAAATTCTAACAACAGCTGATCAAGCTTAAAAGTGCTACTGTTGTTTACCGCGACATCCGCTGGTTTCCTCTTTCTGGCACAAAGTGGGCGATAAATAAACAAGAGAGAAAAGCCGATCAGCTGATCATTGATCAGTTTCATGATTGAAGTAGAAACAGGAGAGGGAGGGTGAGAGGATGAGAGAAGAAGAGGCAGCTGTGCAGCAAAGACACAGAATAACTCCAACTTTGTGTCTTTTACATTGTAGCTGAAGTCCGGGACAAACTGTGTTCCTTTTCAGCTCAATACAAAACGCGTGATATTTTCTCTGAATACGAATTCCGTTTTTTACAGGACGGTTGGCAACAAATAATTAACCTTATGAACAAAATAAAGTTTAACATCAGTAACATAGCACCGACCCAGCTGTATAGAAACTCCGTCATGCTAGCTAGTACGCAGTACGAAAAAGTCAGCATAACGAAAATAAACTCCACCTAAACTTGGTTCATATCTGACCCAGATGGACTGCAGGTTATAACTTTTTACCTGAAGTTCAGTTCACCTGACACTCTCGGACCAGCGGCCGCTTCCGGTCTCTCCTCTTGCCTCCCTTTTCCTTCATCCACCTGCTGCCTCCACCACTTGCTAATGTTATTGAATCTGTGGAAGCTCCGCAATAGCCACCACACGAAGTAACGAATAACGAGCCTATCTAAATCCCAGTAACGAGTAACGCGTTCCTGGTTTTGGCATAATAACTAGTTACCGCGTTACCACAATAATAACGTAGTTACTGTAACGCGTTACTTAATAACGCGTTAGTCCCAACACTGGTTATTGTTGAAGCGAGCTCCTGCACGCTTCTCGCCTTTTTATCGCATTTCTTCTGAGTCAGGCTGCGCTATGAACAACAAAATATCTTCTGGGGCCTGCAGCTAAAGTGACATCCCCTATAATCAGCCCAGATCTATTTTCCTTTTTAAAGACAAATTAGACATTGGGCCTTTTATCACCATTTAGCTGATATTATTTAGACAATGCTTTTCTGACAGAAGAAAAGCTTAGAGGGTGATTTACACACCACACAACTTTTTAATTCACTGGGCGTCTTCTCTCTAAGTCGATCACTGCGCACACCATCTATAATTAGATGCCAGTCATAATGATGAGAATCTTTGTAGTGGTGTTTGAATTAGATTAAGGTAGTGTGTGAATTAGATTTAAATCTCCCAATAGCCCGGTGTAGGCGAACGTCATTAGGCCTGCTTATGAAGCCCTCAGCCATTCCATTAAGTTGTTTTCTAATTAATTTCAGAGTGTGTGTTCAATGTGTAAATATCACAGAAAGAGGAGACGTTAAGTTTGAAAAGTCATCTGCAGCAGCTAATGTATTCTCATTGAGTCTCCGCATACAGAAAAGATATAGCACAGAAAAAATCCATCCTGGCCTGTCTTCAGCTCCTAGAAGACGCAGAGGAATAACACATATCTTTATTGGACCTGAGTGAAGGAACACTTTATTCTACATGTGACTCTCTGATGTGGATATGTGCGTGCAGTACTAGCCGACCCTCCTGTTTCACAAGCCCTGCGATGATCCACAATAATTTACATGTTATAGCAGTAAAAGAAAAGAGATGTGTTCGCGTACTTTACATAAGGTGCAGTCTGCCTCATCAATCAGAATAAACACACCAACAGAGCTCCAAGGAGGCCGCTTATTAATGTTAACTGAGTGTTCTCTAAAAGCTGGATAAAGATATTTTTGCACATATCTACAAATGTGTTTAGTGGAATAACAAATGAGTCATAAAAATGTGCTTTAGATGCCATTTCCAGAGGGAAAATGCACACTAGACACTAACAGGTGACGGAGCTTGCATTTCTGAGACTATTTTGTGGTTGGTGGTGCAGATAACGTGGCAAAGGGGCAACATGACATTACATTAAGACATTTCCAGAGGAGCGTTTGATGGCAGAAAATGATTCTAACAAACATCTGCAGAAGGAGAAGCAATTCTTTTTTCTTTTTTTAGCATCAGTCTTTCAGAATCAAAGAAAGAGAGCTTCTTCCCAACACCGTCATTTCACACGAGCATTCAGTGATCACACGGGGAGACATTTATCACAGACGAGGTACCGCCAGCAATTTCCTCACTGGCAGCAGCCTCAACAGACCGAGATGCAATGCAGCAACTGCTGCTATTAATGTTTTCCTTCAGTTTGTAGTTTTTAAATTTGCATCGAGCCATTTATTTATTTATTTCACTTTGTATGTTGATAGTAGAGCTGTCACATCTGATTACTTATCTTTTTTTTTTTTAAATCTAACTGATAAAGTTACAGTAAAAGACAAATTCAGAACAAAGCAGTGATTTATGGTGTAGATTAACATCACAGTGCAGGGTGTATCAAAGAGAATCTCAATTTCTGATTTCAAAAGGATATTTTTTTTAAAGTAATGGCTTGGAGTGAATTTTAAGTTTTACATAAAAATGCTTACAATGTTGACAAACGCTCAATATGTCCCCCTCAAGATAATCAAACTCATCATGTACCTTTTGTTGATATGAGCCAAATATTTTACTGCTACTATTCATAACCATCATCATTACCATGGCATTAATAACATAATCTACAGCATTGATATTGCATTCAGATGTTTAAACATACTGCCACCATATTAACCTTTATTACAGGTGCAGTTATAACTATTTTTATACACACCTTGCAGTTTGTGCTTATTAAAGAGTTAAAGCTCAGTCAGTAATTGAAGGTCAGAAGCTTCTATTGTACAAAGTGACTTAGAGCTATGGAAGGATTGCCTACACGCTTACAAGACACATGCCATGTTATTCATTATTATCTTGTATTCGTTTATATTCTTTTTATTAAGCTTTGAGTGGTGGCATTTGATTAAAGCATTTATTCAATATATTACATATATAGTTTCAGTTAGGTTGTTACACATATGAGAGTGGCTCTGTCTGGTGAGAGGTCATGAGTCGGCGATGTGAGACAGAGTGCATTTGAGGTCAGACACACACCCACACACACACATCGTAGGTAGATTCATTTCTAGGTAAGAGTTTAGACATATTTTGCGAGCTTGCAACTGCATTTTGTGCCTGCATAAGTGATAGTTTGTTGTAGGACGTGCTCTGATGTTCCAGAGATAAGCGAGGGTAAGATGAGCTACCAGATGCGCCTGGCGTGGAGACGAAGAGAATGTTCTTTTCAAATGTGTCAAAAGTCGTAAACAGAACATTTGTGGTTTTAACTTATGCATGGGATGTATCTGCTTGATGCATGAGGGGGCGTAAGAATACCCTGATGTTATAAAAACAACTGCTTGTGTATTTTTGGGCGGAGATTGACGCTGAGTGTGTGACAGTCTTCATCTCCCCACACGTGTGTTCATTAAAATCATCGTTTGACCAAACTCTCCTGGACCATTGTTGTTTTGTTCTCATCCTCAATATTCTGGACACGCGACACTTTGCAAGCATGCCTGGAGTCACTGATGGTTTTTTCTACCTACCGGCAACCGCGTGAAACTCACAAATCTGCTCTTTCTAACATTACATGTTTCGATCGATAACATGGTAAAATATTACAATTATTGTGGCACCCTAGTAGGTAGTGCAAGTTGTACTAAAACAGCATGTGGCTGTCATGATGTTAGTTTCTTGTTAAGTATGTGTTGAGTTTTGGTTCTTGTTTTTAAATGATCTCTTTTCTCGTGACACTAAAAACTTGTTGACATTCTCCTGGTGCCTCCTGTGCTTTTCCTTCTTTGTCTCCCTGTGTTACTTCTAACAGTGTCTTTTATGTGGCATTCTCTTCTTTCTTTGCCTCTGGCTGCTATTCTTCCTTTGTTTTCACCCTCCTTTTTATTTCTTACCATTGTTGTAGTCTGCGCCACCCTAATTGTTTCCTCCTATGTCTCAGTTTCAATCAACCCAGAGTGTGCATACATACTTTGTCCCATGTTCCCCCCTCATTTTCCTTGGTCTTTGTTTCTAGTGCCATATTTTCAATTTGGGTTATTCATTTTGGGCAATGCTTTTTGCTTTTTGTTCTTTGTCCTCATGTGTTCTGCATTCAAGCCCCCCATTTATATCAAATCACAAAAGAGGGAATCCTAGCAAAGAAATGTTTGCTGTAGTCACTTCCATATGCTATCACTTCATTGTGTTAAACTGCATGTTAACAGAAATATCTAATCCAACAATCAGATGGTAGGCTTTAAAAAGAAAAAGATGCTTGTCTGTGCCTCTGCCTTTGTCTATGAATTTGTTCATTTTACATTTTGTATTAGTTTTATTGTTACATTTATGTCTAGTGTCACCTCCCTGTGGACATATGATTGTCATACAATACTGGCGATCAAATCTGTCATGGATATTTTCAAAACTGGGGAGTATTACCTCCTTCTGTCCTGTCTGGAGCTCTCACCAACATTGATCCATTACTGCTGTCTATTATTAACAGCTCATGAGGCAAGGTTGCATGCTACTTTAAACATGCTGAGGGAACTCCTTCACAAAAAACACTTAATCTTGATGACAGTTAATTTGATAATTTTTTTTTTCAAACTGTAGAATGTCAGTTTAGGTCATTATTAAGCAAATTACAGATTTTTAACCCTTTTCAGTCTGGTTTCAAAAGCAGCACTCCACCGATACTGCTCTATAGCAATCTTTTATTGGCTTCTGACACAGGGTCAAGGTCAAGTTTATTTATATAGCACATTTCCAAACAGTCAATGTTGCACAAAGTGCTTAACAATATAAATAGTAAGAGGATATGTTCTTTAATCATTTTACTCTATCTCAGTGCAGCCTTTGATACTGTTGAGCATAATATTTACAGATATTTTACTTACTAAGATTTTGGTATCTCTGGCTCTACGTTACATTGGTTTTCTTACGATTTAGAGTTTCTCTGTCATCGAGAAAGTTCATCTTTAACATTGCCTCTCAACCTGTGGGGCCTTCCACAAGGTTCAGTCCTGGGTCCACTATTATTTTCTTTCTACATGCTTTTCTTAGCTGCCAACATTCAATCTGTTATTAACGTTCCTTATCAATTCTACATTCGTCTGTATAAGACTGATCTCCCTAGTTATCTGTTTAACCTGAACTAGTAAGTGGCTCTCTAGAAGTTACCTTGTTTTAAACACCAACAACACTGAGACCATTATTACTGCCTCTCTTACTGCTATATCCTGAATCAGTCAGGTTCTTGCTTCTTTTTGACTGCATTTCGTTGCCCTGTACCTGTGCATGTGCAATGACAATAAAGTTGAATTCTATTCTATTCTATTCTATTCTTTTTGTTTATTTGCTAAGTCTAGCATTCAAAATCTTGGCATAGTTCTACTCTGGACCTATAGCCTATGTGTCTGCATCTTTCATTTAAGAAACCTTTCTAAATTGTGAATCATCATATGTATCATCGGCCTTAGACTACTGCCATGTCCTGTATAAACAAATCATCTCTATAACTCCAAGCTATACAAAATGCCGCAGCATAATGTGTATTATTAACACATTCTAGCAAGCGAGCTCACATCACTCCCATTTTATGCTCTTTACATTGACTCCCAGTTGATTTTGAATTCTTTTTCAAATTCTTACATTCAGAGTACTAAATGGCCAGCACATCTGCTTGCAGTCTTCTTCACAGGCTAAGAATTTGTTAAATGTTTCTTATGCACAACTAAATACTATAGGGTCACAGTTTGTAGCACCAAGGCTTTGGACCAATCTACCATTGCAACTTCGACTCTGGGGACTCTTAAATAGCAGTTAAAAGCCTTTTTGTATAAACAGGCTTCCTGTTGAGAATTTTATTGATTGTATTTTATTGTCTTATTTTAAACTACCTGTTTATTTTATTGTGTCTATTTGTTTCTTTTTATCGGCATCACTTATTTTCTTATTTATTTTACTCTTTTCAGTTGTCACTGTGAAAGGGGCTTAACAGATACATTTAAATTCAAATTCAAATTTTTATTTGTCACATACACAGTCATACACAGTACGATATGCAGTGAAATGCTTGGACAACTGCTCGTGACCTAAAGAAAAAAAGAGAAGGCTATGAATAAGATAGGAAATAAATATGAAAATAAAAAAGGGTAAATTTAACCAGGAAGGAATAAAATAAAATAAAATATAAAAATTAAGTTAAGAATGAGATAACTGTACAACACAAATTAGAATGAAGGGTAAAGGGTAAATTTAACTGGGAAGAATAAGATAAAATATATAAATTAAAGTTGACAATAAAATAACTGTACAGCAAAATACACAGTATAGAAATATATAAGAATGTATGAAGAAATATAAATATAAATATATATATACACACAATAACAGCAGCTGTACAAATATTAACTGGAAATGAGAAATAATGTCCAGTGTTGTGCAATCCACATTATATAGTGTCTTGTGCACTGCAAATATGCTTAAAGTGGTTTAAGTGATGAAGTGAAAACAATGTCCAGAATGTCCAGTGTGTGTGTAAGAACTATATTTACTCACTAATAGCGAGTTTTTTCATTACTTAATAATTAATCTTTTTCAATGTTCTGTGTGTCGATTTTTTGTGTGGCTCCTGTGACTGTAACTAAATAAAATAACTAAGTGTTGTATAGTAAAGTAGGACAGCAGAAGGAAACAGGGTAAAATCCTTAATTATAAGCAATAGTACATAAATAATAATAATAATAATTAATCATAATACTATATTCTATATTTAAAATATACATTATCAATAATATTAGTCATAATGCATTCAATGTTACCAGCAGACAATATTTTAATATAAAATGTAACTTGTTTTGACTGATTTTATTCAGCTGGGTAGTTAATCTTTAATATTGTCTAGAATAAATTTTTGTAATTTAAAAGCCTGATGGGAAAGACTCCAAAGTAGATTCAGCTGGATGTCTTGTAAACATAGCATTACTTCTTCCTATAATGATGTTCATATCTACTGTCCCAAACAACCTAAAAAGGAAATAAAATACAAATAATCACAGGCTGGTGAAATATATGTATGCATCTGTAGCTGCAAGGGAAAAGCCAGGGCAATCCTTCAGTCTGAAATCCTATAGAGAAGAATTGTAAAGCTGGAATTGAAATACCTAAATATGAAAGTACACATACATCAAACTGGGATTCACAACACAAAGTTACTTTTCTCCACTGGAGACAAACAAACAGATACGAACTAAATCAGAACACGAGCATGACGGATGAAGGTGCACCGAAATAAGTGGGCCAGGTGCCACAGGAGAAACTCACTGACGCTTCCCTTCACAAATTCAAGAGAGAGCGGCTCTTGTTTTGAAGTTTGAATTACTGAAAAAAATGTAAATGAAGGTGCTTTTATTAATAGATGAGTAGGAGAACACAGTGACTTCACTCGGGAAATGTGAATGTCCATTAATGGAGCATAGAGCATTAGTCAGCAGCATGAGGAAGCCCCACAAGTTCAGAGAGCTTTGTGAATAGTCAAATTGTTTTTATATTGTCAATCTGTTACAGTAACTAAGCAGTAACTAATCTTTTTGTATTTTATGTAGCAGTACATACTATTTCTACATTCAAAACAAAGTGCAGCTTATATAGGAATATTTTACAAGCATAATTTCTGTTTTAAAATGCACAGATTAACAGAAGTAAAAAGAGGAAGGTATTATAGTGCTTTTGATGATATTTAATCACCGTTTGCACTTGTGTGACAGAATATGGTCTATTTAATTGCTTTTCATTTTAAGAAAACAATGCGGCTTTGGGTTTTCTTTAGGTTTTCTTCTGCAAGGTACCCTTTTTTGTTTATCTGATATGAATGTGAAGCTATACTGCATATAATTAGCGTAGTTTAGCATTAATACCTGGAAACAGTGGAAATAGCTACTCTGTGTCTAAACCTAGATAAGGATGCCATCAGAACTGATACTTAAAATACCTTTTGATACCAAAAGTCTGATAATGTAACGCTACTGTTTTATGTACCAAGTAAGGTTGTTAAAAATATACTTGGATACTAACTGATATTAAAAGCAACTATTGAAATAGATTCTTGTTTGCAAAGGTATTGATCCCACCAGTGCCATCTCGTCCAGCTGGCAGAGAGGTGCATACAGGCAGACATACAGCAGCTCACTAACAGCTGAACACATGAACAGCAGCAAAACAAACTTGGCAAACTAAAGACTGATAGCCCCGTCTTCATGTGGATTTTCATGACCATTAAAATATTAAACTGTTAACATATTGTTAGCAATTTAGCAATTACCTTATAGCCACTTTAGCATATAACATATAACACAATTATTTGTGTCTAAAAAGTGGAAAGTTTCTCTTAAAATTCCAGATAAAGATTAAAAAAAAAAAAAAACCTCTACCAGCTCTATTTGATGAGCAACAAAAACACTGAGACCAGTCACAAGAAGCACAAATGAATCCAGCATGGACCAGTATTGTTCTAAACTTCTATGGTATGAGCATTTTACTGGGCATTGGTATCAACTTTGAAATTTTAATATTAAGACCACCCTAAAAGTGAATACGTTTTATACCCTTTTATTTAATTACTATATTATGCACAACATTCACATATCTATGCAGAGGGATATATGTATATAAGCAATAAGCTTTGCTGGGGCAGCAAAGACATGGTAAGGAACAAACCAGCACAAACAAGAATGCTGGAAATTACCTAATCACTGGAAATTTCTAGCTAATAAGCTGATTGTCTTTTCCCCCTTTTATGCATCAAGTTTGATTTATGCTAGGGGAGGTATTAAGGTTTATTTGTGTGGCATTCATCAAGGTGCATAAGTGCTTTGGTTATTTGTATGAAAGAGACAAACTACTTGGTGAGTGTGGGAATCCTAGAAAGGCTTTTAGAGTGATTTATGTGTTTTTAAATGTAAGTATATTTGGGTACAAATATAGAAAAATGCTAAAAGAATCTATTATTCAATGACAAATACTCAGTTGCTGTCAAAAATATATTTTTATGTCTAAGGTTAAAAATATTTTGGTACTGATGGCTCCTCTCTTACCTAAATTTACATACAGATTTGCTTTGCATAAATGCCAAGTACTTGAGCAAAAGGATTTTTATGCACTTTGTAGGCAGGCAGATGCATTTGTCTCTTTTTTGAAAAGCAACACTAAATGTCAGTGATGCAATGCAAGGGAGAAAGAAAAACATTTCCAATTAACATAAATTGTAGTTTCAGTGCACACACATCAATTTCTGAGTAGTGAACCCACATGACCAGCAGCATAATCTCACTGTCTACTAACCTCATAGTCATTTTACTAGAGAAATTACCAACACAGAGAAAAAAAAGGATACTGGGGCAAGTTTCGTCAATTATGATGATAGATGTAGAAAAGAAGTTAAACGAAGCATGACACAAGAAAAATCAAAAACATGGATGAAATCTTATGCACCACAAAATGCAACTGGTATTTAAATGGCAACCTCAGGGAGGATGATGAAAATGTTAACAATTTAGTCACCTGAAAAATAACATCATGATGATCATAAAATGCTTTGCAATCAATGTAATTAATTCTTACAAAGCATGAAAGGCAGAGTTGCAGGTTGCAGAGCAGCTTGCAAATGCTTAATGGCTATGGTCAGAATAAAGGAACTGGGATAGAGTTCAAAGGGTGACATCGAGGCCATCAGCTGATGTGAACTGCCCACTAGCAGACTGCCATGGTCACTCACAGTTTACAAGGAAGATAGCAATTGGTAGCTAGCTAACCACCAAGTAGTAGAAAAACTTTTTTAAAAAAATGTGAAGGAAACTGAAACAGAAACCGTTTGCCTTCACAGTAAAAGTTATGTCTTTTCACTAAGACCAAAATATTTCAAAAGCTTTTACTCAGAAGATGAACAGTCTCCTTTTCTAGTTTGGGTTGGGCTCTTTGCCATTTTAGAACAGCTTAGCAAGCAGTAAACAAGTGGTTGTAATCCAGTCAGTATTGTCCATACAAACTATGGGCAACTGTGGTAATCTCCTAGCAGCCAAAGCAATAGAAAAGAGGTTTTCGGTTCAACACAGTATACAACTTTGCAACCAATCTCACCTAGTGACTCCAAGTAACCACTTTCAGCCACTCACTAGCCAGTCGGGGAATAATAACTTTTCCCTAGCAACTAGTAGCCACCAACTAGTCTATTGGCCTGTGTGACTGGAACCAACGATTCCAGTCACACGGTTGTTATCAGCTCTGTTTATTTTGTGTCTGAGCTGAATTATGTAAGCTTGTAATATAACATGTGTTTTATGTCTACTGCTAATTCTGACATTGGAAAGGTAAAAACCTGGCAGATTAGACAGACTTAAAATAGAAACCCTGTTAGACCACATTTCAAAACTGGAAGGTGATTAATGGGGAGAGATGTAATAGCTGTATTTTTCCTCCCTTTGGCCAATTGGCTGTTTTGTTAGAAAAGAGATACCAGAATTAGAGGATATTCTATCTGGAGTCAGGCTTCCTCAGGGCCATGTCTGTTTCAATGCGGCTGCCTTAAGGCCTGGTTCAAAGACTGAACAAAGATAAAAGCCTGGAGAGTGTGGAAGCACAGGAGGGGTGGGAAGTAGATGATGTTGTTTGTCATTGCTTGTTAAAAACAAACTGCTGAAGATCATTGAAGGTCCGGCGCTTTCAAAACTCAGACCTCAGGCCTTGAACAAAGCAAGTGAGGGAATGAGTCCCTCCTAATCAAAATGAGAGTCCTCTCGCCCCCATATTGTTTCCCTCTTGGGTGGTGACTGATGTTGCATGGGTCTGAAAATGCATCGTGCAGTCCATTTCGAGGCATCCTCAGGCCATCTTGCCATCATGTTGTGGGTCAAAACAGCTCTTAAAACAACATCTTCATAAATTTAGGACATCATTGGAATGTCCCGGACACCTGAAAATGTTTTATCTTCAGGCATCTAGCCATCTGAGTTAAAAAAAAAAAAAAAAGTAGCGATGTCCAGTGGCTGCAGGAAAGAGCATTACTGAATGTCTGAACACCTCAGCTCAGCACAGCAGCAGCCGTGTTAGAGGTATAAGACTGAGAATATTGGAGGCAAAAATGATGTAAATTATGGAAAAGTGCTATTCAAAAGCAGCATCCAAAATCAATGGAGATGACTTTTGGGGGACATTAACTTGGTACAATTTCATATGTTGGTTAAAAGGCAATTTCCATTAGTGTGTGATCAAAGTGGAAAGAAGAAAAAAACCCTGCCCTGTCAATCTACATCAGCCTGAGATTCATTGGAAATTCAAGCCATGAAAATGTAAATGGGAATTTTTCCTTTTCATTAAATGGTTGTAATTAATTCCTTAAACAACAGAGGACTTCTTCCTGCACACATTAATTTCATTGGTCTTCAGAGGGATATCTTAGCCTTTCCAGAATTAGCACAATTAACCACCGCTGAATAACGATCACCGGGCCATTTGAGATTGCTTCTGGCTTTTTCCTCTCTATTTCAGCAACATTATATCTAAGTGCCCGACAATAGTGAGCCCATATTTGTTCAATATATGAATGCATGAATTATTGATGCTAGCTGCTATATCTGTTGCCACTTCCCATGGGTACTGTCACTTCTTCATAATATTAGATAATGAAAAGAGTGAAGAGAAAGATCTACAATTTTTCTTTTAAAAGGCCTGTCTCCAGCTGTCTAAAATCTTTCTTAAAAGCGCTATCTCCTCCGCTGCCTTCTTGTACTAACGAAGCAAAGGCAAAGGCTCTCATAAAAAATGAAAAAGCGTAGTGTTGAGATGGAAAAGAATATTTTTACTGTCACAATCTGCAAAATGTTGACAATCCAAGTAGGTTCATGCTGTTCTATAGTATTATGCAGCAAAATCCCTGATGTAGATTGTTTTTGTCATACTTCAAAGAAACACAGTCTTTAGCAGGATTTTGACATTGAAGAGGACGTGTGTGAATTTTAACAGGACTGGGAGAGGCTCTGTTTAGTTTGGGCTGAGTTTACAATAACACACTTTCAAAAGTAGCTGGTTTACCCCACACTGTAGCTGACCCCATGGCCTGTGTGATGCATTGAAAACGTCAGCTGTGACATGCCTGTAGCCACTGCTGAACATTAAACAATAAGGCTCCCAGGTGGGAGAACTGTCTCCTACATGACAAGACAAGCTCTATGTTACTCCGACCTCTTGTCTTTGAAAAACATCTGAACTTCTGTGTAGAAGTGACTGAAGAAAGATACTTTCTCTTTATATATTCTTTTTTCTAGTGATCCAGACCTCTTGTACAAGAATTGAGCATTCAGATTATTTTATTAAATCATAAACACTATGCTGTAAAAGATGTATGTTTTCTCCCACTGGTTTTGAACTCCATAAATTGAAGCTTAAATATTAGCATTTTTACTTTTAGACTGTTAGTTCTTTGGACTAAGAAGCTTACATGGATGGAGTGCTAATTTACCATTAAACACTACACTGTAAAAAAAATTGTAATATAAAAGTATTTTACTGTGTATTTTACAGTTTTGTACTGTTCTTCTAGAATATCATTAAATTCACATATATAGACTGTGATTTTACATTTCAAATGTAAATTAACGTAAAATCATTGTAAATGTAATAAAACATAATTTTCTTGTTTTTTAAATGTATCTGTCTGTACATATGCATATTTAGATTGTTAAAATACATTCACAAATGTATCATCATTTCACAAATATTTGTCCGTTATTTGAAAGATTGAACTGTTAAATTCAAATGTAATGCTATGGAAAAATATATAAAATGATTCTTATAAACTTTTTTTTATACCAAATAATAATTATTATTATTGTTATTTAGGGCGATCGTGGCTCAAGAGTTAGCAGTTTGCCTTGTAATCAGAAGTTTGCCGGTTCGAGCCCCGGCTTGGACACTCTCGGTCGTTGTGTCCTTGGGCAAGACACTTCACCTACCACCTACTGGTGATGGCCAGAGGGGAATTATAAAATGGAATTGTAAAGCGCTTTGAGGGTCTCAAAGAGCACTATATGAATGCAATCCATTATTTTTTAAACCAACTGTTAACTGTACATTTAAGTATTATTATTCACATTGCCGCATTCATTGACCTTGTTTATAGGTAATTTCATTGTTTAATCACATTAAAATGTTCCTAATTTAATGTTTAAAAGCACTTGAAAAAGGTAAAATCCCATGTAAAATTAGGGCAACAAACTGTATTGTCATTACTGAAAATAACCCTATTTTCTGTTATTTTATGGTATTATTTTGGCGCTCCAGCTGCCGGAATATTACTGATTTTTAGGAATTTTTTTTACGGTGTAGCTAACACTGCACATGGATGTCTGTACTCTGCTTTTTAAAGAGAAAATGATTCTGACTGGGCCGCCACTATGTGGATTTTATGGGCCCAGATATAACCAAGCGTGGGCTAAAATATGGAGTCGTAAGTTATCAGCTAACACTAGCTACTTTTATTAGCAACCTGTATTAATAAACTGTGCAGGTGCAATACAGGGGACAGATACTCTGGTATATCTGTAAATGACTAGCAAAATGCTCCAAACTTACTTACCACAGTTGAAGCACAAACTTCTGGGATGGTCTCTACCACACATTAAGCTATAATATTAATCAGATAATCCATTAAAAATTATCAGAAAGAACCGGACATTGTATACACAGTGGAGAGCTCCAGTTTAAATATACCAGTGGGCTACCTGGCTTTGTCAGATAAATGTCAATCAATATAGCCACGTAAACTCTTTTTAACATGCTTTATTAATACTCTAAATTTAGCTAATTTAATATGAGACACTGGTGATAGCCTCCCCTTTTAAGCTAGCGTTTACTTCAGTTTTGAGCTCTGAATGTTCAAATGTTTGCTGTAGCTAGTTAGATCAACTAGATACAGAAATAGATAAATAACTAAATAACTTCTCTAAGACCAGCAAGTTTGTTTTTTTCATTTCAATGTATGCATATCATTGTCGACATAAACATAAATTCATAAATTGCACATGATGCCACTTTCTGTATAATACTCTTAATGCTTGTTTGTTTTAATTTGGGTTTATATAGGATCCAACTACAACTAAAGAGAATAGACTTCATAAAAAATGTGCAGAGACTAGTATTTTAAAACCTTGTCTTTTGGATTTGGGGATCTATCAAAAGTAACACACGAGTAAAACACTACAATTTACTCACTAAAACTGTCTTCTTAAGCTTTTGCATTAGCAGAGATGAAGCCAGCAAGTAGCCAAATACTCAACACTGTCACATCCCTAAATAGGTGAGGTTAATAACAATTAACAAGATGTACAGTTGTCACAAAGGGTTAAATTTGCCAAAGAGCAAGGCTTTATTTTATTATACCATGCTGTTGGGATAACTTAGTCATTTCTGAAACTAGTCAAGTGGCCATGTAAGGAACTGCAGTGGTTAGTGCTTCTCCTTAACCCTCTCAGGCTCAAATTAAGTTTTTTGTTGCTAATGCACAACCAAGTCCTGCAGTGGTACTTCTGAGTAAAAAAAACTCATAAAATATGTATGTGGGGTAATCAGTTGCAAATCGGCAATGTCTGCCTTGAGAGGGTTAAAAGGATAGCACTTTTCTAATAGCATGTCAGGGCAGCTGTATTTCTGTTTTATAAGAGGTTCCAAATGGGTTTGTAGATTTACGGTCCTCAGTCCTTCCTTATAACCGCTAATTCAATACTGAGAGATCATCTGAAAGAGGATTTATTGAAATACAGAGATCGAGTAATAAACTATTTGGCAGAGCGGAGTCCAGCAATGGTAGGAAGTAGGACAGGTGCCCCAGGAGTCTAAACGCTGGTGGTGGCAGAGATGAAACAAGTGGAAATTTGGATGAGGATCTCTATCTGGAATGGATGAGATGGAGTCTTATCTCAGCCAGACAGAAGAAGCACTGAGATTTAAAGCACACGGGACACAGGCTAATTGGCTCACTGAAGACGGGCAAGAAAATGATTGGACAAGAGTGATGATGACAGAATTAAGGTTGACAGCATGGGAAAGTGCGAGTGATGTAAAGAATAGAGTAGCAGCCCAGACACCAAGCCACGCAGGCGGATGAGTGAATACAGTTCTTCCTTAATGAACTTACACGTGAGCTTCATTAACACTTGTGTGAGTAAAACAACAGAAACAACAGGTTTAGGTAGCAGCTTTGGTGTGTCAATTATAATAACAGAGAAATTTCACAGATGCACGGCTCATCATGAACCTTGGGAATTCATCTTGAGGAAATGAGAAATAAAAGTATAAAACAAAGCTGAATGCACCCCTGTGCAATGTCACTGAAATGATCTAAAAGTTTCTTATGATCACATAATCGTTTTATTTAGAGGGTTTTGATCGAATTAAAAAACAACAACTATATTATTCACATTTTTAGCATTTAAAGTCATGATGATGAGTTGTGCCTGTTAATCCAGTGACATCAGTCAGAGACAATTCAACAGGCACTGCTGAGAGAGCAAATTCCCACATGTGTGGTTTGAGGGATCTGAATGGTGTGGGCATCAGAGTAGGATCAGATGAGTAACTGTGAAAGGTTGGATGTTTTCCATCTACATATAGCCACTCTGAATGCCAATCGGCAAGTGCATGTGGACTCCAGTGCCCTACCTGAACTAAATCCTTGCTTAATTTGCAATTTCTTAATGCACTTTTTTGCGATTATACCTTCTTTTCCCGCTCTCTTGTTTTTACATTTGAATCATTTGTGGTTCAGCTTGATTGGCTCTTGTCAGATTTATTGAAAGTACAGTTTATCTGCTGTCAAGCAACGCTGATGTTGAACTCAAAGCAACCTCTAATTATTTTTTACTTTGCCAAGCCCAAGTCATCAGTTTCATCCGTCTTGGTTTCAGTGTTCAGTGGATGGGTTCCAGGACCTTACGTGCCTTTTTTTTTCTGCTTCTATAATCGCAGACGACGAGACATCGCATTACGCCACTTCAGGCACGTAAGTGAAGTTTCACCCATCTCATACATCAAAGATAAATACCAGGCTTTGACATCAACCATCAGAATAAAAGAGCAGGGGCTTCTTTCTAGACTTTACACCAATATTCATGTGGATGGAAATCCATCTTAGACGAACCAATTCCTCCACCGACAGCTGCCTCCGTAGACCATAATGCAACACAGCAAGAGCAAATGTATTTATTATTTTACTGTCATCTGTTCTGAGAAAAAAAGCCATCTTTGACAGCTTGTCTTGTAATTTGAAGAACCTGGGGCAGCCCAAAGCATCATCACGATCTTATCTATTTGATGCTTTTGAAATCTGCATTCCCTCCACCTCTACAACAGGTTATTACTCATTCAGGGCTTGGGAAAGGATAAAGTTCAACTGAGTTTGGGGCGATACTGACTGCAATATGCTTGATAGAGGCAAACTGGTGTCAAGGAGCAGGTCGGTGAAGCATCTGAGTTGGGAAAGTACAAGGCACTTAAAGCCTTTCATTGTGGGTGAAGTCAATGCTGTTAGCACAAACAGGCTCATTGCCGGGTGGATTTTGTGGGTGTGAGGCGAGAAGAAGAGGTCAAGTACATAAAAAGCATCTGCTCGCATGTAGATTGAACAGCATTGTCAGTTTGGTTAACTCTTATCAGCATTCCCGTCATCGTTTCAACAGCAGCTACTAATTTGAATATATTTATGAGATTTCAAATGAAGAGATCCAGCTTTATAAAAATGTACCCACACGTTTCTTCAGAATCCTAATTTATTATAATCATGCCTAAAATCTCCTCAATGACTCCCTCCACTTATCTACAAATGCCTGTGAATTTGCAGTGCTTATGTCATTATGCTGTTATAAAGTGGAACATCAGTTCAAAATATCTAGACATAAAAAGGAAAAGAGCTCTTAGTCTCATTTTTTCCCGGCTTCTATAGATCTACTCCTGCTATCCTTTTTCATTTTTCCCCAAGGAACCTGGATCTTGATAGACTCAGACAACCGTATCAAGCCACCGAATGACACAGTCTTTATTACATGCATGGCGACTCGGGGGAGGTGTCCACAGAGAGGATATGATGAGTTAATGGCAAGAAACTATGTTTGATATGGGATGGCAGTTGTTGTTCAGTGTACCTCCATCACACTGTGAATCTTGCAGCAACTGTTTGATCAGCAGAGACTTAACCACCTGGGAGGCTGGGGCTTTAAATTTCCACCCGCAGTCAGTTGGTAGAGAACATGGAGTCAACTAGCTGGACATCCAGATCCCACGAGGTCACCGACTGCATGAGGCTGAACACCAAAACACAATACAAGCCAATTACCAAAGAGAGTAATAACAGAATAACATTTAGAAACATTCATGGGAATACATTTAGAACAGCTGTGATAAAGTTGTAGACTATTTAACTACTAACAAAAGCTCACAGTGTAGGCAATTAAATGATAAAGAGGGTTATTAGTGGACATTAGTTTTTGATGTATGTGCTTCAGCTTCTTTAATGACAGAAAGGTGTCGTATAAAGGTGTCCATCTACATAAAGAAGTTAAATTAGAGACTTTTTAAGACATTTTTAAGACCTCTTTACATGAAACTAAAAAAAATTTATTAAAAGTTATGAAAATACACATTAAAAGTGAAAATATACTCTTTGCATGTAAACACGTTGATATCACCACAACCGTTAAGGTGAAGCAAGTTGGACTGAGTTTTAAGAACAATGTCTGTGAAGGTTCTCAGTCATCCAGGTCATCGTAGTCAAAGGAGCTTGCAAAGAAAAGCGTCTGGACTTCTTTAAGTTACTTGAAGACGTTGTGGAACCTTGGGACCCACACCCAGTTCCACACCTTGGCTCAGGCGATTAGAGGATCATCAGGGGGTCCTTTTGTCCCTCTGTGGGGGGACACTCCCACTAGGGTTATATCTGGGACTCTCCACCATTTGACCTTAGAACTGAAGAAGCCTCTCGGATGAGAGGTGAAACGTCTTCAAGTAACTTAAAGAAGTCCAGACGCTTTTCTTTGCAAGCTCCTTTGACTTTTAAGAACAATGTTCAAATCTTGTGAAGGCAGTCGGCCTCCTAAAAGCAGTGGCTGTTGTATCAAACTAGCTTTTATGTTTTTTTGGGTCCTAATACAGAGCTCCTCCCACCTTATAACAGGAAATGACTTGACCTTCTTGGGAATCTATGCAAGTTGGTTTTGGCTCTCGTTGTTCATCTTTATAGAAGGCTGGTGCCAAATTTGTTAAATTGTGCATCTATCCCTTGTTTAATAAGCATTGTGTTTTTGTGTTTTTTCTAATGTTTAGTTTATACTTTATTTAGCTGCTATATATACATTTTACTGCAACAGGATAGAAACCCATTCAGGGTGTACACCGTCTCTCTCCCTGTGGTAGCTGGGAGAGGCTCCAGCCAACCCACCCCCTAAACCTTAAATTGTAAAAGTGGAACAGAATGGATGGATGGATTAACATCTTGACTCAGATAAATTGCTATTATGTGGATCTCCTTCCTTTTTACATGTTCTTAAAATAACATTTCCACTGACAGGATGTAGCCAATACTTATACTAAGGCTAGTGGGACATTAAAACTCCTTCTTTCCATCTACAGGGTGTTAGGATGCCTGGGTCGTTGACCCAGGATTTTGAGTTTATTATATTATTTATCATTTCTAGCCTTTGGTTTCTTTGGGTTATGTCTTATGGTTTATGTCTCTGTGTTCTCTAGTTGCTCTGTCTCCCCTGTCAGCTGTATCCCCTTGTCAAGTTCGCATCTCTGTGTTATGTTTCCTGTTTTACTTTGAAAGTCCGTGTCTCATGTAAATGCGCCTGATTTGCCCCAGCTGTGTTTCCCTCCTGTTACCCATTCCCTGATTGCTCCCTCTGTGTATTTGCCCTGTGTTTCTCTGTGTCCGTGTTGCGATCTACCGTTTTCTATGCTGTGTTCTGTCTGCTTGCCTGAGTTTATTTGGAGTCTCAGTTTTGTTACCTTTTTTGAGTTCAGCATTAAAGCTGGTTTGAGTTTACATTGTGCCTCCGAGCGTCTACAATTTGGGTCCACCATTCCTGCCTGCACACAGCCTTCACATAACACAGGGTGGCCATTTATATGCATACACCGTAATAAAATGGGAATGGTTGGTGATATTAAAGTCCTATTTGTGGCACATTAGTATATGTGCCACAAACACAAATATGACCACGGTGGCCATTTAGAACGGCCATCTTGGATAGAACTTTTTTTTTTTCAATAGGAAGAGGGCCATGTGACACATCAAACTTATTGGTAATGTCACAAGAAAAACAATGGTGTGCTTGGTTTCAACATAACTTTATTCTTTCATGAGTTATTTACAAGTTTCTGACAACTTATAAAATGTGTTCAATGTGCTGCCCATTGTGTTGGATTGTCAATGCAACCCTCTTCTCCCACTTTTCACACACTGATAGCAAAACTGCAGGAGAAATGCCAGCACAGGCATCCAGTATCCGTAGTTTCAGGTGCTGCACATCTCGTATCTTCACACCATAGACAATTGCCTTCAGATGACCCCAAAGATAATAGTCTAAGGGGGTCAGATTGAGAGACCTTGTGGGCCATTCAACTGGCCCACGACGACCAATCCACTTTCCAGGAAACTGTTCATCTAGGAATGCTTGGACCTGGCACCCATAATGTGGTGGTACACCATCTTGCTGGAAAAACTCAGGGAACGTGCCAGCTTCAGTGCATAAAGAGGGAAACACATCATCATGTAGCAATTTCAAATATCCAGTGGCCTTGAGGTTTCCATTGATGAAGAATGGACTCACTATCGTTGTACCCCATATACCACACCAAACCATCACTTTTGTTGTTCCAACAGTCTTGGAGGGATCCATCCAATGTGGGTTAGTGTTAGGGATGGGTACCGGTGTCCGGTGCCATTATGGCACGGTATCCGGTGCCATTATGGCACCGGATACCGGTAGATACCAGTAGTAACCAGACCGAAATGTGCGCTGCTTTTCGGTCCGGTAGTAACCAGACCGAAAAGCAGCGCACATTTCGGTGCTTTATTTCTGTGTTCTTTTTTCCCCTGAGATGTCATACACTTTTGATTCTAGCCAATCATTTTACCTTTGCAAGCATAGTAGGCGGACCCAGGTACGTACTTTCTTTTAGAGCAGAGCTACAGATTAAAAATGCCCAAGGCGAAGCGGTCAAAAGTCTGGCTGTACTTCACAGCAAAAGATGCAAACTCAGCAGCCTGCAACAAGTGCTTTAAGGTGATACTGTGCAAAGGAGGTAACACCTCGAATCTGATGAAACGCCTGGCGACACATAGCGGGGGGGGGGGGGGGGGGGTTTAAGCCGAGAAATACACTGTATTTGATAGCTTGCTGCAAGACCGAGCACATCTTCTGCGGGTGTTGTGCCTGTTATCGGAACCGGAGTTAGCAACATCCCTGAAGAACCCAAAGAGGAGAGTCAGTGTAGCAGAAATGATGACGGATGATGATGGCAGCAGCAGCCGTTCTTCTCTGAGTGAGTAGCTTAATGTTGTTCGTGTGTAATTTACGTTGAGTACGCTAACCACGTGAAATTAATTCATGTAAGGTGAACTAGCAAACACCATCGTAGTTACATGCGGCTGTCTTCTTGTTTGATGGCAGATACTCCCTTCACCCTGGCCAAAAGGCTAAAATGACTAAAGGAAAAGTGGGAAACAGCTAAACATGAGAGGTTTTTGGACAAAGTTTGTGTTTTTTCCATTGTTTAAGCACTGCTTCCAGCCAAGAGTGATACCATATATGCCCTATAGCTACAGAAAAGGCTAACATTGTTATCTTTTTACAAAAAAACAGCTAAAAATGAGAGGTTTTAGGACAAGTTTGCGTTTTCCATTCTTTAAGCACCGATTCAAGCACGGTTTTAGCACCAGCACCGTTTCCAAGTACCGGTTTGGTACTGGTATCTGGTAAAACGATACCCATCCCTAGTTAGTGTCAGACCAATAGCGGTGGTTTTGTTTGTTAACTTCACCATTCACATAAAAGTTTGCCTCATCACTGAACAAAATCTTCTGCGTGAACTGAGGGTCCTGTTCCAATTTTTGTTTTGCCCATTCTGCAAATTCTGTGCGCTGATCTGGGTCATCCTCATTGAGATATAGCTGTAGTTTGTAAGGGTGCCATTTGTGAGTAGCTTATATCCACCGAAGGGACCCTCTTCCTATTGAAAAAACAAAAGTTCTATCCAAGATGGCCGACTTCTAAATGGCCACCATGGTCACCACCCATCTTGAGGAGTTTGCCCCCTCACATATACTAATGTGCCACAAACAGGACTTTAATATCACCAACCATTCCCATTTTATTACGGTGTATCCATATAAATCTACCCACCCTGTACGTGTGGCTAACAGAGTCCTGTTTTTTTATCGTCAGTTTCCCAAGGAGTATTGCAAGCCCTACAATGACACTCAGATGCATAAGGGAATTTTTTTTTTTTACACAACCTCCAAGTAATGGTTGGCTACTGTATTTTACCTTACTACTGTCACTCTGATATAGCTGATATAGGTATAGACATCTAAATTCTGGCAGCTTGTTCCAAAAATGATGTGACCTTAATGCGTTATAGATTTAAAAAACAATTAGGAAGCTCTCTCTCTATATATAGATGTATATGTATATATGTATGTATAGAGAGAGAGAGAGAGCTCAGAGTGATATAGCCAAGCTGTATGCCAAGAGTGAACGAGACATCGATTCAGTGATCCACACCACCAGGATATACAGCAATGATATCGGAATGTCATTCGGACTGGTAACAAAGAGAGGGAAGGTAGTTAGAACTGAGGAGATCGAACTAACAGAAGGCAACATTGCAGACATAGAGGACAGCTACAAGTACCTGGGGATCCCACAGGCAAATGGGAACCATGAAGAGGTCGCTAGAAAAGCTGCAACCAAGTACCTGCAGAGGGTCAGGCAAGTCCTCAGAAGTCAGCTGAATGGTAAGAACAAGAGCCAGGCTATCAACACCTACGCCCTCCCTGTGATCAGGTACCCAGCTGGGATAATAAGTTGGCCAAAGGAGGAGATAGAAGTGTATAGGAATTTCTTTTACCTAGGTATTTAATCACATTATGTTATTGTATTAACATGTCTGACACTCATACTTAAGACAAATGGTAGGGGGTGTAGCAAGGATGTTGGGGGGAAACAGGAACTCCAGAGGACCAGTCTTTGTCTCTTCGAGGACTCTGGGAAGTAGCAAGGGAGTGTGAACCTTAAGGTGTGAAACAGCTGTGTACTGCCTTTGTTCCTGGAGAAGGTATTTAACTGAGAGCCATGCTAGGCTCAGTGAGAACTCTGCTGACCGTCTGTCCCGCGGCCATGGGGGCTCCACAAGCTTGTTTGTATGTTGTCTTTGTGTGCTTGGATTAAAGAATGTTAGCTACCGCTCACCGCTCGTCTGCAGGCTTTATTTAAGTGGAAAACTTCCACAACAGAAGCCACTGACATCAAGACAAGGAAGCTCCTGACCATGCATAGAGGGTTTTTCATATCCAGAAATCCTACCAGTGGCTGGACAAAGCTGGACTGAAAGACAGGACAGGCACTAATCATGGCAGCACAAGAACAAGCTCTGAGTACAAGATCCATAGAGGCTGGGGTCTATCACACCAGGCAGGACCCCAGGTGCAGGCTATGTAAAGATGCCCCTTAAACAATCCAGCACATAACAGCAGGGTGTAAGATGCTAGTAGGCAGGGCATACATGGAACGCCATAACCAAGTGGCCGGCATAGCATACAGAAACATCTGTGCCGAATACGGCCTGGAAGTCCCGAGGTCAAAATGGGATATGCCCCCTAGGGTGGTGGAGAATGACCGAGCTAAGATCCTGTGGGACTTCCAGATACAGACGGACAAAAGGACAAAATGGTGGTGGCTAACTAACCAGACATAATGGTGGTAGACAAACAGAAGAAGAAGTAGATCAACTGAGGCTGAAATAAAGTAACAAACTGTTAGTCTGTTACTGAAAGAAGTAACCTGATCCTTTTTTGACATTATTATTTTTAGTAGTAGAAGTAGTGGTAGTGGTATTGTCCTTATTATCTATGGATATAGGCACACACATCTTTGTTTGATATATGACTGCAAATTGTAAAGAAAATGCACAAAATAAATGCTGTATTTACTTTTTTTACGTCAGTATATTAAAAGCCATTTGGCTACCTCTTTCGCACAAAACACGACAATCACTTCGATTTTGGTGACATTACTGCACCACTTTCTTGTTGTTAATGTTTTTAATGTCTGTCATCATGATGTCTTCATTGTTGTGGTTATAGTTGTCTGACAATCTCCACGAGACACAAACTCGGAAATAAGAATAAACTATAAACAATATTTAAGGCTGAAAATTCATTGTTGACCTCAGAAACAATATTTTTCTAAACAATCACACAAGGAATACCTCCCAACTACCTGCTACCTAATTATCTTACCCATTCACATCTGAACATTATAGATAAAACTTTATTAATCCCTCGGGTGGGTTCCTCTGGGAAATTTGTTTTTCCAAAAAGCACAGCACCGACAGAAGTTACAGAGTTAAGAATATTATATATATATATATATATACACATATATAAATACAAAGACATATATAGATAAAATATACAAGGGGGATAAAAAGAATAAATAGGAATAAAAATAAAAATAAAAATACAAGTGAATTGCACATTTCAAGTATGGAGTCTATTGCACCGTTGACTTTTAACAAAAAGTATTGCACAAAAGGTAATTGCACAGTGAAGTGGAGAGGCACTACAGCTTAGTTGTTGCCCCCTCCTTTGTCCTCCTGTTTCCCCTCCCTCTCCCCTCCAGAGAGGAGTTAAACAGTTTGATGGCGTGTGGGACAAAGGAGTTTTTAAGTCTGTTGGTTCTTGTCTTTGGGAGAAGCAACCTGTCACTGAACAGACTCTTCTGGTTGTTTATGGCCGTGTGCAGAGGATGCCCAGCATTGTCCATAATGTCCAGCAGTTTCTTTAGTGTCCTTTTCTCTGCCACTAACACCAGAGTGTCCAGCTTCATGCCAACCACAGAGCCAGCCTTCCTGATCAGTTTTTCCAGCCTGGATGAGTCCTTCTTTGCTGTGCTGCTCCCCCAGCACACCACAGCATAGAAAAGTACTCCAGCAACCACCGACTGGTAAAACATCCTCAGGAGCTTCCTGCAGATGTTAAAAGACCTCAGCCTCCTGAGGAAGTACAGTCGGCTTTGGGCTTTTTTGTACAGGTGCTCTGTGTTGCATGACCAGTCCAGTTTGTTGTCCACCCACAGCCCGAGGTACTTGTACTTGTTGACCACCTCCACCTCCTCCCCCTCTATCTGAACCGGCAGTGGACCTGCTCTGGACCTCCCAAAGTCCACAACCAGTTCCTTAGTCTTTGAGGTGTTGAGTTGCAGGTGGTTTGTGTGACTCCATGCGACAAAGTTCCTCACCAGACTTCTGTACTCCTCTTCCTGGTCATCCCAGATACACCCCATGATGGCTGTGTCGTCTGCAAACTTCTGAATGTGGCATAATTCAGAGGTGTAGCAGAAGTCAGAGGTGTACAGGGTGAAGAGAAGAGGGGACAGCACAGTTCCCTGTGGTGCTCCTGTGCTGCTGACCACAGTGTCAGACGTGATGTCCTTTAGCCTGACGTACTGTGGCCTGTCGGTGAGGTAGTCGGAGATCCAAGCCACCAGGCAGGGGTCCACCTCCATCCTGTTCAGTTTCTCCTGGAGCAGACAGGGCCGGATGGTATTAAAGGCACTGGAAAAGTCAAGAAACAGGATCCTGACCGTGCCTTTTCCCCCATCGAGGTGTGAGTGGGCTCTATGCAGGAGGTACAGGATGGCATCCTCCACTCCGACACCCGCCTTGTAGGCGAACTGTAGTGGGTCCTGGGCATGTTGTACCTGTGGTCGGAGGAGGTTGAGGAAGAGCCGCTCTAGAGTCTTCATAAGATGTGATGTCAGTGCCACCGGTCGGAAGTCATTCAGCTCATTGGGCCGGTTCCTTTTGGGGACCGGGACGATGCAGGATGTCTTCCATAGGGCGGGCACTCTCCCCAGTCGCAGACTGAGATTGAAGACTCGTTGTAGCGGCTCCCCAAGTTCAGCAGCACACGCCTTTAGCATCCTCGGACACACCTTGTCCGGACCTGCTGCCTTTCTGGGGCGAAGCTTCCTCAGTTGTCTCCTGACCTGATCCACTGTGACACTGGGAGATGATTGGAAGGACGGGGGGGAAGATGTCCTGCTGCTGAGAGAGGGATTGGAGGAGGGGGGTGTCATCATAGTGTCAGGAAGGGGGGAAGCAAGGGAGGTAGGAGAGTGGGGAGAGGGCTCTGTAGTAAAGGTGAGGGTGAGGGTGGGGGGGTTGTGGGCTGGTCAAACCTGTTGAAGAAGTTGTTGAGTTCGTTTGCCTTCTCCACAGTCCCCCCCACTGTGCTGTTCTTGGTGTTGTGGCCTGTGATGGTTTTCACACCATTCCAGACCTCCCTCATATTGTTCCTCTCCAACTTCTGCTCCACCTTCCTCCTGTAGGTGTCCTTTGCTTCCCTCAGGCAGCGTTTCACCTCCCGCTGTGCTGCTTTCATCTCCTCCTTCACTTTGCTCCTGAAAGCCTTCTTCTTCATGTTGAGGACAGCTTTGACTTCCTGTGTTACCCACGGTTTGTTATTAGGGTAACACCGTACCGTCTTAGCAGGGGCGACCGTGTCCACACAAAAGTTGAGGTAGTCTGTAAGACAGTGTGTCGCCCCCTCTATGTCCTCACCATGTGGGCTCAGAAGCACGTCCCAGTCTGTGGTGTCATAACAGTCTCTCAGAGCATCCTCCTTTTCTGGGGTCCATCTCCTGATGGAGCGTGTTGTGACAGGCTGCCTTTGGACGAGGGGTGTGTATTGTGGCTGTAGGTAAACCAGGTTGTGGTCTGACTTCCCTAGTGGGGGGAGGGGGGTGGCTCTGTATGCATCTCTCACATTAGCATACAGTAGGTCAATTGTCCTGTTGCTCCTTGTGAGACAATTCACAAACTGGTGAAAAGCAGCCAGAGTAGAATCCAGTGTGGCATGATTAAAGTCTCCAGATATAATAATGAAAGCCTCAGGTCTGAAGTCTTGCTGTGACTGTGTGTATTTTCTCACAGGCAGCTGTTGCGTCGGCCTTCGGAGGGATGTAAACACACACACAGATCACATGACTGAACTCCCGAGGTAGATAATATGGCCGCAAGCTAACAGCTAGCAGCTCCAGGTCTGGACGGCATACCGAAACTTTAACGGAGACGTGTCCGGGGTTGCAGTATCTGTTGTTAACGTAGACAATGAGTCCCCCACCTCTGCTTTTTCCGCTGGCCTGCATGTCCCTATCGGCTCTCACGGATGTGAAACCGCATAGGTCTACGTTAGCCTGTGGCGTTAGCTCGGTAAACCACGTCTCCGTGAAGATAAACAAACTGCACTCACGGTATAGTCGGTGGTTGTTCAGAGCGCACAGTTCGTCCATTTTATTCGGTAGCGAGTTCACGTTGCCCATTATCACTGTCGGGATTGATGGTTTGAATCGCCTCCGGTGATCCGCTTTCCTCGCTCCAGCCTTGCAGCCTCTGTAGCTCCTCTTTATCTCAGCCGGGATGTTGTGTCGCATGCCGGTCTGTCCCTTTGTTCTTAGAGCCAGCAGCTCCGCTCTCGAGTAGATGAAGGAGCTGGTTCCAGAAGTTTTAAAAAGTGCATTATCCATCTTGTATCGCTATATCTAAGAGGTAGAAGTACAGTAACAAGAGGAAGGTGAAATAAAGTTTGAAAGCCTAGTCTAAAAAAAGTTAAAAGTTAAGAAAAAGTGCGGTGTTGCAGAGCTACTTGGAAAGGCTGCCGTCACTCCAGCGCCATCTTACATATAGATCTTACATAAGCATTTTCTATATGTTTTTTCTTTAACTTGGAAGAGCAGTTTGCCGTCAGACAAGGCAACTTGCTTGGGGCCCCAGGCTAGGGGGTTCCTCTGAAGGCTGAAAGGCTTGAAACTAAAGCAGGGGCTATGTGCAAAGTTTGTATTGACAGTCAGAGCAACCTGATATCACGGCAAAGAGTATAATAGACAAGCCAGTCCACCATGTAAATTTCACGCTTGGGAGAGGCAAAGCGTGAAATGGACACAGTGTACCAGCATGTCTATTATACGTTTTACCTAGATACTGGATTGGAAAGGTTGACCTGACCTCCCTAAGGGCGCTATACCTGACTCCACTGCAAGTGGTATTTATGACTTAAATGTCAAAACTGATGCCAGTCAATGAAAATAAAGAGGAGCTGTCCTTAAGATGAAAAAAAAGGAGTGATAAGAAATGAAACGACAGTAGAGCAGTTCGATTCGACTCTTTATCTTTATCGATTCTCTTATCAATTCTTTTTAAAAAGGAGAACACTAAGGTCGATTAGCTTAGAACTTTGTTTTATATCTTCTCTTTGAACGAGATTTCAAAAAGAAGATATAAACATTTTTTAGGAGTAACATGGCCTTACAAACCCAACAGTGAGATCTTAAGAGATCCACAGCCTACGGCTCTTCAATGGGGAGTCACAGGGTCCCCAGGAAAAAAAAATGTAAATGTAAAATAAAAAAATAAATATTCTTCTGTAGCAATAACAAAGTATAAGATAAATTATTCTGTAGCAATTACACAAGAATATCCAGTAATGTCCCTGCCTACAATTAAACACATTCACTTACTGAAAATCGGGGGCATCTGCTGTGGCAAATGGGTGCAAGCCTTTTACCAGAAACTTAGTCACTGCTCGGTGACATTCGTCTATCCTGGCCTGAAAGGAGACGCTACCGGTAGACTGCAGTGAGAACTGCCAGCATCTGAGGCAGACTCTGTCTGTCTCTCTCATCATGGTCATCTAAATGCACAGTAATGGCAGGTTTTGTAATAAGGCAGATCGCGCTAACATAATATGCACTGTTAGTTGATTATTTACCTGCCGCATTAACGGGAGAGGACGTGCAAACGTTACCGCTGCTGCTGGGTTGAGATTCACGAGTCCGGAGCTGAATTAAAAACACGACAGTCATTTAAGGTCATCGCTTGTTTTGTGAGCAAATGCTTTTGCATATTCATAGTGTTTCCTGCCTTAAATGAAATCTCTACTTTGCAAGTATTGCACGTTGCCCTGTTGTCATCCGTTCTCGTAAAGTATAAACAAACTTTTGAGCATTTGAGCCGCTTACGCGCCGTGTTTCCTGCCAGGTAAATGACGCTCCGCAACGTGGTGATGTCATTCGGGGCAACTGGAATCGATAACGGAATCGTTTGCAAAAATGGCAAACAATTCCAAGGAATAGAAACAGTGGGAACCGGTTCTCAACAAGAACCGGGTTTCGATACCCATCCCTAAGCCTGTAGCATCTCCGCTGGCTGTCATTTGATCAAGTTGAGTATGGCTAGCCAGCAGTCAGAGACATGGCACCTAGCTAGCAAGCCAATAAAAGTTAAAAGCCAGTATTAAACACCGTTTAACCAGTCAGTTTGGTAATCTACCAAAACTATTACCAAAATAAATGTGATATCTGCCATTTTTAGAGAAGTTTTTTATGCATCGTTTTGCAGGACATTAGTCATGGGCAAATCTTCAGTGAAAGATTTTTGTAGCTGACTGATGAAAGCTGTGTCTGACAGAGCTAACTGTCAAGCTGCGAATGCTAAGTTATGAAAGTCTGATGTGAAGAAATCTGGACAAGCACTCTACAAAGGTGAGTTATTGTTACAGTGCTCTATGTAAGGTATGGGGTGTTCTATTATATTTTCCATATTGGCAAATATAATAAAATATTGGTAGCATAGACTTAGTGATTTTATAATATTGAACATGTTTTATGTTTTATGCAACCCTAAGTAGACAGTGCAGGCTCCAGCACATACGTTTAATCCTCTGTATTTTCAAATGAAAAGGAAAAGGCGCCATCGTTTTTTCTAAGATGGCTCCAGTGAGGATGGCTGCCATCGCTCAGTGTCCTCCTCAAATTTGCGTTCTTCTTATGTTCGCTGTTTTATTTCTTAGTTTCTTTGTAACCTGTAATGCTTTATCACATGTGACAGACAAACTCTCCTGGACATTCATCAAAATTTTCATTCCGGACCTTCACCAACCAACTTTTTTGTGAATGGTGGTGACTCACCTTGGCTACCTGGGCTGAAAAAACACTGGAGAAAAAGGGGGAGAAAGAGCCGAGATTCTGGTCAGGCTGAGAAACAGACAACATCGCACCCCGCTTCCCAGCATTCTTCTAGCAAACGTCTAGTCTCTAGAAAACAAGCTGGATGAACTATTCAATTCAATTCAATTTTATTTATATAGCGCCAAATCACAACAAAAGTCGCCTCAAGGCACCAGGATAACATTCCAAAGGGACATTAAGAACTGTAGTGTGGCTGGACCCTTCCATCCCTGATGTGGCCATTGTCACTGAGGAACTCTCCATTCACCACCGGGATAGAACAAAGGACTCGGGTAAATGTAGGGGAGGTGGCGTGTGCGTAATGACCAACAAAGGTGGTGTACTGATGTACAGACAGTTTTGTAGAGGTGCTCTCCTGATCTTGAACATGTTATGAAGAGATGCAGACCTTATTTGACCAGGGAGTTTACAGCAGTATTCTGTACTGCTGTCCCCCCCCACGTTGAACCAGATTGGCACTGGATGAACTATTTGATATTATCGAACGTCAGGAAACGTTATACCCGGAGGCTGCTTTTATTGTGGCTGGCGACTTTAATAAAGCCAACATGAAGAAAGTTTAAACTCCGTACGCAAATGCTTACAAAGCCCGCCCCCGACTGGCCTTCAGCAAACCAGATCACTCCTCGGTTATGCTTCTGGCAGCCTATAGGCAGAAGCTGAAAAGTGAGCAGCCCATGACGCATTCGGTTCAATGCTGGACCAACTAATCAGACAGTGCCCTGCGTCACTGCTTCAGCATCACAGACTGAGAAGTCTTCCGGACTGCCGCTGACAACAACATCAACAATTATGCTGAGTACGTAACAGACTTTATTCACAAATGCATCAATGACATTGTACCACGGGCTATTGTACAAACCCCAACCAGAGGCCGTGGGTTAATGGAGAGGTCCGCACAGCACTCAGAGTGTGGACTGCAGCCTTTAAATCTGGAGATCCAGGTGAGTACAAAACATCCCAGTATGCCCTCAGGAAAGCAATAAAGATGGCCAAGGCACAGTACAAAGAAAAGGTGGAACTCTGCTCCAGCAACTCTAAGACCAGGAACATGTGGAGTGGTTTGAAGACCATCACAGACTACATGGGAAACAGCGGCAGAGTGAGTAAGGTAACTTCTCTATCCGATGAGCTTAACACCTTCTATGCATGCTTTGAAAAACATCTATCTCAGGAGCTTTTGCTGGAAGAGGACAGCTGTCCTTTTCAGATATCTGAAAAGGCAGTCATGAGTAAATACTTTAGGAAAGTACACTCAGAAAGCTTCTGGACCAGACAACATTCCAGGTCGTGTTTTTAAAGCATGTGCCCACGACCTGGCATATATTTGCACAGACATTTTTAACCTTTCCCTGCTCCAGTCTGGTGTCCCAAATGCACTCACCTCCATTGCTATGAAGTGCTTTGAGTGCATAGACAAAGTTCACATCATATCTTTACTCCCGTCTTCACTTGATCCACTCCGGTTTGCCTACAGGCCTAACAGATCTACAGACGATGCAATGTATACCAATAGTACTTCACACTGCCCTCTCCCACCTGGACCAGAAAAACACATATGTGCGGATGCTATTCATCGACTATAGCTCCGCCTTCAACATCATCATACCATCCAGACTTGTCATGAAACTCCGTGACCTGAACATCAGCTCCTCCCTGTGCAGCTGGATCCTGGACTTCCTGACAGACAGACCTCAGGTGGTTAGGATCGGCAGCATCACCTCATCCACACTCACACTCAGCACAGGTACCCCCCAGGGATGTGTGCTCAGCCCCCTGATGTACACCCTGTTCACCCACGACTGTACAGCAACACACAGCTCCAACACCATCATCAAATTTGCAGATGACACCACCATCATCGGCTGCATTTTGAATGGAGACGAGATGGTATACAGCGCAGAGGTGAGAGCCCTGACATCATGGTGCCGTGTCAACAACCTGCTTCTTAACATCAGCAAAACCAAGGAGCTCATCGGGGATTACAGGAAACTGCAGAGAGGAGGCCACACCCTGATCTACATCGAAGGAGCAGAGGTGGACAGAGTCAGCTGTTTCAGATTCCTGGGCATCAATATCAGCGAGGATCTGAGTTGGTCACACCATGTTGGTGTGATCACAAAAGCAGCAAGACTGCGGTGCCTGAGAAGATTCGGCATGAACTCCAGAATACTTACAAACTTCTACAGATGCACCATTGAAAGTATTCTTACTGGCTGCATCACCACCTGGTATGGCAGCTGTAACACTCCGGAGCGCAAAGCTCTGCAGAGGGTGTTGAGATCAGCACAGCGCATCACCAGGACTGAACTGCCAGCCATGCCGGATCTCTATAGACCGCGCTGCATGAGGAAGATGCAGCAGAGCCTCTCTGATCCCAGCCACAGACTTTTTACACTCCTCCTGTCTGGCAGGCGGTTGAGGAGCATTCAGACCCACACTAGCAGACACAGGGATAGTTTCTGCCCAGAAACCATCAGGCTTTTGAACTGCTGACATTCTGCACACACCATTACACACTTACTACAACTACTGGACTCTACACACGGTCACTTTAACCACTTTAAAGCCTCACTGCACAAGTTTTTGCACAAACTGTAAATACCAAACAATTGTCTTAAATTCTTTAATATTTAATACTTCATTATTTTTTTTATTATTATGATTATTCATAGCACGAGCACTAGAATTTCATTACAGGTAAATGTGGCTACGCTGTTTATTTGAAACTTGAAACTTGGGAAGTTAAGACTCTTTTTAGGGGTTTTTAACTTTCATCTTTGCAACCCTGAAAATAACTAGTAATAATAGTAATAACCTCTTCCTCCATCTTCCTCTTATGTTGTATTCCAGGAAACTGTCTACTAGAGATGGTACAAGAAGGAAAACAGGTTTAAAAAATGTTCCTGATTTCATGACTTTACATTGCACACCATCAATGTTTCCACAGTGAGGCTTGTCATTAATAATAAAACTTGTGTTGCTCATGACAGGAAGGGGAGGAAGCAACACAAAGTAATCATTAGTTTTTATAAATCTCTAGCTCTCTTCCACAGTCTGTCTTTTGTCCTGACTTATTCCCCCCACCCCACGTCTGCTAAGGCCAGTGGGGTGGGGTGCCCTTCCCGAGCCTCATTCTGCCAGAGGTTTCTTCCAGTTATATTTTTTTTGTTCCCACTGTCGCCAAGTGCTTGCTCATACGGGGTCGTCTGTAGTGTCTTTACCTTACAATATAAAGTGCCTTGAGGCTTCTGCTGTTGTGATTTAAAACTATATAAATAAAACTGAATTGAAGTGAACCCAAGCATTAGCAAGCATGTGCAAATTGTTCTGGCATTGCAGGGTCATTACTGTGAATTAAAAGGAGTGTGATTGTGAATATTTGTTCTCTAAATTGTGTCAAAAGCATTAACTAACATAGGCCAGATTATTAGAGGTTATTAGCTAATGTCTATGAGCCATTAGTCCTCCATCTTTTGGATGTCAGCACAAAAGCTGAGAGAGGAGGACAGAGAAAGGGAGATACAGGGAACCAAAGAGAAACAGGGATGAATGGATGTGTCGCCAAAGTCAACATCGTTGTTACAATGCCAAGGAGGCGTCTGTTTTGATTTCACATAAGTCAGTAGTGTGTCATACAGTTATTAAATGTGTATTCTTCCCAACCTAATTTAATAACAACGTATGTCACAAATGTGCCTTCTTTGCAGATACTGAAGTTAAATGGAAAACCAAGCTGTTCAGTCAGTTAACTATGAGCACATTTGAATTGGAGAACCTCATGTCCCATGTTGAGGTGGAAACAGTGTTGTGCGTGTCCCTCCTTTTATCTGCTTTGCTGCAAATTGTTCTTTAACTTACTTGGGTTGATCGTAGTTCAGTTTTGCTTCAGGTTCGATAAAGGGTTCACTTTAGAACATGGCCATTATATTGAAAACATCCATCAGCCTATGCTGAGTTACGAAAGTTAGATGTGAATTTAGGCCTTGGTCTAAACTCTAGAATCACCACTGCTTGGAAATACTAATTTCTGTTTACTTAGGATATATTTGAGCTAACAACAGCATTTAGAAATAGTTTATTTTAACAAGGACAAAACAAAATGTACTGTTTAATTGAAACAACTTTATCCACAATGCTGTGGGGCAACTTATGTACCACATTGTGTGCTGTGGGTGGCCTGTAGGGCTTAAAAGGGATGACTTGATGTCCTACAACCTGGTCAGCAGCATAAGCCAAACTGAGCTCCACGAGGTAAAGACTAAGTCTATATGACGGCTGACTCCAAAGAAGTTGTTTTTTTGTTTGTTTTGGTTTTTTTTACTGTAAAAGAGAAGAAAGCTCATATTTTAGCGTCTGTGTCCAGGTGGATGTTAGTCTGCCCTTGGGCATTTATTTTACATTGTTCCCATCACCCTCTCATCCAGGTTTCACCATATAAATCAAATAAAGTCGAAAAAATATTCCCCAAAATCATAAGGGAAAAAGCAGCGCTAAGAAATAGCAGCTTTAGAAACCTAAACCTTCCTCCCAAAGCACCACATGTCACTTTAATAATAATTATAATAATAATTATAATAATTATTATAATCATAATTACAGAGCCAGAAAATAATGATGTACATCTATCTGGGGCACTAAAGGTCTCAGCTAATACAAATCACTATGTTTTTCTTCCGAACAGCCGAAATTGACGGTAATATCTCTATAAAGTCTGCCATGTACTTAAAACAGGTAAATCATAAGTACTGAATCTGACTGCAAAGTATAATTTGATGGGGTCATTCACTGCAGCCATAAAAAGAATGTAGCTGCAAGTGAGGTGTGATAGTTTCCAGTGTTTGGCAAGTTACTTTGAAAAAGTAATTAATTGTAGTTACAAGTTACTTCTTCAAAAAAGTAACTGAGTTACAATATTCTAAAAGTAATTAATTACTTGAAAAGTAACTATTGCGTTACTTTAACGTTTAATGTTTAACCCTCTGGGGTCCAGGGTATAATTGCCCATTTTTAACTACTTTTGATTTTCCCTCCACATTTCACCTTTAAAAACGATTTACTTTGCCTTGTTTGGTATCATCCTTTTCAGCACAACCTCACGTGTCTGAATTTACAGTTATGTTTTCATTTTGACATACTGTATTAACACAATTGATCTAAAATCAGACAAAAAACAAAATCCGAGTGGAAAAAGTTATATTTTTTACTGTAACAACCTCAGACATGTTTAATGAATCATATTTCCTAACTTTAAATGCAAATATAAATTGTCAATTTTAAAATCATATGCACAAGTTTTGCAAACAACAAAGTTATTTGCAGCCATTTACCTTTTACCATTTTTTAAAATAACCATTTCAAACTATTTACATAACCATCGGGTGTTCTGCATTCAGTAAGATGCCACACAAATTATTTGTGCAACTCTATACATGCACCCCCACTAATATTTTGTTAAACTTGGGAAATTTTAAATAGCCAACAACAAGCCTTTGGCATAATTCTGCCTGGATATTTGACCACTCTTCTTGGCAGAATTGGTGGAGCATATTCAGATTGGTTGGTTTCCTGGTACCGACCCAAATTTTTCAGCAGGTCCAACGTAAGCTTTTCCAGTTCCTGGCAGGCTTGAGACTTGGCAGTTCCCGAACATCCTAACATCTGAGGGTAACCCAGGCTTCCTGACTTTGGCAAAGTGGTGACACATTTGAATAACTTCTACTTACATATAGTTGTTGAAATCGCCGATCTTTAAATCTGCAGTTGTTTATAAATGGTTCAAAGAGACCTTCTGAACTTCTCCTTCTTAGATCTTTACTGAGTTCAGACTGCTTTCCCATTGTTTTGTATTGGTCGATCCAAACAAAATGCTCTCAAAAAAAGAAAAACTACCAGTAGTTGTCAATCATAATCTCTCACAAGACGTTAATAGGCCTTGGACTTGTCAAATTAAAAGACGCTGTAAAAACCTTCAGCACAATTGATATAGTTGAGCCTGTATGTATAAGTTTGACCCTTTGTGGATTAGAGAAAATCCAAAGTAAATTCAAACCTGTGCACCCAGTTCTTGTTTTAAAAGTGTAAGCTCTACAATCATTCCACCCTGGAAAAAAAACAGTTCAAAGAAATCATCAAAAGCCCAAAATTACCATGAGATTCACGCCCATGAGCTCAAACCTTTTAGCATAACTGTATGCCAACTGTAAATTGGAAAGGTAGAATGATGCAGCACTACTCACTGCAGAGATAATACCTTTTTTATATACCTGCTCCCTCATTGGAGAAAAGATGCACTGTGCCAGTGTTCCTCTTAAAGAAAGGCATATGCAAGCCTTCCTTTTGGCATGTAGTAGCATATGGTATAGTGCAGCAAATGTTTAATGTAAAAAGCCAAGTTTCTCACATTGGCCTGCAGGTTTGGCTGCTTTTCTCTTTAAGAACTATAAGGACAGAATACATCATAAAAAAAAGGAAGTTTTTGTGGCCTGGGGTGGGGATGTTCCAGGAACTAATTAAGAGAATACACTTTTCTAAACCAGCAAAACACCCGATGAGCCACAGAAGATAGAGTCAGAATGTTACTGGAGCCAGTATTACTTTTGCTGTCACTAAAAATAACTGCCATACTGAAGCAATAATTTACTAGGTGATTGAGACACAAATATAATATAAATATTATAATTAAGCAAATAAGAATCACAACAAGAACATAACAGGACAGGAGATTAAGTCGCTCAGAGAAAAGGTTGCAGAGAAAGGTTTTGACTCAGTGGGGATTTACAGAAAATGTAAGGTAAGGCAGATCATCTGTGTTGTATTACAAAATCTGGAAGGGGGATGTTAGAAGTCAGTAAGGGAGCTGCTGCAGTGACTGACATGGATGTTACATGATGCTGATTATAAATTCTCACCAGCACACTGGCAGTGTCAAAACCAGCTTCTCTGAGTCACACTCAAGTGGGATGGAGTTTGGAAAAGCTGTGTGCAATTTTCTTTCCTTCTTCATCTTCTTCTTATCCCCCTGTGTGGCAGCAGATGGGGCTCCCCTTCCTGGAGACACAGACAGAGACACAAAAACATGATGCTGCTGAACAACCCTGTAGACAACCCTAGTAACCAAAACCCCGGGGAAGCTGCTGGAGTTCAGTTCCCCTCGTAATGAAGTGGAAGCCTCATTTGAACATGCCTGAGTGATGGATTTACTGTTCGTTTTCATCTGCAGCATTTCAATCAGCGGCCTTAGAGCACAGATATGCCACATTTGCTGCAATATTAATTTTAGTTTTGGAAATGTTTGTTTCAATTTTCAATTTTTTCTTTTTTATATATAGCTTGGAGACTGTCTGACAATTTTGTGATTATAAGGGCCAACCTTCAAAAGAATCAACCCAGGGTCAAGCTCAACATGCTGGCAGTGATCCAGTCTGCTCCACTGTCCTTTAGAAAGAAGCCTTATTAGCTCCTGGGGTGTTTTTCTGTAGCTGACCCTGTGCGCTGACCTTCCAGCAGAGAGGGACAGGCAAAAACAGAATTTCTCAGCAGGGATCACTAAAGCATGTAATTCATTCATTAATCCTTCTCGCCTCTGATTAAGAATATGTGTGACTGCTAAGTGAGTTAAATATGCATGTATTATAAATTTTATGAAAATACTGAGGCTTTATGTATTTCCCTAGTTAAACTTTAAGCAAGTCAGAAAATGGGCTTTGGCTTTTTTCAAAGTTTATGGAGAGCAAAAATATATTTCACTAATACAGTTGTGTTACCATACATAGAAGAAATAATTACAGCTTATATATGGAAGAAAACAAATAGTAAACACTGTTTGTGGGTCACCATCAGACCAGGCATGATTGTTTTTTTGCTGTAAAAATTTGTTGAGGCCAAGCCCTAACATCCTGTTCTTGGCTGACATGAGTGGCACCCAGTGTGGTCTTCTGCTTCAAGGTTTGATGTGTTGTGCATTTAGATGCTCTTCTGCCTTCCTTGCTTTTAAAGACCTCTGATGTCAAGGATTTTGTCCCATAGAGCTGCTGCACAGTGGACATTTTCACAGAAAGGAAAGTAGAAAAACCAAGTTAGAAGAAGAGACTAAATAAACAAAGGTAAAAGCATTAACACACAAGAAAAAAAAACTACTAAAATAAAACAATGAAATACAGAAGATGTTGGAATGATACTGACTCCCAAGAAACGACCCATATAAAAAGTAAGAACATGGCAGTACAGTATTATCAAAGTGTTTTTTTCTTTTTTTAGAATTAGATTGTTCCACATTTGATGTCAAACATCTACTGTTACACCTCAAAAGCCCTATCTGTAGTTTTCACAGCTTGTTACAAATTAATCCGAGATGATTTTGACAGCAATAAATCTAGTGAAGTGATATTCTCTACCCTTCAATTTTAATTGGCAATGGCATGTTGATGAAATGTAGACACTAAAATATGCAAAGAACGTATATACCGCAAAGGTGTGAGGTCAGGACAGACAGATGGTTTCACAGTGTGAACTGGAATGTGCTACAGCATAAAAATCTGGCACCAAGAATCATCCCCTTAAAGCCCAATCAAGTTCTTCTCTCCAAGATGTAACTCATCGCATAATGTGAGTCACTGTGGCTGACTTATCCCAGCAAAGACTGACATCAATAACCTATACCCTCCAGGCTGCCTAATTGTGATGACTTTGCAACAAAAGACACGTCACTGCCTTTAATTTAATTAGCTTCCATCTTTATTGGCGTAATTGTTTGTGACAAGACGTTCGGCTAGACATAGACTAGGAGGGTGACGGGGTAAATTATATGGTGATGAGTAATTAATGCGTTTCTTAATCAAACTGGAAGCTGAAGGGTTATATATGGATCAGCAGCTCGTTTCAACAGAGTTATCCTGGGTGAATCAATGAAGAGATTCCTGTGTGTCTTCTATAAAAACATGTTAGTTTTTTTTTCTTCCAGTGAGCTTCTGTGCAGTTTGGATTTGAAGACAGGTTGGAATTTGGTTTTATGATTTGTTTATTTCTTTAGAGCTTTTCAGATGTGCCAAGCTAACAAACCTGACTACCTCTGATGTGTTGTATGCATTAAAGCAGTCCACTGGGCTCCTCCAACTGGCTTGTTTGTGATAACCCAAGAGGACTGTGAGCACTGAAGAGATACAGCAGCTTAATTCTAGGGGTTTTGCCTTCTGTTTAATTAAAGCCCCCTTTTCACATGAAGAAAGCTTTGAAAAACTTAAATATTAAATAGCGCATTTGTCTTCAATAAATGGGCATGTTTAAAAACATCCAATCAATTCAATATACTTTGCGGGTAAAACTGAAGGAAGGCATTCACCAAATATGTAGCCTGTCTAAGTTCTATTCAAATGATTGGTTTGGTGTTCAGTCAGGAGAAAGTGATTCTAATTTAAACTGTCTGGCATGTTCTCTGCTTCTCAAAGCAAACACTGCTCTGAGAAGCAGACACTGAGGTCTTAAAGGGAAAGTTCACTTCATAAAGAAGCCTTCTGTCAGTACGGAGTGGGAGTTTTAAGGGAAAGACAAAAGGCTTTGTCAAAGCTACTGTCTGATTTGCAGCACTGTCAGTGGGGCGCACTAAAAATGCCTCATTCACAGTTTGAAACAATACGCCATGTGGTTTTCTCTGGACAGTGAGAGCATCTTTTGAGTTGTTTCTTTAGAGCGTTTCTTATTTAAAGGCACAATCTGCCATACAAAACAAACAAAGTTGCTGCCCTTTCACAAAATGTGCTAACTTTCAAATTGTTTTCTAATGCATAGTTTAACTAATAAAGCAAAAAATAAATAAATGGAGTTATAAATTATGTTCCTATGATTTTATGTCAAGAATGATAATGAGGCTTAGATATAATAATGCCTTCATTCAATAAAATAACTTAATAATAGGCTTGAGCACTAGCCAGGGACACTATAGTAACCATGGTCACTAAAATATGTGTATTCCTCAAGTGGCCGGCAAATGGTTGAAGTAAAAAAATGAACCTTTTAAACCATGTTGGTAGCATTAAGGCACACCTTCAGAAGGAATATTGCATCAATTAGTTATACTAATGCTTAGTTATTAGCCTGTCTGCAGACAAGTTCCATGCAAACTATGGCTGACTGTGGCACGTAGGGCTGCCACAATTAGTCGACTAGTCACGATTACACTGTAAAAAAAAATCCGTAAAAATACAGTACAATCTACTTTATAAACGTGAAGGAATTTTCCGTATTAGTCATTTACAGGTATTTTTCTGTATTTCTCAACTACTGCAATGCATTGTGGGAAAAAGAACCCGAAAAGGAGGGAAAAGTAAGAGCAAGAGCAACCATTAGGCTTCTTTCAGGCTTCATCGATTTCATGAAAATGAAAAGAAATTAATAAAAAGTAAATATTTAAACATTCCCACAAATGTGCAATGAACGTGCAAAAATTCTGTTTAGTAGTTGTTGCTGTTTCTTTCTTTTTTTTGAAAAATAACGACGTCTCTGAGGCGCGAATTTCGACAGTGAGAGGAACGGCCGGATACAGGAGATGGGAAGAAACAAGCCGATTATATTCGCGTTAATTAAGTGGTTGGAAGATCTAAAATTCTCAATTCTGCCAACTGAACATATACGAGATTTTAATGAGGATGAATAATTAGCCGGCATGGAGGAAACGGACATTTATTTCGTGGAGTGGCGACAAGGAGCCAAAAGGCGGGTGGCCCGTCTATGAAGCTTCCATCATCAAGCTAGCAGGTGCCTTTTCTCATATAATATTACTTTATTCTCGCTTATTTGGCACGGAAGCGTAGAGCTGTCACCCAGGCAAAAGAGAAATATAAGTATATCGTGCTAACAATATACTTTTCACGTTTGAACAATGTAATATCACGTTTTCACGTTCGTACAATATTGTGCGAACGTAATAATTATGTATATTATAATAACGTGATATTATACTATACAAACATGAAAAGCATAATGTTAGAACAATAAACTTTTCACGTTATAACGTGATATACTGTAGCTCTATTTTGCTTTTGCCTGGGTGGCAGCTCCACGCTTCCATAATTTGGTAATCAAAATATGTAACTTAATTAATTATATTGTGACGTACTTTTGCCTTTTCTTATTATTCTGCCTTCTCAGAAAGGGGAAAAAATTACAAATAAAACTTTTTACACTTGTTATATATAATATTCACATTAAATTTGACTTTTACAGAAATCCCACCTCTCCTTCTGGCTACAGAGCACTTACTTACCAAGGTGAGAAACAAAGCACAGTTATGCTTTATTAATATTCACTAATTACAATGTTCCACATTTCCTTGCTGTTTTAGTCATTTTTAGGCTTTTTAGAGTTTTTTTGGTTGTTTAGCAGTAATGTTTCTGCCTATTTATTTCAGCCAATGAAATCGAATGCAGATCTTCCTGATGTGAGATTTACATAAATCTAAGTAATTTTGTTTGTCGTTATCATTAATGTTGTTGCTGTTGTTGTTTTTGTGCAGTTTACAATCATATAAACCTAGCAAGCATCAGTCAGCACAGTAACTAACCTAAACAGATTCTTGCTTTATTCACATATATTATATGTAATTATATATAATTGTACATTGTACCTAGGGTTGCAGCCACTTGGCCCCACCCCATTGTTGTGACAGCCCTGATTGTCCTTGTACACTGCATCTGAGCAGGGAACAGTCTCAACCTCATGCTGCCCTCTCCCATCCTCCTCAAGTAAGTATTTGTTGTTGTAGTTTTTTATGCAGTGTCTGTGTCACATGCTAAGCATAATTATTGAAATAATAACTGTTTTCTAACAGATTTTCCCAAACACTAGCTATGTTTGTTGTCATTCAGACCAGTACTACTGCTTAGACATTGCTTAGTGGTCATACATGTTTGGCAAGCTTGTTATGATACCAAAACAGTAGGCCTGTCACAATAATCGATATATCAATCGAGATTTATTACCCTACCGGGGTAATAAATCTCCCCTACGGGGTAGATTTATTATATATATTGTTATATATTGTAATATATATATATTGTTTGTTTGTTTGTTTTTGTTGTTTTCAGGTTCAGTGATGTGTGTTCTTCTAATGTTGTTTATGTTCTAGGTAAAAAAAATTAAAATAAAAATGTTTTAAAAATGTCTTGTTGTTTCTCTTTTTTTCCTCAGAATAAATTGCGACTAGTCTCAATGGCTGAGATGGAGGAGCAACACAGCGACACGTTAACCCCGACTGCTGCAGTTCCTGTATGAACTGAGCAACTCTGAAAATCCAAGGAAAAGCTGAGTGTATTTTATTTAAAGCTCAGATGGACCTTGATGTACTAACATGCAGGGTGCATTCAGGACTTTGTCACACTGGTACATGACGAGTGGTAACAAGACTTTGTAGTAATTTGTCTTACTATTGTCTTATTTGTTGTGATTTAGGGTGTGTGCGCACAAGCAGAGGTTTTTGTTTGTAACCGTAACCTCGTTTTCAGAGTCTTGTCTAACATTTAATGGTCATGAAATATGTCAGACTTTTTCCTCTACTTCAACAACTAAGAGCATTTGAACACCGTGGAGAAAAAGGTGTGCATTAAGGATTTTGAACTATGATGTTTAAGTCTTGTCACTGCTGAAGATTCGTGGACACAGATCCTTATTCACTACGCTGCTGTTTACAGTTTAACTTTTCATCAGAACAAGCACTTCTAATTGTACTTTGCTCCTCACTGACAAAACAAGTCCAGTAAATACACTTTTATCTTTAAGTTTGGGACAGTAATCTGTCTTAATTTATTTTGTGTTTTAGTTATCATATGGGGAAAAGTCCTGTGGTTATCCATCCGTCCTGTTCGAATAAACCCAAAGTTCAGGAACCTCTTCTTTAGATCTGTTCAGTGTTATTCATGTGACACCACTTAAACAGTCAAGTATGTTATATTGTAAGGTAAAGACCCCAAAGAGTTAATCTCAGACAAATGTTCAGACAAATGTGAATTACATTCACTTCATTAATGAAGTGAATGCAATTCAGTAATCAAAGGTGTTTGTCTATAACTGACTACATGTGTATACTGTATCATAAGTGGACAGACATGGATGTAAACCACACCTTAACCATTTTGCTGAGGCAAAACTACCACAAGGCAGTGATTCTAACTAAAAGGTACTCTGGATATTATTAAATGTGAACATATCTTTAAATATGACATTTTTTGTTTGTCAGGTGTCCTGTTTGAAGAAAACACTTGGTAGCCACTTGAATGAATGTAAATAAACAAATTTACATGAGGGCAACCTGATTTCAAGGAAATAAACGCTCAAATTTGAAAGCTTGTGAGTTATTTTGTTCATGTATCAGCTGTTTAGTAGTTTTATGACAAGATGGATGCTGTCGTTATATTTTAGTATAGTTTTAGAGTTGAGGAGAATAAAAGAATATTTAACATTAATTGTACGAATGTTGTTGTGTACGAAGCACAAATTAATTTAAGTTTTAATTTATTTAGTACATGGTGTACTAGGTTGTAATTGCATAGAAATGTACGTTTAAGGATATAAAGAACTATATTTAATGAGTTACAGTGAAAAGAAGTGCTTGGAAATAGTAATATAAACAGAAACAGAATTTTTCTATTAGCGGAAAATATCAGTTAATGAGACAGAAAATATACTGTGAATAAACTGAATTTTCCGTTTTATAGCTTAAGGAAATGTCCGTAAATAGTACAGAGAGTAAAATGTAAATCTACAGAATGTTCCGTTTTATCATTTACAGAAAAGTCCGTCAAACTTCCGTAAAAAAACAGAAAATGTACTGGCAGAAAATTACCACCCACTTCCTGTCTTTCTGGAAGACAGGAAGTGGGTGGGACCTGATAATCGCTTGCAGTCGCAGGATGTCCTTCACTTTCTGTTGTGTCTGGTCATCACATCACTTTCAATGTGGATGCAGCTTAAAGGTATGGGAAATTTTTGACAAAATTTGCAGATGTAAACTTCCACAAACCAAAAGAAGAGGACAATCTAGCATCTTGAATTTGCGATTATAGTCCTTGATCAGGCCAGGGACTTATTGATGTGCTTGATGGCTTTTGGAGCACACAGATTTCCTGCAACAGTGAAGTATGTGTTGATGGTAGTTGCTGGACAGAGCTGACTTACTTCTGACCCTGAGGTTGTGATCTTGTCAGACAATGAAGCAAGCAGTGGATTTAATCCAGTGTCAAAAGAGAAATTTCTTGCTTCACTGGACTGATGATCACTGAATCACTGAAAGATCTGACGCCTGCCAGATTCTGACAATGCTATCAAGCCTCCACTGATGTTGGCTAGCTGTAATGCAACAGGTGATTTTAGCTCTGTGAAGATACCAGCTAATCCCTACAGGCGTTATATTGTTATAAAATTTTGTCCTGGTTTCTATGAATAGATACCTATTCTTTTTCCTTAGAGGAAATATGACAATAGACAGGACTTAAGGATAACAAGGCCGACCAGCAGTAGAAAGCTGAGATAACGAGGTTCCTGACAGACAGCTAAGGTAAGAAATCGCAGAGAACTCGGAGCTCCCCTCTCATTACCAGTTCTCACCCTCTGATTCCAGAGCTAACTGTGTTTGCTTGATGTAGAGAATATGCTGGTGTGCAAGCTGTGACATCTCCTCGAAAATGAGCTGAGGATGCCAGGAGCTTGTTTTCCATTTTCATGACAGGCTCGGATCAAGTCAAGCTGACAGCAGTCAGTTTTAAGATCAAATGCTATGGACATAAATAATGTGGTTGTTGGGATCAAACACAACAAGATCATGAGTAGATTTCTGCCAGTAAGTTATTTTTTCATTTGACTGAAAAAGCTTTCTCACTATTGCAGACAGATTGTTTCTGTGTGGGCGAAGACCAAGAGAAAAGAACGTCTGGGCAATAAAGTTCTCTCTTTTCCATTACTAGTTGGATGAAATTGTTTCCTAACATTAGGGGGGGCACTATATGTGGTTATCTTTGTTCTTATTTACTTTAACGATGAGTGTGTCAAGATTCCAATTTAAATGCAAATAAATCTATCCAGTGTCGACTGAATTAACAAAAATTGTTTGTGTTTATAGAAGAATCAGAGTGATTTTATTCTACTTTTTCAACAAATACCATAAAAAGAAAAAAAAACCAATTGGTCTTTAGCTAATCGTGATCAATCTTGTCAGTCTTGCCGTCATTTTTTAAGGGTGCTCTCCACTTCCAACTTCATCTGTCTTTCTGTACTTCCAGAATATTCTAACGAAAAGCAACACAGTTGCTGAAGCCAAAGTCAGTGAGGAAGCTAGCCAAAATGCCAAATCTGTGCACAAGTAGGTCTGACGACAAAGTATTATCTGGGAAAACTACAGATTTTGAAATGCTTAACAGCAGCCAACAACTATGGCATAGTTGATGACTAAGTCACTTAAGTCAACTTTCATGTGCATTCTGATATTTCTGCTCATTCTGAGCAGACTGCTTTGAGTTAAATAATAAACAGACTGGTAATGTAGCACTTTTCTACTCTACCAGAGCACTCAAAACATTTATACAACTTGCTCATTCACACAAACACTTTTTCTATGCCTAAGTGCTTTCTATCTAACATTCACACACAATTGTACTCCAATGGATGCATCAGAGATCAACTTGGGGTTAGTATCTTGCCCAAGGATATTTGGCATGCAGCCTGGAGCAGCCAGGGATGGAACCACCAACCTTCCAATTAGCAGATGACCTGCAGTACCTCCTGAGCTACAGCCACCCCAGTTGTTGCCACAGATACTTGCATTAACAAGCAGTTGAATGGGTCTACATAATAATGTAGCCAGTGATCATATATCTCTCATAATCTATAGATCCTTGACAGGAAAAAAACATTGCATCAACATCTACAAAAGATGATGCCATTTTTCAAGATAACCAAGAGTCAATAGGCTGTGTTTTATCTGTTACCTTAAACATAACCTAATTTAGATCAGGTTAGGCTGTGTAGCATTGGTCACCAACACGATGCTCCCCGACAAGAAGCAAATCACCATTACGACAATAAAAGCCAATAGTTCAGCCACAAATCCTGCTTTGCTGTTTGGGCCAAACACCAGCAGACAATTTAGGGTCTTTAGTTTTATTAAGATGAATATCTTTAGGGTTAAACAGTAGTGAGATTAGTACAGTAGTGAGAGAAAGCATGCACAGGCATGTGGAAAACTGAGAAATTTCCCACAGAGAGCCAGAGCCTTCTCTTCTTAAGTCAACAGTGCCAACATCATTGCACCACTATCCCACCTGACCATTTTATATTCAAGACAAGGGTCAATTATCTGCCTGTTATGTCAATACCAAACCTTTTTACAGCTTTTAAAGGTGAACAGGTTGCTGAAAGTGACAATATTGCTCAATGTCTGTGAGGGAGAGGTAATGCTGAGAAAAGCATGTATGTGTTGGTGTAACTTTTCTAAAAGCCTCCTGGTCCATTGGCACTCAAATGAACCAATATGTCTCTTCACAAACATTGAGGGGTTAATAGGATGTTCACCTTGGGGATGCCAAGCTGAGAAAAAGCCTTCTGGGGAAAAATCGTAAGCACCCCCCCACCTTTAGATGATTCTCTGCGCAGGGTGCCTGATTCATGAGGACAGCAGACATTAAACTGTAATGGCCTCGCCTCGGTTTCTTACATTTCTTCTGCTAAACTCTATAATTCTAGCACTTGTTAGACTTTCTTACCGAGTGAACAAGAAGCAAATCAGGACTTGTGTTTTAGTGCCTACTGCGAGAAAATAGTTTGAAACAGATGAGCGCTTGTATTGAGCTTATTTTCTCTCACCCTGACATGTTTGTAAATGGAAACATGTCAGGGTGTCTTATTTTGTAGCTTAAAATTGAAAACCTTGTTTAGTCTTACTATAACCAATATTTTAGAACAGCAGTCCTGAGTTAAAGTTTACATACACTCGTTGTGAGCGTGAATGTCATGGTAATTGGGGTTTTAATGATTTCTTTGAACAGTTCCTTTTCCAGGGTGGAATGATTGTAAAGTGTGCATCTTTAGTTACCTTATAAAACAAGAATTTCATGCACAGGTTTGAATTTATTATAGATTTTCTCTAATCTGCACATGGTCAAAATATATACAGAGGAATTCAAAGTTGATTCAGTGAATGGAAGGACTGCAAGGTGCCTAGGTCATGTGGCTGCAAAATAAGTCCAAAGCATTACCACGAACATGTTAGACAATTGCTGTGTATGCTGTGTTTGGCTTTCTCCAAATGTGGCACTGTGCATTATAACCAAACATCTCCACTTTGATCTGATCTGTCAAAGGACGTTACTCCAGAAGTCTTGTGGTTTTGTTCAAATACAACTATTATTTGTCATTAGTAGTTGTATTGTAGAGGTATTTATGATATAAAACGTCTTGACATGACTGCTCTTGCTGCTGCTGGACTGGTGCTATATAAACAAAACTGCACTGAATTAAGTTGAATTAAATATATTATTTTAAGGGAATAGAAGTCTAGAATCTAAAATACATTACCTGTGACCTATAAATGTGTGGATTCTCCCATCTGGTAGATGGGTGAACTTTACTAGACAACCTTATCCTAATCACAGCCACCTTTAATTCATTTTAAAGCAATCATGTAACACAGTGAGGATTAGTGGTGGACTGCAACTGACAGAGGCCCCTTTGACACATACAGAAACTCCAGCCAGTTTGGAGAGAAGATAAAAGGTGCTTCTCAATATTTGCCTGGTCAGGTGTTCTGTAATTTACCACATTTTGCCAGGTGTGACAAAATGTGGTAAATTACAGAACTGTTCCAGTAATGTTTCTACTCGTGGCAGCATCATGACCAAAACCTGCTGCTTTTACAAGATGGTTTCACAGAACTGCTTCAGTACAATACAATACATGTGTGAACACCATATAAAATATGCAATAATTTCTTTACTGCACTGTGGCTATGTGCAGCAAAATGTATGGAAATTGATTCATGTCTTAAAATACTCTTTTGAGATTTGCTGACAGGAAGAGAAACTAAGATGAACGAGTTTATACAGTGTAGACAGCAGTACTGTAATTAATGTGAATTTTATGTTTATTGATTTAATAAAAAAAAAACATTCTCCCCCTGCAGCTGTGTACATAAAACCTGTTTGACAAACAGGTTTCATTTTAAATTTGGTGGATAATCTCATCTGAGCACACTGCATGTTTATGTCACTGCTATATTAATTAAGTTAATGATTAACATGAGGATATAGGCGTTAATTTGATAGAATCACTGTTTGATGTATGCAAACTCGTGGATACAATGTGATAGCTAGTGATATTAATTAGTTTTCTTTATGAAGCAAAACTGGCAGCATTCATCTCAATAACTAATGTCTGTGGCATTTCTCCCTGTAATTTAAAACTATAATGCGCAGCCAGTAATTGCTGTTATTGCCAAGAAGGTAAAATAAAAAGCAGGTTCATAATTTATAGGTTGAATATAATTTCTTTAGGTTGACAGGTTTTGCTACAACTTACCACACCTTAATAGGGTGAAAGAAACAAAAAGATGGCTTAATTATTCAGTTTTTCTTGTTCTTTTAATGTCTCTGTGATTATAATGGAAGAACAGCAGCAGAAAATATAATAACTTACCGGATTTTTCATAAGAATGGAACTCTTTTTAAATAGGTCTCATTAGCGCTTCATTTTAATGGGTACTGATTTAGTAGATACTGGTAGAGAAAAGTCTGTGGCCTAAAAAACAAGAAAACCCATCTCTGCATCGACCGAGGGAGGAAAAAAAAGAGTGAGACAGAAAGTGTGCGAGAGACAGAGAATGATTGATGACCTTATCCTCGAAAGGAGAGCAGATTCTGGTGACAATAGTGCAAGTAAATCAAAAAAACAGACAAACTATTCCAAGTGTCCTTCCCAGCTTTAGCGTCAGATACTAAATTGTGATCACAATGAAGCAGGTTTATTGTTAAGTCAAGTGTCCATCACCATTTAAATAAGTACTGTAGTTTAATCTGTCTTTGCAGCTGTAATGCAAACCACAAGCTGATTCTATGCCCACAATTTTAGTTCCAAAACACCAGGTAAGTAATATTGGCGCCACATGAAAGACATGGAAACAATTTTAAAAAAAAGTTGCTTTAAGTGAGTTGCTATATCAGCATGGTACACAGAAGAAACTCTATGGCCACACATTACTGAAGCATGGTGTAAAACTCAAACTGTGATGTCTGCTCATTTATAGCAGTCCTCCTCTGCAGTGTCTGTATTTGCTAGCTATGGTAATTTAAAGTAGACTTGAGTTAAGGTGACTAAAATACTTGAACACATACATTTGTAGCAAAGGGACCAAAATGTCTGGTGCCCCCTTTGTTGCCCTTCATCGCCTGTTTGTGTTTTGACAAAGGGATCAGTCACGTGACAGCAAACTGCTTGAGACTAGGAAAAATCTGTGGTTGCCTGGTGATCGCACTGAATTTTGTTTTTTTTTCCCTTTTTGCAGGGCTTGCAAATACTGTGTTCACCCAGAGGTTAGCAACACCTGACCATTTTCAATTCCAAAACAATTGTACGGGTCACCTGGTGGGAGTCTGTTTCCAGACAATTGCGATCTGACTCTGACTGCAGTCACTCTAAGGTTAGCCAGGGTTTGCAAATAAAACACCTATGAGCAGAGCTCACCTGTGACACATCTCTTTGCAGTAGTGAACTCAACTGGTTCCCAATTGGTTGCATTCTGGTTGTATTCATGTAATAAAGCAAGGCTGCTAAGCATATGTGTTATTTTGAGGTTAAAGTCCTACAACAACTATGTCTCTAGGGCGACCGTGGCTCAGGGGGTTGGGAAGCGTATTTGTAACCGGAAGGTCGCCGGTTCGATCCCCGGGCTTTCTGTCCTGGTCGTTGTGTCCTTGGGCAAGACACTTTATCCTACTGGTGTTGGCCAGAGGGGCCGATGGCGCGATATGGCAGCCTCGCTTCTGTCAGTCTGTCCCAGGGCAGCTGTGGCTACAACTGTAGCTTGCCTCCATCAGTGTGTGAATGTGAGAGTGAATGAATAGTGGCATTGTAAAGCGCTTTGGGTGCCTTGAAAAGCGCTATATAAATCCAATCCATTATTATTATGCTCTATTTGTAGGCAAATTTCTGGATTTCTATTTCAGATTTTTGAAGTTCCAGCTGGACTTTGAATGTAACTAGTAGGTAGTAGTAAGTAGTAGTATAACTTATGACTGTGCATTTCTATGTAGTTGGCAACATATTTGCAACAGACAGCAAACAAGCATGTCCGTGTAATATCCAACTTCACCCAAGAAGTGATAGCTGACTGACTCTGATTGTCATAATGTCATCTTAACACAAGTTGCTTTCAAAATAGCAACCGTCAAATCTGAGTGGTCTCAGATCTGGTCTCCATCTTTGAAGCAACCATTTGAAAGGCAACATGATCGCAAGTTGTTTGCATTCGGTCCTAAGGTTCCCAACCACTGTTCTCTCTAGTGTGACTGTTGCATCAGCAGTCCACAAGAGAGCAAAGATGGGAATACATCTACTGAAATTCAGTCTCATAACCATCTGAGTGAATCAGCTTTTTTTTTTTTTTTGCTTAACAGTGACCAGAGGATGGAACAGAAAGTCAAAGTTGTGTGACACTGGCTGTCAGTCTACAGAGGTTAAGTCAGAAATTAGCTCTGGAATTCCCAAGAAAAGTACAAATAATTTACCATATCTGCTGGAATGTCCTCTTTTTAACGTATTTCATGTTTCCCTTAACAGATGCAACTTTCCGATGTTGAGGCTTTTGCCATTTTTAAGCACCTAAGGAGCTGTCTTGTGATAAATTTACCAGTTTTTGATTGATCAGTAAAGCAATGAAGTAATTAAGTAGTGAAGTAAAATATGGTGAAGCATATCTTCCCTTTGGTTTCACCTGCACAAGTGCCAAGGTAGGTCTCCCCTGCAGAATTGGTTTTCCCTGTGTCGGGAGCAGCGCTGGGCTCTTCAAATCACGGACAAACAGCATCTCACAGTTGTTTATGTGTTTAAACCCATTGTGCACAGAGAGGCATTTTTTGAAAAATGCATTGATAGCAATGTTGAATATTATTACACATGAAAAAAAAAACTACAGTAAAATAATCACACCGTGACGCCTCTGCCTTTCTAAATGGAGGGACAGTAACTGTGTGTGTATATGTAAGCGTGTAAAACCTGAAGATAGTCAGATTAACAGTATTTTGTCTCTATCTCCCATTCTGCAATTCATCTCATGTAAATGTCGCGCACAGCGTGACGTGAAAAAAGGCAAATACCTTTGACGTTGCGAGACAAACTCTGTATTCCTCGTCCACACATAATCGGAAAAAATTTAGTTTTAAAAAATCTAAGTTTTCGGTGATTCGAAACTCCATTTATGTGTGGACGAAACAGCTGCGTTTTCAAAAATACCCGTGTATGTTTGAAGGTAGCCTAAAAGAGTTAGTAGTTTATTTTTTTACTACCTGTCATTTATTGCAGATTACATGTATTTGCTTAATTGTTTACTAGTAATAATAATAATGGATTGGATTTATATAGCGCTTTTCAAGGCACCCAAAGCGCTTTACAATGCCACTATTCATTCACTCTCACATTCACACACTGGTGGAACTAAATGTTTGAGGTGTGAAAGAAACTGCAATGGAGCAAAATATGGGTGTGTGTGGTTGGAGGATGTGTTCGTGTGCGCGTGAGAAGGGGGGGGCGCAAACATTTTTCTTGTAAAACAAAGGGGGGCCTAGCAAAAAAAGTTTGGGAACCACTGGCCTAATATATCAGTCCATCCATGCGAACAGAGCGACAGACAACCCCACACTCACCCTCCTATAATCATTTTAACACTTAACATAATGAGCATGTCTTGGGTGGGGTAAAGCTGGAGTAAACCCATGTAGGCACAGGGAGAACAACTAACGTGGTGATTCCCACATTAGTTGTTCTCCTTATATATGAACGTGTGTAATGATAGAAACCTGTGGCAACTGTCATTCCTGCACGCCCACGCTCCCTGGTGCCCACAGTTTTTGTCCTTGTTATACAAAAGGTTAAGGTAAAGTACGTGATCTGACCCAATGACCACTGTGTGTGAATAATAACAGCTAACTGTGTATGTTTTAATTTACAGGCAGTTCTCAGAGAAATGGCAGGTGCAGTCAGTTTTATAATTTTACTATACAAGATCATCCTCCTACATCAACATGCCCTGAGATATGTCAGGCAACAACGGGGGGCATAACAACAACCTGATTTTCTAGGTAGGTACATGTGCTGCAGGTCACAACAGATCCAACGAAAACTAGAGGAGGAGCGAGACGTGTGCTTTCACCAGCTTGGAAGTTTAAGATACAAAGAGCATTTCGTGCAGTGGAAACTTTGTAATGCTTTCGACCGTGAAAAACAGATTTAATTTATTGACGCGTCTCATTTGGCAGCAAGTCTACAATGTGCAACTTACCCAGCAGGTAACTTTATTTCTCGGAAGAAACTAATAACAGCTCTGCTCAGCAGAAACAACGTTGACATGTCTTTCATTTGCTTTCATTTATTTTGCTTGGTTATCAAGCCTTAAAGGATGCTAACATCACATTCCAACCAGAGCATGCACATTTTTAAATTATTATTAGTTTATTATTTAATTTCTTGTCCAGAGAATTCTGCCCTGAAAGAAAAACCTTTCACTTGTTGAAATTATAGTCATCTGCTGCCATTCAAATACAGGTTATAATCTGTAACACTTTTCATGCCTTTTCAACAAATTCAGTCGAGGTTTAAGAGGGAGCTCTGTGAAGCCGTTCACCTTCAGATAAGAAAAACAATGCCAGCTTTTCTATGCTGCTGAAAGCTAAAGGAAGGCCTCCCAGTTTCTGGTCAACACAATTTATTTCACTCCAACTCAGGTCCATTAAATCCAAAGATTTGCACTTCAGGTAGCATGATAACAATAGACCACTAGAAACCATAGTTACTCTGTGCTGTACTGCTAGATTTTCAGCTAATACTCCCTAGTTCAATCTTATGTGATTTGGACCTGTCATGGCTGTGTGCAGGCAGGCAGGCAGGGAGGAAGGACCCAAAATGCAGGACTCACTGAGGCAAAGTTGAACTCAAAATAAACAGCTTTATTGCAGGTTGCAGACTGAACAAAAGACTAACTATACTGGGGGGGAAATAAACTAACAGGCAGGCATAAGAGGTACCGGAACACACAGTGAAATCTGAGGGTGAGCAGACGTTAACGACGAGACACTGACACAGAGAAACACAGGGCTTAAATACACAGATGGCAGTAATCAAGGGATGAGAGACAGGAGGGGAACACACCTGGGAGAAATCACAGCTGACGAGACAGGGGAAACGTAAACTGAGTACACTCACAAAAGACACAGACCTTCACAATAAAACAGGAAACTCAGACACCGGGAACCAGACAAGACGCTGAACTGAACAGACAGATTCACAAACATACGGGGTGACACCATAGACAGAGAAACAGACGCAGACTCAGAGGCAGACCGAAGAGAACTCAAATAATAATCATAATAATAAACTAGAAAATGATAATAATAAACTTAAAGCGCTGGGTCACCGACCCAGGACCATGACAGGACCTTTATTAAAATATATATATAATTTTGCAATAAATCACAGGTTGCAAGGTTGTCAATTTTTGTTAAGTTTCCTGGCAAATGGGTGATTGACACCACATAAATAAGCAGCTTTCACAGGCCTGCATATTAAACATCACCAATTAACTCCATGAGATTTGGATTAAGATACATTTCTTATCCCTCTGTGCAATACCACATCACATTTTAAATCAGACAATAAAGATGTGATTGAAGTGCAGACTTTCAGATTTCATTCAAGGGATTTAAAAAAAAACCTACAGTAACTGTTTATGAATTACACCTGTTTTTATGCACATTCCTCCATTTCCAGAGGTGTAAAAGTATTTGTGCAAGCTAACATAACAGGACACATTACATGAATGAAAATACTTTGTAATTAATGACTGTCTGTGTCTAGAAACCATGGAGATCGCCAAATGCTTTTTCCTCCTTTGAGATGGTTTGTTGGGCTGAGATCAGGTGACTTCGCCATTGAACAATTTCCAATTTCTTTGCCTTTAAGAAACTCCTGGGTTGCTTTTGCAGTATGCTTTAGCTCATTATCCATTTGCTGTGAGGTACTGTCCAATCAGCTTTGCAGGTTTTGGCTGAATCTGTGCAGAGAGTATAGCCCTGTACACTTCAAAATTCATCCTGCTGCTTCTATCAGCAGTCACATCTTCAATAAACATCTGTGGCCTGGTTCCACTGGCAGCCATACATGCAACATCCATGCCCCCAGCATGAACTTTTATTTATACTTCTCTTTTTCCACAAACTGTGGTACAAGTACATTTAGGTTTCATCAGAATTTTTCCAGAACTGCGCATCAATGTCTTTGGTTTTGTGGGGTTTTCTGTTTCATTCCAGTACATGTTTTAAGGGGAGCGAATGTATTAATATGAAGAAATAATTGTTTTTATCTGTCATTTCCCCTAACACTCATGAGATTGAATTAGAAAAGATCAAATTAAACAGGGTTCATGAACTCGTAGAAGAGATTTGTTGCTCTTTGAGATGTTTTCTGGCAAGGTTTCTGTTCTTCCAGAGGTTTTCACCTTCTCATAAATCCTCTCTATTTGCATTCATTGTAAACTTTCACAGTGATATACCTACCTCCTTCTGAGTTTTCTTGTCTTGGTTAGATGCTGCGAAGAGAAAGAAGGCTGCGATCACATGCATTGGTTGCCTCCTGCGCTCTTTCAGGCCTCTTACTGTTGCTGAGCTGGCCAACATAGTCCTTCTTTTTAACAATGTGCCACAATGGCGTCCCCTGCCTCCCTCACTTGCACTGAAAACCTCATATTGATAATTCAATAAAAAATACAACAAATCCAAGTGCAGCACTTTAGAAGATAAAAGATTAACGATCTTTTATTTGCAAAGAAATAATGAGGAAAGAGGCCTCACCTGACCATGAGAAAGGTTGTCGGTCGATTGTCTAGTTACTTTTGAGCCTTTAAAATAGAGGGGACTGTGCTCTCATTCATTGCGAGTACATTGCTTCAGTGCCTTCGACTTGTGCGACTTGTTGTGAATTATTGATTCAATAATGTGTCCAGTGTAGGGTTCAAAAATAAATTCTGGAATCTTAAAGACTTGACTGATGGTTTGGGTAAAAATTAACTTACACATTCATTTTTTTATGCATTTTAAAGAAGCCTTGTGTGTCATCCACCAACTGTTGCAATCACAACCCTCTGCTTCTTAGCACAAAATCCAACAAACAGCTTAAGTCAACTGTCAGATCCCACACCTGCTACAGTTTCTGACGTCTACATAGGACTAGTCACTGCTGTTAATGTTCCTTAATATTAATTACAGACAAAAATATTTTCAAATAATTCATTTTTCCTGCCTGCTACACAACTGTATCAACATGTACCACATTTATTATTGGTTACAGAAGCCTTACTTCCAGCCAGTCTTTGACGGTATAATGTGGCATATGTAGGAGAGCTGTGATTTTCAGCTGCAGTACATTTCATCAGAAATCTCTGATGTGAAGTGACCATAAGGCACATCACCTATGAATGACATTAAGCTACCTTTTTATGAGATAGACAGGCAGAAATAGTTTCACAAAGACAGCGCTTGCCTTCAGTGTCATTAATATAATATCTCTGCCCTTCAGTGGCACTTTATTATTAACCAGCAGAAAGAAGCAGGGGCTTTTAAAATCATCCACAGGGGGTAAAAAAAACACTGCTCATGATTAGGTGGTTAAATGCTGTGCTGCATGGCTACATTTGGGCCTATCCTTCAAGTTATTAATGCGTAGGCAGTTTGCTTCCAGTTCTTTTTGTCTGTTTGCATGCAAAATGCTACAAATCTGGCTGGGTGTGGATTTACAGGTTACTTAGGCAAGTCTAAAATTTCCATTTAAATGAAACTCTTTGGTCACATCATGCACTGGCAAAATGTATTTCTTTATAACCCTTCAGATGTGTGTTTTATGGATTAATCTTCAGTTATCACATTGTTCAGTAAAACCCTCTATTAAATAAGGCATCAAAGTCTTTGGTTTTGTGGGGGTTTCTCTCTCTTTTTTCCCGATACATGTTTTAATGGGATTGGATTTAATCATAAAAAGAACTAATTGTTTTTATCTCTGTCATTTCCCATAAAACACACGAGACTGAAATAGAAGAGATAAATTTGAACAAAGGGTTCATAAAATTGCAGTAGAGATTTGTTGCTCTTAATAGAAAATAAATGAGAACTAATCCCACATGATAGCCAAGAATGTGTGTTTTTCTTTTATTTTTGAAGTGTTTTATGACAACTGAAGCAACATAGTTTTTTTATTTTTTATTTTTATTCTTCATCATTTGCAACCCTGAAAGAAAGTCAGTCATAAACACAGAGGGTGGGTTAGATTAGACTGGCTGTCATCAATATGGCTTTAGCCATGATCGTCACCCTGTCCCTAACACTAGCTCATAACGTAGCCAAGGAGTGGCTCTCCTTGCTTGAAAGAAAGTGTGATAATATCTGTCATCATTCATTCCTATTTGACCTATCATTTGTATCGTCCAGCCTTACAGTGTTTTATGTGATGCTGCAGAGCGTGACCTCTGTTAGAGACGGGGAAGTAAGATTTACTCGAAGGTTCGGTGGATGAATGGTGCGTCATTTAGTTAAAGATTAAAGCGTGGGGGAGTAAGCCAACAGCCAGGCAACAGAGGTGTCTACCATTGGGTGGCACCGACCCTCCCACCAAATATCATTAACTTTTAATAACTTTATCAAGTATTTTACTGTTTAATGCTGCACATGTGTCTGAAAATTGTGTTTTCTACTCCAGTTTTCTACACTTCCTTGAAATCAAGACAGGGCAGAGAGGTCATACGGCCTCATTCTTGTTATGTTTTTGTCTTTAGTCCCCGTTTACTGCTGTTTGGTCACAAAATTACCCTTTTGTCTGCAGCATCTTGCATTCAGAGCGAATCCACAATTTTGAGTCAGCAATGACACAGCCATGACACAGCAACATCATAGGTCATCTCCAGACACCAGCACCTTTGTCATTATTAAATGTTTGGTTGGGAATTACAGTACAGGTTATAATTTAGTTTAGCTCCGCCGTAATAACCCTGTTTCATTCATAGACATTATTCTTTATTTCCATTTTCAAAGAGCATCATATTCTACATTAGGAGGCAGGGAGGTGTGGTAGTGGCATTTTTAATGTAAAAGACAGTAGTGAGATGCAGAAAATATCTTGTTGTGTATCTCTTATCAATTGATATAATCATATATAATTATTTATTATTATTTATTATTATTCATATATATATATATATACATATATATATATATGTTAGGGGTGCAGCGATACACAAAATTGACGATTCGGTTCGGTTCGATACTTTGGTGTCACGGTTCGATATTTTTTCGATACAAAAAAAAATGTTCATGCCTTTTTAATTTGTCATTTATTAAAATTATAAATATATATTTTAACTCAAAAGTAGTTTTTAAATTTAATGTTGCTGAAACAACAAAATAATAAAAAATAAATAAATCTGATTGAGGAATCACTCATCTTTGGAAAAGAGAGTTTATTACAGAGAAATGGCTCTTTCCAAAATAAAAGCTATACTATACGCTTCTTCTTCTCTCAGCAGCATATTAAACATACTGTATCAGGTCCCCATAAGGAGAATCATGTGCTAACGGCTGTCTAAATGACTCAGGTAAAGTTTGTAGCATGCGTGCTTGTTGTTTTTGTCTGCTTCCACTTGTCTTTGCACTAGGATGATGCACCCCTAATTTTATATATATATATATATATATATATATATATATATATATATATATATAAATTCCCCACTCGCCCCTGTGGGCGGTCAATGCTTCAAGCTCGGGTCCTCTACCAGAGGCCTGGGAGCTTGAGGGTCCTGCGCAGTATCTTAGCTGTTCCCAGGACTGCGCTCTTCTGGACAGAGATCTCCGATGTTGTTCCCAGGATCTGCTGGAGCCACTCGCCTAGCTTGGGAGTCACTGCACCTAATGCTCCGATTACCACGGGGACCACCGTCACCTTCACCCTCCACATCTTCTCGAGCTCTTCTCTGAGCCCTTGGTATTTCTCCAGCTTCTCGTGTTCCTTCTTCCTGATGTTGCTGTCATTCGGGACCGCTACATCGATCACTACGGCCGTCTTCTCACGTTTGTCTAGCACCACAATGTCCGGTTGGTTAGCCACCACCATTTTGTCCGTCTGTATCTGGAAGTCCCACAGGATCTTAGCTCGGTCATTCTCCATCACCCTTGGGGGCATCTCCCATACATATAACCATCATGATTTAACAGCTTATCCACAACAGGCCCACGTCAAGGCTGGAGTCTCTCCCACCTGAGAGGGTGTGAGGTAAAGTACACCCTGGACAAGTCACTTGTCCATCACAAGGCTAACACAGAGCGACAGACTGTCCCACATCCACACCTGCAGCCAATGTAGAAACATGAATTAATCTAACATGCCAGAGTAAAGTTATGCAAGTTACGCCACACGGAAAAGAACCTTCTTGCTACAACACAGCCGTGCTCACAACTGCTCTGGAAAAATGCACACATCAAATGATTCCCAAGCCAATCATTTATTTAATCAACAGTAGGCTGCCAGAAAGCTTCGCTGCCATTACATGACAACCGGCTGGGAGGTCATACCATTACTAACTTGACACATGTATGAGGGTTTGATGCAAGAGTCCCAATAATAACTGCATATGATACCTGCAGGGCCTCATTTCCCATCATCCCCACAGCCAGTGAATAGTCAGTCACTGTTAGGGCTTCTAGGTTTGCTGTTTGCCACATGACATTACAATATTTTTAGAATATCCACGATCAGTAAAAGAAACATTAAGGGTTGATACCCATAAATAAACACTCCTATTTTATTTCAGTCTCTAAAATGCCTTGGTAACATAAGAGTTAACAAGCCCAAGTTAAGTGTGGATGAACTAAGTTCTTTCACAGTCTAAAGGTAGATTTCAAACACTCCACCAAGTCCTCCTTTGCACCAATTAACTCAGCCCAATATTCCTTTCGCCTCTGCCTCATCGCAGTATTGAACATTTGGAAATGGCGTAGTACAGGCAGAGAAGAGTACAAATTGCCAGTTGTCTAGAGGGGAAACTGGTATAAATTAACTCCACTTGCAACATCATTTACAATTGCATTAGGTACAAATACTTGAAAATTGCTTTTTCATTGTGATCTAATGGCTTTTAATTGGGAAAAACAGTTTAAGTCTCCAGAGGAGATGCAATGAGGTGTGCCTACTGCATATTAAATCCTTGTGTTTGTGTGATGTCATCCTGTCATAACAATCCAGGAAACAGTGCATGCTCAATCCTACAGCCTGTGATTTAAAAACTAAAGATAAGTGATAAAGATAAGCTGACATTACAACCAAAAAAACAACCAAAAAAAAAGTTACTTTCGTTGTTTTCTGCTGTGCTGTTTACACAAATTATCGTCTCTTTAATACACACAAAAGTTTCACTTTCACACCTTTTTTTCTTTAGCACTGAAAGCATTTCTGTGTAATTACAAACGGCAGTAAGCACAACTGTTACTCAAACCACAGTGTGTAGTGTTCATGAGACAAAGAAAAACACAAACAACAGTGGCTATTCTGAATATGGAAAGCACCAGGTGATGATACCAACACCATTAAGTGTCATTTCATCCTTTCTGGGGGATTATGGAAGATTATTGCTGCATTTACTACAGGATGTGTCTGAAAGTAAAATGATTAAATGTTAAATTCATGTCTGTGACAATATGGTTGTTGAATCACAACATCACAATAAAGCTGAAAAATTATCTTTGATACAGGATGATTTACAGTAGAGATTTAATGGGAATGCATATCAACCAGAAAAGTTAGATATAAATAACTCTTGTGAGATATTGTTAATGATGCATTAATTAGCATAAGTTAAATCAATTTGAATTATTTGCCCTGTGCTACTAACAGCTGTATCATCTCCACTATCTATTCTTTTTGTATGCAACACAAACTGGTTGCCTAATAACCAGAAATCCTTAACCTCTCTTCTACATCCATCTTTCACTCTAATATCCATTCAAAGCACGAAGTCTTACAACCACACAGCTATCGTGTAGTCTTTAAATTCATTGCTGTATTCCATTCCCAGAATTTGGCACCAACATGAAGGCATGCATCTATCCAGGCTTGTGTGAACAGTCATGGTTCTTGGTGGTAAAAGTGTGTGGAGGATGTCTTCTTGGCCCAGTACCAACTTAGCATCGTTTAAACACCATAGCAAGATAAAGCACCATGTCACAAAGCTCCCGTCATCTCAAACTAAAAATGAGTAAGTTGGCTTGAAATTACCTAGAGCACCACTGGGATATAGGACAATGGAATATTCACATTGTAGACATGCAGCCAACAAATGTGCATCAATTGCGTGCCGCTGTCATGTTAGTGTGCACCAAAAATCTCAGAGGAATGTTTTCAGCATCTTGTTAAATCTGTGCCATGCAGAGTAAAGACAGCTCTGGCGGACCACCTTGGTACTAGCAAGGTATACCTACAGTGGGGCAAAAAAGTATTTAGTCAGCCACCGATTGTGCAAGTTCCCCCACTTAAAATGATGACAGAGGTCAGTAATTTGCACCAGAGGTACACTTCAACTGTGAGAGACAGAATGTGAAAAAAAATCCATGAATTCACATGGTAGGATTTGTAAAGAATTTATTCGTAAATCAGGGTGGAAAATAAGTATTTGGTCAATAACAAAAATACAACTCAATACTTTGTAACATAACCTTTGTTGGCAATAAGAGAGGTCAAACGTTTACTATAGGTCTTTACCAGGTTTGCACACACAGTAGCTGGTATTTTGGCCCATTCCTCCATGCAGATCTTCTCAAGAGCAGTGATGTTTTGGGGCTGTCGCCGAGCAACACGGACTTTCAACTCCCGCCACAGATTTTCTATGGGGTTGAGGTCTGGAGACTGGCTAGGCCACTCCAGGACTTTCAAATGCTTCTTACGGAGCCACTCCTTTGTTGCCCGGGCGGTGTGTTTTGGATCATTGTCATGTTGGAAGACCCAGCCTCGTTTCATCTTCAAAGTTCTCACTGATGGAAGGAGGTTTTGGCTCAAAATCTCACGATACTTAGCCCCATTCATTCTGTCCTTAACACGGATCAGTCGTCCTGTCCCCTTGGCAGAAAAACAGCCCCATAGCATGATGTTTCCACCCCCATGCTTCACAGTAGGTATGGTGTTCTTGGGATGCAACTCAGTATTCTTCTTCCTCCAAACACGACGAGTTGAGTTTATACCAAAAAGTTCTACTTTGGTTTCATCTGACCACATGACATTCTCCCAATCCTCTGCTGTATCATCCATCATCCAAATCCTACCATGTGAATTCATGGATTTTTTTTTCACATTCTGTCTCTCACAGTTGAAGTGTACCTCTGGTGCAAATTACTGACCTCTGTCATCATTTTAAGTGGGGGAAGTTGCACAATCGGTGGCTGACTAAATACTTTTTTGCCCCACTGTAATAAAGTGGCTAGTGCGTGTGTGTAAACAGTTGATTAAAAAAGTAAGAACCTTCTGTACTGAGGGGATCTGGCTCTGTTATGCTGACCGTAACATTTTGTGGCATGGTTCAGGTCCATTTGTCCCTTCTGAGGGAAGGGTCACTTCTAATCAATACAAAGCTGTTCTAAGTGATAACATATATCCTATAAAGAAACACTGCTATTCTGATGGGACTGGTTTGATGAGTGTGAAAATGAGGTAAACCATATTCTTTGGCTCTTGCTGTCACCAGATTTCATCCCTGTTAAATCCCTGTTAACTTATTTTGGGCAGCATTATCATCAAAACACCAAACAGAGATAATATCTACAGAAAAGGCTGGTGTTTATTTCTCCACTAGAGACAATCCCAGGCAAAATGAATCTGTTCTGGCAGTACATGGAGGCCCAACACCTTACTAAGATATTTTAAGTGGATTTACCTTCAATATGTCACCCATATGTTTGTATTTACTCTAAAGAGAGTGGGCTTCACAACCATTTAAGTGGATTTCTACAATCTGTTACAAGGGTGTCTTACACTTCTTCAGGCAGTCTGAGGTATGAGTCAGCTCTGTTCAGTGGTTGTATGTGTTTGTAAAAGTTGTGGACTCCTTGTGCTCCAGTCCCTTAGCTCATCCCTCCAGACTTCTATCAGCCTGCTAGTAATGAACTGGGTATCTGTGCCACTGCCCTCCTTTGACATGCCAAATGAATAGATCTTTCCTTTATCTTCCACATTCTTAAAATAAATTACACCACACAAGTAAAAGACAAGCAATTCCGCTGCAGCAGAGATTGTTTGCGTTCGCCCCGATTGTGTGGGGTTTTTTTATGGCTTTGTTTGGCAGCGATCTCTCTGACTTCACTTGAACAGCTGGAAATCCATTTCCTCCCTCTCCAAAGTTAAACATGCAAAATGTTTGTTTCTATGATTCATGTTTTGTTTGCCATAACAAACGTGTACACACAGATAAGCAAACAGTGCTTTCCTCCGACTGAGCTTAAGCAGTTGACTTTGTTCATTTTTCATCAGCAGTGACTGAAATTCAAAGTGTCGTCAGATAAAGTCCATGTGTCTACAAAGCCTCTGTTTTTATTAATTAAAAATGGGGAGTTATTTTCGAGTGTCAATCTTTTTTTCTTTTTCCTTCTTTTTCCTATGCTGTGTGGTGAATAGCATTAACTGGGTCTTACTGCGGCAATGGTATTGAGATACTGGTGATAAATTTACCCCTGGAAATTCATATTGATTTTTAGGAACAGTAGGTCTTTCAGTTCACAAAGAGGTAAAAAAAAACAAAAAACAGGTACCAAAAATATCCAAGTGTGAAGTCCTGCAGTTGTAGCAAACACAACATGCTAAAGTGGCTACGTTAGGCTGGTCCACAGGTGAGTAAATCCTTGGAGACTCCCAAGTTAAAACTGTCCATGTCATCAGGACAGGTAATTAATTTATTGTAAACTTTATTCAAAATTTCATTAAAGCTTAAAGTTATACGCAATTAAAAGAATGGCTCTTTGAATGGTAAGTGTGTGCTGAAACAACTGCACCTGCTAGCTTTTTGCTAGCCATCATCTCAGTTATTTCAAATCACTAAAATTGATCTTTTCTATATATTTGGGGCATAACTAGAAAATAATCACTTGTTGTGCTAATTTTACTTACAATCCATGCTGCAGTTTAGTACTTGATAGCAGAAATTTGCATTTGCTGGTCTGTACAGTTGTCAGTTAAATGTCCGATTACTTTTGAGCCTCTGAAAATGGGGGACTGTGTATAAACATTGTAGTAATTCCTAAACAGTTGACACAATAATTTTGTTTAACCCCTTGAATTAAAGCTGAAAGGTATCTACTTCAATCATATCTTAACTGTCTAATTTCAGAGGCAAAATTATAAAAAATGTCCAAAGAGCTAACTGTAAAACTGATTTTGGGTGCTGTTTTTACCAGATTTAACGCATTTTTCAGCCCAGCAAATGTAGTGTGAATATTTCCTGTGCTTAGGTATCTGTAATTGTACAAAGCAATCTTCTAATTTGAGGGAGGTCATATGAGAGTCACTCATTAATTTTCATGAAATGAACCTGCTATAAAAAATAGCCCTTCCCGCCTTCATTACAGCTATACAGGGGGGAAATGTCATATAATTCCTCTTGTTTTAAGTGTATTAAAGCTTATATTTATGCATAATTGTGATTATAAATGACTGCTAACATTGCTATTATTAGAGTGTAGTAGAGAGTAGAGAGCATGAGCGAGAGTAGTTAAAACATGCTAATCTCTGATTGGCTAATGTTTGTTTGAAGGTCAGAATATATGTATAAGTCTGTAATTATTTGAAAAAACATAATTTTCATAGTATAGATCGAGATATAGATATTAATAACCACCCTAAATGCCACAACATTAACATAGGTTTCTTTGCCCTTTAATAAATGTGTTTGGGTAACAAAGTAAAAGCTGTAATTTAAAAGAAATAACACTAAAGAAGGTTCAGCTCCCCAGACTCTTCAAATCTTGTAAAACTGCCCAGAGCCTCGTAACAAGACGTCATCAGGGCCACAGTTTCATGAGCAGCTGAGGGGGATGCTAGTTAAATGCCTCAGAAAGTTTAACACTGTGAAGGGGTAATATATATATATATATGTGTATATATATATATAATTTTTTTTTTTAAAGCTATCTGTCAACCCTGTGAGTCAGAAATGCTGAGCTCCATGTTGGCTAGAGGGAAAATAAAACTGACACAGGTGTCAGCTTCACTCGTCTTCTTCAGAATTCAATTTTATACAGCCAATGAAATTCCACATTCACTGCAATTTTTAGATAGCACATATACTGTATTTACTCATTTCCTTATGCAAATGAATCCATTAAAACAGTTATTAGGAGAAAATCCATTATGCTCATGTTACAATGGCTGGGATGCACGTCGCTGTTATTCAGGTCAAAGTTTTTGGTGGTGCTATTATGACTGCCGAGCAACAGCGAGCTGGCGAGGCGAGGGCCTTTCATCACTTGCTCATTTGCCAACATCTGGATATGGTCTTAACATTCACATTCATGCTGTTTATTTCCATATAAATAAAGCACATCCATTAAAATTGGGGTGTGAATTTAATCTAGAGGCAGGTATATCTGCAATATTACCCCGTTATTTGTGTGGGGGGGAATATACAGCCACTGCAAATACTCCCAGCTCATTATTTTTGTTATGTTTAATTCATGTTTGGCATAACTTTGTTTGTTTTTTTGCGTGGGAGCCAGTCCCCCAAAAGGAAACTTGTTACAACGCAGACTTAAATCATGGCTGTGTTCAAGCACAAAGTCGATGATCATAGCTGATGGAAACAGCTTAAGTAAGATGCTGATTTTGGGCGTTGTATGTGAGAACAGCAGGTAATCACATTTGATCATCAAATTGTCTGCTGTTGAAATTCAATCACAACACAGGTCATGACCAAAATAACCTCATCGTGAAAAGAACTGAGGCGTACAGGAGACTTCTTTACTGCTGTGAAATCGCTTTCTCTGGCATCTACTTAGCCAGGCACAGATCAGCTCTAATCACAGTCAACATAATGGTTTTGAGAAGTCATTCCGGCTTTCCATCTTCGTGGTGATGGCGGAGAATTATGCATCAAATCCTGCTCCCGCCATCTCTTGAAGATGCTCACTGCACATTAAATTTGGATCATGTCGGATTATCCCAAAGGCCAGGGCACACTGTGAGCACCACGCTGTCCAAAATGACTTCAGCCTTCAGTGACCAAATGCATCAGAACCTCAAAAAGAGGACACAAAGCTTATAAATGTTGCACATTTTTCACATTTTAGATAGATCCCTCGAGCTCAAGGCCCAGAAACAACGAGTTCCTGAATCTTTATCATTATTTATGAAAGGCTCTAACATTTAAATAAAAGAAACACACTCCCATTTAGCTTCTTTGTCTCCCTCACATCAGGTATATCACCTGTGGCAGCTGAATTTACCCCAAGCTTAGTGAGGAGACAGTTTTTAGACAAGCAGAGCTCAGCATCACTGGCTTGCTCCAACCCCTTTCTGCTCTCTCTTTTGCTGTCAGGTACATCTGTACATGAGTTTGTTTTTGATGCTTTGTTGCAGTCTTTGTGAAAGAGAAACTCTGGCGCCTCACAACATCTGTTGCATGCTAATTCCTTGCCAGTGGTGGGCGGCTGTGATGTTTTCGGTGCTTTTTGAGAGTGCCACAGGGCTAACAAACAAGTTAGAATTTTGATTATGGAAGAGAAAAGAGGGGAGGGTTAAGAATAAGCCTTGTGCTGATCTCGGTGCGCACGTAAAACTGCAGCAGTTGTTAATTTATTACACGCATTATTAAGTCTGTAAGTGGAGAAACAATTCGTGTGTTGACACCTGCAAGTTAATGAAAACAGAAAAGGAAAATTAAAAGGGAAAAAAAGGTTGGTTTTTTTGCCTGCTTGTCAACTTTCTATGTGACTCAGACTGTTGGGTTCAGATTGGGCTGTATCAGATCTCTGAGTGGTTTTTTTTGTTTTTGTTTGTTTTGTGATGGTACTGTACTAGTCCAGGTAACTTCAGGTACTGTATGTTTTAATCAATTATTAAGAAGGTCTGTCATAACTTCATAACAAAAGAGATAGCAGAGGTAGAGAGAGAAGTAAAGACGTAACTAAAGGACTCAAAATGTGATCATAAAGCAAATCTGTTTACAGCTCGACAGCTGTTTGTTTTAGTATATTTTACTATTGGATGTCTTGATGCATGCTCAATCATCCTGGTAAGTAAATCCCAAAAGCTTGATTTTGTTCATCTGAACACTTGAAAACGCTACATCCATTTGAACAGAATCAACCTTTTGGGATTTTTCATTTTAGTCTCTTTGCTCAAGTTTTAGAATTAGGGCCAAAATTTGTTGGACAAAGACACAGTCCTTGTAGTTCTGCCTCTGTACAGGAACACAATGGATTCTAAATCAAGGCATCAGACAGTTTCATGGCCAGGTGAGGCCTTGTTTTTTCATTGCAAATGAAGCATTTGTATTTTAAAACTTTTCACTGTAAAGTTATATATGAGGCCCAAAGAGATGACAGAGAAACCAGAGAGAGCAAAAACGTTAACAACCTAAATCAACAAAGTCTTAAAGCTCTTAAAGGGCACAGAATACGACTACAGTCCATGATGGCAGAATTATTTCCATGGTTAAGAAGAATAATTGACCAAGTGAAGAATATTTTTGAGGAGGCAGGTATCTCACTCTGAAAGTCTACAATCATAAAAACGCCTTCATGAAGGGAATTACAGGGAGTGTACAATGAGGTAAACCACTGGTTACACTCACAGGAAGTAGACTTTGATAGAAAACATGTAAAGGAGTCGACACAACTGGATGGCTTTGGAAAATGGGAAGGAGGGCATGGAGTTTTGACTTCTAACAGTATTTCATTAGTTTTAGGATTTTTCGTACTAATTCATACTGATAAAGACATCCACAATTGTCATTCATACTACACCAAAGTAATTAAGTAATAGAAAAACAATAGAAATCCCCTGTCTACTAAAAAAAATTAATTATTTTTAACAATGGGTCCAACTGAAAATCAGAGATGTGCTGTTGAAATTGCACTCCTTCTTCCTATATTACATGGGAGTTTTGCTAGTTTGGCCAACTTAAGCTCATAGTGAGCAGCGTGCGGCCCACCCCCTGCTCTAGAACGACACTCCTAAGACATGAATCCCTGAGCAAAAATTATGTACCCCAAATTTAATCAGTCTTAAATGCCTTTTTATTTCTAAGCTTTTGTAACCTGCATGTCTTAACAATTAAATGGTAATTGCTGCAATGCCTAAGTTTACCATTTCCCCCATCTTTGTGCACAATCACATCATTTCTGTACCATAAAAGTGTCATATACTGCATTTCAAAGTTCCTCAAAAAACGTTTCCCTCCCTTTGTAGTTTTGTTGATGGCTTAAAACACCAACATAAGAATTCACAGCTAATGTTCATGTTGGTTCAAATCCAAAAGAGTGTACTGCTGAAAATCTAATTTTCCTACTAAAATATCACAGAGAAATTTCACAGAACTTTAGAAGCTTATTTATTTTTTTTATTTTACTCTTAACCCTGATGTAATATGCCTCATTTCTCTCTGAGAGGGTGGCAGAATTTTGATATTATATGCACTGTAAAGTGGAAAAGATATTAGAATAGACAAGAAGAGTCAAACTAAGTCAAAAGCACCGCATGAGTCAACACACCAAATGAGCGTTACAGTACAAAAGCAGCATTTCTTCTGCGTTTACTGTGAAGGCGGAAGGAACAAAGTGTAACTGCAGAGGTTTTTCTGACCCGTGGGCATTTTAAAGCCCTATGCGATGAAACAATGGGCTCCAAAGAACTTTTTAACTCAAACATTGAATCTTAGTGGGTGAAATATTGAATAAATAAAAGAACACACAGTCGCGCTTCAAATTAATATTTAATGTGCCGCGAAGACGCTGGTGCACAAGTTCCCCAGCATGCTTTTAGCACAGGACAAGTATGCGGTGGCCCACCAGCAGTCATTCAGATGCAAACAGAAGAGCATTTGTTGAATGGATAACTCAGTCTAACAATCAGAATATTTATGGCTTCCTGTAGATGGAATTTCCACTGGAGTTTTGATGTCTAAAACTTTGATGAATCACGTCCTCATTTATTTTTCTCCAACAAAACATTGTGAAGTCCTCTTGAACCACAGTTTTTTTTTTATCTTAAAGGCTCTGTTTGCAGCAGATTTCAACTATAAAACTTCTTCTATTGCCAATTTATGGACAGATTATGACCTAATGTCTAAAATTGGATCTTTCCACATAAATAAAGCTTGTGATCGTTATTCTTGTCCTTAATTGTTTTGCTCTTCTCTTCCTCTTAAAATGCCAACACCGAGCACCTTAGCTAACCTGAGTTTAATCACTAGTGAACAACCAGCTCACAGCACAACAAACTCTATGTATGAACCAAAACTGGGTGTTATTTTGTTTTAGATGGTTGGCTCTAGACTTCTACATATTATTGTACTGTATCTAAAATTACTTGCTATGTCTTACTCAAGTCAACATTATTGTCACGTTACTTACACTCACTATATTATATACAAGCTGCTCTTTTAGTTACAGTACATTTTACATGGCCATATGTACATCAAATCACTATTTTGACTACCTTGCCTGTTTTAAAAAAAACAAACACCTAGCACAATTACTTCTTGAAAGAAAGCTAAGAAAAAACATACTTTTGTCATATACAGTGGCTTGCAAAAGTATTCGGCCCCCTTGAACTTTTTCACATTTTGTCACATTACAGCCACGAACATGAATCAATTTTATTGCAATTCCACGTGAAAGACCAACACAAAGTGGTGTACACGTGAGAAGTGGAATGAAAATCATACATGAGTCCAAACATTTTTTACAAATAAATAACTGCAAAGTGGGGTGTGTGTAATTATTCAGCCCCCTGAGTCAATACTTTGTAGAACCACCTTTTGCTGCCATTACAGCTGCCAGTCTTTTAGAGTATGTCTCTACCAGCTTTGCACATCTACAGACTGAAATCTTTGCCCATTCTTCTTTGCAAAACAGCTCCAGCTCAGTCAGATTAGATGGACAGCGTTTGTGAACAGCAGTTTTCAGATCTTGCCACAGATTCGCGATTGGATTTAGATCTGGACTTTGACTGGGCCATTCTAACACATGGATATGTTTTGTTTTAAACCATTGTTGCCCTGGCTTTATGTTTAGGGTCGTTGTCCTGCTGGAAGGTGAACCTCCGCCCCAGTCTCAAGTCTTTTGCAGACTCCAAGAGGTTTGCAGACTACAAGATTATCCTGTATTTGGCTCCATCCATCTTCCCATCAACTCTGACCAGCTTCCCTGTCCCTGCTGAAGAGAAGCACCCCCAGAGCATGATGCTGCCACCACCATATTTGACAGCAGGGATGGTGTGTTCAGAGTGATGAGCAGTGTTAGTTTTCCGCCACACATAGCGTTTTGCATTTTGGCCAAAAAGTTCCAGTTTGGTCTCATCTGAGCAGAGCACCTTCTTCCACATGTTTGCTGTGTCCCCACATGGCTTGTGGCAAACTGCAAACGGGACTTCTTATGGTTTTCTGTTAACAATGGCTTTCTTCTTGCCACTCTTCCATAAAGGCCAACTTTGTGCAGTGCATGACTAATAGTTGTCCTATGGACAGATTCCCCCACCTGAGCTGTAGATCTCTGCAGCTCGTCCAGAGTCACCATGGGCCTCTTGGCTGCATTTCTGATCAGCGCTCTCCTTGTTCGGCCTGTGAGTTTAGGTGGACGGACTTGTCTTGTTGTGCCATACTCCTTCCATTTCTGAATGATCGCTCGAACAGTGCTCCGTGGGATGTTCAAGGCCTGGGAAATCTTTTGGTAGCCTAAGCCTGCTTTAAATTTCTCAATAACTTTATCCCTGACCTGTCTGGTGTGTTCTTTGGACTTCATGGTGTTGTTGCTCCCAATATTCTCTTAGACAACCTCTGAGGCCGTCACAGAGCAGCTGTATTTGTACTGACATTAGATTACACACAGGTGCACTTTGTTTAGTCATTAGCACTCATCAGGCAACGTCTATGGACAACTGACTGCACTCAGACCAAAGGGAGCTGAATAATTACGCACACCCCACTTTTCAGTTATTTATTTGTAAAAAATGTTTGGACTCATATATGATTTTGGTTCCACTTCTCACGTGTACACCACTTTGTGTTGGTCTTTCACGTGGAATTCCAATAAAATTGATTCATGTTTGTGGCTGTAATGTGACAAAATGTGGAAAAGTTATTTACTTTTGCAAGCCACTGTAATTAACAGTATTTTTTTGAAATGTGATCATGGCATCTTCTATAGAAATGCAGCATTAGCCAGGATGCTGTCAGACTCGAATCACAATCATACTCCTGTGTGTATTAGCGTTGAATTTTGAATACACCACTGTGTCATCTGCTGTGATCAAATGATCAAAACTCTACAGAGGCTTCATCGTTAATAGCTTAAACTACACTACAACGAAGGCCAGCTCTGACCAGCAGTCTTGTTGCAATTCTGGCAACACAGTCCTCCGCCTGTCTCTCTAATGAACCTACGGCATATTAATCCCTATCACTAATGAGGCTATTCAGAATGATAAGCTTCCCCAGCATCCGCTAATGAACACATGCTAAAACTGCCTGGGCCTCTGCTACGCACACATCAGGCTAGCCTAAATCACACAGCCAACACCTAGGTGACTGTAGTGACTGTACATCAGTATCCCTGATAAACTGCTGCTCTACAGTCGAATATGATGTCTGTGTCAAAATTATGATTTGCTCGTGCAGAGTCAAAGGAAAATATGTTGAGTAATCCAATCAAGCCGCCACCACTTGCATGCACAGACGTTGTTTAAAGGTTCACATTGCAAGCATTTCAGATAAAACTTTATATAAAATAAAAATTGTGTGAGGTTGTCAGAACCACAGAGCTAACGTGTCACAACAAACAACCTTTTCAAATGCAGCAGTCTATATGAAATTAAGTAGATTACATTAAAAGGCATTTATTATTTTTTTTTGCTTGTGAATTACATAGCGTTGCAGCACTGAAGTGAAAGGTTTATGAGGTCTGATTCCCAGCATATGCAACAAAAACATTTTCATCAAGGTTAGGAGGGGGGGAAATGAGAGTTTCAGTAAAATGCACAGTAAACATTTTGTCTCTCAAGCTTCGAGCTGCTTGTCAATAAACCTTTTTGCAACTAACAGATGCATTCATAAACCAGTGTCTAATTATGTAGAGAAAATGAATACTTCTATGCCTATATATCTGTAACAAACTGTCTTTGTATTTGCACATTTTTTGTATACATTCATTTTTCAGTCCCAAAGCTGTCGATCTGCTTGCAAAAGGGTGGAAAATGTATTGGGGTTTTCTTTTAATAATTTGATGAACTGCTCTTTGTTTTAAGCTTGTGTTAGTCGGTGCTGTGGTATGGAGTAATTCTGTTAAAGTTTTTGTGTTACACAAAGCTACAGTTGCATCTGTACATGAAAATAAAGCCTGGACATGAATTCATCTTCATTGTGCTGTAAAGGGTTTCGGGGAAAAGTGTCTTCACAACATGGCATTTTACATCAGTGACTATTGCAGCAGACTGCTTTTTTCCTCATGTCAGAGTATATGTCATCTTGATTGTGACAGTTTGACAACTGTTACCACTTCGACGCATTACATATCCCGCTTTTAACACTTTGGTACCGAGTTGTCAGCATCATTTCACTCCATGTCTGAGTGTCACAAAGCCCACAGGGTGTCGAGATATAGTGCGCAGCAGTTAGTATTGAGGTGGTTGCCTGCAGCCCATCTGCTTACAGCAACCCCTCCATCACCAGCCACACAGCTCGCTACTGCTGGCGAGGTAAGTAAACAGCCTCACCCTCACCAGGACTCCTGCCGTATCTCTTGGCCTGTATGGGTTGAATGATTTCAGAGGTGCAGTGATGTGCAGGCCCATCAATACAGAGTGTGGACCGCTAACAGTACTGTGCTGGCAGGATGCTTTAAACAGGCTTAGATGGACTGGTGATCTGGCAGCCTTGTTAAGTCCCTCTGTTCCTTTTTCAGCACAAATCAACCTCCCAGGAACTCCTTCTGAGGTGAGCGCATACTCCACTGCACTCTTATTTCATATTCGGGTGCTGCACTCGTTGCCAAAGGACGTTTTCCACATTGGGAAGCGTTGGGCATACATGTGTAATTCCGCTCCAACATTCAAAAAACATCTCAACAGATTCCCATCACAGTGGCCACCACTGTGGAAGACCATCTGTGCTGGCTGAGGCAATTTATAAGGATGCCTAATGGTAGACCATCAAAATCTTGCATGGTTCGCTGCATCTTGGCCACAGAGCTCCTCCACCTTTTTCCAAAGTCAAATTCAAGCACTTTTAAAGCATTTTCAAGGTTGTCAAGCAAAATACTGCTTTGATAAAAACAAATATTTGCATGTATCGATTCTCAAAATGATGATTCTGCTTCACATTTAATCAGAAGTGTAACTGAGTTATCAACAACCAAATTTACATCACACACAATTACTAGACAAGTAGTCAAGACATTATTTATTTAAAAAGTGACAAATAGAGCCATCTGTAAGACAGTCAGCTTGAAATGGAGGCTGGTTATGCTTTTCATAGTGTTGGAATGGATGCGTACAAGCATGTTATATCAATTCATTAACATTTAGTTTACAACTACCAAGGTCAAGAAACGTCAATGCAATAATTTATTCAGTTGAAAGTGGCAAAAACCCTTATAACTCAGAAACTATGAGTCTGATAAGTGTGGTGTTTTTTTTAACACATAGAAAGAACCACATAAAGAGTTAAAATATCACATCACACTTGACCTCTGACCTCTCTTTCAAATTCAGCAGATTGATGTGAAGCTCAAAATGATAAATATATACAAAATACAACACTGTTCCCTTAAAAGTCAATACTGCCCACAGAGTGAGCTGCCTTGATGGAGGTCTGCACTCTAGGAGTGCTTCTTGTTTTTCATTAAAAATATGCAAAATGTGCAAATCAGAGCAAATCAACCAGAGTCAGCATCATAGGACCCTGTTCTGGCTCTGCATACTGCTCATCTTGTTGAACGGCCCTTGAACAAATCATCAATAACACTTTGTGACAATAACAATCAGGGAAGTTAACAAAATCACAATAACCTGAAAAGATGTTTTAAGTGCAGTTGACCTCATCTAATTAAAAACACTCCAAACACAAAATACCACAAAGTGAAGTTTAGCAAAAAGGTGGTTTTTAAGTTTTCCCCACCACTTCCATTATATTGCATGTTTATACTATAGTATTTCAAGTATAAATGCCCTTAGTCTAAAACATGTCTACAATTAGAAAAAATAGAGTAGATTCAGGATTATCAGTTCCTAAAACTGTCAGGTCACCATCTGCAGAATTCTTTCGTTTTCTTCTACAGCTCTTCAAATGAAATTGGACTTTGAGATGAAGCACAGTTTTCCTTGTGAATCAGCTTTTTCATCACTGTGATCAGCAGGCGCGAGGAGGACCTTCATATTCTCTTCTATTCGCCTCTTTCAAGCTGTGTTATCTCCTCCATTTTACAGGGCCTCTGCTCATCTTACATGATAAATGTGATACTTTTGCCGCCAGCAGCTGAAGAGAGGAGACCTTTTGTGGGGGCTATGTTGAGAAGCCCTCCAACCGTCGTGATCATGAATAACCTGTTAGGCAATCATCGAATGCTCTTTGATGGTCTCCACCAACACCTCCTTGTTGATTCTCTCAAGAGGACTGACTGTGTAAAAGGATGAAGATGAGATTTCCTACCTGCCACAGACAGAAAGGGGTTTGTTGGGTGAAAGTTCATCGTAGAATTTATCCAAACTTACATTTTTCTTAACTTCAAGTTCTCAGGGGAATCTGGTGCTGCCATCAGATCACAGTCACAGAACTGCAAACACCCTCCGAAAGGAGACCCAGAACAGAGGTGAGTTTTGAGGCGCTAATCTCTTTGTGTTCCCGAAGAGCGCAATCTCTTCAGGAAACACAGCCTGAGGTTCTGCCCAAACTTTACCTTCCGCCTCACCACATCTTCTTCATGTGATTCCCTAGGGCTTAAACTTTTGACTTTGACCAGGTCATCATAGCAAACTTGTAGAATTACTGTGGGAGGTGTATAGGAGGGTAAAAGTCTTTAGTTGACTTCTTAGCTTCCTTATTCCCCTGCATAAAAATCCACTTGTTGAGTATAAAGTCAAATTTGTTTGTTGGCCAGTCATATTCCTGCTTTCTGTGTTGAATTAGATCCACAACTGATTTTATGGTGCCAGCGGCAATCCTAGATAAACCTGGATTCCCCCTGGTACTCCACTGGCTGCTTCCACCATACTGACTATCGTTATACTGCCTGTTGCTGACATGAATGTGGATGTGCTGTTTTAAGCATTGCTTATCTGTTGTAAAGTACACGCAACATTTCTCATCAGATCTCTTTTCCCCTGTAAATAACACTAAACACTGTTTCAGTATCTAAATAATGTGCAGATATTCAGCTAAAGGTGAGTCTTCTTCCCTGATATCTCTGTCTCCAGCCACACATCTGCATAAAAGGCTGATTTTATTATGATGAACCTACAGTTGTGTTCCAAGACCTCAGCACGGGTGATCGGTGCATAACCGTTATGACATTTCCACTAAACAGAGTGGCTCCAGGCCTGTAAAAGGGGTCAGGTCATGTTGCAGTGAATGAAACAGTCAATCCCTGATATTATGCCCCCCTGCCACATGCAATAACTTTCTCAAAACCTTAAATAATTCTGAGGGTCATTATTAAAAAGCAGACACTGATCTCTGTGCTACAGACACCAAATGTCAGTGGATATTGTGCTCATGTAAAGTTATTTCTGCCCATGGACAATGTTCAGCATTTAAGCCGCCTCCTGAGATAGCAGTGTCTTTTACTGTATGTGATGGCTTGACATTTCCAAGCCATGGCCCCGGCATAAAACAATTACTTTAACCAAGCTTACTTTTCTGAAAATGAAAGATAAAACAATATGCTTTCCCTTCAGCAAAAACACATCAACAACTGAAATTTAAAATGCCAAAAAGTGGTGGAGAGCAGCAGATAAGAGATTAATTTTCCATTTTGGTTCACAGTACATAAACAGGATTTTAATTTGATTTTTTGGGAAACATTTCCAAGCCTCAACTATTCTGGTATACTAGTGGCATTAATATAAATATGAAAGAAACTCACGGGCACTTTTAGCTGACTATGTCAATTACCTAAAGCTTTTTACGAACTTTGCCTCTACAGACTCGTAAAAAGGAAAAAAAAAAAAAAAAAAAAACATACCAATGGATGCGCTTGCCAAGTAGTCATCACATTATAGTCCTCTCCAACGGCAATGACTCTGGCTTTCTGAAAACACACCTACGTCCTCGTGTCGCTATTTCAAAGTCAATCGTTGGTTTAACGCATTTTTTTGTTAATGCATCACACAGGAGGGGGAAAGGTGTCTATGTGAAAGTAGGCCATTCGGAAGACTGATGGATTGCATTATGCCAAACGGGCCATTATGAGGGGGCTGTGGATCATAAACAAATGACATAACGATCACGGGGTGCTGTAGGAGTGGAGGGGAAGATGGGTATTCTATCTGGCTACATTAAACGCAGCACTTAACATGTTCTGTTACGATAAATCAAAAAAGCTGCTGAAGGGAGGCCAAGCCGGTCCACTACTTGTGTTCTTAAACATCAAACAGTCCATCTGAGCCGCCTCTGTATCACCTTTTTGCTGTATTTTTCTTGCAAACATGCAAAAAACCCTCTTCTTCCATCTTGTTCTCTGTCTTTGTAGCAGCAGTTAAAAAGCGTCAGAGTGGCTCGGTCATTCAGGGAGGGGGGTCTCTGTGATCTATGTTGATGACACTGACTTGCAAGCACCTACAGTCCCGCAAACTCCATTTGGAGTGACCTTAGTCATAACCCGGTTTCACACCGCTGGCTCCAATAGATACCATCATTTATCATAAAGGATCCTCAAATTGGCCTTCTGACAGTGACTTCCACATCGCAGATTAGTAAATCAACAACTACATGCATACGGAAATATACAAATAGCTGTAATTTTCCGTGAGGAGGGAGGCACTATTAATCATAATAATGGGTCGTGCCAAGGTGACGGAGTTGTTAAAGGAACCTTTCCATTATCTAAAGGTTCAGCACTCTTCACCAGGTGTCTTTCAGCACAAAGGAAACATCCAGGCAACTAGTTTAGTCTCAGTCATTTAGCCTCAAGGTCACTCCAGAGCAAATAGGAGATGGGAATCCTACTGATACCTACCAACTATTTTATTTAAAAATAGGAAAAATCACAATCCAAGTATAGTGGCATATGAAGGTGGCAGACCAAAATAAAATGAGCTGCTGAGTTGATAGAAACCAAACTATGTAGAAGACTGGATGGATAGATTTATGCAAATGTTAAGAGTAGCTCACTTTGGGGATATTCTCAGTTTCTGTGCTATTATGAAGTCTACGTTGCTTTAAATGATTTGTTTTTGACTGTACAGTATTAGCATAATGTCTCAACCTACTTGAATTTTACAGCACTTAATTCCCTTAATTTAAATGGTCTATTCATTCTAAAATGTGTCTTGTTTTGGTGCTCAAGTAAAGGTCGAGCTCAAGAGAATCCAATATGTACAAAACCTGGCAACTCACAAGAAAACAATCGATATGTCTGTTCCACCACATCCCAAAGTTGCTCTACTGGATTTAAATTTGGTGACTGTGGAAGCCATTTGAGTACAGTGAACTCAATGCCATGGTCACCAGTTTGAGATGATTTGAGCTTTGTGAGATGTTGTGTTATACTGCTGGAAGTAAACATCAGAATATGGGTACACTGTGCTCAGAAAGGTGTGGGCATGGTAAGCTACAGTAGGCTGTGGTGTTTAAATGGTGCTCAGTTGATACTAAAGGACCAAACTGTATCAAGAAAATATCTCCCGCACCATTACACCACCAACAACCTGAACCGTTGATATAAGGCAGGATGGAGCCATGATTTCGTGTTGTTTACACAATTCTGACTCTACTATCTGAGTGTGTTGTAGCAGAAACTGTGAGTCATCAGACATGACAAATTGCTGTCAGTATGAACATGTACCCCCCCCCAAAAAAAAAGGTCACAGGTCACGCATATCTCACGTACTTTCTTGAAACTGTGCTCACATTGAACCAAATCCACATGTAGATGCTCTGTTCCTAAATGGAAAAGCATGGATATGGAAATGTGAGTGTAGGAGTATGTCTATGTATATCTCATGTGTGTATAGAGTGGCTATTTGTGGGGGTGTATGTAAGCCTGTATAGGCAGGGGCGGTCCTAGCCTGTTTGGTGCCCTGGGCGAACACTCCCTCTGCTCACACAGACAGACAAAGCATATTAAGGATTGTACATTAACATAAAACTGATGTACACACACACACACACACATGAAGAGAGAGAGAGTATGCATTGTATGCAAACGGCTACCAAACAGCCATCATAATTCGTCATACAATGAGAACAGGATGAATCAACAATTGACAACGACTAATTAATATTAAAATCTGTAACATAATGTATTGTTTGGAGTTTAGTCTGTTACTGTTGCTATTTTTACCATTTCTTCTTGGAGCAACTGTAACCCACATCATTTCCTTAGAGATTAATAAAGTATTCTGACTCTGATTGTTTCAGGATGACCTGCCATTATCCAATCACACATCTGTATCTTTTGCTCGTTTCTCCTCCTCTTCTTTTCTCTTTTTTCTAAACTGAGCACCTGATGACTTTGAACTTTTCTTGTCCATCTTCCACTGGTTTTAATTTTGCACTCCAGTATGAACACCCATCCCTCAACCCGAGGATCAGCACAACATGATCTAACACGCCTACACCTTAGTTCACAGATTCACTTTGTTTAGGGTGCATTTCTGAGATTTCACACAACCCAGGATTCACATCATGAATACATAATGGACTTGGAGTTACAACATTATGAATGCAGGCCCCCCTCCCCTTTCAACGGGTTGTGTGTGAGACTTTAAATCATCAAACTGTAAATTTTAAATTGTTATTGATCCCTTCACCCCTGGTCCTAAAGTGTATATTTATTTTCTTACTCTTCTTATATATATTGTTTGTTTACTTGCGCTGCTGTAACTGGAGCCTCGTCGTCTCGTCTCTCTATATACTGGACTGTATGTAACGGAGATGACAATAAAGTTTACTTTGACTTCAGCAGCGAGCAGGCGCACCGAGGGCTCTCGCGCTCACTTTTCGTGTATAGAATTTCGAAAAAACATCGGTGCAAATTATAAGTCTGTATTATAATGTCTGGTGTTTTCGTGTTTGTTGGTTTGTTTTTATTTTGTTTTATTGCGAGTTGGTTATTAGACGCTGCTCCAGCCGGTCAGAGAATCCCCCGCCGCCCCGCCCTCTGGTCTCTGCGCCGCAAGCAGCAGGCGCACCTCATAAACGAAGGGCGCCCTTACTCCCAGGAAATGGGCGATAGAAAACTGATCGGTGCCTGTACCATTCCCAATATGCGCTGGCTGACGTCGGGGCAGCATGAGTACGAGCATTTTTTTGGTTTGTTGCCGATGCCCATGATGCCGCCCCCCACCACGATGCCGCCCCGGGCAACCGCCCGTGTCACCCGTATCTAAAACCGCTACTGTGTATAGGTGGGGTTGTATGTCTCTGTGTCTGATCATCTGTATCCCTCTATGTCTGTGCCTCTGCATCAGTGCATCTATTATTATATGCAAATCTTACAGATCTATGCTTATAAAGGTGTTGTCCATTGGCTAATTAGGCCAAAAGTCAAAAGTGTGTGTAAATATATATCCCATCACATCAAAGCATAGAGTTTACACACAAAACACTTTACAAACTCCACTAATATTGGGATTTAAGATGATAATCAGGCATCTGTTTAATGTCTCATGTATTTTGTTATCTAACAAGTTTTCCATTAATATTAAACATTCCAGCCCGCACATGTAGGGAAGCTGCCCTCTGTACCCAGAGAAGTCCATTCAGGATGAAAGCATCAATGAAATACATAAATGTATTATAAGTGGCATAAATTAATTAAGTGTAGCTAATTTTGCACAACATTTAATGAGCCTACTTGTGTCAGTTACACCTTATTTAGTTTATCACCTGTTAAGTGATTAATACGCTACACCTTCTTAAGCACCTTCCCCACTTTGAAGTGAGTCAAGATGATGTTTGATTACATATTTCAAGCTTTTTTCAACTTGAAGTTTTGAACAACTTTTTTTAATCCGTCGCAGGGCCAAATGAGCAAACTGGAGGCAGACGCAATCAACAGGCATTAAGTGGACAACATTTCTTCTTGGTTTTCAAAGTGAAGTTGTGTTGAGAGTCAAACCACACCGCTTTTAGGTTTGTTTACCGCACTTGAGATGATCTCTGCTCTTTAATCTACACTCGCCGGCCAGCCCCGCGGTCGAGAATACGTCAATCAAAACTACAGCTAGGGGTGCCGGACATATCAATCCGCAACAACATCGTGATAGCGCAGAGCTTTATATCCCCTGTGGAAATGGTTGAGCAAATTCAATTTAATCCAAATGAGTTCAATTATTATTTCATGCAGTGTAATTTGAGAAAATATAATATAGAGTCATTATTAATATACTGTAGCTCAACATTCAAGTCCTGAATGAGTTTCTAAAATCAGTCATGGCTTAAATTTAAGACATTTTGAAGTTTCACAAAGGTTTCACTGTGGCGTTTGGGCCTTTCCTCAAAGTCCCCCACTGCAAAGCAACGGAAAGAGTCTGAATTCATTCATTCATTCTCTTTGTTTTCCTACAGCCACAGCCAATCGCTGCTTGTAACCCTGTTAGAAGAGCGCTGCACTGCACGTCGGAAATATGAATTCAGCTGCCAGTTGCCTACATTTGGTGCCAATATCTAATATTTCTCTCCAACTTCACAACACAAGTTTCACTGTTTCTCTCAAATTGTCTCTTATTGGCAGCACGGTGAAGTCTACTGAAACGCAAACTAATTAAATTGTGATTTATGAGTTAGAAAGTCTCAGAGGTAGAGTGACCCATGTCCCATCTATTCAACAGCAGGAAAACCGAGGAATACATTACTTGGTTTAAAAGCAGGACTAATTTACTATAACGTCATTAGACAGCTAAATTACTGGAGAAATGTGTAAAGAGAGCATATTTCTTTATTTATGAGGGGAGCTGGGGGTCGCATGATCAGCAGCGGGCTTGACTGTGGAATCGGCTCCCTTTAGAAATGGTTTGATTCAGGTGGGGTGAACAGGAATCAATAGCAATGTTCTCGCTTACAAAAGCGCAGCCTCGATATGCCAGCGCTCAACACGCTGCCCTGGAGAAGTCTGAAACACTGCAGCTGTGTTTATGTGCGCGTGTGACAAAGAGACTAATAAAGAAAAACATTTTTTGCCTTTTCCTGTATCATTTCAAGTTCATGGGATAGGTGCCTTGCAAGCAATTACTTCAGCTGTCAACTGTTCTTTTGGGTGAACCCAAAAGTTGGAAAGGTCAAGCTGAGTGTGTGTTTGTTCCAAAGGTGTATCGCAGACAACGCTCACATTACAATACAGTTTTGCATATAATTTTACAGACATTCATTTTATCTGCATACTTGGCTGATTTTTACATACTTTCTGAGAAAAAAAATTGTTCAGATGCAAAATATGGCAAAATGTTGATCCATCAAAACTCCTCCTTACAAATCAGGAAATCCACAGTATGAAAAAGTAATTATGAAGAAACAAAGTTTAATTGATCAACAACAACACTCACTCCACGTTCAGACAAGAGCGTTACCACATCAGCCTTATTTATAAAAAAATGATGTCTATGCCATTTATGTGCATGCATATAATAATTATATACTGTCATAACATGCCTTGCATGGTGGACTTCACTGTAATGGACAGTTGCCCTATGATAGATGGAATAGACTCCAGCTCTTTGTAGCCCTGAACCAGATAAACAGAAGAAAATGAATCAAAAACAGAATAATAGACAAAAAAAATTCAAGCTAACAAGCTTCTCATAGAAGAAAGAACAGGAGGACATGGAGTTAAAGGCCAGGGTAAAACTGTGAATACTGACACCATTTAAACATTTTAACTGTTTTTCTAGTGTGAGCACATCTTAAACAGATGTCATAAAAACACCCACGCAGTGTAAAACGGTTTGCCAGGTGCCTTTTCATAGTTCTTCCTATTTTTCCCATGCAACTTTACAGATTTAGCTATGAGGGCAGCCAGACTGGGCCTGAACACAACCTGTGGAGACACAGACAAAGGAATAAAGCTAAGCCTGCTGCTCTGCTACCTGTTGGGTTCACTGTGTGCTGCAGACCAGACAAGAAAAGTCTGATAAAACTTACTGGCGTGATTCATTGTAGAAGGCGGAAGACTCAGGGTTTTGCAGTCTATTTTAACGTGTCTAAATTAATGAGGCATGCCTTTCAAGGTTGGTTAAAAAAATAGCTGTTCTTATCAAGAACTTTGGCTTTGAAGTGAATGCAATTTTAAGCAGAATGTGTTTTATAAACTTAGTGTCTTATAATTACATATTTCTACACTGTTCGCATAGTGGACTTGTATTTTGAAAACATTTAATTCTATAACAATAAGAAATACAATGCCATGCCTCTTGCAATGCAGTGTAAGTAATGTTTTTAGACAAGCTTTAATAAATGTGAAAGTATCCCTCAAGTTTTCATCCATTTATAACAAAACGTGCAGCTGACTGTGGTTAAAAGTGCTACACCCATCATCCTCCTTCTGGGTATCGTGAGGAATACAACTGGGCAGTTTTTTCAAGTTATGCAAATGTATAGAAGAGTGCTTCTAAAATTAGATTTAAATACCAGTTACAATCAGGTCCACACTTTAAAAGAAGAAAAAAAACTTGGAAAAAACCCCTTTCAATTCATTTGATAAACAAATTGTCAGTGTGGATATCCTATGATTTGATTGAAATTGCTGTTGCATCAGATTGCCAATTACAACAAGTGTGTGATTACACCAATCGCTTTCAAAATGACCATCCCTGAATGTGCTGTCACTCTCGCACATTTAATTAAACCAATCAGAGAGTAATGTTCGCCTCTCAACTAGCCATCACACAAACACAGAGCCTCTCTTTCAATTGGCCATGTGCCTTTTATTGGACACATAACGCACTACTGTGGGTAAAGTTTTATCTGAATACCTATTTCAAGCCAAATTTGGAATAGAGAATAAACACCAAAGATTACTTGGAAAAGTAACCTTTTGTTTTTAGGCTTTTTTTTGTTAAATTTGTGGTGATGAGTGGGGGGAAAATGGCATGATTAAGAAGTTCACTCACTCTGCTCATTACGGTGAATAGAAGACCGTTGTGTTTAAAAAACATTTGCTTTCTTGTTGTGCTTTAAATGTTTTAAATGACTGTGTTAACTGTGACTGACTGTGACTAGCAAGTTTCAAACTGTCACAGATCTGTGTGATGGCGAGTGGAGAGAGGGAAACAAAAGATCAGAACAGTGTGCAGAAAAATCAATTATCTCTGGAAGAAGAGCATCGTGGTAAAAAGGTTTGGAAAGCACAAATGGTGCTTCCACTTCATGTTTTATCACCTTTTCTCTGGACATTGTTTTAATTCATTTATTTTATGAAAATAACACAAACTGTGAAAACACACATTAAACATCTGTTGGTCATTCATCCCATATTTGTAGTGGCAGGTTTTGTTTCTTTATTTATTCGTTTATTAATTCAATTGTTTTTTTTATTTAAATCTTAAATCAATAAATCAATTAAAGTTCAATAGTAATACAGAAAACAAAACACTGGGTCACAGGCCCAGGGCCGTGACAGTTAAACATTAAAACAATATTAAGACAACAACTATAAAGTACATAATGTGAGATTAGATATATCTGTTCACCGTCACATTAATGTACATATTTATTCAGCCAATCACAGTCAAGAGGACCTGCTGAAGTTTAAAATGAGCACCACAATGGAGAAGAAAGGAGATTGACGTGACTGTGAACATGGCGTGGTTGTTGGTCTGTGTATTTCAGAGGCTGCTAATCTACAACACTTTCCCACACAGCCATCACTAGGGTTTAGGTAGGTAACTAGGTAACTCAAATAACCACTCTTTACAACTAAGGTATGTGTCATGGTCTGGGTGAGTGCCTGTGTTTTTCCATAAAGCTGGCAGTTCCACCTCTGGGAGGAGCCACCTCCTTCCTGCATGTTTTCCACACCAGCTGGTAACAAAGCTGTCGGTATTTAGGTCTAGCGTTCTCAGCCATTCTTCGCCAGATCTTCAGGTAACCCTAGTTAGTGTAGATCGTCACAGCTTTGCAAAACGTATAGAAAAGCTACTTTAACTTACTTTGTGCTTTTTCTTTCTCGGCTACTCACCAGACTGCTATGTTCCACCTCTGAAAATACTCTTCACCTCAGGATGCTGGACTTCTCGACAACTTCACAGCCACAGTTCTTGCTCTTTTCACTTGCCTGCCTGCCTCCCTGCCGCAGTAATTGGAACCACTTGGACCGAACCACTCCACGCTGTTTCTCCACCTGTGGCAAGTAAGCACCAAGATCAGACTCTGGTCATGCCTGCCGCATTTCCTTGGACAACTTCTACAACAACTGTCTCTCTCATTCCAGTGACTCTGACCTCCCTGGTTCCCACCTGACTTTCCCTTTGCCTCACATCACGGGAGCCCAGTTAGAGCAATGCTCTAATTATTCACGTTGTCTGCCTAGTCAAAGGAGCTTGCAAACAAACGCGTCTGGACTTCTTTAAGTTACTTGAAGACGTTTCATCTCTCATCCGAGAAGCTTCTTCAGTTCTAAAGTCAAATGGTGGGGAGTCCCAAATTTAAACCTAGTGGGAGTGTCCCCCCACAGAGGGACAAAAGGACCCCCTGATGATCCTCTAATCAAGGTGTGAAACTGGGTGTGGGTCCCAATCAGCCAGGGTTTCGGGTGAGCTCATTGTGAAACCTGGCCCCACCTTATCATGCGAATTCCTGAGGTCAGATGGCCCAGGGTGTGAGTGGGCGTTAAGGCGTCTGGGAAGGGATCTCAAAACTGGATTATAGATGGCAGAGAGTTGGTGTCGTAAACCACCGCCTCTGTTCAAAGATGGTCGCTCACAGTGGACATAGATGGCTTCTTTCACTCCTCTTTCAAACCATCTGTCCTCTCTGTCCAAAATATGAACATTGGCATCCTCGAAAGAGTGACCTTTATCCTTAAGATGCAGATGTACAGCTGAATCTTGTCCAGTGGAGGTGGCTCTTCTGTGTTGTGCCATGCGCTTGTGAAGTGGCTGTTTGGTCTCTCCGATGTAGAGGTCTGGGCATTCCTCGCTGCACTGTACAGCAAACACCACATTGTTAAGTCTGTGTTTTGGCGTTTTGTCTTTCGGGTGAAACAGTTGTTGTCTGAGTGTGTTGCTGGGTCTGAAATGCACCGGGATGTCATGCTTGGAGAAAACCCTCCTGAGTTTCTCTGATACACCGGCTACATAGAGGATGACAATGTTGTTGCGTCTGTCCTTCTTATCCTCCCTCGCTGGTGTCTGATCTTCTTTTCTGTGCCTCTTTGCTGACTTTAGCTGAAACGTCTTCAAGTAACTTAAAGAAGTCCAGACGCTTTTCTTTGCAAGCTCCTTTGACTACGATGACCTGGATGACTGAGAACCTTCACAGACATGTTGTCTGCCTAGCTCCAGTTTTGCTTAGTGTTGTTTAGTATTTCCCGTTCTTGTCATAGCTCACATTGACTTCATTATTCATTCTTCTAGTTAAAGCTCACACATTGTATTATCTCACTGCGCTGTAAATAAATATTGTTTCACATATTTATCCACACCTCCATCTGAATTCAGCACTTGAGTCCTTTTCCTCTGATTTGGCCGTTTGCCATGACAGTATGCAGAAGAGCATGCAAGCAGCAGAAGACCACACCAGGTTGTACTCCTAAGAACAAGTTGTGCAAATTCAGCAGCAGAAAACTGGAAAAACATTACCTCGTCTCATGAGTCTCCATTTCTGTTGTGACATTCAGGTGGTGGGGTCATAATTTCATGCAAACAACAAAATTCAGACTTTTTTTTTTCTCAGAATCCTGGTAAGGAAGAAGAAAAATAAGGTTTTTTTCAGTGGCCCTAATCCTCTTCCGTAGATTGACTACTTTTTCTTTTCAAATATTTATCTATTGCTATTACTTGCTGTCAGTGTTGGGTAAGTTACTTTAAATTAGTAACTTAGTTACATTAATAGTTACTTCTATCAAAAGTAACTCAGTTACTTCAAGTTACTAGTTACTTTCAAAGTAACTAGTTACTAGGGAAAGTAACTTTGGTTTTACTCAGAATTCTCTTGTTAATGTGTTGCTTCCATAACTTTGCCAGTCTTCTAGCTTGCTTACTTGCAACAAGTGCACTGTGCCACCTACCAATAGAAAAAATATTAATAATGTGCATATTTCCACGAGAGAAATCCCGCGCCTGGACCGTCGTTGACCGCGGCCATGATTCTAGCCTACGTCACAGCATCATGTGCGCTTTTTACATCCTGCAGTCGTGATGCTTTTGATTGTACTCGGAAATTCTGACTTCCGAGTAGGAAGATGTGGGTAACACCAGACTGCAGATGAGCTGCATACAGGGCTGGACTGGGACAAAAAAAAAATCGTCCCGGGGAATTTGACGCCAAATTTGACCGCCATTATAGGAAAAATCATAAAACCTTTGAATGAAAACAAACGCTGTTGTGACAGTGATGTACACTGTTCTGATGGTATATATGCATCAATCTATCAATCGTTCGTTGTAAGATTCAAATAATTATTTTTTAAAAGCGAGACATTTTAAATGAGAATAAGAAAGAAAAGTATTTCTTTGTGCCCACCTCTCCCTGTTAATGCCCTACCTGGCCCCCCTGGCAAAACTTTGCTAGATCCGCTCCTGCACAGTTACCAGCTGTCAGCTACCTAAAAAGGATCCTGGTGTTATTTGTCTCTCAGAAACAGTTCATAACTTCCCTTCAACTCATTCATGTCACCTAAAAGGTAAACCTGTTTCTCCATCACCTGTTCAGCTCTGATGATTCAGTAAGGACATCTCCTGGTTTCATCTTCATGTTTCCCTCTCACCAGATAACCAAACCGACATCATGACCAGTAGCTTTACAGCTGTGGCTCCAGCAAACATCAGCTGATACTAGAAATTAATATTAAATAAATTCTAACAACAGCTGATCAAGCTTAAACGTGCTGCTGTTGTTTAACGCGACATCGGCTGGTTTCTTTCTGGCGCAAAGTGGGCGATAAACAAACAAGAGAGAACAGCCGATCAGCTGATCATTGATCAGTTTCATGATTGAAGTAGAAACAGGAGAGGGAGGGGGAGAGAATGAGAGAAGAGGCAGCTGTGCAGCAAAGACACAGAATAACTCCAGCTTTGTGTCTGTGACTGTTCCTTTTCACCTCAATAAGAAACGCGTAATATTTTCTATTTTTTCGATTCTGTTTTTTACGGGACGGTTGGAAACTCTAATAATTAACCTTATGAACAAAATAAAGTTCAACATCTTCATAGCACCCACCCAGCTGTATAGAAACTCCGTCATGCTAGCTAGCACGCAGTACGAAAAAGTCAGAATAACGAAAATAAACTCCACCTAAACTTGGTTTATATCTGACTCAGATAGACTGCAGGTCATAACTTCTTACCTGAAGTTCAGTTCACCTGACACTCGGACCAGCGGCTGCCTCGGGTCTCTGCTCCTCCTCCTGCCTCCCCTTTCTCTCATCCACCTGCTGGCTTCCACCACTTGCTAATGTTACTGAATCTGTGGAAGCTCCGCGATAGCCACCACACAAAGTAACGAGTAACGAGCCTATCTAAATCCCAGTAACGACTAACGCGTTCCTGATTTTGGCATAATAACTAGTTACCGTGCTCGTTACCACAATAATAACGTAGTTACTGTAACGCGTTACTTAATAACGCGTTAGTCCCAACACTGCTTGCTGTGTTGTCTCACTCACAGTAACTATTACCTAATTTCTTCTTCATCTTCAGCGATTTTAATGGCAACACATTTAATTAGAGCAGGTAGTTGTACTGCCCTCTAGTGGAAGAGAATGTAATTGTTCTCCCGTTTACTCACGCCATTACTTAGAGTACTAATCAGTTGGAACCAGATAATCTTCCACAGCACACCTGATCATTTCTCACAGCACACCTATGTGCTGCTGCACAATAGTTGGGAAACACTGATATAGACAACGGGAGCAAGTGGTTCTAGCACCTTCCTGATGCTGTGCAATGAAGTACTGAAGCAGTTTGAAAGGCAAAGAGGGTCCAAATCAGCAGTGTGACGGTGTACCTTACAGTGTCTGGTGAATATATATATAGCAAAGTACCAAAGCCCTGCAATAGCCCAGGTTTGGGGATTTATTTCCTAGCCAGAAGGCGTTTGAGATTTTGAGATTACACTTCTGTTTTCTGAAGTGTAAAGCCTGTTGTTGATTCTGGGTGTGATCCAGAAACACAATTTAAAGTTTAATGTTCTCTTTAAGCAAACTATTCCCCTGTGTGTGCATCAGATGTGAAAACCATCCAGTCCACAGACTGAACGCTGAATAATGGCTCTACACTGTAAAATGTAATATTGTGTTTAATTAAAAATATTAAATAGGCTGAACTCAATTTTATCAATTTGTTATCAGAACTCGATTTAAATAAGTTACCAGTACTTTTTATGTAAAAATGATCAACTCAATTTATTTGAGTTGTCTTAACTTAGAAAAACCAAGTAAGCTGGAAGTTTTGCTTCTCAGGGCGGAAGGATGAAAGATGTGTTTTGAAAATGCCACGTCACTACCGTCCTCCTCCCTCTCGGATCAGTCCGCATGTTCACGGTGCCAGCATTTGTTATGGAATATGTTGAGCAAACCTGGAGAAGCATCAGCTCAAGATATTATTGTCATTGCTGTGGATCTTTACCTGATACACTGACTTGGTGAGTAAATGTTTACTCTTATTCAAACTGATTTTGTGGCTTTTCTTAGTTTAGCACCAGGATTATAATCTTGCTAGCTAGTTAGTGTTAGCCTAGCGTTGCTGCTGCTGCTGGGCTCATGTTACTTAAAAATTAACACCACAGCCTTAAAAACCTGATAAAAATATGTCGGTGAAATTTTCTGTTGATTGTTTGAAATAAAAAAAAGTGAGATAAGAGCCCAGACAATTCTTCTGGAGGTGCAACGTTAGGGGTGGGGGGTATTTTCAAGCCATAGCCCTAACTAATTATATATATATATATATATATATATATATATATATATATCTATATATATATATATATATCATGTTTAACCTGAGTAGCAAAAGACTGCAGGGGGGTTAAAAACAATAAGCCAGGAGTTAGCTGTGCTCGCGGACTCTTATCAAGCCTTGACCTCCCGGTCAGCTATCGCGCTGGTGGATAACAGAGCTCTCCGAAAACGTAGAAGCACTTTTGCAAATATGTGATATTTTGATAAATTAAGTAGATATTTGAGCATTACACAGCTACATTCTCGGCTGAAAATATCTTAAAAGGTTATTTTGTGACCCAGAAAGGGTAGTCTGGAGAAAAGGAGGATCGCATTTGTAGGCTGGCTGTGCGTACTTGTAAGTAAACAAACAACAACCGTTTGTCTGCATTTCTTGAAAGATCACATCCCCCAAACTTAGTTTAGAGGGTCTACACTGTATATAGTGAAGTCTGCAAGTTTTCTAACAACAAAATTTGTTTTGTGCCCAAATCATTTTGCACATCATTAGAATGAAAGTTATTGGCCATGTTTGCATAGCCCTTTTTGAAATGATGCTTTCATGACATTGTTGTGTGTTGGGTGGTGGTCACGGCTATCCAGACTGACAGTGGGACATTGAATGTCACCTCTCTGGTGGGGAGGGAGCCTGAGTGTAAATTGGAGTCTGTTTATACCAAATGCAGAAAAAATGTTTTAAGAAAGCAATTAAGTTCATGTTCCAAAAAATATGATTGTTTGCTCGCAGGACACCAGGAGAGATGAGTCCTCCGTCACAGATGGTGTGGTCAGTGAAGATGGTCGCCTGCAGGTTCAAGCTCATTGCATCTCCAACCCACATCCACTGCCACTGTACTTAAGGGAAGTTAAAGACTTTCTTCTGCACCTACATTTGGATCACCTCGATCCATGACAGTCATTCAGGCAGTAATGCCTGGACTGGAAACAAGCCATCCTTAAAATAATACAACATTCCAGCTCATGTGTTGGAATGAAAAACAAATGTGTTGTTTAAATCAGAGACTGCACTTGTGACAGAACAATAAATATTTTATTTTGATTATAGAAGTAATGTAAGTACAAAACAAACTTGAGGTAGGCCTAAACTTATTTTCAGAATAATTACATCTGAAACTTTGTTTCATTGTAAGATTATAACAGTGATGGCAATATAATTGTTTGTTGTTCAGCAGAACAGTGTCCAGTATGTTGGCTGTTATACTTTGTTGTGTTTGAAAATAAAAGTTGGGCTGATTTTAACATCATTACAAAAAGTGTTGTTAATTATTTTTAATCATGTTCAGGTTACCACAAATTGTTTTTTCATTTAGTTGAACTTGAAATGTTTGTCAGTAGGTAAACAATTAGTATTGTACAGTCAGAAATATCAAGTTATTCTTAATACTGCAGACTTGCACTGTATAAGTTTTCCTAACAGTCATCTTAAGTAAGCTTTACTTCGTTTTTTTTTTTTTTTTTTTTTGAGGCAACGAGTTTCCTTAATTTTTTTGAGTTCTGGGAACTAATTAAATTTTACAGTGTAGTTAAATGAGCTATGCTTAAGCTTTCTGGGTGCCACTTATCAGAGGTGTTGGTGAGGTCTGCAAGGGATACAAAATCTCTGCTTATTATTCAAAGGAAAGAAAATATTTAAAAGGTAAAGATCAAAAAGATCTGTTCACAAAACAGAGTTCATTTAAAGGGGTTTTGATTTAGATTTTTTCCTCTATGATGACTTATGATGATATATGTGCCGAGGGTGTAGTGAGAAATGGACCCACATGGAGGACGTGGATTCTCCAGATGGCAGAGAGTTTTGTTGACAAGAAACAGAAACAAAAGGCGCTCCACAGAACCGGCAGGATAAACCGTCTAATCCAAGCAGACAAAAGAAATGACTGAACCCAAGAAACTAAACTGAGATCAAAAGAAAAAGGAGGACACAAAACCTTGAAGGAACATGAGAGTGATGATGAATTATTTGACACTGCTGACCAGCAAGTGAAGAAATGTGAGGTATAAAACACAGGTGAACGGTATTTCCCCAGACAAATCAGCCTTTATTGTTTTTTTTTTTTTGTTGTTTTTTTTTTTTTTTTTTGCCTGTCCCGTTTGGTTCTTTTGCCATCAGAATTATTGTCTAAAGGCGAAGAAAGATGCCCAACGGATTTTCTTTACCAAATTGACCATCCCAGCTTTGCCGTAATGGTCCATTTGATTCACCTTTTATTCTTTATTTTATTTTCACTTGCTGAATACGGGACAGACTTGACTGGGGGAAAGAAAAGGGAGAAAGAAAGAGGGGAAGAAAAACAGTTGAGAAGAGGGACGGGGGAGAAGGGCAAAAAACAAAAACCAACAGAATAAGCAGAAGAAAAAAAAAAAAAAAAAAAAATACATATATCGATCACCTGGATCACCTGTTGAGAAAGAAAAAAGAAAACAAGCAGAAGAAAACGAGAGTAATACAATAAACCACATCACAATGATATATGGGAATATGACAGTAAATACTAAATATTAAACATTATTGTGCAGCACGTAAGATCGACAGCACAGTGTGCATTGAGGTAGGAGCCAAAAAGGGTGTAGTTTGTGTGTGTGATCACCCGTGTGTACACCTGTGAGCATGGACGCGCTTGTTTTCTTAAAAGGTTCCCTCATGTAATGATCTGCTAGAGGGTGTGGGGGGCCACTGCCCCGTCCTCCAGGGCATGAAGCAGGTATGGAGGAGATCAAAACCCCAGACATCCAGAGGCCCCCAGAACACAAGAGACCAAGGAAGACCAACAGAGGGGCAGCCGCGCCACTGTCCCAGAAAGAGCTGAGGAGAGTCCCAGATGAGGAGTCACCCAGCAGCCACGGAGCAGAAGCCAGGGGGGGCTGCAGTGACGTGCCCGTGAGCTCCGCCGGCAGCCAGCTGTGCCTGAGTGACCGAGCCCCAGGCCGAGAGGCCGGGGGCACCCCACCTCCGAAGTGGCCCAAGCGAGCCCCAGGCTTCAGGCCCCGATAAGCAGCCGCCAAGGAGTGAGCCGGTGTGTACCCGGACGCCCACCCCCGGACACAAAGAACCACCAACGCACCGACGTCTGAGGGAGTCCGCCCCCGGCAGGGGAAGTGGTGGGGGGAGATAGGCCTCCAAACCTTGGAGGGCCTGAGCTGTCCTCAGAGAGGTGGCATCTGATACCCAACCTGACATACAGACACAGACATACAGGCACACACAGATACAAACATCCATTCCCACCCTCATGCTCTCATATGCACTTAGTCAGAAAGAATAATAAATAATAATAATAAAGAAACAGAAACAAAAGGCGCTCCACAGAACCGGCAGGATAAACCGTCTAATCCAAGCAGACAAAAGAAATGACTGAACCCAAGAAACTAAACTGAGATCAAAAGAAAAAGGAGGACACAAAACCTTGAAGGAACATGAGAGTGATGATGAATTATTTGACACTGCTGACCAGCAAGTGAAGAAATGTGAGGTATAAAACACAGGTGAACGGTATTTCCCCAGACAAATCAGCCTTTATTGTTGATAATAATCATATTGACAGGTAGTTGACATTGTTATTTCTGACCTGTTAGCAGTTACTTTTGAGATTAAGATCTTAAATACAGAAAAAACATTACTTAAATACAGTTAGACTGAGATGCTTCTGGTAGGCTCTGGAAAATGGTAGTGCAAACATATTTATCCTATCCTGACATCACCGCGCTGGGTACCTGTGAAGTTTAGGAGTGATGTGCAGCACTTTGGTGTGTGCTATATGGATAACCTTAACATGGCTAAGCAGTAGTGAAACTCGGATAATGCATCGCAAACTGTAAATGGGGGCTGTTCACTTTCAAAGTAAAAGCTGTAAGCCACAACTTTTCCATTCTTGGTTTCGTGTTGCACTTTTTCATGCAGCTCAAGCTTTTGCAGGCAAGCTGGTATCTTCTGTGCAAACTATGGGTAATTGTGCAAATCTGTTGGTGACAAGGACAATCGCAAGGACGTTTTTGATGCAGCAGTAATAATATTTCTGGTCGAAGGTTACAGTAGGAACCTCCAGCAGCCACTCAACAACCACTCAGGGAAACCACAATTTGCGTAGCAGCGTCTGGTTACTGACTGGTCTTTAGGCCTATGTGAACAAGGCCTTACATGCTGTTTCCTCATAAATAACAGCAATATATATATCTACAGTGGGGCAAAAAAGTATTTAGTCAGCCACCGATTGTGCAAGTTCCCCCACTTAAAATGATGACAGAGGTCAGTAATTTGCACCAGAGGTACACTTCAACTGTGAGAGACAGAATGTGGAAAAAAAATCCATGAATTCACATGGTAGGATTTGTAAAGAATTTATTCGTAAATCAGGGTGGAAAATAAGTATTTGGTCAATAACAAAAATACAACTCAATACTTTGTAACATAACCTTTGTTGGCAATAACAGAGGTCAAACGTTTACTATAGGTCTTTACCAGGTTTGCACACACAGTAGCTGGTATTTTGGCCCATTCCTCCATGCAGATCTTCTCAAGAGCAGTGATGTTTTGGGGCTGTCGCCGAGCAACACGGACTTTCAACTCCCGCCACAGATTTTCTATGGGGTTGAGGTCTGGAGACTGGCTAGGCCACTCCAGGACTTTCAAATGCTTCTTACGGAGCCACTCCTTTGTTGCCCGGGCGGTGTGTTTTGGATCATTGTCATGTTGGAAGACCCAGCCTCGTTTCATCTTCAAAGTTCTCACTGATGGAAGGAGGTTTTGGCTCAAAATCTCACGATACTTGGCCCCATTCATTCTGTCCTTAACACGGATCAGTCGTCCTGTCCCCTTGGCAGAAAAACAGCCCCATAGCATGATGTTTCCACCCCCATGCTTCACAGTAGGTATGGTGTTCTTGGGATGCAACTCAGTATTCTTCTTCCTCCAAACACAACGAGTTGAGTTTATACCAAAAAGTTCTACTTTGGTTTCATCTGACCACATGACATTCTCCCAATCCTCTGCTGTATCATCCATGTGCTCTCTGGCAAACTTCAGACGGGCCTGGACATGCACTGGCTTCAGCAGCGGAACACGTCTGGCACTGCGGGATTTGATTCCCTGCCGTTGTAGTGTGTTACTGATGGTGACCTTTGTTACTTTGGTCCCAGCTCTCTGCAGGTCATTCACCAGGTCCCCCCGTGTGGTTCTGGGATCTTTGCTCACCGTTCTCATGATCATTTTGACCCCACGGGATGAGATCTTGCGTGGAGCCCCAGATCGAGGGAGATTATCAGTGGTCTTGTATGTCTTCCATTTTCTGATGATTGCTCCCACAGTTGATTTTTTCACACCAAGCTGCTTGCCTATTGTAGATTCACTCTTCCCAGTCTGGTGCTGGTCTACAATTCTTTTCCTGGTGTCCTTTGAAAGCTCTTTGGTCTTGGCCATGGCGGAGTTTGGAGTCTGACTGGTTGAGGCTGTGGACAGGTGTCTTTATACAGATGATGAGGTCAAACAGGTGCCATTCATACAGGTAACGAGTGGGGGACAGAAAAACTTCTTACAGAAGACGTTACAGGTCTGTGAGAGCCAGGGATTTTCCTTGTTTGAGGTGACCAAATACTTATTTTCCACCCTGATTTACGAATAAATTCTTTACAAATCCTACCATGTGAATTCATGGATTTTTTTTTCACATTCTGTCTCTCACAGTTGAAGTGTACCTCTGGTGCAAATTACTGACCTCTGTCATCATTTTAAGTGGGGGAACTTGCACAATCGGTGGCTGACTAAATACTTTTTTGCCCCACTGTATATTAATTCAATTCTGGGGGACCATTGTGACGAGTACTTCTGGTCTTAAGCATATTCAACTCGTGCGCACTTTTAGTAGAAAGACTTTCATGTGAATGAACGTCTTTTGAACTGTCAGACTCAGCTGTTCAGCATGAAATGGATTCACCCCCCCTCCTAGCTTGATGATCCTGAATTTGTCCCAAATTAATGAACATTTAATTTACATCATCAACACATCCTCAGCTTGGCACCCTTTACACCTGTCAAACAGGAGGCTGTAACACTTGGAGCATGACATACTGTACATGCTTTAATATTGAGGGGGTGGGTGGGTTGTTGTGTTAATGTGAGTTCCTTTGTGTGTCCCATCATTGGATTCCTCACCTGAACAGCATGTACCTCCATCTGCTACTCAACAGGAAATACCTCTTCTTCAAAATAATCTCAGGTAAAAACAGGACTAATATAACTCTCCTCGTTCACTCTTCCACCTACATGACCAGAGAGGAAGATGTGCTAGCACCAGACAAGAGAACGAGTCAAGTAAGAGGAGGCAGAAAGTGTCAAATAAGAGCAAAATGTTCTTACTGCCTTCCCTTCATTGGAGTTCTGGTTAACACGGGAAATGGGCTTTTCAGATGGATCTTCTGCACTTTCATTTTCTGATTTAGATCAGATTCTTCCCGACAGGCGACTGCACAAATATTTCACCATGTTTTTTTCTAAGTGAATCTAGTAACAGATGACTGGTACGTTCTCATTTCTCTGTCTGTCTGCTGCACTAAGCAGGTCGCTGTCCAACAAATGTCACTACAACTCTGTCCAGTGTGCAACAGTCACATAAGTGTGGTGACTTTTCTTTGCGCTTCTTCACAGAGGATTTACTCGGGATTTGATCTACTTCTTTTATGTTTCCAGGAGGTTTGACTGAAAAAACTTTGATTCAAGAATTCCTTTTATAAATGTATTTGATTGGCAGTTTCAGAGTGCAGACCGATCAATAGGCCAACAACAGGTTTATGCAAACAAAACTGAGCTATGGAGATGTAAAGCGTGCAGCACAGGAACCCTTGGATACACACATAAAGACAATATGCAAATAAACAAGATTAATCACAGGAAACACACACTCATTATCTGTTGTTGTTGGCACAATAAAGTGAATATATGGTTTCTTTTAAATAATTAAATTCATGAAGATGCATGCTGTGTGAGGTCCCCGAAGTGAAGTATAAAGGCCTGCTTTCCACACAGGAAAACGTATATGTGAGTTGGACATAACCAGCAGCCCAACAGGCCAGATGTGACAAAATTTTTTCCCTCTAATCTGCTGACCCCTGGAGTTTATTTTCCACCTCCCGACTTAAATATTTCTTATGTAAGAAAGACATGAAAATATTGATCCACACAGAAGCGAGATTCAGTAATAAAATGTATTCTTTTATGCTTTTACCCACAAAATACATGAAGCTTGTAACTGGATATTGTATTATTGCTTTTTTTCTTTGACAACAGAGAGCTGACTAGAATTGGGAGAAAATAATAAAAGAAGGGTTCTTTTATATACGTTTATTTTTACTTTTTGTTTTTTTCAGATATAATGGCATTAATGCTACTGATGCTATTTCAACCCTCACTGATTAGAGCTGCTCATAAATTCTGTTATTTGGAGTCTGGCAGACCCTTCCCTCAAAGTGCTAAATTCCCGAAGCTGTGCAAGGCCAAAAGTTTAATAGGATACGTGCTGTTTTGAAATAAATGTATGGTTTCTTTGTGTTGCTGTCAGATTATTAGAAAGTATTACATATGGTTAAATCTAACTCTAATGCTATTATCATGGTTCTTAAAATTTGACTAACTGATTGGTGTTCCAACTGGCTGAGCAGTCTGCTTTAAATGACACAAAAGACCAACAAGTGGAAATGGTACAGTAGGTGATCATTCACATCTAGTGGAAATGTCATTATGGCAGTCACAGAATTAAAGGGAAGAAATAGAAATTAGTAGAAAAATTATTCTTCCCTTTCTTCCCCTAGCTGTTATAATAAAATTTACCATCTAGAATGCATGAAAAAAAAAAAAAGATTTAAAATGTTTAGTGGAGACTTAGCGGGATTAATGCTTTTATGTTGCAACATCAAACCACTCTGAAACCCTACAAAGCTGTGGCTAGGCTAATATAAATAGGGTAATATGAATTCAGGTGTCCCAGTCACTTCCAGGCATGCAGACTGCTTCTACAAATATTTGTGAAAGAATGGGTCACTCTCAGCAGCTCAGCATTCTGGTATGGTATTGTGATTGGATGCCATGTGTGCAACAAGTCCAGTCGTGAAATTTCCTCACTACTAAATATTCCATAGTGAACTGTTAGTGGTATCATACCAAAGTGGAAGCGATTGGGAATGACAGCAACTCAGCCATGTGGTCATAGTCCACGTAAAATCACAGAGTGAGGTCAGAGGAGTTTGAGGCTCATATAGTGCACAGAGGTTGCCGATTTTTTGCAGAGTCAGTTGCTACAGATCTCTAAAGTTCATGTGACCTTGAGATTAGATCAGAACAGTGCATACAGAGCGTCATGGAATGTGTTTCCATGGAAACAGCTGCACCCAAGCCTTACATCACTAAGCACAATGCAAAGTGTCAGATGCAGTGGTGTAAAGCACGCCGCCAATGGACTTTAGGTGAATCACACTTCTTCGTCTGACAACCCAGTGGATGAGTGTGGGTTTTGCGGTTGCCATGAAGCTGTTTTAACTGTAAAGGGTGGGCCAACATCATATTAAACCCTATGGATTAAGAATTGGATGTCCCTGTTAATATGCATGAGAAAGCAGACCAGCCCTATCTAAGTTTGCCTTATGATGATTCTTTTTTGAAGTGTTAAAGTATTTGTTGTACAGGACAACATAAGCCCATATGAGGGATGGTTGGACTGATCCAAATATTGATAGTATCAATACCAGTGTTGGTATTAGTATTGAATCATTACCGGGATGACAGGATCAATGCTTTAGTTTGTTTTTCTTCTCTTAGTTCAATAGGTTGCTCCAATTTCATCAAACAGTAGTAGTCTGTACAAACACCACTCTTCTCACACAAGCACACTTTTCTTCACCTCCTCTTCTTTGCTCTGCTGTGGTTTGTTGTCATGCGGTCACATTCAGACATAGGTAGGCTGCAGTGAGTGAGAAAGAGGAGCATCTCGTGGAGATATTTTAGAGCTGTAAATATAGCCATGAATGTAGGAAGGAAATCTCTACTGTGGCCACAAAACCAGTTTTTGTAAACACTTGAAAACAAGAAGAAAACACTCTGTGTGGAGGAAAATCCCCCAAACAGACCCCGAGCACAGAGACAGAGCCCGCTAACAGAGAGGCAACAAATTTCCAGGTAACTCATATAGTGGTGAAAGTAATGTTTCAGTCATGACTCATGGTCTAGGTTTAGCATTACTTAATGTTAATTTTCAAAGTGGTACTTCAGCAGACTGATTACCTGTAGACTCTATTCAGACATTAAAATTATATATTTAGCTCACCGAATTGTTTTAAATAAATTATTTTATTGGAGCTGAAAAAATGTACTTCAATCTTGAAGTACAAAAATGTTTAAATATAATAATCCTTTTATGTTAACAGTCTAATAAGGTTTTTGATTGATTGATTGATTGATCATACTTTATTTATCCCGAGGGAAATTGGGTTAAGGCTGCCAGCCGTGCCAGCGCCATTTTCTTATCTAAATAGCAGATTTAAAACAACAGAAGTTGAGCCAAAGTCCTTGAAAAATAATGGAAGGCAAAATTCAGTCATTTAGTTGTCATTAAAATGTTTTCATATTAAGCAAACTGAAGATGAACCTGACCTTACAGGTGTGCTGCACATAATTAGTGTTTAAAGAAAAAGTATAAAACATTAAGCATTACAACTCATTAAAATGATGACAGCCTCAATCAACAAAGTTAGATGTTTGGACCTGGAAACAGGGTTGATACATCACCACTTAACATGCAGATAGATTATCTCTTTTTTTTGTAATTGCAGCACTATTTTCACCCTTGCAGCCAAATTGTTTCACATCAAAGTAAGCATGTGAAGCTACAACAAAAGAGTGGGAGGTGGGGTCCAATGCCATGGAACTAACAGGGCAAAGGTTTAGGAATATCAGTTTGTGACTATTTCATAAACTGATTATGCAAAGCATAAAAAGCATTGCAGCCTGACAGTAGCCACACTTCGAGTATAGGATAGAAATCATGCAATATAACAATCTGTGAAACTATCAAGCAGTATGTAAAGGAACTTGATATAACGTCTGCATGATTTTATCCTGTATGTACCCTCTGCTAATTGGAACAACACTTTGGATGAACAGCATTACATTTATAACAATTATTATTATATTTACATTTATAACAACAATTTTTAAATTATTATTAATTTTTTTAAAAGATTTAATAATACCATGTTATGTTTCTTTCACATCATTCGTACGTAAATTAATGGTCACCAAAACTTGTACCTACAAGGGAATTTTGCTTGAGTCACAATTACATACAGAATGAAGAAGTAGAATAAAAGTCTTTAAATACCACACACATATAGTGAAACAGATGGCAGTTCATTGCGTTAAAGCTGAGCACGTTTTCGATGACCATCGGGAGTGCATGAACCTTACAGCAAGTACTGCAAAATTTTATATAAAACTTTTTAATGCTTTGTGGGTGTTGTTAATCCGTCCTATATTATAAACAGAAGACAGACAGAGGGATGGATGAATTAATATGAAGGCTGCAGTTTGAGGCTAAATGGTCAGCCTGATAGTAAATTTAGATCAACATTCAAAAATGAATGAATACAGGGTACAACGTGTATTAAAATTGGGATTTTAAATTATTGATGAAGTCTTCAATACACTAAGCATTGCGTGCCTTAAAGGTCTCCTAAAGTTACAGGTTGGGTTTTTGACTAGCACTGCCATACCAAATTATTCCAAGGTTTTTATGCACATTAACTATGTAATATCTACACATCTGGGTGTGTAACTGTTATATGTTAATATTATTCTGACATTAAGTCAGGGTTTTATTTGTCTGACTATAAATACTCTGCAGAATATATTTATCACGTTTTTATTCGTTGACAAAAGTGTTGATACATTTCATCATGGTTTTTGTCCTAGTGCATTTATTTTTTATGGAGTAATCGTCATGTTTTTGTCAGGAAATAAAAAGGTTGTTCATGAACTATGATGGCCAATAGAATTTACACTCCTGGACTTGACATAAAGGCTAGCTAAAATTTAATTTCAGTTCATTTAAAACAGTTTGGTTAAAATGGGCTAAATTCCTGTAGTCATAGCTCTGTAGGCCCAGCCATCCTTTACACCTTCCGGGGCACACAGAGGGAAAAAGAAGCTTATTTTTTCCACAAATGTCAAGCCACTATTTAAAAAAAGAAAATAAAGTTAAAAAAAAATAAAAATCAATTATTTTTGGACAGCCTTGCTGTCAACAGCAAGCAATTGCCTGTCTTTGAACTGGAATCACTGGTCACTTGGAGCCATTTGAACACCCACTTCTGTCATGTATCCATGCTATCAAGAGACCATCGCTCCATTTGAAATAAATTATTTAGACGTTTTGGATTTTTGTCAGATTGTTGGATGAGAAGATCAATACTGCTCTCATACCTGTGTGTTAAGTATTGATCTGTGACCAGAATACCAATAGTTTACTTTAGCATAAAGAATGGAAAACGGAAAGCATGTAATCCCCACAGAACAAGCTTTTTAATAGGTTTAACATGTGCAGGTGTAGGTGTAAATATTTGACCTGGTAAAAAAAAAGACACGCAAGTGGTATCAACCTTCTTGTTTGACATTTGAAAAAACAAATAAGGATTTTGTCCAATTTGTCTGTTCCTTTAAAAACGTGAAGCTTTCACCCTTTATCCTGCAGCAAAATTCAGTTTCTCATATATCAGGCCAGCAAGAGGCATAAAGCAAAACATCAGTCATAACTGAAGATCTAAATATATGCGATTTCCATGAGAAGCTGCTCCAGTGGCTCTTTGCTCTTTGGGACGGCATTACTTCCACTTCGTTTCCATCTGTTCCTCCCATTTACCTTACATTTTCATTCATGAATAGTGGCACGCGTGTTTAAGTGAAAACTTGTTTTGCAGGTTATATTCCACATTCGCGTGTAAAAATATCACGTGGCACATTGTAAAGTCAGGATAAAGTGTGCCTAATAAATCACTTGAGAGGAAAGGCACGCTTATGATTCACAGTTTTGAAACTATTCTTCCAATCAGTGCAGAGTAATGAGTTGTATTACCATAAAACAAGAGCTATTTGAAAAACTGCTGCTCTGCCAGGTATAATGGGGAAAACTCGGCATGATGTTATGTAAATGAGGCAACAGCATGAATACTTACTTATGATCAAGGCACAAACGGGTGACATATAAAATTAGAAAAAGCTGAACATTGTTTTCTAAGTTGGTGTCTTAAAAGTGAAGCTGCCTCTGGTTTACTTTTCAAGTGTGGGGTTTCTCTTCTTAGACAGATGTAATATAAACTTTTAGGTGGAGCTATATTTTTAGAACTGATCCTGTTATAGTTGAACCCACATTAAAGATTCTCAAATGTGAATTTTGCTGCTTTTAAATGACTGCACGTAAAAGGTTTCAAGGTTTTCACCTTCTACTAAGGCAATGAAGATATCATTAGCTGAGAATTTCTGATTTAATGACCACATATTCATTGAGAAAGCAGCAGTTTTAGTATTCAGCTGGCTCATGGCGATTTCACGTCAAACACAAACGGAGGTTTTGCCTAACATAATTACAGCTGCATTAAAACCCAAATATTTGGCCCCTAAAAACCAACAGTAATAAGAGGAGCACAACTGATAGCTGGAATTATGTTACAGTAACATACAGCCTGTGCAAAAGTTATGAGCTACCCTTCATTTCTTTATATTTTGGTTCCAATGAGCCAGACTTTCTTGTAATTATTTAAAATGCGTCTTTAACACCAGTTCTCCAGAGTTTCTGATGGTCTTTCAAAGTTTTTCTTGTTTTCTTTTTCACTGATTTTAATTGCATCTTTAAGAACTTTGTTACTAGTCATAAAGAAGATTCCCAAAGAGCTAAAAGCTAACTTTACTATCACTTGGCATATTTTGCCATGGTTTGTGGGTGGCTGTAGCTCAGGTGGCAGAGCAGGTCAGCCACTAATCAGAAGGTCGGTGGTTCGATCCCAGGCTGGCTGCATGCCAAATATCCTTGGGCAAGATACTAACCCCATGTTTGCCTACTGGTGGTGGTCAGAGGGCCCGGTGGCGCCTGTGTCTGGCAGCCTCGCCTCTGTCAGTGCGTCCCAGGGCAGCTGTGGCTACAATGTAGCTGCCATCACCAGTGTGTGAATGACTGAATGTCCTTAAGGTCCTTAAGGACTAGAAAAGCGCTATACAAATGCAGGCCATTTACCATTTATGCAATGCGGCCTTAAGAAATGTGACAAGTGGAGGATAAAAGAAGAAGTGGAAGGCCTAAAAAGCAGACTCTATAGAATACCTGAGAAATGCATCTGAAATCAGCTGATCCATCTACGGTTAACTGAAGCCTCATCAGAAATGGTCTCAGTGGAATGGTGGCTATCAAGAAGCCAATCTTAAAGAAGGGAAACAGGGAAAAAAGGCTGAGGTATGAACATTATACATGAACTGGAATGAAAATCAGTGACAGCAGGTCTGATGGAGTGATGAATTCAAATTTGAAAGTGCTGGTTCAAATTAGCATCAGCATATAAATTAAAGAGGAGATCAGGAGAAAAATATAAACAGTGAGTGTCTATAGCCATCTGTAAAACACAGTGGAGGCTCTGTCATGTTTTGGGCTCCATGTCAGTCAGTGCTGTTGGAGATCTCTGTCAAAACACAAAAAAGTACCATCAGGTTTCGAACCCCTATGAAATACCATCTGGAAATGATCTAATTATCAACAGCTTCATTTTTCAGCATGATAATGATCCCAAACACACTGCCAAGCCTGGCAGTGCTTGGCAGTGTGTTTGGGAACCACACCTGGATAGAAAAACACACAAAGCAGTGTGGGATCATGTTGACAGAGAACTGAACAAAAGGCAGAAACATCCAAAGAAGAGCTTTGAATGTTCTTCAAGAAGCCTGAAGAACTATTCCTGAAGATGACTTAAAGAAATGATGAGAAAGCTGCCTGTTCAGAAAGCCAGAGTTCAGGCTGCGTTGAAGAATAAGAAGGTCATACTAAACAATCTAAGGAGCTTGAAAAGAAAAGCGACTGGACTTCTATAGTTTTTTGAAGATGTTTCACCTGTTGTGGAAGTTTTCCACTTAAATAAAGCCTGCAGACGAGCGGTGAGCGGTAGCTAACATTCTTTAATCCAAGCACACAAAGACAACATACAAACAAGCTTGTGGAGCCCCCATGGCCGCGGGACAGACGGTCAGCAGAGTCTCCCTGAGCCTAGCATGGCTCTCAGTTAAATACCTTCTCCAGGAACAAAGGCAGTACACAGCTGTTTCACACCTTAAGGTTCACACTCCCTTGCTACTTCCCAGAGTCCTCGAAGAGACAAAAGACTGGTCCTCTGGAGTTCCTGTTTCCCCCCAACATCTTTGCTACACCCCCTACCATTTGTCTTACAGTATGAGTGTCAGACATGTTAATACAATAAAATAATGTCATTAATATCTAGGTGAAAGAAATTCCTATACAATCCCACCCTTTGATTCTAAAATCAAGAATCACATTAAAACCAGAATTTCTTTTCTGACATTCTGTATATCACATCAACATTATTGTACACTTAAAGGAGTTTCACACTGTGTATCCTCACTTCACTGTTCTCCCACCACCCTTTGTTCATCTTTAATCTTCCCCACAATCTAAGCTCTCACATGCAAATGGAAACAACAATGATACAGAGGAAAGGTCTTCTCCAGAGTGTCAAAGTACTTTGCATGGCAAAGTGAAACAGCATTAGGTGGTCAGTCTCTGTCACAGTTATGGCTCCTGGTGTCTGTGCCATTTACAGAGTCATAATTCCAATGCTGGTCTTCCTTGCGCTGTCACTTTTGGAGCTTAGCACGCTCTCTCCATCCCTCGATTTCTGTTCCAACGCAGCTGTAGATTTAAGGCAGAGCACGTCGTACACCTTAGTTGTCTTCCTCAGCGTCAACGGCGAAACTCTTTCATTTTATTTTTAAGATTTTGCTGTTCAAAATCTCCTCATGACAATCCTTTGGAAGCCCACTGTCGTTTGTCTGTTGTCCTGCAGATGGTCCCTGCTTCTCAGTGGTCCTCTTGAAGCGTTGTCTCCCAGGCATGGTCTGCATCTGCGCCTCAGTCAATCCTTCCACATCCCTCATGTCATGGTTCCTGCAATTTAAAAATGAAAACTTCCCCGGAAAAAACCCTCTTTTGCCCTATGTCAGCTTATCACCATTAGACATACACAATAAAGTTGTGCATTGTCTCTTAAAAATTCTCAGGGCTTCTCCCCTGAAGTAGCTTTACTCCAGGCCCTGTCGTAAGAAAAAACATTAGCCAGTGGTGTGTCCTGCTGTAAATCATGTGATTAGATCATATGATTAGCCCTCTGCTGTGGAAAAAGTGATATAGATGTTAGCGCAGCGCGTCTGTATGCACACTTTCTCACAGTGACCTCTGCACTGTAAACAATACAAGGTCATGAATAACACACCCCTGGTAAATTCACAAAGACACAGAAAGTGGCAATTAAAAGGTTAAGTCAGCACGGCTCAAAAGCCCATGCAACCCGTTGCTGTCACCTTTCTGCTCCTGTAAAAAGAAACATACATACATCCACCCTTTTGTCTCTCTGGGTGGAGGTGCAATCTTGCATACTGGTGTCAACTTAGTCAAAGCTTTTGTCAGTCCAGTCAGTCCCCATTTTTATTTGCTGATAGCAGAACCTCTTGTGTCGCAATAAGTTTCTACTGCCAGCAATGACGTCATTTCAAAAAAGGAAAAAAAGAATTTAGACTGGATTACCTCGCTGAATCCTTTTTGCCAGGGACTTGTTTTCTGATTGTCCCAAATAAGTGGCTTTCTCCTGAGCCCATTTTAATTTTGGAGAAGCTCACTTGCGATTGATCAACATGTTGTGTAGCGCTTTCGATTCCGATCTTGCAGGCCTGCTTGAAAAAGAGAAAATTGCCAAACAAAAATCTCAGTGCACTGTTAAAAATCAAAAAATATGAAGGCCTCTTTTAGAAGTTGTCTAAGCGTACTCTCTTAGAATGATAGATCAAAACAACTAATTGGCAGGTTCAAAGTGGTACCAAAAGAAAATGCATCAGCCAAGTAAATCCCCAAAACTTTCATCCACCAGTCACACACACCTCACACAACAGCAATATTCTATTAGAAAATGAGTTTTTGTTTTCCCCATGTACCCAGATGTGTGTCACGATAAGACCTCCCTCACACATCAGAAACCAGAAACTCAATAATCTATTAGTCCCCACTCATCTGACCCTCCCGCAGCATTCTGTTCACCCCTGATTCAATCATCCTTCCCCAAAAATAACACTAGTTCACTAGTCTATGTATCACTGCTTAACCCACTAAGTGAACCGGACAAGATGACGGTAACAGAAATGCTTAAAATGCTATTTGGTCTTCATGAGCTTCATTGCATGTGTGTTTGTGTTAGTAGGATTAATGCATTTTTCTGTTTGTGTAATTTTTGTGTACCTCTCCTCTTTGCGGTGCTCCAGACACTTTTCAATTCTCCACGCAAGGCAGTCGTTTTTTCCTTCCCAGTTTCCTAAACCCAAATTTTATTCCCACACTACAACAGCCTTCCTCCATGTTGTCCCCTGCTCCTTCGACTGTGGTCTCATCTCATCTCTCCCCCTTGCAGCAGTCCAGTGAGAGTCAGTTGTCTTTCAGCTTTGTCCTGTGTTTTCCACTGTCTCATTTTGCCATTTTTGCGCCAAAAGTGGCAAATGTCCAACTCAAGCAGTCTTTTCAAAAGTCCATTCACACACAGTGAAGGTGCAGCTCCTTGGAAATGCACATCCATCCATCCAGTCATGATGATGCCATTTTTCTCCTTGCTGTCGCTGTCTTGCACAGCTGTTGCTGCTGGACCTTTTCTTCACTGCTCAGGATGCTGCTGTGAGCTCTCGAAATCCATCTCGTTGTTCTGGAACTGCATTTCTTGTCTTCAGGGAGAGATTCTTGGAGCTTGTGTTCTCAGGGTGACAAACACGTGGAAGTTAAGCTGTAAAACAATTCAGCCAAAACTTGGCTTGAGTGTTTCTAATGGTGTTAACCTATAATTTTCTTCCGACTGCTGCACGTGGAAAATTGATCCGGGTCTGCTCTTCACCTGCAAGTGACACACTGAGACATTTTGATCATTCTTCTCATTGCTTAAAACAACACATCTCCCCTCTCTGGTTCTGAATTCCCCTTTCTTAAAAACCCAGAGAGATTGTTGTTGTTCTACATTGAAAAACACCAAACCCTCTTCCTATTTTTTTTGTTTATTTTGTCAACAATTCTGCTAAAAATAATTTTTCGTGTGTGTCCACCCTAGGGGAGCTGGTGGCCTGCAGTACCACCTTCTCCCTCTAGTTGGAAACAACTGTTACACACATTTCTACACTCCTCTCTTTTTTTTTTTTTTTTTGTTCCCCATTTTCAACATTTTGAAACCCCGTTTCTCACTGTTTTTACACACACATCAACGTTTCCCACACAACCATTCTCTGCAATCTTACACACTACACATTTACTCAATTCTTACCACAGTCACGTATTGAGTTTTGTCTCTGGCCGCCTGGTGGAACGTCTGCCGATCTACTGGATCTAGATCCCATTTTACTACACGAGGCGTCCCCCGTGAGGTCCTTGCCTTCTACGGACCAAGGAACGAACACCGCCACTCCGTGCACTATAGTACACGGAAATGGATTCCGACAGTGTACCCGGACCGCCGTTCCTGTGACGTACTTGGACCGAACACAGGTCTGGGCCGGCTTCTCCCCAACAGCGCGCTCGAGCCAATGTCCTTGTGATGGACCGTACCCAACACAAGCCTGGGGCCTCAAACCACCAGGTTTTCCTCCCGGAGACTCGAACTCCGGGGTCGGCCAGCGTTCCCCCCCTCGGCCAGACAAAAAACTCCTCATAACTGTATACAAGTTAGCTACAACTCACCCATCTGCAGAAGTCCCCTCAAAATCGATGATCTCGGTGGTGACTGAAACACACGGCTCCGTGACTCCTCCATTTCCTTTGCTTCAACAGCTGGTAGGACAAAGGTACACAGCAAATTCAAAAGTGTTAAATGTTTTGGTGTTAGTAGTCTTAGAGTTAATTTTACTCTAAGTAGAGTCACATGCTTTTAATGTAACTCTGAGGTGTAAAATGATAGTAGTTAAAATCGAGTGTTAAAAATGAGTGTTTCTATTTCAAATCTGGAGGTGTTACAATGGAAACATTAACTCTTGACCTCTTAACTCTGAACTCCTACAGGGGCTATGACACCAATAGAGTAAATTCACAGACTCCGCCCCCAGCACGGCTCCAATCGAAGCTGAAGTGAAGCCGTTTCAGAACATTTTGCTCTACATATTTGAGTTGTTTGCCATGCTTGGTAAGTCATGTTTTCAAAGATTGTTTCAATTATTATTATTAGCTTTTACTTCTGTGGCTCTTTGGAGTTGAGACAAAGCTGTGTGAAAGGCATTAGCCGTGTTGCTCGCTGATAGCACCGCTCGCTGTTTTAGCTAGCTGAAAGGTATTGTTTTCGGCAAATACCACAGCCTTGAAAAAAAGCTTGCATGTGAATTTTCGGTTAAATTTTTTGGTCAAATACACCTAAAACAATGTCTAGAATGTGAAATGTTGATATAATGGTGCTACTTGAAGCCTGAAAACGATCTCCCATAAAAAACGAGCAAACAGCAGTAGCAGATGTCCCGAGTCCCGACTGAGTTCTACATTAGCATTTAGATTCCTCCATAGTTTTGTGCACACGGTTTAGGTAAAAATGAAAAAGGTTGAGGTTTTACATTTAGTTCAGTACTACCTGTTGCCTGTGTCCTTATCTTTTGGGAAAATACTTTACACAAGTAATGTCTCAAAAAGGATTCCTTTTTTTTTTTTTTTTTTTTTTTTTTTTTACTGTGCTGCAATTGATTTGTGCCATTAATTAGTGTCAACTAATTTTTATTCAATCTCCACATAGGATATGCTTGTGAAGATGGAATATGGGGGAGAGCAGAAGTGCGTTGAAGTTCCACAAAGTGATGACTGAAGGACATGCATATTGTATTTTGTATTTATTGAAATAAGTGATGAGAATGCTGTTATTTGCATTTACCAGCTCACCTATGTCAGACCTTTTGATAAACGAAATTCTAATGAAAGTGAGAACATGTACACTGTTACATCTTTCAGAAAATGTTTTGAAATTGTGGTGCACAGTTCAGAATAAATGTTTTTCAAAAACCATTGCGTCTTTTTAGTAAATGTTTATTTCCAAAATAAATTTCTAGAAGTTCAGAACAGTAAAATTCCCGCTTTTTAGAATTAATTAGAAGATAACTCTTACGTAGTTAAACTAAAATACTCTTTGAGAGTTAATATATAAACTCTTAACACCAAGTGTTAAATTATCAACTCCAGAGAGATTTGGTGTTTAACACTAAATCAGAGTTAACATACCAACTCTCCAAAAAGAGTTAAATTAACACTCTCTGGTGTGGACCCATATAGACACTTTAAAAGTGTTGAAATCAAATCTGACAGTGTTAATTTGGACATGCTGGATTTGCTGTGTACCTTTTCCCTCAGGGGTGATCAGCCCGTCCACGGAACCGTTGTTCAGCGACCACACGGACCACCCTGCTCACAGCACCATTTTGTTGTGGAAGTTTTCCACTTAAATAAAGCCTGCAGACGAGCGGTGAGCGGTAGCTAACATTCTTTAATCCAAGCACACAAAGACAACATACAAACAAGCTTGTGGAGCCCCCATGGCCGCGGGACAGACGGTCAGCAGAGTTCTCTCTGAGCCTAGCATGGCTCTCAGTTAAATACCTTCTCCGGGAACAAAGGCAGTACACAGCTGTTTCACACCTTAAGGTTCACACTCCCTTGCTACTTCCCAGAGTCCTCGAAGAGACAAAAGACTGGTCCTCTGGAGTTCCTGTTTCCCCCCAACATCCTTGCTACACCCCCTACCATTTGTCTTACAGTATGAGTGTCAGACATGTTAATACAATAAGATAGAGATAGAGATAGCCTTTATTTGTCAGTTGCAGGTCTTTTGCCCACAACCGAGATGATAGACCTTGCCGACCGTACATACAATACACAAACATCACATTGGGGAGACAGGTCAGGCTAGGTAGCGAGGAAAAAAAACATCGAAATGTGTAACACAAAAGGATAATACAGGAATGCACAGATATCAACACACCACAGCACAATAAACACAGACAAGCAACATGGGAAAGAGTTCCAGTGTGTACATCTGATCTGGGACCGCTGCAATCTTTCGACTGCGCCTCCAACTGACCCGATGTCCACATCAGAGGGGAGGTAAGCGTTGGAGGTGGCGTTGGATCCGGGGTAGGGAGGGTGATGCGTCAGTGAGTGCTTATCAGTATCAGTATATGTATGTGTGTGCGTGTCGATAGTTCAGCTGAGACAGTGTCCTTCGCCCTGCCAGGCTAAGTAAACAGTCTTCCAGCCAACCCAGGTGGCCTTGCATGGAATGGGAAGGAACAGACTAAACACAGTCGTTATCAGGGTGTTTTTGTTCAGCTCCGGCCTTGTAGCTGGCGCCGAGAGGTATCCGGATGAGTGATGTTAATTTTTTACTTTAGTGCAACAGCTCATATGAATTTCAAAGCAGTTCTACAGTCCAACACTGGTCCCATTGGAGAGCCGCGAGCTTCGCCATACTTGCTTTCTGTGATGTTGTCATTTCTTGTGCTCAAGGAGCCGATTTCTGAGAACTCACGGCAGTGTGCCTCCCCGAGATGTCATCCAATTTTGCGCCCAGAGATGTTATTCCGGGCTAGCCCTTCCGAGATGTATCCAGTCTGCAGTCAGAGATCTTATTCTGAGTATTCACAGCAGCCGTAGCCTCTCCAAGATCTTATCTGTGCTGACTCAATGAGCCCATTTTGAGAAACTCACGCCTCTCCCATCGTTCCAATCCCAGCGGGCAGCCTTGTGGGGGTTTGAACAGCCGGTTCCGCTTTCTTAATTCTTCAATAAGTCAGGGCCAAGCCAGCTCCGATCCGCCAGAACCCTGTTACCATGGTTCCAAATAGGTAGATATCTTCAGCACTCAGGCTCACCCAAGCCCAAACTTCTCGTTGAGAAAGGGGTGTCAATTGCATTTAGGGACCAGTTGATCCAATCCATAATTCCATAATTCCTCTTTTAGGTTTTAGAGAACAGACTGTGAGAGAATGTTCCAGGGAAAGTACAAAAAACCCCACGAGACTAGACAAGGACATAAGCAGGGAAGATAAGGGAGAGGAGAAAAGTGCGTCCGCCTCCTCCGAGAGCCAAAGAAGTGAGCTCTCGGAGGAGAGCTCACATTACAAATAAAATAATGTCATTAATATCTAGGTGAAAGAAATTCCTATACACACCTCTCATCCGAGAAGCTTCTTCAGTTCTTCAGAAACAGAAGACAGATTGACTGAAAGAGGAGTGAAAGAAGCCATCTATGGCCACTGAGAATGATCATTCTTGAACAGAGGGGTTGTGTCTATAATCCAGTTTTGAGATCCCTTCGCAGACATCCTAATGCCCACTCACATCGTGTGTCAGTTGATCTCAATAAATCTCACAATTATTTCACCTGAAAGCTCTGCTGATAATGACCCACACCCATTTTCACACTTTGGCTCATGTGATTACACAATAGTTGGTCAACAACCATCTTGAGGAACAACTCCTGTTGGGGTTAAAATCTAGGACTCTCCACCAATTGGTCTCAGAACTGAAGAAGCTTCTCGGATGAGAGGTGAAACGACTTTAAGAAACCAGTCGCTTTTCATTTCAAGCTCCTTAGATTACCATGACCAGGATGATTGAGAACCTACACAAACATAACATCAGGGGCGATTTTAGCCCATTTTGGGGGGTGCTGAATGAATCAAAACACCCCCAAAGATTTCTTCCTTTTTTTGACAATATTTGCTGTTTGTGTGACACACTACTAAAAATATAAAAAGCATTCAGTACTTGGTTAAGACGTAAGATTTTAACAACAAAAGTATAGATAACCCCCCTCCCCCATCCCAAAATGGTTTGTTCCAGCTCTCCCCTACTCTAGCTCTAGCGCTCTTGCTGCCAGAGCGATAGTGGCTTAGACTCAGCAGAGCAGAGGTGTAAGTGCCTGGCTTAAAACAGGACATATTAGCTGCATTTAACCTTCAGTTACTCTTTATATAGTTAGGTAGGAGTCAGACCATGTTTCTTTTTAGCTGAAAAAATTACACCAGGTAACCTGCAGTGTTGAAAACGTGTTTTCCCACGATGTTTGCTACTCTACAATCCGTCGTGCTCTGTAGTCACACACACACAACACCTGTTGTGTGTGTGTGTGTGTGTGTGTGTGTGTGTGTGTGTGTGTGTGTACAGAGAGACAGCCAGGTTCATAATGGATATAAGGAGGTGTTTTCAGAAAAAGGAGCCACATTCAGGTAAAAGTGTAAAATCAAATGATCCGTCAATCAAGAATAATGTTGGATCAGTGTTTCAATGTTTATATCTTTTATTAGATGTTCATGTGGTTTGGTTATTTGCCTTTTGGTTGAAGGACTTTTTGTTAGTGATCTTAATAGTTTTTGTTTTTCATATTAATGCAAATTTTCATCTAATTGAATACAATCTATTTGTGTATGATTGTCAGGCCATAGAGGGAGAGAGGAAAGAGGGGAATGTGAGGAGAAAGTACAAGGTCAGGAAGAACCAGGTAAGAAAACAGACAGGAAACAGTGACAGGCACAACAGAAACTGTTAAACTGACAAAAAAAATTTATTCATACAGTCTGGAAGTTGTGTTCTCCCTATATTAAAGCTGTTATACAGAATCTGCAAAACAAACTGGGTTGAAACATTTTTGACCCTCTTTAACAACATTCCAACATAACATTATCATTGATCGGGGAGATTAAAATTAATGATATATTTTTATGTGGTTCAGCCACAACTCTACTAAAACCTCAGCCAGTAATAGGTAGGCCAACTTTTGGACCATCTAGTTGTCTGTATGTCTGCTGCATTACATACATCACATTTGCACACTATCAGAAAGTGCCAAACAGCCCTGGTGGAGTGAGGAGCTGTAAAGAGAAGCAGATGCTCTGTTTATATTCTAAAAATGTTTTAAGCTTGTTTCAAAGATTCTGTACTGCAGCTTTAAATGTCTTCCAAGAGCACACATACACTTCGTATATACGTTTCTTGTTTGTTTGTTTTCTATTTTTTACCCTAATTTTAAAGTGCAAGTGAAGACATTCCAATATGTTGTTTAGGAAATATTTATATGGTTTGTATCAGATGTAAGGAACATTGTGATTGTTTGAGCATTTGTTGGGTAAATACTGTAGCTACAACCTTCAAGCAGTTAGTGTTGAATAAAAACCAAAAAATGTGGCTAAACTTAGTCCGACTATGTCCAAAGACAAGAAAATCTGTCTACCACCACAATTAGCACATCACTTATGCAGCATGCCTTTTTTAAATGGGCAGAGCTCATATAATTCTTGGCAAAGAAGTAAATGAGCATATTTCACAGTTTGGAGCAGCGGCTTAATATGAGGTCTTAAAGTTTCGACAAAGGCCAGTAAGTGAGCCATGAGTTTTTTATGGTTACTGCTTTTGGTAAGATTTTTATTCATTTTTTAAATTAGTCTTGAAAACTAATACAAATGACTCTGGAGCCTGCTTTATTTATTGTTTGATCGACTAAACAATTTTCACATTGTTTTGTTTGATACAAATTAATATTTATCACAGCCAAATTATTCATTGTGGCTGTTTTTATTATATTTAACAAAATGTGTCTTATTCACTGATATTCAGAAATAAAGCAAAAGCACTGTCAGGGAGAGGTGTATACACTAATGTGATACTTGATTTGTTAAAGTTATTCAGCTCCTTCTTCAGAAATATCTAATGAGTCAATCACACGTGTAGGAAAATCCAGTCGTACCAGTTGTCTGGGTGAAATCACCTTGTTGATGCTGGAGGCCAGACTGCTTACAGCTGATAGAAAATGCAGCAGTTTCTCAAAGAACCATTTGTTACAGTCATGTATGCAGAAGCGCATCTCTGTTGAACCTTGAAGCAGATGGGCTACAGCAGCATAAGACTATACCAGGCACCACTCCTGTCAGTGAAGAAGAGGAACCTCAGGCTACAGTTCACACGGGCTCACCAAAATTAGACAAAGGAAGATTCAAAAAATCTTGCCTGGTTTGATGACTCTTGATTTCTGCTGCAACATTCAGATGGTAGGGTCAGAATTTGGTATACAGTATGAACACATGACTCCATCTTGCCTTGCCTATTAACAGTTCAGGCTGGTGTTGGTATGCAAGGGTGTGGGAGATATTTTCTTGGCACACTTTGGGCTCCTTAGTATCAACTGAGCATTGTTTAAACACCACAGTGCCTGAGTTTTGTCCATCCCTTTATGACCACAGTGCGCCTTTCTTCTAAAGGCTGCTTCCAGCAGGATAACAGCGAGTTCACCACTGTACTCAGACGGCCTCACCAGTCCAGTAGAGCACCTGTAGGATATAGGAGATTTACATCATGGATGTGCATTCGAAAAATCTGCAGTAATTGTTTGATGCTGTCATGTTAATATGGACCAAAATCTCTGAGGAATGTTTCCAGCATCTTGTCAAATGTATGTCATAAATAATTAAAGCAGCTCTGAAGGAAAAAGGAGTCCAACCCAGTTCTAGCAAGTATTAGCAAGGTAATGGGTTGAACTAATAACGTACTGAGCCTGTACGACCTACTTTCAGTTAAACGAAAATCAGGTAATGATTTGTAAAAAAAAAAAATTGCATTTAGTACTGTCTTGGAAAAAAGCTAAAATGACATTCTTATCACATCCTAGGATATAGTTAATGGCTCAAAAAGCAGTACACATAAATGGCTTTTATACAAACAAGGCAATTTTAGATTATGCAACTCACAGTGATCATATAAAAGCATATATGTACTTCACAGCTTGCCTGATGAAAGAAAATATGTGGGGGGAAAAAACACAAAGGCAGGATTTGAAATCTTCACCAGTACTGGAACTGCTGTTCCTCCTACATGCTGCATAATGTTGTCACCATTTGTGCTCTGATGTCTTGCTTTAGGGCAGGTGAGGATTCTCAGGAGGCAAAAATCCACCTCCACGTCTAACTTATCAAACTCTGCTGTCATAGCTCTCCATTTGCAGTAAAGTTTACTCTACATTCTGGTGTTGTTAGTGCTTTTTGCCTTGTAATCCAGGCTTTGGTAGTGCTTGGAAGCAACATCCAGCCTTAAATGACCAAGACCTATCTTGTGCTTTTCCAAACAAAGCACTTGTCTCTCATTAATCCATTCAAACACTGACCTTGTCTCTGAGCATTTATATATATTACTGCATCAAGCTAGAAAGGACAGCCTACTCAAGAAGAGCTTGACCAGTTAAATCTAAAAATAATATGACTCATTATAATATATGTCTACAAAGCCTTCTCTCCCATGAAGGATCTCTATTGTCTGTTTTCACTCATCTTATAATTTGATTCAACAAACAAAAAGTTCATCGTGTGCATGCTCCAGCAATGCCACAAACATCTTGTAGAATGTGATGAATTGCTGAAGATTAAACTACCAAACAGAATACAAAGTATTACAAATGAGCTCAACCTTAAACATCAGCAGTGGTAAAATCCAACATAATGCATGAGTAATATTACCCCATAAACAACATATATAACCGCAGCCCACTGACAGGGAACCGTTTTTCTGTAGTATTACTACTTTTACTTTGGATACTGTATGTAAAACTTGGTTCATCAACTCTGCTTACCTTTCTGTAAAAGTCACTGCACACCGCTGTTACAGTCATTTGTCTTAATTGATGATAAATTTAACAGCTGCTCGGATTATTTTTTACAGATAAACAGGGTTTTTTTTGCAATCCCAAATCCACTTGATGTTTTGACTCGTGTATGCAGAGCAAAGAGCGCAAAAGGGGCTGACTGAAGTAAAGCATACACTGGAGGGTGTGCTGAGTAAGACACGTACCCCTTGCCTTTCAGTAGCCAGATGCATGGTGGAACAGTTAACAAATGGATGGACGCTTCACCAAGAAAATTAGATCCTTTTCTGGATAGTGCGCCCGATTTCCAGTTCCAGGATTTTCTGTGCCGGCCATGAAGACAGCAATCATTGTGGGCATGAGGAAGAGAGCTGACTGAACATTAAACCATGTAATTAATGGACAACCTCAACATCTCGGGTCCACAACCACCAAAACAATAATTCAATTCAATTCAATTTTATTTATATAGCGCCAAATCACAACAAAAGTCGCCTCAAGGCGCTTCATAGATACAGAGAAAAACCCAACAATCATATGACCCCCTATGAGCAGCACTTTGGCGACAGTGGGAAGGAAAAACTCCCTTTTAACAGGAAGAAACCTCCAACAGAACCAGGCTCAGGGAGGGGCGGCCATCTGCTGCGACCGGTTGGGGTGAGAGAAGGAAGACAGGATAAAAGACATGCTGTGGAAGAGAGACAGAGATTAATAACAGATATGATTCAATACAGAGAGGTCTGTTAATACATAGTGAGTGAGAAAGGTGACTGGAAAGGAAAAACTCAATGCATCATGGGAATCCCCGGCAGCCTACATCTATTGCAGCATAACTAAGGGAGGATTCAGGGTCACCTGGTCCAGCCCTAACTATATGCTTTAGCAAAAAGGAAAGTTTTAAGCCTAATCTTAAAAGTAGAGATAGTGTCTGTCTCCTGAATCCAAACTGGAAGCTGGTTCCACAGAAGAGGGGCCTGAAAACTGAAGGCTCTCCCTCCCATTCTACTTTTAAATACTCTAGGAACAACAAGTAGGCCTGCAGAGCGGGAGCGAAGTGCCCTAATAGGGTGATATGGTACTACAAGGTCATTAAGATAAGATGGGGCCTGATTATTTAAGACCTTGTATGTGAGGAGCAGGATTTTGAATTCAATTCTGTATTTAACAGGAAGCCAATGACAGTGACAGTATTTCAGTGGTAGCATCCAACGTACAGCGGCTGACATTTTCTTGGTGAAGATGCACTGTCTAACAAAATAACTTGGTGGGCTGCACAAGCGCCTTGAGGCGACATTTGTTGTGATTTGGCGCTATATAAATAAAATTGAATTGAATTGAATTGAATGTGTAGCAAAATTCAAATAAGTGGACAATTTAGCTTTAAAGGGTTCCACTAAATCACCTAGCTGGCTCATTTTTTAACTACATCTTGTTTTTTGGTTTTCTTTGCAATGATTTATAGTCATATGTCTAGATAATTGTTTTAAATGGTTTCTAATTTAAAAACACCACCTACCCCCCGACCCATCCATCCCATATAGTCTTTCTTTGCTGGCTTTGCCCCTGATTGTGCAGCTGCTGGGATGGGCTGATACAGCGGAGGAGAGACACTTTTACATGGAAAGATCAATCCTAACCTGATCGCCATTCACTGCATCAATCACAAGTTAGAACTTGTGGTCCAAGTGGGGTAAAAAAGGACGACGTGCTGCATATGACCCCTCCACAGGAAAGCCGAAAAAAAAGGGAAGAGCTTCCCCATCAAAGCAGATCGGCTTTGTGTGTAGCAGTCGATTTCTACTTCAGTAAAGCTGGACAGATATTCACAGATTCGAACTTTAGTTACAAAAGTGCCGTACTATTTATTCATCCAGTTTTCTGGCTGATAGCACTTTGTTGGATTTTGAGATAACTTCTTGTTAAATATTGAAGTTGGGATGTCTGGCCAAATGGCACTATGTGAAGAAGGGATTTATTTCTGCCATGTTAAAACAGCCTTTAACCTTTGACCCCCATGTGATTGCATCCTTCTGCAAGAGGAAAGGACAAACCATGAGACTGTGGATATTTCTCATATTAATTAAAAGCATTTAAGAGCATTTAAATGTTACTGCAAATGCAGTCGTTACATTTAATATCTGAACGTATTTAGCTGAAGCTTACTCAGCAGACTTTACGTAGTCAGGAGCAATAAATAAGAAATAAAATAAGAGACTTCATTGTCTATATTTATTGGATGTTAAAAGTGGCAAGGAAATATATGAGGGTGGTGCAGGACATATAAGAGAAAAATGACTCAGTGGTGAGGTGGTGGGTGGGAGTGACAGATGGTGGGGGTGGGATTACTGCATAGCCATGAAAAGAAGGGTAACAGAAATTGGACTTTACCCATCTAGAGTTTGGTAAAGTCAGTAAAAGGGATGTGCCATCTCATGCCCAAAGAAACTGTCACAAGCCGAACAGGCAACGAAGGGAAAAATTCTGAAGAGAGCATCATTTTTTTTTCATTTTAACAGGAATGACCCTGCTAAATTTGGCACACAGATATGAGAACGCATTGGATGATTTTATTATTGGCTGAATGTTGACTGCAAATGTGATTTACGGAGCCAAATTACAAACAATGTTAAGAAAGTTAACTTCAACTTTTCCTCCAATAGTAATGATGAAAAACTACAACTACTAATATGGGTGCGTGTGAGTAAATTGTAAATTGGATTGTAAGATGTAAGTGATCTCTTTAAAAAGAGATCAAAGGGGAAATTGTGAGATTATTATACTATCTTATGCCACCTTATACTTCTAATCAAAGAATTGTTGAATCATTATACGGCTATAGGCCACATTATACCTTCGATTAAAGATTGTGAAATAATTACACTGTTTTATGATGCATTATACTGCTGATTTATAAGAAATACTGTTTTCAGAGAATCATGGCCTTATTTGTCTGATTAGAAAGAACAGAATATATCGCACAGGAAGCTCACTGAGAGAGAAAGAATGTGGATGTTTAGGTTTTATGACTTTGGAGGGGTGCTGAAGCTATAAGTATGTGAGAAACAGTCAGACACTTCGACATCTGGCAGACACCCTTCTGTCCACATCTCCCGTCTGGCCATTTATGCTCAAAGTGTTGTATGGAATAAAGAGATTGTTGATTGAGCATTTATACACCGAGTGTTGTTCTTCCTTCAGCCCAAAGATCAAAGAATTGGGATATTTAACAACACCCAGGAGGAGATGTATCAATACGGCTGCTTGAAATAATTCTGAATTCACATTGCTTACATGCAAAATAACCTTAGAGGGGAAAAACATTTTTAGAGGTGTTAAGAGGCTTATCCGAGTTGACAGAAGTGACCTTTATTAAGCCACAGGTTTCTTTACACTACGCACTACTGCTTCTGGAGATACGTGTCACAGGAAGATGACACAAATACTGCAGTTTTGACAAAGGAGTCCGGCGTCCTAGGCTGGTATAAGATTACATTTTTAAACATTTTCAACACAGACAACTTAACACTCCTTTAATATCAGACAGCCGCTGTTATTATTTTTGATGTGTTTCTTATATTTTGACGTGATAGCCTTGAAAATGTATCCAGTTTAAACATCTCAATAAGTCATCTGTGAGACATTTCTAAAAGGTACTTTTTTGTATTATTATTATTTCTGATGTTATTTTTAAACACTGAGATCAAACCGTAAAGATAAGTCATCAATCAAATTGTCAAATGTGAGAAAAAGCAAAAAAAAAAAAAAAAAAAGATGTTCAACCGAGACTGGAAATGTGGAGATGTGGAAAAGCAATGCAAAGTCAATATTCACTTAAAACATATTATATGAAGGTACTGGCTTTGAAGTGGAGAAGAAAATGGTTTATTTGACAGCAGGGGGTGGTGAATCATTAGTCACTTTTTGGAGCAAATAGGACTGGGGACAACCTGGGGGTAAGTCCCCAGTGAGGAAGTCCCCCTAGGAGCAAGATAGCTTCCAAGCGTTTTTTTCTCTTTGCATTTTCACTGCCAACAGGAACACTGGAGAGGTGGAAAAAGCCAGACACAAACTGGTAATGCAGCATCAGCTCTTGTTGTGAGCTATTATTTTTATCTAATCCTGTTTCAGACTCTCCATTTTCTCTCTGCATTGCTTCTCAGCATGTTGAGGGAAACTGGTAGCCTGCTAAGATTTCATATTTGTCAAAATTGTATTGTACTTTCTCTAGTTGGATACAACACTTTGGTTCTTTATTTTTTCAGTCATTCTGCTACAGATCTGTTCCAACTCGTTGGATCATTGTGCTGTCCTGACTGACTTTCAAATAGATGGTCTCACATTTGACTCTTTGGTCTACAGAGGAGTTCATGGTTGACTGAGTGCCTGCAAGGTGTCAAGGTCCCGTGGCTGCAAAACAAGACCAAGTCATCCACCTCCACCACCGTGCTCTTGTTGACAGTTAATATGAGGTGTTTGTGCTGATATGCTGTGTTTGGTTTTCTTTGTTTTGGTTTCATCTGTCCAGTGAACCTTGTTCCAGAAGTCTCGTGCCTTGTTCAGATGCAGCTTTGCAAGCCTAATTCAATTTCACCTGGCAACCCTTCCAAACAAACCTTGCTTGCTTGTCTTCTAATTTTGCTGTCACTAACTTCAACATCTAACATGCTAACTGAGGCCTGTTGAGTTTGATATGTAGCTCTTGGGTTTTTTGCAGTTTCTCTGGGCACTGCACGGTCTGACCTAAGCATCAATTTGCTGGGTTGTCCACTCCTGACATTGTGTTAAGGGCCACGTAAGCTCCACAGCAGCAAACTGCCAGAACTTCAGTAAAGGTTTTATAGATGTGCTCACACTTGATGGTGATCAGCTACCCTTATGTTCCCTCTTAATTCCAATCGAAGCAGTAAGGGTGCTTAATTTTTCAGACTTTCATTCGTGTAAAAACTCTTTTCCACTCATTTGTAGCATTTTTGGTACCATGTATCTTTGCATTTTATTTTTACGCTCATCCTCTTTTGTGTCACCCGTTATTTAATCCTAACACATCTTTTTTCAATATTTACAGAGGTTAATTGCTGCAATGTAAACATTCTTGCTGTTATTGTGAAATTTTGTCGGGCCACAAACAAATATCTGAGATGTAAGATCCAAACTCTGACATCTGAAGTGAAGTCGACTCTGTTTATCAGCTACTCGAGCCAAGCTTTGTAAGCAGCCAGCAGGTGCCTAAGAGTTGCCCAAGGCTTTCTCAGCCAACCAGCTTTCCTTGCCACTGCTGTACAGCAGAGCCAAAACACACATCTAACGACTGCAGCCAACACAAAAACTGAAGAGAGCACAATCTAAACTGAGAGTAAAATACATTTTGATAGGTAGCAGATTAATGGGATCCTTGACGTCATTTTTGTTTCCTGTGTCCTCTTTTAGCCGTCCTTTAGGATTATTATTACAATTTGTCTATACAGTAGGAATTTAATTAATTCACAGTCATACCCGCTGTGAGATAATCTCAGTAATCTCTTAGCAACATAAAGAATCTTAATTTCAGAAAGTCTGATTTGGCACAAAAAGTGAGATCATAAAAACCAAGTTATGGCAGCAACTCAAACCTGCAGTAGCTGTGAAAAATGAGCTGTAAGCTCCAGAACATGCTGGGACTCTTTCAGCACTGTGGGTGAGGCATGAATGTGATTCGCATTATGACCGTGTAATTACATCAGTTGCTTGTCAATAAAAAACTTACAGGAAATAAGTTTTGGTTGCTACCAGTTATCTCTGTGCCCAATTACCTGAAATTCACATTTTTCCACAGTCTGTTCCCTGAGGTCCAAGTCTCATTCATTTTTAATTGGACTTGTAAGTTGCACTCTTTCACTGAGTGCACAAAAATACCAGTAATTTTGCACCCGTATTCTTTGTTGTCCAATTAGAGCTGGCCACAACAAGCTTTAAAACCAAGATAAATTACTTCAATTAAAATGGTTCATAATTATTTTATTAATATTGGTGAATCTCCCCTTATGTTTGCTGTTGCAGATTAGGAAGACATAATCCTTTCAAGGAGCACACACTGACAGTAAAGTAGTAATCTGCTGTTCTCACCTGATACCTGCAAAGAAAGTTAGGATCAGAGGTCACGGTCAACTTGGCACTCATTTGGTGGTGTAAGGACACCACAGCCGAGCAGATATCAGCTCACAGAGAAGGCTGGAGTTGTGGTGAGAGGTCAAGGTCTCATCCTTCAGCCTGCTGCCAGAACTGGATGTAATTTATCACCACACAAAACTCTAATGTAACCAAGGTCTCCCTGTCTTTGAAAGAGCTTATGGGATCAGTGGGTGAATCACTGTAATAACCAAAGCTTCCATGTCATTCACAGTCTGCCTTGTTTGATGCAATTTTTATACCTATCCTAGGAGCATGGCACTACAGGGAAGAGCAATGTTGGGTTCAGACTGAAATATCTAAAAAGAAAAAAAAAATCTGTCAAAAGGTTTATAATTTCCACACAGTCCACCTTTCTGGGACTGTTAGTCTTCTAATTTTAAATTTTTTACTCTTGTGCCAGCATCAGGCTTACATTCACTATCATATGAATGCAATTGTCTAGCACTATCTTAATTTGTACCAAAAAAATGAATAACAGCCTGATAACATGCTGAACTAAACCCTAGACCAGGGGTCCCCAATCCCAGTCCACGAGGGCCAGTGTCCCTGCAGGTTTTAGATGTGTCCCTGATCCATCACAGCTGATGTAAATGGATAAATTACCTTCTCAACAATTCTTGAAGTTCTCCAGAGGCCTGGTAATGAACTAATCATTTGATTCAGGTGTGCTGACCAAGGGTGAGATCTAAAACCTGCAGGGACACCAACCCTCATGGACTGGGATTGGGGACCACTACCCTAGACAGAACAAAATAATATTAGTGCTGTCAGCATTAATCTCGTTAAAATGACGTTAACGCCATAACCACATTAATGCGGTAAATCTCCGTTAGCGAGTTATCGCGGCCTGCTCCATGCGCGTCAACGCATTAGCGCGGTTAGCTCGTTAACATGTTAGTGCCATCTAGCCCCACGCACCGGGGGACACCAGAAACAAAACTGTAGATGCAAATTTCCATTGATCTGGGGCTCTATGCTAAAATCTCACCCTGTGGGGTCAAAATGATCACAACAACGGTGAGCAAAAATCCCAGAACCACACAGGGGACCTAGTGAATGACCTGCAGAGAGCTGGGACCAAAGCAACAAAGACTACCATCAGTAACACACTATGCCGCCAGGGACTCAAATCCTGCAGTGCTAGACATGTCCCCCTGCTTAAGTCAGTACATGTCCGGGCCCGTCTGAAGTTTGCTAGAGAGCATTTGGATGATCCAGAAGAGGATTGGGAGAATGTCATATGGTCAGATGAAACCAAAATAGAACTTTTTGGTAAAAATTCTACTCTACTTGTGTTTGGAGGAGAAAGAATGCTGACTTGCATCCAAAGAACACCATTCCTACTGTGAAGCATGGGGGTGCAAACATCATGCTTTGGGGCTCTTTTTTTGCAAAGGGACCAGGAAGATTGATCCGTGTGAAGGAAAGAGTGAATGGGGCCATTCTGAGGGAAAACCTCCTTTCATCAGCAAGGGCAATGAAGATCAATCATGGCTGGGTCTTTCAGCATAGCAATGATCACAAACACATCGCCCAGGTAACGAAGGAGTGGCTTCATAAGAAGCATTTCAAGGTCCTGGAGTGACCTAGCCAGTCTCCAGATCTTGACCCCATAAAAAATCTTTGGAGGGAGTTGAAAGTCCGTGTTGCCCAGCAACAGCCCCAAAACATCACTGCTCTGGCCCTCCTGTCATGTTCGGATCAAATCTGACCGATTTACAACTTAAAGCACTCATAAATATTGTGTTTTACATCTGATTGCCTCAAAACCTTATGTCATGGCTATTCAACTACGAAGTTAGTTGGGCCAGATTTTCAAACCGAGGAATTTATCTGGGCCAGATATTTTTTTTGAAGCCAGTAAGCAGCAGATCATGATCAATTTCAAATCCACACAACTGTATTGAAAAACAAGTAATTTTTTTATTTCTTTTCCCCTGTAAATCTGGTGACCTCACAAATGCACACCAAAAGGTCCATTTAAAAAAAAGGGAGCTATAACTAAACTATTTTTTGCACATTTGAAATAATAATAATAATAACAAAAAACCATTTTGATAATTCCCTTTCAAATTAAAATAAATATTTCACTGACCACTCACTTTTCCTGCCATGGATGGAGCCCCATCCGTCACAAGTATACAGACACGCTTCATATCCAGACCACTTTCCTCAAAAAGAGCTGAAATCTTCTCAATCATTATTTCGCCAGCTGTGTGTCCTCTAACGGTAGTAAGCCGAGCAATTTCCCATCCAAAAAACGGACATATACACACAACTGTGCATTATCAGTTCTGTCTGTGATCTCCTGCTATAGACATTACATCAGTTTTCTTCAGGTCATCTAACAGCATTTCAAACTCGTCTGACGCCAGAACTTCAACTCTACGAATATTTGAACTGTCCTACAGGGGTACGTTTTTAATAGCAGATGTCACACTTACTTTAATTTTTTCATCACTTTTCACCGCATCCACCACGGCCAGCATGCAGTATTTCACTGTTTCAGAATCTGTGAAAGGCCTTTTCTTCTTCGCCAAGAAGCAAACACGAAGGGAAGCTGCTGCAGCTCTCTCTTGGGCTGTACAGGACCCTCACAATGGTAGTACAACTCCGGTTGTAAGATTATTAAACTCGGTAAAATAAATAAGTATTTGTCAGTCCAGGCAGGGTTGAACCGACAGTTTTCATTGTCAATTTTGCGCTTTTGGAGAGAGAAAGACGTGCTGTTGTCGCATCATATATTACGATGATTGTTTAATATGTTTACAGCATGGTGCATTGTGGGTTAAATATTGCTAGGCTACTAGGAGTGTTGCATTCACAGTCTACACTACGCTGTAGGAATTTTTAATTTTTTAATTTTTTTTTAAAATCAATTAATGAATAAATTTTTGCGTTTTCTCTGTGTTTCTGCCAGGACCACAGGCAGGGCCACTCGCAGGTTGCTTCTGGGCCGCATTTGGCCCACGGGCCGCCATTTGAATAGGCTTGCCTTATGTCATCCTCCACACTTGAACATAGAAAAGTGATGAGCACCTCTTTAATTGAATTTTGAGTGTTTTAATCAACTTTAGTGTTAGGTTACATATGTGGTGTTCCCGGTCAAATGTCATAGGAAATGAATGGGAATCCACCCCCTCCTTTGGCCCTGAATGGGCCACTGAATATCCACTGAATGACCCACTGAACCACCCATTGAACCACCCTCTGAACAGAATTTGGTGTTCCGTTCAGTGGGTGGTAAAAGCTGTTAATACTGACCGGTCAATTGTGACTGGAACACTAAAGTAAGGAGGTGAGGGTGCACACAACTGGAGGGCTAGAGGAGATCTGCATGGAGGAATAGGTCAAAATGCCAGCACATTGTGAAGACTTACAGAAAATTTTGACCTCTGTCATTGCCAACAAAGGGTGTATGTATTGAAATTAGCATTGAGATTATTTTCCACCATAATTTGCAAATAAATTCTTTATAAATCAGACAATGCAATTTTCTGGATGTTTTTTCTTATTTTGTCTCTCATAGTTGAGGTATACCTCAAAAAGGTATCATCTTTTTAAGTGGGAGAACTTGCACAATTGGTGGCTGACTAAAGGCTTTTTTGCTGAAATTGCTCTTTCCAATCTTTTGGTGAGTTGTGTAAATTATAACATCAGATTACTGTTCTTAGCTGACAAGAGTGGTGCTCAGTGTGAGCTTGTGCTGCTGTGTTCAGAGATGCTCCTATGCCTACCTTGTTTGTAACAAGCCTATTCGATTTCCTGTTACCTTACATTCAGCTCGAAGCAGTTTGGCCATTCTCCGCTGACCTTTGACATCAACAAGATCTCTTCACAGAAAACTACTGCTCATTCATAGCTGGACTGGCCATCAGGCATACCGGGCATTTGCCAGGTGGGCCGATGATTTTTTTGATTTTTTTTGTAACGGCATGAACAATGAGAGGTGGTGGATTGGCCAGATGCTGGCCGATGTGTAAAAATAACTCAGTTGTTTGGTGGTGGCTATGGCGGAGCTTCCACAGAGGCCAGCGGGTAGATGAGGGAAGGGGAGGCAGGAGGAGGAGAGACCTGAGGAGGCCGCCGGCCCAAGTGTCAGGTGAACTGAATTTCGGGTAAGAAGTTATGACCTGCAGTCTATCTGGGTCAGAAATAAACCAAGTTTAGGTGGAGTTTATTTTCGTTGTGCTGACTTTTCACAGTTAGAATAACTCGTACTGTGTACTAGCTACCATGACAGAGTTTCTGTACAGCTAGGCAGGTGCTATGATGTTACTGATTGTGAACTTTATTTTATTCATAAGGTTAGTTAGTAGAGTTGCCAACCGTTCCGTAAAAAACGGAATTGTCCCTCATTCAGAGACAATATTACGCGTTTGAGCTGAAAAGGAACACAGTTTGTCCCGTACTTCAGCTACAATGGAAAAGGACACAAAGCTGGAGTTATTCTGTCGTTACGCTGTCAGCTGCCTCTTCTTCTCTCATTCTCTCTCTCCTGTTCCTACTTCAATCATGAAACTGATCAATGATCAGCTGATCGGCTTTTCTCTCTTGTTTGTTTATCTCCCACTTTGCGCCAGAAAGAGGAAACCAGTGGATGTCGCGCTAAACAACAGCAGCACGTTTAAGCTTGATCAGCTGTTGTTAGAAGTTATTTCATATTAATTTCTAGTATCAGCTGATGTTTGCTGGAGCCACAGCTGTAAAAGCTGCTGGTCATTATGTCGGTTTGGATATGTGGTGAGAGGGAAACATGAAGATGAAACCAGGAGATGTCCTTACTGAATCATCAGAGCTGAACAGGTGATGGAGAAACAGGTTTACCTTTTAGGTGACACCTTTTAGGTGACATGAAGGGACAAATAACACCAGGATCCTTTTTCTATGTAGCTGACAGCTGGTAACTGTGCAGGGGCGGATCTAGCAAAGTTTTGCCAGGGGGGCCAGGTAGGGCATTAACAGGGAAAGGGGGAACAAATAAATACTTTTCTTTCTTATCCTCATTTAAAATGTCTAGCTTTTATTAAATAATTATCTCAATCTTACAACCAAAGTTTTTATCTGATGTAAAATGTATAGAAATCATACGTATACCAACTAGCTCGCTCATGGCTGACGACCATGGGCGGCAAACCCCCGGTGCTTTAAAAAAAAAAAATTTATTTCGGGGGCGCCCACTGCCATGTTGTTTAATTTGTTCAAATCATATTTAGCCAATAAAATATGTGGTTTAGTTTCTGTGTGAACGGGGTGGTGGAGTCCTCACGGCCAGCAAGCTCCACCAAACACACAAACAGGAGGGAGAGGAAGATCAGAGAAGCAGGTACAGAGCACAAGCAGCAGAGCAGTAAATATGGGATTTTTTTAAATACGAAGGCAGACTAGAGTCTGCAAGAGTCATATCAAACAGACTTTAACCCTCTGGAGTCGACGGACGCGCCGGTGTCGTACCAAACTAGGTATCCCCGACAGAATTCGTTTCCCCTGCGTCGGGAGCACACGCTGGACTGTCCAAATCACGGACAAACAGTATCCCACATTGTTGATTTTTAGTTTACAAACACTTCTTATAATGACTAACTACTCCTGACATTTTTGAGATGTTAGCTCTTTATACAACGAAGTTATAGTGGGATACAAATCATATCAGGCTGATCCTGCCACAATTTGTTCCCCCTGTGTAAATCACAGACAAACAGTATCCCACATTGCTGATTTTTCGTTCACAAACACTTCTTATTATGACGCATTACTCCTGAAACTTTGGAGGATTTAGCTCTTTATATAGTAAAGTTACAGGAGAATAAAAATAGTTATCAGCTAAAATGTTAATAGTTTGTTAAAATAATCCCATCCGATACCCCGTGAGCAATAAATATATAATTTTCTGTTGTAACCCTCAAACTGAATGGTAATGTAACAATACTAATTTTTCACTTTTTCACAAAATGAAAACATCAGTACTTCCTGCGTGCTCCCAGGGGAAACAAATTCTGTCGGGCATACCTACTTTGGCACGTCAAAATCACATGACTATGGAAGAAATATAGTATCATCAGAATTCAAGTATTTTTAGATATTGAATTTATAACACTGAATTTTTATCCTCCAAATTTCCCTGCAAAAAATTCACCTGCAAAAATTCACCTGCAAAAAATTCACCTGCAAAAAATTCACCTGCAAAAATTCGCCTGCAAAAGTGATGAACTTTTGACCCAAGCCAGAGCAATCAGCACTAGATTGAGTCGAGCGGCTCTCGGCCAATTAAATTACGCTGTTTGATCACATGACACCGTTAGCCAGCAGCGTGTCTCCTAAAAGAGAGCTGTTTAAAGGTGAGTGATTAAGTTTTTCTCCTAAATAGAGATCATTACAGAACGCCTAGTCCTACTTATAATTCCATTTATTTTTATTTTATTTTATCATCTACTCGAACTAAGGAAAACGTTTGACTAACTCAAAGACAATTTCCACGCCTCCCCTGTCTGTCTGCAGAGGCAGTTTTGAATTTAGGAGCAGCAAGATGGAAGCAGCAAACCCTGGCAGTTCTCCGGTAAGTATATTGTTTTTTATCTTCAAGTTTGTCTTTTGAAACGTTAATTTTATTTAAATCCGTTGCTCACAAGTACACAGACGGGGTCTTTGCTCAACTCGTCTGAGGCGTGTCTCACTAAGCGCTACATGCTAGCTTCCTGCTAACCGAGCTACCCTTTACATGCTGTGCTTTAGAAAATAGGATACTCATTAAAAAAAATACTCCGCAGATATTGATAGATAGACGAACACTGCAAATATAATGTTGGAAACGAGAACGGCCTTTGGTGAAGGGGTAAAATACACCATGAATAAAGCCATAGAGTGAATGGCTGCCATGGTTGCAGAACGGCCTGATTTTATGACAAGAATGGGGAAGAGTGAGGTGAAGTGAACCAAAGCCACAAAACACGGTCAGACAAGGCGGCAAAAGGGCAGTGATCTGTCCGTCAGTATGAAGTTGGTGTGTACTTTGGTGAACAAAAACTCGAGACCGGTAGCAGGAAGATGGGAGACTCGTGTTTCACTGGAATAGTGGTGAATTAAAACATCCTTTGTTGGGGACATTTAGGTGTAAATGCATCCATACAGGCGAGACAGAGGCAGACCAGACAGTGAAGAAAACAAGGCAAACATTAGAAATATTAAAACGGAAATATAGGATTAATATAACGTACAATTAGGGAAAATGTAAGGAACACAATGTAAATGATATTGTAAAGTCATTAAAACAGCATACTCTGATTAAAAGAAACATGTAATTGGGTAGGGTGATAATAATAATAATAATAATAATATCAAAAAACATGTACAAGATGGGTATGTATACTTGTACCCAGAATTTAACAACGATAAAGTTGTAGCATGCCAGACCATCTTGATTGAATGTAACTTTGCTCCACTCAAGTTTTATGGTAGACATATTCATATTGGTATCTAATAAATGATTAATTCTTAGATTTTATCGAACGTTAATTTATAAATTGTTTCTGTCTTTATGTGTTTGTTTCAGATTATGCAAGATGAAATTATTCAGTCAGCAAGACACTTGCTGCAGTTGCTGACATCATCCAACCGAACTGCTGCTGTGATGAATCAGAATAAGAGGTTTACTTTAGTAAGACTTATGAGTTAATGCTACATTTAATTAAATTGTTATATATTTTGTGTGTCCAATATTGTCTCCATATGATTTTGTTTTTTGCAACATCTTGCAGAGAACAGAGTCAAGGTGGCCAGGGTACCAGCTTGGTCAACCCTGAAAGACCATCCGTTCATCAAGAAATGACCAGGTGAAAAAGTCATAAACTAAACACTCTGCATGGAATTTAGGATGCAACTTTATATCTTACCTGCTCTACACTCAGGGCTTGAATTACAACAGTCAATCACATTAAAAAAAAAAAAAAAACTTTTGGTAGTTCTGTCTCTGTCTCTCTCCTCCAAACGCAGATGGCTGCTGGTACTGAACCGGGTTCTGGTTCTGCTGGAGGTTTCTTCTTGTTAAAGGGGAGTTTTTCCTCTGCACTGTCACTTCATGCTGCTCAGTGTGAGGGATTGTTGAGGTTGAGTCCATATGTCCTGCGAACAACTGCTGGGCAATGACACCATGCAATCTTCTGGGATTCCTTAGATAGAAAACCTGTGAACTGCACTTGTCCTTGGTCTTCACAGCTCACCTTTTTACTGTTTATTGAATCAAAATGCTCCAGTGACATGGATTCTACATTGTAACTGATGTGATGTTCTATAAAGTGGTTTTAATAAAAAAAAAAAGGTAAAAATTAGTTTGTTTCTTTATTCAATTTTTGAACAGTGATACTCAGTCAGTACATATTCAGTAAATGCATATTATTTACACGGCAGTGCACTACAGGCACAAATCTAGACCCCTAGATAAAACATTATGGCATTATAGCAGTGACAACTCCTCCACAGTAGCAGGTGGGATTTTTCTTTTTTGAGGACGGCTCCTTTTACCTGTCACTACAGATGGTCTGTTTATGTTTTGATCAAGAGCCTTTTTTGGGGCAGCCGAAGAGGAGAAGTCTATCTTACGGCCAACCTCTGGCTGTATCTTGGTCATATTACCCAGCAAAACCCAGTATGCAGGTTCATCTGTAACAGTCCTTGTGCCACAGATCAACACTGTTGCTTCTACATTAAACAGAAGAGCAGTGACGTGGCTGCAGGTCTCCACGACTCCGGCCTTACAGGTGCAGCGGGCGGCTTCAACTTTCCCTGTGATGCTCACAGTGACCCATGGCTGCAATGCTGGTTGATTCAGTCTTTGAGAGTGCAGGACCTGAAACACACACAGACAAAGTTAATTTAAAGGCAAGAACTATGAGCCAAGGCCGACATACATGCGTTTTAACTACTTAATCATAAATGTAACAAAGTGTTTAGAAAGTTAGCGCATACATGTAATTTTTCATTTTTTTATGTGTCCATCTATAGAACGCTGCATAGTGTAAATCTGCCTGTTCTGTCAGAAACCTGCCTGCAGAAAATGAACCTAAAGGATGTAATGCAAGGATGTCATCACTTTAGAGATGGACAAAGCATAAAGTGACAATTATGAATCACTTAATATGATAAGGAGATTCTGCAGGTCATTAATCAATGTATAAAATTAAAATAAAATGTATTTTTAGTGACACAAGATACAAATATGGAAGCAAGATGTATAATCGCTCAGTTTGGGGAAATTGTGGGTAGCCTGCAAGGGCCTCAACTTCTCCATTCTCACAATGTGCAACAAATGGGCACAGCTGATCTTCAACAGTGGAACATCGGCCAGTTACTTCCAACTTTAACGCAGCTTGTAGTCTTGGAGAGCAGCACACCAAAACTGCATGCACAACTTCTGCTAACAGTGGAAACGGATTAAGAAATCCATGCAAACAGATTCATAAACCGAAAGAATATTATTTTACAGGATTAATTATATCAGCCGCTGGCTGATCACAAACCCTGAGGGTGTATACGAGAAGCAGAAGAAGCAGAGGGAATATCCCGTTTAAGTTTAGATAGTATTTGTAAAGATATTGACCATATCCTTTTCTGAAAGTGTGGATATAATGGATGGGGTAAGGTACTGACATGCTACAACTTTATAGTTGTTAAAGTCTGGGTACAAGTATACATACCCATCTTGTACATGTTTTTTAATATTATTATTATCATCATCATCATCATCCTACCCAATTACATGTTTCTTTTAATCAGAGTATGCTGTTTTAATGACTTTACAATATCATTTACATTGTGTTCCTTACATTTTCCCTAATTGTACGTTATATTAATCCTATATTTCCGTTTTAATATTTCTAATGTTTGCCTTGTTTTCTTCACTGTCTGGTCTGCCTCTGTCTCGCCTGTATGGATGCATTTACACCTAAATGTCCCCAACAAAGGATGTTTTAATTCACCACTATTCCAGTGAAACACGAGTCTCCCATCTTCCTGCTACCGGTCTCGAGTTTTTGTTCACCAAAGCACACACCAACTTCATACTGACGGACAGATCACTGCCCTTTTGCCGCCTTGTCTGACCGTGTTTTGTGGCTTTGGTTCACTTCACCTCACTCTTCCCCATTCTTGTCATAAAATCAGGCCGTTCTGCAACCATGGCAGCCATTCACTCTATGGCTTTATTCATGGTGTATTTTACCCCTTCACCAAAGGCCGTTCTCGTTTCCAACATTATATTTGCAGTGTTCGTCTATCTATCAATATCTGCGGAGTATTTTTTTTAATGAGTATCCTATTTTCTAAAGCACAGCATGTAAAGGGTAGCTCGGTTAGCAGGAAGCTAGCATGTAGCGCTTAGTGAGACACGCCTCAGACGAGTTGAGCAAAGACCCCGTCTGTGTACTTGTGAGCAACGGATTTAAATAAAATTAACGTTTCAAAAGACAAACTTGAAGATAAAAAACAATATACTTACCGGAGAACTGCCAGGGTTTGCTGCTTCCATCTTGCTGCTCCTAAATTCAAAACTGCCTCTGCAGACAGGCAGGGGAGGCGTGGAAATTGTCTTTGAGTTAGTCAAACGTTTTCCTTTGTTCGAGTAGATGATAAAATAAATGGAATTTTAAGTAGGACTAGGCATTCTGTAATGATCTCTATTTAGGAGAAAAACTTAATCACTCACCTTTAAACAGCTCTCTTTTAGGAGACACACTGCTGGCTAACGGTGTCATGTGATCAAACAGCGTAATTTAATTGGCTGAGAGCCGCTTGACTCGATCTAGTGCTGATTGCTCTGGCTTGGGTCAAAAGTTCATCACTTTTGCAGGTAAATTTTTGCAGGTGAACTTTTGCAGGCGAATTTTTTGCAGGTGAATTTTTGGCAGGTGAATTTTTGCAGGTGAATTTTTGGCAGGTGAATTTTTGCAGGGGAATATTTTTGCAGGGAAATTTGGAGGATAAAAATTCAGTGTTATAAATTCAATATCTAAAAATACTTGAATTCTGATGATACTATATTTCTTCCATACATGACCAATTTAAGATGACACAGCTACAAGATGCAGCGACTCAGTCTCTATTTCAATTTGGGTCGAAATTGCGGACTTCAAACTATACACCAGTTTTTGAATTGTGTTGATAGGCCACGTAAACCAGAGTTATGATAAAAAATACACTCAATGTTTTTTTGTTTTTTTCTGAACAAAACAGTGGTGTTTACAGAGGGAAGAATGGCTTCCCTATTGATGTTAGAGTTTACCATGTCAGCCAATCAAAAAAATGATACAGCAACATGTGGCACTTGGTTGTTTAGGGAGAAGGAAGTTTTAGGAGTGACACCTGCTACGGAAAGCGGGCGAGCAAAAGAAAGAGAGCGCGTTTTCATATGTGAGACATTAGTGACGTTTAGCGTGTTTGGAGGCTAGAGTTAGTGTGTTGTGTAGTTATTTTGTATTGTGTGTCAGTTATTAGTGATGGGTCGTTCGCGAACGAAATGGCTCTTAGAGCCGACTCTTTGATGTGAACGACGCGAGCCGTCACATGGGGTTTTTTTTTCTCTCTCAGCCTCTCTCTCGCACTTTTTTTCTGCTTCACTCAGCACGCGAGCCTTGTGCTTTACGCTGGGCAGAGGGGGGAGGGGCGATAGTTACACTCAGTAGCACAGGAACAGAGCCAGAGGGAAAGAAAGAGAGCCAGGGACAACAACGTCACATTAGAAAGGTATAGTAATCATCCACAACTATTTTCAGTTGCAGATGATAAAGGATTCAGAAAGTTTATTCATGCAGGCCCATATGACAGAGAATATGCATGTTCTTTTTGTTTTCATATTTTAATTTATATTTAATTGTGTTGTGGTTTGCAGTGTTTTGTGTTGTTTTACTTTAAATTTGTAAAAGGAAAAAGCTGAAAATTTAAATAGTTAGAAGTTGAAATGTGAATAGTTGATTTTTGTATTATATGATGTATTTATTACATTTTATGTGGAGTGAATAAATAAAAGTATATTTACGGTGGCCCCTACAGACAAAGCACATACAAACTCCAAAACACGTACAAACTCCGAAGCACGTAAAAACTCAGAAGCACATAAAAACTCAAAACACGTACAAAAGACAACAGAAGTGCTCCAGAATGCTAGCCGCAGTGTTGAGCTTTTGTTACCTAGTGGCTACATAAGCCAGCAAGTACCAACGACCGGATTTGGTGTGTGATAGTAACAGGTAAATGAACATTGTTTTTAAATTATTTGAATATATATGAGTGCCTGTGTATAAATACACAAACAATACACATATGCTTTCAATTGTGTAATTTAAGTGATCTAGTAGCTCTAGTTTGGAAGTTCAGTTCATGCTAGAAATGTGTTTTGGAGTTTGTACGTGTTTTGTCTCTAGGGGCCACCGCATATATTTATATATAAACATATATAAATAAAACCACTTTTTTATGTTAGTAATTCCTTTTGTGCATAATTTAATATTATTGTTAATGATTAAATAATTAAAGCAACAAAACAACCTGAAGAGCCGGTTCGGAGCCGAAAGAGCCGGCTCTTTTTAGTGAGCCGAACCGAAAGAGCCGGATCTCTAAAACGAGCCGGAAATCCCATCACTATCAGTTATACTGCTGAATGTCACATTTGCTCCAAAAAAGCCATCAAAGGCAGATTCCAGTGTAAACGCTGTTCCCACATGGAAAACAGGAGTGATACACCTCCTGCTGTCAGACCTGCAGGGTTTAGGCCTGTGCTGTTCTCTTCTGTCTTATACTGAACACAAACCATTTTTTTGTGACTGGCACAAATACTTTGTGTGCCTTCTTATTTGATGCAGAACACCTGATTGTTCTGTAAAAAGATTTAAATGGTTATATAAAAAACGCCTGAGGCCTTGGCTGCATTTTTAGGTAAATAGTACCATATAACTTTGTTTGCAAAACTTGTGCATGAACCTGAAGTTCCCAAATTGATATAAAAATTGTTAGTTTTCAAAAAGTGTGTCCTCCTGAATGGGATTATAAGCTAACAAGCAGCGCTGTGTGTTTGGCAGATGGCAGGTCATGACGGACAGTTCAACTCTCATCCCACTCATGCCACTTTTTGTTATAAATGTTGTCATAAGTGTGCTACATTGGTTGTACATCAAAATTACTAGCAATTATCTGGAATAACTAATTTTAACATCTTCTTTCTTAAGGCTGTATTTTTAGCAACAACACTTAATGTGTTTCAAAATCAAAATGGTAGGTTTATAAATGAGACTGAGTCTTATTTGATTTCCTTGTTTTAGGTCTCAAACATAGTCCAGCATCGACGAACCATCAGTTTGGAAGGGTTACCGATATTTGTTCGTGACAACGAGACCAAACTCTTCTTAACATGTCTGGTGAGTATGCAAATCTACTCAATCTTCAGTTTTGGTTTACAGAGACTTATATGTACTGTTGTTAATTTTGCATAGGATACAGATCCAGTTGAGAGGGCAACCCAAGGTGTTAAAGTGGGCATCCTCACTGTTCTGGAGGACTACGTGGGACCCAACTCGCAGTCCACAGGGGTCAACACTGCCATTGTTTTGGAAGAGGATATTATTCTTGATGATCTGCCAGACCTTCCCACTGCCTTTGCCTACCTGTTTGGCCTACTGTATGGGCTCAACATGGAGTTTCCCAAAGAACTCAAGTACACATTTGTTTGCTGTATGGAAACCAGATAGAAGAGTTCACATCCTGCCATATGATGTTTTGAATCTGTTTGTTAGTGACTATCAATCAAGATAGGTTTGATATTCATTCTGACAGTACCACACCTTTTAAATTGGATGAGTAACACTTATTACAAAAATGTGACTTTTTTTTTTGTTTTTGGAAAAGGACTTTGTGGCTGAATGTTTTCAGTATGTTAAAAATGGCTCATCTCAAAACATTGTCAATGGGCAGTTGTGTTTGAACACAATAAAGTTATTTGAAAATCAACATTGTGTAAATATTCATTAATACAACAGGGAGCACCTTATGAAAACTACAAAGGATACTTTTTCTAGACTTTAGGAAATTGGCAAAACAAAAAAAATATATGGGTAAACTTTAGGAATTACATTGCTGAAACAATAAAATATGAGTTAAGAAAAAGCAGTTATTAATCTTGTAAACACAAAAACATTAGTTGAAGCAACTTTTCTCCTAAACTTGAAATTATAAGTTATCCATCAGAACCTAAAAACGTAAATGCAGTGGGTTGCCTTGAGTTTTTAAGTTTTCGCAACATTTTTTTTTTTACAGTGCACAAACGCAGCAGAGAGGCCGAGTACAGTGAATCATATTAACTCAGATCGTGATTATTTACAATTTTAAGGTTTTTTTTTTTTTTTGCTTTTTCTGACCATACATGAACAGGACACTATTCCTGGGAGAGTCCAGTGATGATGCCAACTCCTGTTCAAATGAAATAACTCAATTTTTTTTACTTTTTTTCTCAGTAAGTCTATTTTTTGTTACCACATCATTCAGTCTTCCCTAATCACATTCCTTTTCAGCTAAATTTAAAAAAAAATCCACTGCACCGGCAGCAGTGTCTCAAATGAATTCACTCTATAGGAGAAAATAAAAATGTAGCCATGCTTATTTCACCTGGGACCATGGGAAATAAATGAGAATGAGCTGCTTTTCATGTAATTACATGCTGAAGTTAATCCTACGTCAATGCATTTTAGATCATCAAACACTCAAATGGAAAAGTAATTGCGTGTAAAGTTCACTCCATTACATTCGGGTAATAAAGGCACGGGGGATGCAGTTTGGAGGCCAACAATCTAAATAGAATCTCATAGTTTCCCCTTAAATGTTTTCCTCACAGGCCATAAGTTCCACGGAGAGGCTGATACAGATCAGACAGAACTGAAGAGGATAAAGTTCAGCAATGAGGGAATTCACAGCTGATGGTGATTTTTTTAATACATGGTAGGCTGACATTTACATGCTCATGTTACTGTCTTGTTACTCTGTTGAAGTAACAAGAGAGTATAAAGTTTTATCTTTAGATTAGTGAAACTTGGACTTTTCAAGCCAACCGATGTGATGTAATTTTCTTTCATTTAAGTGCTAACAAATCCAATACTTAAATGCTGCAGCTGCTGTACGAAGGGTTAGGGCCTTGAGTATCATTTTACCCATCACTGTATTTGTTTTTTGTGTTCTCTTGTCACATTTGATTAAATCAGAATGTGGTTTTGAATGATGACAAAGCATCATTCAAGGCCCCAATGTGAATGATGTACTACAAAATAGTAGTGAACAAGGGGGCGATATTGCTGATTTGTAGAGCCCTGAGGTCCTCTAAGAAAAACAAGTGGTAAGTCATAGGGTATGTGAAGGCCCATTGGATGCAAGAAGCAGGCCCACAAAGAGACCAGAAAGAGGCAGAAATGACCAAAAACAGACAAAAGCAATCACAAAAATGAAAAAATATAACATACATACAAATGACCCTAAAGTAATAACAATGACAATAAAGAACAATCATGAAATCTAAAATGACTAGAGGCCAAAAACTACAAGCTATGTAGACCACAAACAGTATAAAACAAAAATATATAAAATAACCACAAAGAGTCACCAAATGGCAACCCCCCCCCCCTCAAAAAAAAAAATAAGAACTATAATTTAAAAAATGCAAAACAGTTATGTAAAACGCGGAGAATTTATCTCCACGAGCCAGAAAATAACCACAAACAAGTTCAACACAACGAAAAAGTCAAAAGAAAACCACAATAAGCACAAAAGTATGCTAAACTGCCACAAGAGACCAAAATTAACTACAAATACATGCGAAACAACTACAAAGAGGCTAGAAAAACTACAGAGCTATGTAAAACAATCATAGTCAGGCAAAACACTGTAAAAGAGAAGGACAGTAGTAGCAAAAGTAGCAAAAAGTAGCAAAAACAAAGTAGCAAAAACAAGCACAAAGAGACCAACAACCTGAAAAAGAATTTAAAATAATCATTCAAAGATTTTAAAGACAAAGCTTTTACCATTACCATGTAACTATTTAAAAGACAAAGTAGTTCTCAAATAAATGCAAAAAGGGAGCAAAATAAAAAAAACAAAAAACAAACACAAAGTGATGCAAAAATGACCGCAAAACAGTGGATGTGGGAACAAAAGCGAGAAGGGTGAGGAAGTGCCTTTGTCTCATAATCTGTCTGTGGCTAGAGGCTGTTTGGATTTACAAATGGAACCTTAATATTATTTTACATTAGAATATTTCAAGTTGTTTATTTGGCATTCAAGAAATGCATTGAATAAACAATAAAACTATCAATAATGTGCAGTTTGTTATTGCAAAAAAAACCCAAATGCGAGTCTAACTCATTTTCCAAACGTGCCCCATTAAACACAGTCAGTTCCCTCTGAGGTTCAAACTGAGAGGACATTTCTTCGTTTTCTGAACTTTGAACCCCATTCTCCCACATAACCTCGTATAACCTTTTCTTTTTCTGTGAAAACTAGAAATCCATCAAAAAAGGAAAATGAAATTCCAAACACGTGGCCACATTTGCAGAATATTTGTTCTCATTTGGACCCTTTATATGGTTAGATTTCATAGCCACAGAGGAACACGCAAGCAAATCATGACCATTAATTTTAAACACACTAATTCTGTAAGACATATTGCCCATTTTATCAGCTTTTCCACTTGGTGTGTGTGTGTCACAAATGAAACAGGCCCTCGCTGAAGACGGAGACTTGCTTTCTATTAACGTCCTCCCCGTTAACGCGCTGGACTGGCTCTGAAGCAATGATCCATGACACAAATGATTCATGAGAGCGTGACATGTAATGTTTTATATTGCTGCAATGAAACTTTTATAAATGTCACCAAAAAAGGACAGCAGGACTGCCAGGCAAAGCTGTGCTATTCATAGATGTAGATAATGGCGTCAAGGCTAGGATTGGGTGTATCTGGGCAAATTATTAATGAATGATTGCTATAATCCCCCCAGGCAATTTTATGTTAGGGGGGTATCCCTAGTAGAAGGGTAAGAAGAGTTATACACAGGTTCAAATATCAAATTCCACCTGGCAGGATATTAGATCACATTTAATTAGGATACAGATGAAATACCTCTGACATTGTTGCATATCATTGTGGCCTGTTCTTAATATGAGCTGTCACAAAAAAAGGTTGGTGGTTGGAAAAAGAGGGCAGAGGTGTCATTGCAGTAAAAGCTAATATGTATCAATGTCGTCTGAAAGTCCGGAGATTACGTGTACAACCAGTGAACACGAGGATCCAGCAATTTAACATTCCTTTTACAACTAATAATTAGAATAATCTGCCTATATGATGAACACAGTGCAAGTCAGCTAAAGAATAACCATAAAAGACTGAAAGATGAATAACAACTCTTTAGATAAAATTATGAGTTTGCTGTTTATGCTCCTTTTAATCTCTATAAAAAGTATATATTCATATAAATATGCCGAATGTTTTCACTTTGAAGTTTAGTCCAAGTATTGAAGTACTGAAGCAAAACATGGACTGCATAGATGCAGTCTTGAAATAATGATGCATACACTCGTGATGGGCATGATTATCATGGTCATTTTAGCCTTTTAATGATTCATTATTATGACTGTTTATGTCTAAATTTTATCTACCATGTTTGCTATATATACATTTTTCTTATGTTTTGTTATGGTATGTTTAAGTGTTACTGTAAGGTGACCTTAAGGGTCTGAAAGGCGCCTATAAATAAAATGTGTTGTTATTGTTATTATTATTATTATTATTATTATTATTGAATAAAACTGGTAGTTTCTCTTTTCAGTGTAAAAAGGATTTATTAGACATCGCTCACTGGATTGACTAATACTAAGAATGGGAATAGGAAAGTTCAAGAAACTGAAGATCTAAGGATGAGAGAATTTCAAACTCCAAGATCATCAGTTTAAACAGCTGTACATAAATAGAAGTTATTAGGTTGTGTCAATATTTAACCAAGATCTGGAAGAAGACTCAAGCTGTCTCCCTCAAATGAAAGGAAATTGGTTAGGATGTTCAGGAACAATCTGGGAACCACCAAGGCTCAAGTCTGCCATGAACCGGAAACTGAAACCAAAAAAAGAAGAACCTGCTCCAAAATCAACACCTTCAAGCTCAACTGTATTTGCTCACACAGACAAGTCAAGTTTCTTTTGGAGAAAAGATCACAAGAGTTAAAGATTGAGTTATTTGCCCACAATGACAAGAGGTATGTTTGGAGAAGTGAAGATGAGGCTTATTAACCCGAGAACGCTGGTGGTGTTAGCATCATGGTCTGGGGCTGTTTTGCTTCCAGTGGTACTGGTACATTACATTACAAAGTGGAAAAAATAATGAAGGATTATTACCTCTAAAATCTTCAGCATCACCTAAATCAACAGTTTGACTGTTCAAATGTGTAATTTGGTGATCCAACAGGGCAATGATGAACAGGTCAATGAGGAATGGATAAACATTTTGACCTTGTGTGGATTAGAGAAAATCCAAAATAAAAAAAAAGTAAATTTCTGATCAAAACTATATTGCAAACAATAATAAATTAGCTTAGGTTTTTATTCTGCATCTGTAAACAATTACAAGTTTAATCAAGATGTTTGTGGAAATTGTATTCTATTGTAACCCCCATTTCTTCTCAATAAGGAGAAGTAAAATGCAAAAAACAGTGAAGATGATATGATGGGAAAGCCTACACTGCTAAACTGCAAAAAAATAAAATAAACAAGGAAAATTTGAAGTGAATAAACAAAAATAATATCTTCCAAGGAGGAAGCCAAAAACGTCACGCTTTTCCACAGTGTTTACACAGATGCATGTGTTAAAAGATGTTTAAAATAAATAAATCAATACATTTTTGTAAAGTGTGGCTCAGGGCGAAATAATGGCCTTATTGAAAATCATTTAACCTGAAACAGCCACCGCGGGGGAAAAAAATGTAAAATTTGATATGAAAAAAGACCATAAGAAAAAGCAGAAAACAGATGGAGGGCAAGGAGCACTTGATCTGTCAGCTCAAGATGAGACTCGATGCAATGTGAGTTAATGGACAAAATTTGGAGTGTAGGCATCCAATAAGTGAAGTGTAAGTGATGACATCCAATAATATAATACTAAATGGTCTGAAAAAGTCCAAAAGTTGTTCACAAACATTGAACAAATTTTCTCACAGCTGTGAGAAAAATTCATACTTTTTATGCACAGTTTTGTCCATATACACTCTGTGAATGAGACCCACTGCAGTGTCAGTTATGTGCTTATGTTGTTCAGTATCAACAACATAAGCACATAACTGACACTGCAGTGGGCCTCATTCACAGAGTATTTAAATGCCTGTGGAGCCACTTTGCCTCATTATCATATCATTCTGCAATGCATTGCAATATATCTGTTATAAGCCAATATCATCTGATAATAACGGCCAGCTAATATATCAACCAGGATCAAGCCAGCAAGAGCCGTGAAATATGATCTAATCAGAATCACACAGTCCTAGTGAGGTAGATTATGAGGTGAGTGCTAAAGTCTGATAAATAACACCTATGCCAAAAAAGTTTTGCTTGCGACCTTTAACCTTCTTGCTTGTTTAGTCATGAATATTTAAATTAGAAAAATACTAATGGCTCTAAGTTTTCAGGGACTTTACAAACCACAGACGGCACCAGCCTGGAGAATAGAGACTAAGCTTTTTTATAAATGAACTTAAATGCTTTTAACATAACTTCAGGCAACTAATCATTCAAAGGGTGCTGCGCCTACAAGGTCAAAAAGTCCTGTTTAGCTATGCATGCAACTCCAAAAAGTCAGCTTTTCATGAGATAAGAAACAACCCACTTTTCTGAGTCAGTATAATTAACTTTAATGTGATTTAAGCTTTAGATGTAGGAACATACGATTAACACATATCTTAAAGGAAGACACATAGTGTGCACTGAATGAAAGTCACAGGTTTCTGAAAACATTTCCTTTATACTGTTACACATTCTCTGATAAATCAAGTCAAGTTTAACATACAATCACAATCCTACAGTGGGGAAAAAGGTTATGTAAGAGATTTGAAGGTTGCATGGTTGTTAGTGACAGATGGGCTGGATCTGACTATTCCAGAAACTGCAAATGTGTTGGAATTTTCTGGAAAAAGGGAAAATACCAGTGTGATTCTGGAGAAAAATACCTCGTTGATGCCAAAGGTCAGACAAGAGCTGATAGGACAGCAACAGTAACTAAAATAACCATTCATTACAACCAAGGAATACAGAAGAGCATCACATGGGTTCAGCAAAATGTGATAACAGATGATTGGAAAGGTGATGCCTGGGGTGATGTCTCTAAATTTCTCCTACAACAATCAGATAGTAGGGTGAGAATCTGGTGTATAAAAAAAACAACAGCGTGAAACTGTGCGTCAGGCTGATGGTGGTGGTGTAATGGTGTGGGTGATATTTTCTTGACACATCGTGGGACCCTTAGTAGATGTACCCATCTTCTGACTCTAGGGGATCGCCACGTCACCAAGCTCAGAACATCTCAAACAGCTTTCTTGAACCTTTTACTGTGGTCTGATGTCCTCCACAGTCACATGATGTTAATCCAAAGAAGCGCCCTTGGGATGTGGTGGAACAGGAGATTCTCATGCTGGATGTGCAGCAGACGAATCTGCAAAACTTTGAGATGCTGTCATATCAATATGGAGCAAAATCTCAGAGGAATGTTTCCAGCACCTTGTTGAATCTGTGCCATGAAGTATTAAAGCAGCTTTGATGGCAAAAATAGGGGTCCAACCCAGTACTAGCAAGGTATACCCAATAAAGTGTCTGGCGAGCATATATTATATACACCTTATAATGATCATATGATGGTACAGTTGGGAGTAATGAACTTTAACACTGATTTGAAAATAAGGTTTGATGCTCTCAAAGTTGCGCCACTTACAAAGGATGGCATTTTTTAATACAGGAAACACAAAGAATCAATTATGTAACAGCTCAAAGATATCCTTCAAAGGGAGAAACATCAGTATGGCCCAAAAACTCAGCCTGGATGTCTTTTTTAATTTTCTGTTATTTGACCTGTGAAAAAAGCTTCTGTTTTGCAAAGCTGAATCTGCATTCTTTTCCTTGGAAAAAAGAAAAATCTGAGCTTCATCCATGAGAGCCGATGAGTCACAGATTGACTTTATGAACCCCCTGAATGTTTTGAACTCTTCTCATTCAAATGAGCTTTCTTTAATTATACCACCACCTCTTCTTTTTTTTAAAACAGAAAGTGTGCTTGCATCCCTGTAAGATCTCCTCTGGCGAATTCACTGTATCCACAAAAGTTGGTCTGCCTTCCTTCCTCTGACAGCACAGAAGAGGAGCTCCAGTTTTTTCCTTTTGATGATTTCTTGGCTCTGGTGTTCATGTTCGCAAATCTAGGCTAAGATTACAAAAATAACACATTAATTCTGCTACAGATGGATTCCCTTTCACTCCCATAAGTGCCAAAATAAATGCATATGGGCATTTATTTTGATTCAGACGTGAAATGTGCCAATCTATTTTTAGACAGTAGTTTTAATATTAATCTGGTGTTTTGACATTTACCTGCAGCTCTAACTTTAAGCCAAACTCACATTTTGGATTTAAAAAATGCATTATCTAGAGCTTTTTTCCATTTAATATAAAAAAAATGCTGAGAGAAAATAAACAACGTAGCTAATCAAGGTTGTGCAGGAAAGCTGAGTTTGATTGCTCTTTTTAACAAACATGATGCTTCAATGTCCTTGAGCAAAAAGCACCAAATCACAAAGGTGCTCATCCATGACCCCAGTCTGCACAGGTCAAAACTGGTAATGAAAATGTATTTGCACACCATCACAGGTTCCACAATACCTGGCCAATTTCCCCAAGTTGACTGGCAATGTAATGAGATGGACGGTTGACTCTCATATTGTTACTATAAACAAGGGCACTTGTTTTTGCCAAGTTATTCAATCTGCATAGCTCCAATTATTTATAATTAGCGTGTCATTTGTGCCCCAGGGCACAGCGACACTGGTAATTACAAACCTCATTTTACAAGAAAGCATCATCCAAGTATCTCTGCACTGTGGCTGAGAACTACTTTCAAGCTTTTATTTAGAGGCAGAGAAATATGATATTAGTGCTGATCTGCTTTTTACATCTTCCTTTGAGTCATGTTTGAAGATTTTCCTCAGACAGAAAAGAAAAAAAACGGCTTGCAGAAAAGACAACAAGAACACCTGCCACAGTAAATACTTTTTATATTAACACTGATTTGTCATTCTGTGCTACAGCCGGTTCGTACAGGCATGTCCTCAGAGAGTTTTATAGATAAAGCACAGAAAATAAGAGAGTCTGCAGCCATGCTAGCAACTCTGTGTACCTGCACTTTGGCCACAGCAGTCCTATTAGAGCTACCATAATTACCAATTTCCTACAGTCACACCGGCACTCACTTTTCCTGTTACAAATGCAAAATTGGAATTTTTCTGAATAATATGAACATCCAAGGAAAAGCAAGCACTTTTTACACTGGGCAAAGTCATCTGCTAAAAGCAGTATGCTGAAATGTACTGAATACATTTTGCATCTTAGGGAATAAATGCCAAAATATGGACACATTGTATATTAAGCCCTTACAAATTCATATCTATATTTGTATAGATGCGAATTTGTCTGAGATTATGTTTAAATGAAACCTATTATGATACAGTCATTTGAAAAACTAAGTATGCTCCATTCAGCAGCTAGTAGAACCACTTTTAGCAGCAATAACTGGAAGTAATTTTTTTCTGTAAGACTTTATTGGCCTCTCATATCACTGTGGAGCCTTTGTCGCCCATTCTTTTTCTCTTCCCAGTGTGCCTTCAGTTCAGTGAGCTTTCTGATCATTCATTCATGCACAGCATTTCAGTCAGGTTGAGGTCTAGACTTTGACTGGGCTGTTGCCACACTTTGATCCTTTTTTTCAGCTAGTCTGTTGTAGATTTGCTTCTGTGCTTGAGATTATTGTCCTGCTCAATGATTTAGTTTCAGCCAAGATTTAGTTATTTGACAAACAGCCTCACATTGGACTCTAAATGACTTTGGTGTACAGAAGAGTTCATGGTAAATTCAACGAATGCAAAGTGTCGAGGTCCTGTGAGTGCAAAAAAGCCCAGATCACCACCGTGCTTCACAGTTGGTTTGAGGTGTTTTCTCCACTTTGGTGTTGTCCCCTTTATCTTCTGATTTGTTCAAATGCAACTTTGGAAACCAAACCATTTTCAGAGAGAGGAGATTTTCTCCAGAGAACTTTTTAAAAACAAGCCACAATTGTTCTGTCTTTTTCTAAATGTACTGTCATAAATTTTAACTTTTAACATCCTAACTGAAGCCTGTAGATCCTGAGATGTAACTCTGGGATTCATTCCTGTGAGCATTATACAGTCTGACTTTAAACTGAATTTCTCATTCCTGGGAAGCTTGTGGCATTGAGATAACACAAACTTGAATGCTCCAGACCAGCAAATAATGATTCAGCAAATAGTTTGCTATCTGATCAGTGCAACATTATTTGGAGAAAGGTAGCACTTGTATCTCCTTGTTTTGTCTTTACTTGATCAAAACCTTTTTTGCTAAGGTGTTGATGTTTTGCACGTTAGTGCTACTTAATGTTAAGCATGTTCACCATAAAAGTTTTGTATGGAAATAAGGGGAAAAAATTACTAAGGGCACGTAGTAAGAATAATTTATACTTCTTTTATTATCTTAGTTTTGTATGTTAGCTTGCTGCCTTTTTCTAATTAGCACTAACCAGTGAATAGTTAAGTATTGTAACCTACAAGAAAGGAACTCATAGATAGTTTGTTTTTTAGTCATTTAATCATTTTGTTTTCTTTTTCTTTTTTTTAAGCCTCAAAAACGGAGCTTTCGGATATGTTGAGGATCCAGTTATACTTAATATGATTTGAGAAAGCAAACAATGAGTAAAAGTAGGATTCAAATTTAGTCTAAGATGAGTGCTGAACTCTAGCTTTCTGCTTAAAGCCAGGTTTGTTTATGAGTTCTCTTAAACCTTTTTGCTCCCACTCCTGTGAGCTGCTTTGTTTCAGGAACACTTCCTGTACTATGGTTTTTAATACAGTGGAAACAAATGACTGCTGTGATCGCATTACACAAAATTAAATTCTTACATAATGGTGGGACTAGATTGCAATTCAGACAATCAACAAGTGCAGCAGTTCATTCTGATGTTCGCTTAAATATCTCTAGTACATTTCAAGAAAGGCAGCTATTAATGGACATTTTAAAAAAAAATAAAAAAAATTAATAGTTGCTGGGAAATTTCAACCTGGACCAAAGTGGTTGGATAACTGACTAAAACCTACATTACCGTCCCTGAAGCTGTGCCACTAGCATGCTAATCAGTCTGCTACTTTCACAAAATCATTGCTGGATTATGAAGGCTCTTGAATCCTCTGAGCTGAAGTACTACAGGATATAACCCACCCAGACAGACAAGACTCAGACCATAACATATTTATGCATAAACAACATTTCTAGCAGCTTTTGCACAGCAAGTCATTTCATATCAGAATTATGGAGGTAACCGGTGCTTCTCTGTTGGCCAAAATGAGTTCTGAAATAACTCAAGGACTCTGACAAAAGATTTGTTTATCAGCCCACAAAAACTAATTCAATTTTAATAAAACATTTATAAAAGTCAAATAAACCCCTTTAAGGGTGTAGGCAACAGACCTGAACATTAGGGTCACAGACATTTTTAATGTAAGAGTCAGAAAACAGAGAAGTGTCCTTCTGGCTAACACTGGAAATCCACACATGTCAAATTTCTAACATGGAATCATGGAAACTGGAGTTTTCTTTTCTTGTACCCGGCACTAACAGTTTTAATAATTTAGGGACCAGGGCCACTGAAATGCAGCTAAAACATTAATGAAATAACATTCAACAAGTATCCATGTTCAAGCAATTAGCTTGAGTCCTATTAACTCCCCAGAGTGGTTTATGCAATGGGGGGTTGATCTAACTACTTGGAGTATTTGAGAGGTTTAAAAACGTGCAGGTCCTTGAGCCTTGAGTTTGTTGTAGCTAATTATTCATTAACACACAATTGCCTTCAATTTGCATTATCTAAACGTGGACGGTTTTTGTGTTAGTTTTTCTACAAGTAGCGGCTTACCTCACATGCTGTCTCCTATCAGTTTCTACAATGTACATCCACAAACCACTCCTGTTAAAGGGAAATCACCACGCCCATAAAATAGACAGCTACAGTTTCCAATGAATATGAAACAAGTGCAGCTTTCAGCAACAATGGCAGACTGTGGCTACAACATGGCAATATAAAGGATGGATGGAAATAGCTGTCTGTATGATGAAAGGAACGAGATCACTTTACTTTGTGGTGCTTTTTTAATTATGTCTATTTTCAGATTTGACAAATTTGATTTTGATGGGATTTTGGTATTTAGTTACACAAGCTTATTTTTTGTACCCAAACCCCAGCTTTTAACACTTGCAGTGTTTTTTGCCACGAGCCATATTGCTCCAGAGTAACACAGACCAAACTGTGGACTCCAGGGAGTCATCAGTAAGCAGTGCAACTAGAGGGAAGACTTTGGGGAACAACACGGCACAGCTTTGTTGACAATCAGCACAGAAACAGATTGTCATGTGTCTCTTTTGTTTTGCTTCGTCAGGCTCACTGTGAACACATGCATGTTACACCCCTGTGATTAGTGCCTCAGTGTGAGGCCTGCCCATCTTTTGTCTTTCATTGAATGAATGAAAAGTTTCTTTGATCTCTTCATTTATGAGTATGAAGGACTTCTTTTTCCTCATTAATATCAGAAATATGAAATATGTATTCAGCAAGGATTCCTATTGAAGGAGCTCTAAAAATGAAAGAAAATAAACTATTCAAACACCTCAGGGGTGAAAAGGAGCAGAACTCTTTCAGACAACCAACTCAACATGTTGTTCTGTGACAGCAAATTGTCCAATCTGTATTACTGCGAATTGAAATACAAAGCTAAGAGCTTCTCCTGTTCACATAGTCTGCGTTCGTCCTCAGCAAATAAATAAATAAATAAATAACAGCCCTCTGGATTTGGAAGCCTCATTGTCAGATCGCACTCCAAGAGACCTGGCAAGTGTTTCACCCAGAGGCTGTACTTTTTTTATTTAGCCATGCCTCTGTTCATGGTTGATCTAATTCGTGCCATAGCAAAAGGCTGAAAAGGTGTCAGCCAGGATGAGTTTTGACTGGCAGGTGGAACAAAATGATGAGGTAAAAGCAAGAAAGAAGTATTTTACTATTTCACCCCCAGAAAACTCTGAATTATTCATGCAAGGCTGGAGAAGTTTTAGCCATGAGGCACTTTGTAAGCATTTTTTCTTTCCTTTGACACAAGAGGCCAGTCAAGAAGAGGTCACCGTTAGATAGACCACTCAACAAGCCTTTGGACTCCCCACTGGGCTCCACAATCTGTCCATTTTTGAATTTGCTCGCAATTTTAGCTTTTAGAAAAAAAAATTACAGAAAGTGGAAACTTTCTACATGTACACTACTGAAAATAGTTAATGAATTTAGAAATCTTCAAACCTCTGTCAGGGCTGATTAACTCCTTTGAACATCAGTTGTTTTTAGTAAGCTGCCTTTTGCTGAGTCCTAAAAAACCTTGCTCAAGGCAGTGCCAGTCATTTTACAAGTGCTGATCCTCCTGCTCCTAAGCGGATTGCAGGGGGATGTTTTGACGTTTTGCCAGCTTCGGTCAGTGATAAGGTTGACCCGGTCATCTCACAGCAAGCTTCTGCACAACACTGTCTTTTCTTCAGAGAATAAGACAACACAGCCTGTCCTTAATGGATGCCCTCACACAGGCAAGCACAGTCCTGTCTTGTGACAGCAACTGCACAAAAGAAGAAGAATATGAAACCCTTTTTTCCCCCCAAGCATGTCTTGATTTTCACTTCATTTCTGACAGTGCAGTAGATTTTTTTAAAAGGTGCTGTGTGGCTTCTCTTTGTAGCAGCTATAAAAGCTACTGATAATAGATCAAAGAAGATGTTAAGCCTCAGAAAATCACATTGTGACACTTCACAGCAAACAATACTTGAGCTCAGACAGAAAAGGTGTGCACCAGCATTTCTCATCTCCCCTCCTTTGTCTTCTTTCTTCCTTTATTAAATTAGAAATTACAAATAACCATCTTTGCTCCAGCGCTAAGATTTTATAACCAGTTGTCCAGCAATTTGGTCCAGTTTACAAAGTCATTTTGCGAGTTAGTATGCGGAGAAAAATGGAAAATGTGAAATCTCAATGGCTCAGACAAAAACCAGAGCGCGGGTTACTTGCTTTTAGTTTTTATTTAATTCAAAGGCAAGCAGAGAAAACACAAGCTTTCAATGCTCAGCAGTACATTCTCTTGGCAAGTGACACTAATAATGGCCTTGTGTAGCGACGTCTGTCAACTCTGCATTCTCCGCAATGAAATAAGTTCTGTACAAAGAAACATGTCTCCTGCTTTTTTGAATGCAGCCAGCACCATCTAATTTGTCCAATTTTTACCACTGAAAGGGTACCAATTTATAGAGCCGGGTGAGGAATTTTCAATTTAGAAGAAATCACATTGAGACTTTGCCCGAGGGACAGGAAACTCAACCCTCTAAAAATGCTGAACAGATGATAGCCTCCTCACAGAGGCGTGTGAAACAGATGATGGAAGCACTGTAGGAAAAATGGGCCATCGTTGCTTGAAAGTGACAGCACAGTCAGTGGAGTAATTAATACTGAGCTGACTGCTGTGTAAGTTTGTTCTCCTGTACTGACTTTAAAGTTTATTCTTGATCAAGACAAATGAATCAAGTATTTGGGGCTCACTGTTGTCACGCGACTCATTTCCTTCTAGCCAATGACAACTGAGCAAAACCCCCTCTTCCAAGGCAGACCTTTGGCTCTGCCTCCAAAACATGGTGGTCTACAGTATTACCAAAGACAGTCACTGACAACATCAATGTCAGGACTGTTACTACAACCTTTTTCCACAAAGCAACCATTAAAAAAGCAGCATGAAATGATGTGCTGATCAAGACACCAATGCTTGCCAAGGCAAACCCAACTGGATGGGTTGGAGGTAAATTGTTAGGGATTTAAGAGTTATGGGAGTAGAAAGCATGGTTAGTAATTAATATCTCAGAGTTTAAATTCATCAGGTTTAATGAGTCTGCCCACAGTCACACAGGCCTAGAGATCGGTCAGCAAAACCCTTCAACGATCAACCATCCCTCAGTAGGAAAAAATGTGTATTCTCAAGTTAGTGGGTGCCAACACTTTTTAATTTGACATGTTTATCTACTTTTTACTTTTTCTGTATGTATATAATTAGTCACAGCAATAAAATGAATCAAGAGCTAAATGATTCATTTATGCGGCATGTGTAACTGATGTTGGTATTGCAGACAGTATTTACTGACTATTTTTGATAAGGTTAATTTGGAAAATAGGAAATGTTTAATGGCCCATCATAATTTATTGTTGAAAAAAAACCCAAAAAACAAATAAAGCACCCAGGACAGCGACCGCCACCACTTTTTTTTTTTTTTGCACTTCCCTGTCATATATAATATATGTAAATGAATTATATACTGATAAATCTCAGGTGAAAATGTGCATTTTAATTCTTTTTTCTTCTTGTTTTGCTAATTATGTTAAAAATGACCAAGACAAAAAGGGAAGAAGTCATGAGGTGAATGCAGTACCCTCCACACCCATATGAAAAAGATCCATATAAACTGAAGGTACTTTTAACTAGACCCATATTTCCCAAGAGGTCGCCACAGCAGATGGATCTACATATTTCTAGATCAGATTTAATTCTGGTTTAATTTGTCATTATAGTCCACAAAAATAAGTTTCAGCTTCATAGTCTGCACACATACTCTTCCACAGTGGTGCACTGCTTTAAAGAAAAAACAGATTTTACACAATAAATGCCGACGATAAACCCACACTGTTATTTAGCTGTCAAGCCAGATGATTTGAAAACCAGCATCTATGCCAGGGCATTAGGAAAGTCAGATTTACAACACATCATGACAAGAGAGTCAACCAATGAAACCTATGGTACACACCAAGAAAGCAGAAGTCTAAAAGTATTTTGCACTGATTAGAATTTGTCTGTGTCAATCCAGCTAAACTTTGGTCATCTCACTGTACTGTGTGTCCTTCCATGTGTCAGTGTGTCATTTGCAGAACATGCAGCAGAATAAAGTCAAAGCTGTCGCACCTCTTTGCAGCTAGTGTGGGAATGTGAGCATTAAATACTCAATAAAGTTTAAAAATAATTATTAGATTGTCCTTTTTCTAACACTTTTAACAAAGTTAAAAAGAAGAATTTTCTGAAACTGACCAAAGCCAGAGCAAGTCCAACAAAAAAGTGCAAAACAAAAGTCTATGAAAGGCACTGAAGCTCAGGAGACAGTTCTTAAACCTTTCAGGGGGCCGACCCGGAGGGTGACGGCACAAAAGTCCACAGTTCATTAGTTCGGTGGGTCGACCTAAAGCTGACTACACTGACATAGGACACTGACATAGGACACAGACCTTCAAAATAAAACAGGAAACATGAGACGTAGACAAGGCAATATAAACTTGACAACATAAGACAGGGAGAGGGGAACTTAAATACACGGGTAGAAAACACAAAGAGAAACTAATAAACAAATGAACTTAGCTACCCTAAAGAACTTAAACATAACATCCAAATAAACTAAAACTCAAAACGCTGGGTCAACAGACCCAGGAATGTCACAAGCACAGACTAGGAGATGCGTTTCAAAGTGGCTTGCATATGCACAGTAAATATATGGGCAGGCTAAAACAGCTTAACAACCATATAAGAGATTTTTCCATTGAATGTGTGATAGAGTGCCTTAGGCACTGGCTGAAATGGGCTTGCAGTGAGATCAGCTTATCTTCCAGGACTGTAGCTCAGCTTGTCTTTGTGCCTGGCCCAAACTATAATTCAATCTTTAGTAGTGGACACACCGAGCACTGGCTAAAGAGTGCCGAAGCATGCTACTTGGGACCCCCCAGCAGCATTAGGCCTGTGTTTCTTTTATTCTAAATTTACAGCTCAGGGCTTCATGCAATCATAGGCCAAGGCTTCGGGGTTTTATACACAACTTAAACAACAACCAACATCAATTCTAAAAATGTATATACATAAAAAGTCTGAAAAACACATTCATCTTTTTAAATCCACATAAATTCTTGCACATTGCTTCTGTTATGTCAGGTGACTCATGCCAAGTTAACTTAATAAAGGAGGTGAATTTTACAGAAAGCCTGTGTCCTTGGTGGGTGCAACTTGTGTTAGTGTTGATGCCATGCTGATTGATAGTGGCAGATGCTAATTCTATTGCAAATGATGCTATTATTCAGGGGCTCAAATTGAATTACTTCATCCATTGGATCTGCTTAACGTTGTCCCCATGGAGAGTTTAGAAACCAGTGTAATCTCCCCTACTTGCTCACAAGTTCCGTTTGTCATATCTGCATTTTGGTCATTGCAGCACTGTTGCAATGAAAGAGAAAAAAGGGTCTTTTTGTGAATCACGGTGCACTTGTGTGTCTAATCAACACAGTGAGGCAGAGGCACATGTTAACAACTATCCAAAAAACTCACAGATTTCAGAGCAACCTTCATTCACGGTGATGTTTGACCCTTTAATTCTGTCCTGTGTTTTTTAAGTTACCCTATTCTGTCAAATACATCTGTAAATACATATATCTATAAAGTAAGCATGTCAATAGTGTATTATTTTAGGCCAAAGTCAAACCTAAACCAGCATTGCCAGCATTTTTTGTTCTTAGGTTTTGCAGTTGTTTTGTGTACGCTGTCCTCATTTACTGTTCAACATGACCAACTAAATGTCAATAACCACTCCTGTTCTGTTTAATAGCACAATTTCACAGACTTGTATGTGAATCTAAAATTTGTTCATAAGTGTAATTATATCAATATCTAATATCTACACTCAAAAGCAATTTCATTAGGTACACCTGTTTGGTTGCTCATTAATGAAAATATTTAATCACCAAATCACATGGCAGCAACTCAGTGCATGTAAACATGTAAACATGGCCAAGATGACCTGTTTAAGTTCAAACCAAGCATCAGAATGTGGAAGAAAGGTGGTTTTAAGTGACTTGAAATCTGGCATGGTTGTTGAGGTCAGACGGGATGGTCTTAGTATCTAAGAAACTTCTTATCCACTCAGACAAGAGAAAATCTCCACCGAGTGACACTTTTCTGGAAGAAATTATCTTGTTAATGTCAGAGGTCAAAGGAGAGCCGATAGTAAGGCAAAAGTAACTAAAATAACCACACTATGAATGGTGCAGACTGGTCATAGTGGTGGAAAGGTGTGAGGGATATTTTTCTTGCCACACTTTGTGCTTCTTAGTACCAACTGAGCATTGTTTAAACACCACGGCCTACCTGAGTATTTTTTTTGTTTTGAACATGTTTCTCACTTTATCATCACAGCATACCCATCTTCTGCTGACTATTTCCAGCAGGATAACATACAGTGAAACAAAGCTCCAATCAATTGGTTTCTTGAATAGGACTTTACTTAAATGACCTCCACCTTCACCAGATTTCAATCAAACAGAGCACTTTTTAGATGTTGTGGAGAGTCACATCATGGATGTGCAGCTAAAAGTCTGCAGCACTAACGAGCTTGTCTTATCCATATAATACAGTATATTTTTATATTTTTGTACTGTATATCTCTACTTTGGAACCTGTCCTCTGCATGAACGGTGTTATTTTTCCATTTTGTGGCAGTTTTCCATCTAGTTTGTTTTTGCTTTCTCCTGACAGAACTGGGAGTCTCCTAATAGACTAACAGTGAGTTCTGGATAGAAATCGCATGTAATAGCACTGAGTGTTTTATGTTCACTTTGCATGTGTTTGTCTCATTGCAACAAATAAGAATAAAAATAAATGACAAATAAACAGGACAGCAAATTTAATTAACAGTTTAAGATTTTTAAGAGAAACCCATCAAAGCTGTCTGAAATGTGACAGATCAGTTAACAAGTTTAGAGCCGCAAATGTTCAAACTGTAAATTTTTACACAATTAGGAAAGGAAAATCGAAGAAAGTTGTTGTTGTTTTTTTAATACGCAGTATAATGCAAACAAGAGTGAGAGGTTAAATATAGAGAAAAATGTAACTACAGCTTGATTTGTCAAGTGCAGCTGCACAACTCATATTTATATTTATTCAAATGTGCGTGTGGAAGCATAATAATAAAGTGTGATCAAGTAGCTGCGTGGGTCTGAAATATAAGTTTTAATATGCATAATTTGAAGAGGTATTAAAGAGCTCAGAGTGGAGGTAGTTGAGTTCCCCCCCCCCCCTTGAAATGTTGACACCTCTGTTTCTTAGAGCCATGAAAGAAAAGGGCTATAGCACTTTGTGGCATTTCACTCTACTTAAATGCCATTTAGGTGATTTTAATTTAGCAAACTCAATTGAGATTCACTAAATAAGCAGAATTGTATGGCTGAACAAGTCATGTTTACAGACACGTTGCCAGATCTCTAACACTTCCCACACAGCACAAGTCTGAATTAAATGCAGTCAAAATAACAGATTGGCTACTGCAAGTTCATTAAGTCCTGATGGAGGACATTTTAGTACGCAAACCAATCACAGGAGTCACGTAGCAGGCATTTAAAGTGTTGCAGCCCGATCTTATAGATCCCTCTGAATGTGTTTTTTAACCAAAAAATTCCTGCTGAGGTCAAAATGATCAGGCAGCTTATTGGCGATAATGTTTTTAGCTCAAAAACTACTTTCCTAACAGAAGTCCACACATCCATGATACTGCATCCAGCTGTCTGTTAACAATATCACTGGATTTAAGCCCCTGGTAAGCATGAAAAAAATATGACTCACTGTAAGGCTGTGTCATTTAGGGGACACATTATCACTGTGAACTACAGGCAACATGGAAGCCACATATCTGGTTGAAAAGCAGTGTCCCGCAGAAATGATGATGCATTTTGAGGCCGGTTTCTGTGCTCTTGATGGATGATACAGAAACACCAGTTAAGGACCATTACTGTGTGAAGCCAATTTTCCACAAGAGCTTTGACATTGAGATCACAGTATGAACTCCAATACAATCCAGAGGCTGTGTGACAGAGAGGTACAACTTAAAACACCACGGATGGCAGAGTCCCCGCATGGCCTCCGGCAGCTGACGCGCTCCACTTGTGCAAGGGAGTTAAATCCGTGAGGCAGAAATGCTGAGCAATGTTTGCATTAACAAGGTTTAATGCATTAGCCCACGAACAGGTTAATATGCATTCGCAGACTGGAAAATGGATTCATCCCTTATTCTGTCCTAAAACGTGAAATTAAAAGCTCAGCTGCACAAGCACACGGCACGGAAACAAAACGAGTTACACAACTGCTGTGGTACGAAGATAGAGCTGGTGTAGCAGGTTAAAAGTGCACTAAATGTACAACTAACGGAAATATATTGAAGTTACTGTAAATAAGTTAGTATTTAGTTCACAATGCCTTTCAGCAGAAGATGAAGGAAGTATATAAAATAATATAATGGCCCATATTGATATTCTATACATTTAAATTCTGTATCAAACGGGCAGTGCAGTGGTTAGCAAGCTGCAAGAAGGCTCTGGGTGAGCTGTCTAGGGTGAGCCCTGCTTCTCATCCTAAGACAGCTGCAACGGTCCATGTGATCCTGAAGTGGGTAAGTGGAAGACGTGGGTGGGTGGATGGGTAGATAAAAAGGTAAAAATGATGCAGTCATGCTTTGACAACTTTTCAGCGACATATCTGACAAACTAGTCAGCAGCTTATCATACAGACGCTCATTCGCACCTCTTTCTGCTCACATGTGGTACTACTCTGCTACATGTGCAGCAGGCAGTCCCGACACTGTTGTAATTATAAACAGTATAAAAGATGGATGCAGCCACTGTGACCTCACCCACAGGTTATTGAACTCCTCTTCTAAAGCCTTGGGCAGGCTTGGGCAAGCCGGGATGTGGCTATGACAGTGAAATTAAGGAAATGTTCATTGGTTTACTGTTTCCAGGTAACTAAATGCTGACCAATGAGCATACTCTGCATAATACTCTTGTCTGACTCTAACAATGATCATAATTCATTTTTCCAGAACGACACCCCCCCCCCCCCTTCCCCACAACGCTGAATTGGATAAAGGAACAAAAGATGTATGTACATTTTCATTATTCAGGTATATCAATGAAGCCAAATGGCACAAATCAACTAGTCAAACTACAGGCATGCCTTAAACACATGGATAACCTCTAGCTTCGTACTATTACATTTTTAAAAAAAAATCAGGGTTAATACATTTTGTCCTTAAAATCTTGGAAACATAGTGTCTAACCAGATACCGGTATTACCTTGGCCTCCATTAACATTTTTGACCAGGATATGTCCTTCAGTGCGCACAGTAAACTAATATGTCGGACTGCTTACTTATATCACTAAAATGTGAAACATCCCGTGTCAGAGTGATGCTGAAAAAGGAGTTCATGCATTTGTTCCTTCTAATTCCTTGTAATTCATTACCAGGCTGCTTTAAAATCTCTCTGAAAAGCTTCACTTAATCCAAAATGCTGCAATGAGAGTAGTGACATTGACATTTCTCCCATATTAACTTCTCCTCTTTGGCTCTTTGTAAGTGATTAGAAGGATTCTAAATTCATTTCTGCCGTCAACAAAGTGTTGAATAATCAGACACTTCACTCTCAGGCTGCTGGTTTACTTGTGGGGCCTACAGTTTCTGAAAGTAGGATGGGAGGCAGAGAATTCGGCTTTCAGGCCTCTCTTCAGTGGGAGCAGACAGAAACCTCTCTGCACTTTTCAGATGAGGTTTAAAAGTTTTCTTTTTCACAAAGTGTGTATTTAGGGCTCGATCAGGTGATCAGTAACCAGGTCCTGTAGAGAACCAGCTCCAGTAGTTCAGTTTCTTTTGTGGCAGCACGAGGTGGTGGAGAGTAATAAGGAAAAGAGCAAGAAACCAATGATGTCACACTCAAACCTGACAGCAGCACCCTGGCAATTTCACCCAGAGAATATCGAGTTTGAAACAATGCTAATTATCAAGAAGGCACTTAGGCCCGTTGTACTTGAGACAGAGGTTCAGTGTAAAACAAACAATTTAATGGCAGCCTTTTAAAATATATCACATAAAAGAGCAATCGATTGTACACGTACTGTAAAAGTCAGAGCTGTGGCTTACCAGTGAGTGAATGGGAAGCCAGATGAGGGCCTGAAAAACCAGTACACATGTGCAATTCACTGTCACACACACTCACACTGTTGTGCAACTTAAACCAGGGGTGCATAAATAATCACAACACACAGAAGGTCACAAAAAGTCAATGCAAAATGGACACAAAAAGATGCAAACAAGGCAAAGCAGCAGCACTTCTGTAAACGCAGCCCAAAAAGCAGTAATGGCCCAACTATAAAGCTATCACTCAGGCCAAGATTCCCTGTAATGCATCAAAAAAGTAGCATTTACAGCAAAAAGATTATGACAGAGGCAATGCTAAGATCATAACAAATCATAGTTATATACAGATCAAACAGTGTCGCCCAAAAGGCAAACAAAGGGGCCAATAGGAGGCTTCTGCACCTAGAGCTAAAAACACAATGTTTGCTACCAAGTAAAGTAACAAATGTATGGCACAAAATCAATACATGTCTGTGACTCTTACCTGTAACAGCAAGGGAAGTCAGGTGACCGAAAGGCACAGCTGAGCGTCTGCACAGTCAACATGCTAACGCTAAGTTAGCCAGAATCCAAATATATATATATCTATAAATATATATATTTATGCAGGTTTAAGATTAATCCAGGTCCATATATTTGAAAAAAATAAAAAAAATTTAAAGATGACATGTCCAAGAACTAAAACACCGACAGCATCAAAAGCAAAGCAATTCACTGCATTGAGTCTGTTCTCTTGACTAAACTGGGTGACAGCATTTGGTTGTAATGTTTGTATTAGTGTCACAGTTTCTCAGGTTGCTCTGCAGCAGCTCTTTGTTTCAGGGAGTCTGCTCATCAACCAGTGAACACTGCAGGGCCTATTTGGGTAGAGAGTATCCAAGAGTGATGAGCCAGGATGGTTGAATATAGCCACAGAAACCAGTTCGCTTTACTCCAAAATGGGAATCCCAGAGCGAGAGACAGCCTGTCAGGTCCATCAGCGCCGGGTTAATCCCACAGAAGAGACGGCATTTTTATTGGCCTGTGTCTCACTCCAGTGCCAACGCCAGCAGTCTAATAAGTCAGTGATGCCTTCTTTTTTTCTCTCCAGATTTGAGGCCTACTTTCACTTACAACTCTCCTTCTTTTTTCTGACCTCAGATAGAAAGAGGAAAGTTTTCTATGAAATGAAGTCTTTTTTTGTCCAAGGCTGATGAAAGACGGTGGCACAACATATATTAGCCCCTCAGCCTCCTGCAGCTCTCATTTAAAAAGTAGTAGACGCATAATATCCTCACAAGGGCCTTTCATTAAATTATTAACAAAAATGTTGTCAATCTGTGCTGTCAAATGCATTCAAAGGGTTATAATCCACTTTTTCATGCTCAAACTTGCCTTCAACCATCTCTATTTTAAAGCATGTCAGTTAGCAACAGCTTATATTGCCAAGTACGCCTTTCAACCTGCCCCCACAGCGGTGCTCAATATATGTGAAAGCATTTATTCGATACCCTGTGGTCCAGCTGAAAGAGATCTGCTTAATGTCTTTCCTCTACAAAGGTCTGAAAACCTTTTCAATGTCGAAAAAAAAACGCGCAAACATGCCTGATTTTCCAATGAGCTAAACACATGCAAATTGGACTTCTTAATGTTTAACAGCTGGTACTTTCATTTGCAGCTAATGTTGACTAATTAGCCAGTCAGTTAGTAGCTAAAGCACAGGCAGCACGTACCTGGAGCACCAGTGATCACCACCCACCTTCACATCTCATTACATGAACAGAATCAGCGTGTAAATGGCAGGTAAGTGCTCGACAGCAATAAGCAATCCGACAAACCTTTTGTGGCTGATACAGTGGAATATTGCTCTCTCCCTCTCTGGTGACTGTTTCATGGAGTCAACAGTGTGGGTGACAAAGAATCTAATCAATGAACTGAACAGTTTGCAGCTGAACGGGATCTTTAAAAAAACAGGTCTGTTTCCTTAAAAAGGTCATAATCAATATACTGACAAATAACTAAGTGGAACCAGCGTGACAGGAGTTAACCTGCAGCAAATGATCACCCAGTTCAACAGCTTCCCTCAACTCTAAATGACTTTACAGAATTTTGAGCTGACTTTTTAGGTTTCCAGCCTGCATTCGTTTTTTTAATAACTCTCAATCCACTATTGCATCCTTTTTTCTTTTTTTTTTTGTCCAGAACAGGGTTTTGGTTTTTCTTATGTACACTACATGAGTCAGCACTTAAGCAGGGGTTATGCTCTGATATAGCATGAATACAGACACCTTCATTCTTTTGTGACCTGTTATTATGGTAAATGGTAAATGGACTGGTTCTTATATATATATATATATATATATATATATATATATAGGAGAAGCCAGGAATCGAACCACCAACCTTCCGATCAGTAGATGACCTGCTCTACCACCTGAGCTACAGCCACCATTATACGCTCTATGTTCAATGAAAGTTTGTTTGAAAGTCTGATGGGTAGTTCGTGCACTAGTGTCATGTCTCCGTGAACTAGTCAGTGGAGTCACATGGTCATCTGCACACTGCTTGATAAGGAAATTTGGGTTATCTGGACCCAAATTTTCCCATGGAGTTGTGGACATGGAAACTAACATGCCTCTTAAGAGCAAACTGACACCATTAATAACAAGAAAGCTAACATTAACCTCCTTAAATAGGCATGAAATATACAGTGATATACAAATGTTTTATCTGTACTTTAGCTGGAACTGTCCATAGCCACACTCATGCATACGCACAATATTTTTAGAGTCACTGTCAATGACACATAACGAAATGTTAATAATATGCTATATTTTCTCCTTCGTAACCAAGTAGATAATGCCAAGTTCTTAGCATTTCTCAAATTTACGCATGTTGTTACAGGAACAAATGTGGTTGGATCTGAGAGTCACAGGAAGTGCAAAGAGGTCGAGAAGATTAAGAAACGGAGTGAACTGAACATGCTGAAAGCTTTTCACAGGGATTGTTGACAACAGAACAAGAAATAGGAGATAATGCAGTGTCTCCTTTCAGCAACATTGAAAAGAACACACCATTCAGCCACATAGGGTCAAATAGGCACTTTTAGTGGTCCATCTTTTTGTATCTCAAAATGGGAAACATGTCAGCAATATCTGTGGCTGCATAATAAAGTAGACTAGTGCACCTTGCACTCTCCCTTTCAAATTTCTACTTTCCTTGATGCCATGATGTTTTCCATCAAGGTCAATGAAAAGTGTTTTGGGAAAGACAAAGGGATTTTTCTGACTGTCTTTTGACTATCTGATTGCAACCCAAGGAGATGTTGGTGGAAATATTACAAAATTCCTTCTAGCTGGTACTCAGATATTTAGTTCATGAGAAACTAGGAACAAAAATGCCTCCAGCCATGCCTGTCACCACTGCAGATGCAGAGAAAAGTTAGCCTCACTGGTGTAATGGTTAACACATTTGCCTGTGAAAAAGATCAAGACCAAAAGGACACAGGGTTAAGGGGTCGCAATCTGGCATACTCCAAGTGCCAGTCCCAAGCAAGCCCGGATAAACAGGAAGGTTGCATCCAGCATAAAATGTGTGCCAATTCAAACATGCAGTCCCATCCATTGTGACAACCCTTTAGGAAACAAGGAAGTCACAGAACGTACCTCGTTTTATTGTCAAGTTGTTCCCATTGCAAGAGAAATAGAACAATCCAGTAATAAACAGCAGCTATTTTCCCAAATGTTTCACAACCTGTGAAACAGTCATCGTTGAATAAAGACATTAAAAGACTTTTCTGACAGAATCCATTCAGCAACATGAACAATAATATTGTTCACTCTTGACGATAACCAGAACTCTCAGTTCCTGTAAAGAGTTGCACAACATGTTCTGTGACTATTAGCAGTAAGGCTTCTGGGACAGCAGGGCCAAGTGTGAACTGCAATTAAGACAATGCAGCAGTCTGTACTGTTGAAGCCAGTTCTGTTGAACATTTAAATACGAGTCAGAGCAGACTTTGCAAAAAGAAACTTAAATTTTTTGGAAGAAATCTACATCTTCTTGTGATATCTGATCAATGCTGGTTAATAGCTGGATAAGATAATCAATCATTGTTGCGTTTTTACACCTTGTCTATCCTGTGGTTGAAATGCTTTATTTCACACTCTAAAATCTTCCAGTGCTGCCTTAATGGATTTTTAATGGGGATTTCAGAGGATCCAGGAAAGGTTGTACTGGTCTTGCTTGAGTCACAGTGAACAGATGGTATCCCAGGCAGGAAAAAAAGAGGAGAAATCAAAGAGTTTATTGATCCAGCAGCTTAATTAAACAAGACTGGGCGTCAGTACTTGGCCCATATCATGACTCAGCTTCACAGCACCTGGCATGAACCTTAACTTAGTGACAGAACACAAAGGCGGATACATATAAGGAACCAGGACATAGTAAAACCTTTCTTGACACCCATAATCATATACACACACACACATATGCACACACAGTTTATGCACTTACGCAGCTATAAGCCCAGGAGAGAACCTGAAGAGTGAGAAGCAAGGCACAGGAGGGGGAGTGACAATAGCTTTACAACCCCCCCAAACAATTATGGAATCTGTTCTCGGTAACCTGCCTACCCAGTTTTTACCTGTGCGTTGCTTTTCTGCAGTACTTCTTGTTGATTTTGTAACTCGATTTCCCTTTGAAAATGTTTACAAGCAGTCGGTACAGAAAGAGCCCAAAACGTCCAAACACACTCTATAAATTCTTGACAGCATTCTCCTAAAGTAGCTGTAATTGTCAGCCATGTTTGGAGAGAACTTTTCCCACTAAATATGTTAATAGCACACTTTTGAAGTAAGGCAGTCTTCCGAAATAGTGCACAGACTCGTGGCCGCCCACACCTGAGCAGGCCAATATCAAGCCTGGGCTCTATTCCGGCGGGCTGTCGGAGGGAGACTGATGGAGGCTGGCAGACAGGCGTTTAGGGAGGAGTCCGTCTGTTCCACGGTGTGGCAGAGCCAGCCACCATCCATCTCCATTATACACATCCACATGCCACTGGGCAGGGGACAACTCCTCCGAGAATGACCAGAGTGGAGGAGGGGGGTGTAGGGGAGGCGGGATGGGTGCAGAGGAGGAGGGAGGGAGCGAGTGACTGTCAAACTGTTATGCTGCTGTTCCCGGCCCGTGCTCCTCTTCAGCTTATCCATGTTGCGCTTGTGTAAATCACTGATGGAGGAAGAGGAGCCGTCAGAGGATGGACATGATATGAATTCATTCTTCGTGGCAGGCACAGCACGCTGTCACCTTTCTATATCAGCTTTTTTATTGATTCCTGTTTCATCTAGTTCTGAGGAGACACGTTTTATTTATTCATCCATTCTTTACCAGCTTATCTTTGATGGGGCCCAGGTGACTTCAACCAAATGTGGACAGACTGTAAAGCAGATTATTTTTTTAAGATCTTAAATAGTTTTGTAAAGCTATTATGACTCACATTTTGCAGATATCCAACTAAAAAAAACAGATATTGTTTCAGTCAGAGGAGTCTGAGGAACAAAGATTGCAAGAGAGCACAGAGAGCTATACAGCATGACAAACCCAAAATGCCCACACTGACATGGATCACTAAGCCAGCATTGTGGTGACCGACTGTCAAAACAAAGCAGAACAAAAGAACCTGCAACAGGTTCTCTCTGGCTATTTTCCTCTGATGTGTAAATGGCCACATCATTTCAAAGATTTGAATAAGCTCAGACATTAATGACTGGCTAGAAATATGGTTGCCATGGGAACAGCAGCCAGAAGGACCGCTCCGACAGGGGAATTATCAATCGCATTGATCAAGTTTAACTGGACAAGTGAACAAGAGTAATTATGGAAAAGCTCATTGAAAACTGCCTCTTTACTGTACGCTGGGCTCTATAGCTTTGACCACACAGTGAGCTCAGTGTTTACTCAGTTAGCTTTCTATGCTCGCGTTCCCTCTTCATTTCCAGCGGAGTGAAGGTGAAGTTTTCAGCTCACCTAAAAACTGTCCCAAACCACAGATACCGCCTTGCATCAGAGACAGAAGGCTTTTTTTCCTACCTGACAGCCAGCTGGCCAATTAATGTGTCTGCATGGGTGCTCTCTGGGTTCTCCAGCTTCTTCCATAGTCCATTGTGCTATAGCCACACTAGGGAAAACAGTGGTTGGAAATTGTAATACAATCAAAAATAATTGAGACACCGTGGGGTGAACATACGATATTGTTGCCTTTGCAACAGTTGCTTCGAAGTTGGGGACCAGGTGTGCGATCACTCGCAGTCAGATGCCGTCGTCAAAGTGATAAAGTGATAAGAGCAATATAAAATGGTCTGCTATAAGTTTGAGATTGAACAGAATCAAACTGGTAATTATATGATGAATCAGCGAAAATTGCAGTTTCACAGTGTGGTGGGGCGTGGTTAGTGATGCCGCTGCAGGGTAGGCGAATGCACCTGCAGGGCATCCGCAATCACGCCTCACTGGATTAAAAGACTGAACTGGGTCCGGTTGTATTGTTGTTGTAATTTTGAGCTGTGAGAGGGGAGCTGCAGCTGTGGTTTGTACAGCAACCGTGTGTGCCATGTAATAAATAATGCTGCAAAGTACTGAATTGCCGGTGGGTCTGCCGTGGGTTCTTTACACTAAGCATTTTACATTAAAATGAAATCATATTAACTGCTCACGTTCAGAGTCCAACCAGAACCTGACTGAAACAGAAGTTCATCCACATATATTGACATAGTTGCTGCAGTAGGACAATTTAACTGCAAAAATAACATCATCACTCAATTATAATAAAACAAAGAATAAAGGAAAGAACTGGAATAAAACAAACTGGCAAACTCTGGGTGACTAGTTGGTCCCTGCATCCTCTTGCATCAAATCAGGAAGCATGAGCCCAACTGTGTTGCTGTGTTGCTGTGTAGACACAGGTTTATCTGTGGTAAAGATAACTTTTCCACAGTGTGAATCTTCATGCAATTTGTTTACATATGCACAACTGTTGCATATGTAAAACTTCTTTTCAAAGATTATGTTGCTGATACTTTGTGTCCAGCATCTGGGTGACCTTTGAAATTGCAATTTAGGCTCTCGTCCCTATTCATCAGGATACAAGCTTCAAGGGAACAGCTCTAGCTGCTAAGAAAATTGCTTGTTTCAAGAGGATCTTTGGTTAACCCATAAACAGGAGGTCGAGGTGGAATGATTGGCTAAACACTGGACAAGAAGCTCAAAGAATTTCCCACTTTTTTCCAAATTACCAAACCCTTACCAGTGAAAGTGTCACGCTGAGAGTGACTTTTGACAGTATGTTGGTATTTGTGTGGGCGTTTTTTCCCCCCTAGCTTTTAAAATAACATGATACCTCCCAAACGGTGGTCCTTGCCTGAAGAAGCACTGATTACTGCAAAGCACATGTTCGTGATAAGAACAAGCTTGAGAGAACTGCTACCCTATGTCTGACAATTGCTTTTGGAGGGTGCGATTTAGCTAAGAGTCTGATGCAATTCTGTCTTTGGAGCGATACAAAGGCAATCAATCCTACCATCTCACCTTCCATCCTTTTACTCTCGATACAGATTACACCAGTATGAGAGATAGATTCCCCCCCAGACACAGGTGAAGAGGGGCTGATGTTAAAAGTGGAGGCATGCCACCCGGTGTGTAATCACTGTTTTAACCTCCCTCTCAGTCATTTATCATAGTCAATATGCTGAGGCAGGGGGATGTAATCCGCGGGCCTCGTCCACTCCTTACAGTTTCACCCATACATGCAAACTGTGGGCCCGGAGACAAGCAGCTAATCAGGGAGCCTACAGTGGAAAAAGCTGCCAACCTGGAAAAAGAGTCTTTATTTAAATAAGAAGTGATTTTAAAAGTCAGGATTAATTTCAGTGAGTTTGAAGGGCCAAGCCTAGCTGGGGGTTGGACATGTCTTCAACCCATGAATATTTCATGTTCTTTTTTTTTTGTCCTTAGAAACAATAATTTACTGTTTAAACATCGCTTTTGTTTCTTCAGCCACAGAACACGTCCTCTAGCATTTAAAACATCTAAAGAGAGCAAACTAGTTTTAACCTCAAGGTTAAATCAGGATTTTCTTCTTGAAAGTGTGTTATCCTATTTAAAGGTTCCTGCAAATTTGTTTTGCTTTCATGGGAAACATAATTAAACCCTGAACTATGCACATGTACTTGTTTTATTTTTTGGGTGTTGGTATTAGCCAAGCAGGTAAACAATGTTAAATTATTTATTTGGTTCTTTTATTTAGCTTTTATTTACATTTTAAAGCATCTTTAGTTTAATTAACTCTAATTCTGCAATCCCACAGTCCTGGAGAGTGATCCATAATTGGGCAGCTCTCCTTCTGTGTGAACCTGGCATACTGATAGTAAAAGATTATGTTTGGTAAGGATTTAAAATAATATGTTATATTTTGTGTTATATTCTGGTAATGTGTTCATACATTTTTTTTTATTGTTGTGTTAGTACAACTGCATATATATTTCTAAACATTTATGAAATCTGTCAGCGCTGTGATGCAGGTTCTTTGTGTGTCTTTATGTGTGCTTTCTTTTTTCCTACACAAACTAAGGTACATTAGTGATTACGTGACCACTGCAAGGGAGAGATGTTTTTCTGAATAAACTCCAAGGTTGCTTTTTTTGTTACTGTAGTACATTAGCTGGGCCTATTTTTTTTTTATAACAGACTAAAACGAAAGCATTAAATCCAGAAAAATACACAAACATAAAAAAGTACAGAAAAAAAATCTGAAGGTTAACATTTGTTTGCTTTGACTTTTCTATATTTTTGTATTTATAAATTTTCTTGTCGCAGTTTCTTTGTATTTGAGAGAGATGTATACATTAACAGCCCACAGACATGAGCTGTGGTCAAAGCTTATGAAGCTTACTTACATTGTTTACATGGCATGTGTGTCTGAAGTGAAAAAACAAGAGCTGAATTACATGAAAACTCACAAAAACTGTATGTATCAAATATGATACACAAGGCGTTAAGGGATTAACAAAGTGGTCACTCGCTGGATTTAACAAATCAAGTAGGTAAGAGCTTTCTATTGGATAATCACTACCATGATTAATAAGTTTTAGCTGGCAACAATAGACAATAGGGTGTTTAAGTCTTGCTGATGGAGTAACTTCTCATTTCTAAAGGTACAGTTTGTGGTTGTAGAAAGGTAGTGACTCCATTTCAGAAGGGTCAAATCATTGACCTCCATCAAGCAAAGAAAACAACAAAGCAGAGTGCTGAAACTACTAGAATTTGGTCAAGATCTGTCGAGGAGAGTGATGATGAAATACTTAAATTATTGTGATCAGTGATCAGTGCAAAAATTCAACAGTAGAGCTCATGGCTGGGTTTAATAGTGGAAGTAGGAGCATTTCCACGTAGACAGTGCATGTGCAAATGATGTGTGGTCTCTAAGAAAACGTTCATGCTTCATGTATTCATGTATGGTAAAGATTTGACTCTTGAGCAGTGAAAAAGGGTCATGTGGCCTGATGAGCTCAGATTTATGCCATTTTGGTGTGAGGGTAGGCCTAGTGCCCTACCATACAAGTCTGTGGGGGACAGCAATTATCTGTGCTTGCTTCAGTGGGTAAGATCAAGGTTTAGTAACATTATATGCAAAAAAAAAAAAAAAAAAAAGACTCATCCATCATCGATACAAGATTTTGGCATTAATCAAAACTACGCTTATCAAAACAATGCCCCAGCAAATGTGGGCCAAATCTAAATGTAGCCCACAGAAATATTACAGTGGGTGACCTTTTCTTTTTTTTATTTTTTTGGCCAGTTTAAGTTTTTTAATGTTTTTTGAGCAAAATTGTTAAAACTGCATATTTTAACTCTGTAAATAAGACTTTTTGTTTATATAACTGGGACGAGCACGACACAGGCTTCAGTTTCCATGTTTATTCAGGATTTTCAGCTGCGGATTATCAGCTTGTATTAAGAAGCTCACACTGTTTGAGGCAGCATTTGTAATATTAAAGAGTTTGTACTTGTTTGTTGCTGCAAGCACTGAGGTCCAGTGAGAAGAGAAAGGAAAAGAAGAAAAAAACTGGTGAAACAATTTTCTCCAGATGGGGATTTACATAATGTCATCCAAAATATTCCACAATGCATTTATAATAATGTTCAATCTTCACTCTGATGCTCCACAAGGCCCATTTCCTCCTCAGTCACTTTTGATTCCCATCATATTTCTCTGCAGTATTGAAACCAGAAACTTATTAGCTACTTTAAATCTAGAGGACCCGGGTTCAAGAACCTGTGACCCCACAAAAGCCCGGCACTGACGCTGCTCCATATAATTCGGTTTGGCTCCTGCAGTCATCATTTATGATTTATTTTCATTAAGCACAGAGCTGCTGTTGTGCGATTCATTTCTCCATGATAAACAGTGACAGCGAGATGAGCCGCAGCTTTATAAAATAGCACAAGTATGAAAAACGTTGTCTTCACCCCCCACCCCTACCAACAGTTGTAAAGTATGAAGCGCATTAGTGAGATAACGCCTCTATTACTTTTAACAATATTGCTCTTCCTCAGTGGCAATCCCTTGTTGGTTGTTAGTTCCACCTATCAACTTCAGGGGAGGACAACTTCAAAAGGCACTCACATCAGAGCCAAGGAGTCGGCCATTAGAGGAGAAACAACACATTAGCCTTGCTGTGTTTGACGGCTCCGTCCGCCGATTTAGAATGACAGTGTGAAATTAGACTAAACTGATTTGGAGCGGACCTTCAGAGTTCAACCTCAGGATAGCAGCCACAGGTTTTTATTTCCTTACGTCTCTGCTTATTGAAAATGTTTGTCCCGGCCTCTTTACAGTCCTATCGTCTGCTGAAACTGTGGCATTGTGGGTAGCTGAATACAGAACACTTTTTTAAAAACTTTGACATTAACTGCATTGGCTTTCTCATTGAATTCTTTTTAGTACTTTACCGTCATTTATTGTGCACTAGATTTTTACATTTAACGAAGATAAATTACATCTCCGTAAATAAATCTCTGAATTAATAACACATATATAAAATATAACGACCCATTTGTAGCTGTTTAGAGTGACTGGAGCAAAACAAAATGATAAAAGACATAACTGCTGGCCCAGCAGTTATTTTAGGAGGAAGACTCAGCGTGAATAAATCAGAGCTTTTATATCCTACATGAAGCGCTGTGGATTTGTTGTTTCTCTGCGCTATCTTGTATTATGCTTGTCTGTTTTCTGTACTGTTTTGAAAATGTGCATGTGAGGATGGATGACCCACTTACTGCAAATCAGACCAAAGTACAGATGCAAATAAAGTAACCTCAACCTGAACCCTGAACCTGTGTATGTATGGTTGCTTCTTGTGTTGTATTTTCTATGGGGACTTAAGGGGAATTTAATGTCATTTCCAGCTCCAAGCTTTTATTCTTGGACTCTACTAGCACAGCTTTATGTGATCCATAGTTAAAAATATTCCTTATTTATCTTATAGTGGGCTTTGGTAGAGCTGCTCAGTTTATCTTGTCTGATTTTACTGTGCTCCCTTTAAGCCTTTTTTGATTGGCTGTCTGTCATAAAAACACAAGGTTTGAAGAGCAAGTGGGTGGGACTACTGTGCACCCCCTTCCAGATTAAAAAAATACACTAAAAGTGTAAAAATTCTTTAGAGCTGTCTGACTATTCAGCTCACAGTTAAAAGCAGCTTTCATTGTAACAGTATATGCAATACAAAAGTACAAAGGTCCTGAGATAGATCATCAATTCTTTATATTTTGGTAGGAAAACGGGAAATAAGTGCATTCTTTTAGTCAAGTTATCTTGTCATTTCTTTAAGTAGTCTTCAGGAATAGTTCTCCAGGCTTCTTGAAGGACATTCAAAGCTCTTCTTTGGATGTTTCTGCCTTTTGTTCTGTTCTCTGTCAACACGATCCCACACTGCTTCAATAATGTTGAGGTCTGGACTCTGGGGAGGCCAATCCATGACTGATAGTGTCATGATATGCCATTTTCAGCTAAAAGTTGTTTATGAATCACTTTGTTGGTGCAAAAATACTAATAACCTGTGTTGTCTTTGGTGACAATGAAAACTAATTATGTGTTTTTGTGACAGGCTGCTAGTAACAAACTCCCTTAAGATACAAATTAAATGTATTGTTTGCTTAGTTGTCTGTTGCGTGTAGACACATAACTGACACATTCATTGAGTTGGACATATTTTCATGTGTGGATGATTCATAGATGAATGTTGAGTGGCTTAACAAACACAGGAAAAACATTCTTCTGAAAACAGTCTAGTACGAGGACTGAAGAGTGAAGAAATGAGGAGTGGCTCAAGAATTTTGCACAGTACTATACTTTATATAAAATAAGCATATGAGCATCAGCTGCCTGACTGTTAAGTTTTAACACAGGTGTTTTGTACACTGACACTATGTAGTGCTGAAAGTCATAGTTTCCTTTAGTAAATTAGTGATGACAGTAAAATGGTAAGCAGTACTTCCTGCATCCAAAACTCCACCTACATGGTCCCCAGCTGAGGCCTATTACTGACTTTGGCAACTTACTATAGACCTCTGGGAAATAAGAGAGGAGGCCAAGCAAACACTGCTGTGTTCAAAGTCAAAATAAAAGCACAGTCACACAGAAATGACATAATAAAGTCAACTGTTTCCAAACAAAATAGGCCTTTAATGCACAGACTAGTCATTATGTCACTCAAACCATATGCTGTGTTGTTTATTTCCCAAGCTTTTTCATTAGAGCTCCAACAATATGTTTGCAATAAGGTTACAGCTCCACTGCTATAGAAGTTCAAACATGCTAAAATCTTTGTAAGGCCGGGTATCAAACCTCTCTGATCCCTTTCTGCATTCTCCGTATCACTATATCCAGCTGTGAGAGACTTCTTTACTTTCACCATCCGCAAACATCAAAATGCTGACTGACTGTGCAAACGGGATTTGATTGAGATAAGTTTGTTTGGCCCCAAGGGTGCCTACAGGGAACACAATACAGTTTATTCACAGCTTTCAGAGATAGCAAGGACATTGCCGACATCAAAAAGTTTCACCCATTTATAGTTTTAAGGCTAAACTTCTGGTTTCAGTTTTACATACTGAGAATAGGGAGTAAAGGGAATACACAGTTCCTTTAAAAGAGTAATAAAATAGAATAACAGATCAGATTCATCCTCGTTAGCAGGTAAGCTAACATTGCCAGTTTAGGTGTGTCAAGCTGGGCAAACATAAAATGGGGTCATCCAAAATCCAAATACCAGAGCTGTGACAACTACTTTGGTAGGATTTAAACATAAATAAATGGTTTTTATTTAAAGACAAAAACCTGCAAAACCTCAAATTGAGCAGAATTACACAAGAAAAATATAGCAGACCTAGCAACCCTGGTTTTCTGAATTAATGTTTAGTTACAAAAATGTTGTCACCATTGATTTTCTCCCTTCAACATAATTAAAAACACTTTTGTTTGTTAATTGGATCATTAGGAGAAAATGGATGGATGGATAAAATAGACCTTCTGGCTAATCAATCAGCAATAATCAGTTTTATCATACATGGTGCAACAAGTCAAATACTGAAATTTAACCAAACTTATATGTGTGTATATGTACTTCCTCTGTAGTGTCATCAGTATTATAAGTAGCAAACCTAACTGCAGCACAAACTGTACACTTAGTGCTACAAGAGATTCAGATTTCTTTAAGTGTACGAGTTTCTCACCTTATTAAAAATAGCTTTGATGTCTTCATTCACACGGTATTTACTTGGCTTTTTTAAAATTGGTAAAATTGAATCTACATGCCATTATGTACTCCATTTCAAGCAGGAATAGCTTGCCATGATGTGTGAAGGGTCTTATTCACAGTGGTGCTGCTAATATGTAAAAATCTTCTGGTGTAAAGACAAATACAAATTTCTATACCTTGTGCAAAGATAAGCTTTAACAGGAATCGGCTCTTTTGCACCTCAGCCATATGTATCTGTGGCAAGAGAGGAGTTTTGGTAAGTGACAGTAGAGTGGATACCCTGGGTCATGAGCTATTATTGTATCTTTGTGTGAAATTGCTGCATCAATGAGGGCAGGTAGGTTGGGAGTGGAGTGGCTTACTAAATATGTTCCAGCATTTCTGATATCCAAGTGTGTTTTTGGCTTGTTTCTTTTGACCATGGCTATGGTGGTGACAAACAGAGATGGCAACTGTGCAGATGGATGGTTGGATCGTGAAAATGTTTTATAGTCTATAAGAACTATGTAGTTATTGGACAAAAGAAGTAAACTTCTGCAGGTAAAACTGTTAGTATTTGCACTTTGTACCGGCGTCTTAAAGAGATCAATGCAAATAGATTTTAAAAAACAAGTAATGTTGCATGCGAAGATCAATTTAAAATTAACAATGAATTGATCCTGCTTTGTAAAGTAGCCCATGCCCGATAGAGGTTCTTTCTGTGAGTCATAGACTAGATAGATTAAAACTAAATTAATGAGCCACACTGTGCACGGGGTAAAATTATGATGATGAACACTGGATGTGTGTAGTTTATTTTAAGACAATCCACATACCCCCCTCCTGCTACCATAAATCCTGACTAGTGTGCCCAATGTGTATTAATTTGCAGGCAGAAAAAAAAGACCATAAGAAGTACTGTCATGGACTCTCGTGGTCTTTTTTTTTCTTACACAGTAGTGCTCAGCTCTTGCAATGACTGAGCCAGAAATTAAACTTGCCTATAGTGTTTGACCATCCACTCTGTTCACACTGCAAGTGAACAGATTAAAGATCAGATTCTTAAGTCAGCCAGTATGCTCTATTTTTGTGTTTAGATAGCACCATCTGATAATACTATGGATTACACTTTATTAACTATGAATTTGACGTTGTAATTTTGTGTTGCATTGCAGTGACACAAAAGACTTTGAAATCTATTGTAAGCATCATGAGACATTTCTAGACAAATTTCTTTGTCTAAAAATGTCTCATAATCTTTACTGACTTATGTTTGGCTGGTTGTGTTATCCCCGCCCTCCCACATCCATATATAATTGAGAGAATAAGTTAAAAAGAGGTTGAAAAAATGGTCTGGGCCACTGCAGGACTTTGATTTTTTCTTTTTCAGCCATTCTGTTGTCGGTTTGCTGCAAACTGGTCAAACCTATGCTTTTATAGAGCTGATCAAACTTACTAATGATCAGTTAATCAAGTGTATTTGATTAGCAGCACCTGCTTTCTAGTTAACCTCCTAATGCTTATGGAAGCAGTAAGGGTGCACTTAGTTTTCCATATAACAACATTCTTGCATTTTGCTCTTTATAAAGCTAGAATGTAGATGGGTTACAAAGCAGTGTGCATGTGAAGCAGCTTAAATGAATTTATTTATCTACCTTGAGTTTACCAGGAAGTGAGACCAAAATCTCTTTTACAATCGAGCGAACAATCACATGCTTCCTTTACAGATTTCCTGATGATACCTTTAAATTAACCGTAGATAAAGTTGTGTTTAGGCTTTAAATCTTCCTGCAAGGTAAGTTTTCCCAGATCTGTCAATGAGTCAACTAAATCAAGTGAAAGAATGCCAACATCCTTACAGGATGTGAACATACTGATGTTAAACATTCAGTGTATTCATTTGAAATAAAAAATTAATGTATAAGGTGAATACTGAACATCAAAAATGGGGCTAGGTAAAAGTTAAGGAATCACCACATGTCTATATTTTTATTCTTAAGTAGAATTAATACCCATTCTTCAGGTGTGTGATTCCTCTGTGAAATATAACAGTATTTCCTTTCCCTTGAGGCCGTCCTTATTCTTAAATCACCGACTGATTGATCCCATTTTCTCATTAACACCACTCCGGCAAAATCATTCAAGGACTCTCATACTCTTGTTTCACTGGGTACTGCAGCTAACTTTACCAGACACTTGCCTAAAAAATACTTTTTAATGTGATAAAGGGGCAGTTTTGAATTGTTTTCCTGCCAGCAGCATCCTCGGTCTCACAGGTAAAGAACTTCTGAGTAGATCAAGAGTCCTGCAGACCACAAGCTCTGTCTGCCCAAAGTCCTTTGGCAATACCTATTATCCTGGTTTCATCAGGTCAAAAGTTTGTTCTGCAGATCAAAACAAACTTTGAAGTCTCAGATGGTCTTTTGATGTTATGAAAAAGAAATCAGGATGACTGAAGGTTAACCACTCAGGTTTTAAACCAATGGTTAAGAAGGAAAAGAAGCACACAAGATTTTTTTAGCATGACTCTGGGAACATACTATGGCTCACTTTGTTACTTATTATTTCATGGAAACACGTCAAGAGTCTGTCATCCCCAGAAAAAAAAGAAACTCAACTTAAATAAAAGGACACCTGAAGGTTGTCACTAAAGATGGTACAAAACAAAGTACAAATTTCTTTGGGTTAGCAATTTTGCATCAGAAATGTAGTATAATGGTAGGTATAATGGTATCAAGCAGTGGAAATGAATCCCTTCACTTTTCAAGCGTATAGGAGAAACCAGGTTGGCCACAATGTCAATGTTAAAGTGAAAAACATGTGTTCTAGAACCAAGGCTCTGTTTGTCTAGTCTGTGCTACTACAGATATTTGGAGGGCTTATTTTAGGCTAAAAACTAGAATTATCTTTGCAGTTGTGTAACTGTGCCAACAAGTCAAGTCACAGTTTGTATCTGGCTCTGTCTACACTCGTTTTTAGCGAAGACTGTTTGGTTGGAAGATTATTTAAAAAATGTCTCTGTTGCTGAGTTATGGTGTTAAATAATGATCAAAATAGCCTTTATGAAAATCTTTAAGATGCACAGGCACAGTGAAGGCAGACTCTATTGCAGATTTCTGTATGAAATGCTCCTGTTATTACTGAATGATGAACACAAATTTGTATTGATAGGTCAGTAATTAGTTCACCCTTGAATCAAAGTAGGTAAAAATTCATTGACAAGTTTCTCAAGAAGCTCAAGTGAGTAGGATGCAACATAAACATGCCTCCAGCTACAGCGGTGACCAGCGCAGAAGAATTATACATGACTGAAAACATAAAAATATAAATACTTCTTTGCTACTGTTCAGCAAATAAGATCTCATTATTTGTGTTAATTCTTAAAGTACCAATTCAACGTTTACAATCAAGCTATGACAGAATTAAATATAATTAAAGTCCATTTACTAGTTATACCTGTAGAACTGCTTATTCAAATAACTAATCATCCATAACATATGAAAAACTCAGTTTATTTCAGCATATAGACGAGGTCAAGACAACTTCCTGAAGTTCAAAATGAGCATCAGAAACGTAAAGACAGCTGATTTCAGTGACTTTGAATGGCCTGAAAAACCAAAAAATGACTTGTTGATGTCAGACGTTTAGGATAATGTCCAGACTGCTTCCTGATAGAAAGGCAACAGTAACTTAACTCACTGCCTGTTACAAGCAGGGGTTAAAGTGAAGCTGTGATCAGCTGACCTGTGCTGCTGCTGCTCTGATATTCAATGCTCTTTTTAGATTCAGCCAACTATAAGCAGATGTTTCACAAATATAAGGCGGATTTCTGTCAAGGCCCTCTAGTCCTCCTGTGCTTCCTTACCCTTCAATCTATCGCTTCACCTTTTTGTGTGTCTGTGTGTGAGGACACTTAACCACACCTTTGTATTGCATACACAGTTTGTCCCTGCGCACCTGAAGATAATCAAATCACCTGTTTGTCATTGCATGAGTACGCAGCTATTACTTAAGAAAGAAGTCGTTGTCTGAGCTTTGAGCCATGTTAGTGAAATTGGCTCCTCGTGTTAAAAAGCTGATTCTGTCTTGCTCCGTGCTTGCAACTCACCTGTTTTCTCCTCAGCACAGAAGCCTGCTGCATGAGTCCAACATCGTGCATTTTGCTAGGCCTCCCTTTGTTTTACAAGAAAATCCCCCCCCCCACACACACACACAAGCGCATCCTCCAAACACACACACCCATATTTTGTTTTCAAACTCAAATACTGTTACTGTTAATCTTACTATCTGCAGGTGCCACTTCTGTACAGGAAACTGAGGCTGAAATTCACACAGGCTCATCAAAAGTGGACAACAGTAGATTGGAAGATCAGTCTTGATTTCTACTGCAACATTCAGATGATGGCGTAACCATGTGGGGGAAATCTTCTTGGAACACTTTGGCCCCCTTAGTACCAAGTGAGCATCATTTAAACACCGCAGCCTACATGAGGTTTGTTTCTGATCATATCCATCCTTTTGTGACCTCAGTGGCTGCTTCCAACAGGATAACACACCATGTCAAAAAGCTCAGATCATCTCAAACTGGTTTCTTGAATATGACAATGAGTTAGCTGGACTCAAATAATCTTTACAGTCACCAGATCTCAGTCCATTAGAGTACCTCCGGGATGTGGTGAAATGGGAGATTCTCATCGAATTTGCAGCGACCATGTGATGCTGTCATGCCAGTATGGAGCAAAATCTCAGAGAAATATTTCAAGCACCTTGCTGAGTCCATTTTATCAAGAATTAAAGCAGTTGCGAAGGCAAAAGAGGGTCCAAGCAGGTACTAGTGAGATTTGTCGAATAGTGTCTGTTGAGTGTATATTACAGCAGAAATATGTAGGTTTCCCACTTGTCTTGTTACTTTGGGAGAAATCTTAAACTATTTCCTCAGATTTTCTTCACAAAACTGCTGAAGAAATTATAATCTGCAGCATTTTTTCAATGTATCTCTTCTCTTAATACTTTTAAATTACTGCCTTTCTGAAACCCTCTCTTAAAAAGCCTACATTTTTTAGGAGAATATAATATGATTATCAGGTATGAAACACAGGTCATACTAATTTACATTCACAAGAAAAACCTTGATTGTGACGACTGTAGTGGATTTATTTTGATCTCTTGTCTGTGCTGCATAATGAGCACTGAAAGACTATTGATATCAGTGCGACCTCGTATCTGCTGCAGCCCTTATAGGCTTGAGCTTTCAGCGTACAAGCTTCCACATTTTCATTACGTCTCTCAATTACAGGAGTGGGCGAGTGCTGCAAAAAAAAAAAAAAGACAAGGCAGCAATGATCAAACACAAACGCAGACACATTCAACTTTGTGCGCCCTTTCAACTCATCCGTCCCGTCCTCTGCTGGGTGCTGCAAAGTCTAGACTCAAAAGCAAAGGTCATAAAGCGCACAGACTTAATTACTCAAAGAGATTTGGCTAAAATATTAAAATCATTCATGAAGTGTGGTTTGACAACCTTTCAGGGCATTAAAGAGTCTTGCAAGGGGTCAGCAGTACATTTAGGAACAAAAACAAAGACAGCTGGGTTGCAAAGAGGGAAACCAGAGCCTAAATCCAATAACATTTTGGATGTGTTAGTGCTTTCAGCTGCTTTGGTTAAATATATGCGCAGAGGAAACAGAGGAGAGAAAAAAATCATGCAGCTCCAACCTGGATCTAAGAGGTTTTTGAAGTATGTAATTCATATACTTAGCAGCTGGACAGTCACAGGGACCACAAAGTCACCAGTGTGCATCTGAATAAAACATGCATCATAAAATCACATAACAGGGACTTTTCTAAACCTCATGGGCTCATATAAAAGTTCTACATCACTGATAAACAAAATTAATTGCCCTCTCTCATTCCCTGAGTTAATTGCCTTTGGGCGTTTTATTCTACAGCTTAGCTCTGTGTTTGTTTTTAAATTATTTATTCATATAGCAAATTATTATTCTTTACGCTCCCTCCCTCTCTTTCTTTCTCTCTCTCTCGCTCTTATTTCGCTATGTTTTTCTTCTCTTGATGTGCCTTGGCAATTAAATCTAGAGGTCTAAGGTGAGCCACTCTAAAAATGAAAATAAAAAAATAAAATACGCCATGAATAAACCATTTCATGCCTTTCTCATTACTGCTATTAAGCAACTTGTGTTTAAATCAGCGCTGCTAATATGCCCTATCACCACAGAAGTGTTTCATTTTACCTCAAGAGGCGTGTGCTGGTCAAGCTGAAACATGCCCTTGTAACATATGTACAGAATGACAGCGACTTAAAAAATGTGAATGTTTAAAGGGGCATGACAACAACGAAAAAATAAAAGCTGACATTTCCTTTTCTTTTCTTATTTCCAGCCAAGGAACTCTTCGTCATTCTCCCCCTGTTCTACAGCTCAGTGCATCAGGTTGGAGGACGTCTATCTTTTATTAAAGATTTCTCTGGCAGCACTGTCTTCTCCACATACCAAATTAATCCACAACCACACTTTGCATTCTGCCCATGTTTCGCTGATACATGCAGCAGCATAACTGAAGAAATGCAGCAAAATGACACAGGATATACTGTGAACTGTGCATATCTTTACTCTAATTGGCTCGTGGACAGATGGAGTCAGAAGAAAATCACAGATTTTTGATTAAAAAAAAACAAAGTAAGACAGTTAAAGTAGAATTTTTTTGGTAAAAAGTCTTAAGCTACATCTCATTTCTAGATATCTGTCTAGGAAAATAGCTTCAGTGATTTATTGAAATGTGAAAAAACAGTATATAAGACAATAACCGAGTTTGTACATTTCTAATAAGCTTAAAAGTCGATATTTGGTGTGACCACCAGTGTTGGTCAAGTTACTTGAAAAAAGTAATCAGTAACTAATTACTGATTACTTCCCCAAAAAAGTAATCCCGTTACTTTACTGATTACTTATTTTCAAAAGTAATTAATTACTTAGTTACTTAGTTACTTTTTAAAAACACAATTTACAACCTGAATAGGTGATAAAGCGATAGCTCTTTCAGCCCAATTCTACTTTTTCTACATAATCATCATACAAAATGTAATCAAATGGAAAAGTCTCTTTTTAAAACTTGTTTTATTAGTTTTAATCTTTTAACTTTATGCATCAAGCAAAAATTTAATTATATGCAACATTCTCTGACTGGAAGAAATTTGTTTAATATTTAAACCTATTTTCTGCACATTCCAGCACGTTATATATATATATATATATATATATATATATATATATATATATATATATATATATATATATATATATATATATATATATATATATATATATATATATATCTCCATAGGTCCCTCATCCTATTCATGATTGGCCGGTATAGTGGCCGGCATAGTGTACAGGAACATCTGTGCCAAGTATAACCTGGAAGTCCCGAGGTCAAAATGGGAGATGCCCCCAAGGGTGGTGGAGAATAACCGAGCTAAGATCCTGTGGGACTTCCAGATACAGACGGACAAAATGGTGGTGGCTAACCAACCGGACATAGTGGTGGTAGACAAACAGAAGAAGACGGCCGTAGTGATCGATGTAGCGGTTCCGAATGACAGCAATATCAGGAAGAAGGAACACGAGAAGCTGGAGAAATACCAAGGGCTCAGAGAAGAGCTCGAGAAGATGTGGAGGGTGAAGGTGACGGTGGTCCCCGTGGTAATCGGAGCACTAGGTGCGGTGACTCCCAAGGTAGGCGAGTGGCTCCAGCAGATCCCAGGAATAACATCGGAGATCTCTGTCCAGAAGAGCGCAGTCCTGGGAACAGCTAAGATACTGCGCAGGACCCTCAAGCTCCCAGGCCTCTGGTAGAGGACCCGAGCTTGAAGGATAAACCGCCCGCAGGGGCGTGCTGGGTGTTTTTATATATATATATATATATATATATATATATATATATATATATATATATATATATATATGTATTTATTTATTTGTGTTTATACTCACTCTTTCAAATAGATGCAAGTAAAACAAAGCAGAAAATAAATAAAGTCAAAGACTAGAGGTCTTGTTGCTCTATTTTCACCTGTAAAGCAGGAGTGGGGTAGGCGGAGGTTTACCCTGGTGCAGGTGTGCAGCAGCGGTCAGTGGAAAGATCCGGCAGTTTCTCGGTGAGTTTCCCATTATGTTGTAGCTACTCGGTGCTTGCTCGGAAGTTTAGGGGTTTTTCGCTGTAAAAAGAAGTTTTCTTCCCACGCAGTGAACCTCAGACACTAATGTTTTTGTCACTTTTTATGGAATCAAACTTAAAGTAAGGTCAGTACTTCCACGCTTTAAACGCTGCACGCTCATACTCTCTCCTGCACTCGATATATGATCCATTGTTGATCTGCACACAGCTGTTGTCACGAACGTCGCGCTCGCTTACGTCACTGTCATGAGACATTCTCGCAAAAAAATCACGGTTTTAGTAACACAGTAACGCAGCGTTCCTACGGGAAAGTAACGGTAATCTAATTACCGTTTTTGCAATAGTAATCCCTTACTTTACTCGTTACTTGGAAAAAGTAATCGGATTACAATAACACGTTCTGCCCATCTCTGGTGACCACCTTTATTATTCAGCCCAGTCTGAACTCTCTTAGGGAGCTTTGTTGTCATCTTCAGGAATAGTTCTCCAGGCTTCTTGAAGGACATTCAAAACTCTTCTTTGGATGTTTCTGCCTTTTGTTCTGTTCTCTGTCAACATGATCCCACACTGCTTCAATAATGTTGATGTCTGGGCTCTGGGGAGGCCAATCCATGACTGATAGTGTTGCACTGTGTGTTTTTCTATCCAGGTATGATTTTTACTGCATTGGCAGTGTGTGTGTGAGATCATTGTCATGCTGAATAGTTAAGGCTTTGCCAATAGTTTTTCCAGATGGAAATGCATTGCAAAATCATAATTCCACCAATTTCTACAAGATCTCCAACACCACTGGCTGAAATGCAGCTCCAATCCATGACAGAACCGCCATCTGTCTTTTACAGATGGCTGTAGACAGTCACTGTAACCTGTTATCTCTCCTGATCTTATCTGAACATACTGGCAATACTCTGAACCAGAAATGTCAAATTTGGATTCATCACTCCATCAAACCTGTTGCCACTCCAGTTTTGGTTTAATGTGGCATACCTCAGCCTTTTCTCCCGCTTTCTCTTTCTTAAGGCAGCCACCCTTCCACTGAGACCATTTCTAAAAATGCTTTAGTGAACACTACATGGATCATCAGAAGGTCCAGATGCATCCCTCAGGTCTTGTGTCGGGTCTTTTACTAGATTTCTTTCAGATACTGTTTATCTGCTGTAGATAATTATTTTTAGGCCTGACGCATCTTCTTTTGTCCTCCACTTTTCCAGTTTCCTCAAGTATTTTAAGGACATCATGCAAACCATGCTGCAATATGTTGCATTTTCATCTTCTAAACGTTGTTTTGGAAGCACCTTGTTGGTACAAAATACTAGTTTATGCTGTCAACCTGTGTCTTCTTAGGCATTTTCTATGGATTCAATCAAAGAAATGGGGACGTATTATTTGTTTGTGGGACAAGCCGCTAGCAACAAAGTGCGTAAAGCTACAATTTAAAATTGATTCTTTGCTAAGTTGTCTGTTATGTGTAGACACGATACTGGTTCATCCCTTGGGACAGGAGTCAATTTTATGTTTGGATGACTTATAAGTAGGGCTTAAAGGGTCTAAAGGGTTTAACAAGCATAACAACATTTCCTTTGAAAATGGCCCGGTACAAGGACTGGACCATGGATAACTGAAAAAGAAGCCAATGGCCAAATAAAATCTTTTAAAAAAGACCTTCAGCAAGACTGGACTTTTAGATGCTGCTGTATTTAAAGAAGTTCCTCTCTAAGTTTTCAAATACAACTGAGGTAAGTGTGAAAATAATCAAGGTAGTCTAGTCTCTAAAAATGCTGCAGGCAATAAACTACCAGCTGTTGCACAGAGCAGCAATAAGTCTCAAAGAAGATCAGCTTTATAAGGCAAGTATTTCTTTTAAAATTCAGCAGTGTCCGTCAGTGTTTTTGTTCCAGTCTCTTGCAACAGATATTGCAAAGAACAAAAACAGGCATAACAAACATAGATACAAAGAAGGTAAATTCAACTATCCATCTCAATTTACTCTCTTCAGTTACTTCACTCTTCTCAGCTCAGTGACTGGAGACCGAGTATCAGCATTGCTCCTGCAAAGCTAAGCTTATCCCTTGTTTCTCAGCGTGTGAGCTTTTCAATTGGCTGCAGGAGAATTGATCTGTATGCTTGGTCTCTAAAGTCATTTTGGAAGAAGTCAGAAAGAATACAGAATCAACAAGTGAGATGCATGAAGATGAAGAAATGAACGTTTTCCAAATGAACTGAAAACAGATAACGTGACCAGCAAAGTTTTGTAAAATTCATCCAAAATCAACCACACACTCTTTACATAAGAAGGTCCGGGCTCTGGACCTAGAGTTAGAGTTAGCGATGGAAAAATTAACCACCTCAAATGTCACATGCATAAGGTGTAAACTGAGGCTACCAAACTGATCACATCTCTCAAAAGGCCTTTAAATTCAGCTGCGTCAACCTCCAAAATAAAAACCCTGCACCTGCATGAGTTACGCTCTGTTAGAGTGTGCCCCTGAGTGCTATGTTGTCTACATTAATTCCCACTGGTGCATTATTATAATGCTCCCTGAGTGTTACTTAACATGTTGCTATAGGTGTCACGCTGTTACACTCAATTCCCACAGCAGGTAGTAACCCCAAGAGCTGAATCCAACAGCAACCGCTGCTTTGTGATGTAAGCGTTTCTAGCAGATCAGGACCTCCGTATCTATCTCTCAAAACAACACATTGCCAGAGGCAGAGCAAACATAGAACAACAAAGAAATCCATAATTACGGTTTCATCGTGGTTCAGACAGCCGAAGTTGGAAATTACAAACTATGCTCTCGTAGTTGTGTACTCATGATTTCCTCATCGTTTATGAAGAAGATGTTACTACACTTACAGAAGCAGCTAGAAATGAAAGGGGGCTTCTGTCCTCTCTCTCCTCATATCAGATGCATATAAGCAGGCTGATACAACCAAACAAGAAAGATATCACATCATAGTACACTTTTTTTGGCTCTTACCACACTCTTAAAAACCTTGCATCTCAGAAAGAGAATCTCTGCCCTAATGCTAACACCCATTTGCCGGCTCTTGCACTAATTATCTTTATACAGAGTTGAACAAGCAGAGATCAGAATCTAGAGGGTTGACCTTTAACCCACAATGAGCAACTCTCGCTCAGCTGGACAAATCAATAAATAGCAAAACACAGCTGGCCAATTAGGAAATATGTTCAACCATCGCAACATATTCATAGCACAGTGTACTTCACCTTTCTTTCACATACACACTCGGATACAAGCATGTGTAAAATCACCGTTCTTAACAACCCCCACCCAGCACACCCATCAGCATCCATGTCTCAGAGTGATTAATGGTTGTTCATTGTACCTGCGTTCAGCGGCTTGATTGATGGCCCAGTGTGCTTGACAGATGGACAGATGTGGCAAGGCAGAACACCCAGGCGAGGAGCAACACCTCAGTCCTGCCACCATTAGTACCCACTTCCTATTTAAAGAGAAGAGAGATCCATTAGACAGCGAGCAAATTTTTAAACAGAAGGCTTATATGCCATATGCGAAGAGCAAATAGCTCTGATGTTATTTCTTCTGTTAGGATCAACTCAAAACAGCAACTGGTTGACATTTGGTGGAAATATCACTGAGAAAATGTGAAACACAAGTGACAGGTGACCAGGTTTATGTGTCCTCCGAGGCCGTGTTTTTACTACGATGCTTTTGATAGAAGAAGCTTTGCCTCAGGCCTTCCTGGTGATTCATTTGGATACGGCGCCTGCTGTACTAGAGCAACATCCTGGGTTTGTAACACTGGCTGACTGAGCTTGGACAAAACATATTTAGGAGGCAGATGAGGCATACCTCATCTGCCTCCTAAATCTGTTTTGAGCCTCAGCTTAAAAAGGAATAAAAATCAAACAGACCTTCAGGCAGGCTAAGCAACCACAAAATGAAATCCAACAAAGAGCAGGCAGAGAGATACAAAAGTAAGAAACTTGGGTCAAATAGGGGAGGAGGCAAGTAAAGAAGTAAATGGCGCGTCCGATGAATGTGGCAAAACTAAGTCCTTTTTATCCAAGCATTAAATGCACAAAGGGAAAACATACAATTTTCTTTTTTTCTGAAAAGAACGAGGGAGCCTCCTTATATCATATAAATATTATATGCTGGATATTATTCATAAATTCATGTGTTGTAGAGCAGAGACGGTCCAGACGTTTCATTCCAATACAGAAGACGTTAAAACAAAATTCTTCACTGGGAGAAAGTCAAATCAGAAGATTAAGAGTTGGAGGCAGGAGAGAGATTAAAGAAGGCTTTTTTCAGTATTCATTCTGTCATTAAGACATATGCCTATTTTACATTAAAGTCCCTCTAGGCTTTTTTGAGACACCGCTATGACAGCAATGCAGCGCACTGCGATTTTTACCATTCATTCAAACAATCTTTTGCACTTCTGATGATGAGTCTTCTTCGTTTGGTTGTTCTTGATAGAAATCACCACAGTGCCTTCATCCATCTCACCCAATCCCTAACATTGTCCTCTGTCACACCAACTTTTTGTATGTCCTCCTTTACTACATCCCTGAACCACCTCCGAGGTTTTCCTCTTTTCCTCCTGCCTGACAGCTCCATATTCAACATCTTTTGTCCGATATATCAGCCATCCTCTGCACATGTTGAGATGATTTGGACATCTAACCTTGTCCACTCTGGTCGGCTTCTATCTTTCTGTCACTGCCTCCAAACCATACATCACAGCAGGTCTCAGTATCATTGAATAGTGTGTCGTATATAACTTTTCATTTTTTTACTTCTTCATTATGTGCATGCACTGCAGCAGCTGCCCCGCCCCTAAATCAGGTTCATAGAGACAGATTTCATTTGTGGATTGAGCATAGCAAACATGCACAACCAATGTTTTAACTTGAAAAATTGCCAAGTATAAAGAAGGTTTATTGGCACAGGACATTTAGTTGTAATCGTGTGAGCAGATCAGTCATGCAGTTTATACTTGTGCCGTGTTTAAAGACGTACATAAATATTAAGAAGGCCAGCTGAGTAAATAAATTAATCAGGTTGCTCGTTTAGACAAAATGTCAAACATGGTAAGGTGCCAACAGATGTAAATGAGTGCATTTCTAAAAGGGGGCTTGATATCAGGTTTTAAAGTATCAAAATGTCAGATTTGGTGATATCAGCTATTGGATTATAGACTCTTTACCTCTCCTCTTTTTGTATGCACGACTATCATGGCTGCTAAAAACCCAAAATACCCTCTGCAGAGTCCAACTTTAGACTGTTCATACTGGGCACTGGGCACAATTCAATTCAATTTTATTTATATAGCGCCAAATCACAACAAAAGTCGCCTCAAGGCGCTTCATAGATACAGAGAAAAAACCCAACAATCATATGACCCCCTATGAGCAAGCACTTTGGCGACAGTGGGAAGGAAAAACTCCCTTTTAACAGGAAGAAACCTCCAGCAGAACCAGGCTCAGGGAGGGGCGGGGCCATCTGCTGTGATTGGTTGGGGTGAGAGAAGGAAGACAGGATAAAAGACATGCTGTGGAAGAGAGACAGAGATTAATAACAGATACGATTCAATACAGAGAGGTCTGTTAATACATAGTGAGCGAGAAAGGTGACTGGAAAGGAAAAACTCAATGCATCATGGGAATCCCCCGGCAGCCTACATCTATTGCAGCATAACTAAGGGAGGATTCAGGGTCACCTGGTCCAGCCCTAACTATATGCTTTAGCAAAAAGGAAAGTTTTAAGCCTAATCTTGAAAGTAGAGATAGAGTCTGTCTCCTGAATCCAAACTGGAAGCTGGTTCCACAGAAGAGGGGCCTGAAAACTGAAGGCTCTCCCTCCCATTCTACTTTTAAATACTCTAGGAACAACAAGTAGGCCTGCAGAGCGAGAGCGAAGTGCTCTAATAGGGTGATATGGTACTACAAGGTCATTAAGATAAGATGGGGCCTGATTATTTAAGACCTTGTATGTGAGGAGCAGGATTTTGAATTCAATTCTGGATTTAACAGGAAGCCAATGAAGGGAAGCCAAAACAGGAGAAATATGCTCTCTCTTTCTAGTCCCTGTCAGTACTCTTGCTGCAGCATTTTGGATTAGCTGAAGGCTAAGGCTGAGTTTTTTGGACATCCTGATAATAATGAATTACAGTAGGCACAAATATTGATGGAATCAATACCAACGCTGGTACTGTTATTGGATCAATACTACCAAGATTAATACTTTATTTCTATGCTCCAACTTCAGTATGTAGCCCACTGAATTGTGTTAAATTGATTTTATTTTGGGTTTTTTGGAAATGAAAAAGATATTCCTCAAACATGCACCATGAAAAATGCCTATAGCCTATAGAGGCTTCAAACAACAGAAGATGACCCAAAGTGCTTTAGAGGCAGGTACCTTTACACTCCAGATCTTCAAAAAACCAAATAAATAGAAAGCTAAAAGGTGTATTTTGCTGAACTGACTAATTATATGGAAAATAAAAATCCCAGCAATTAAAATGTGTTCAGAATTTGCAAATTAATGATGATTTATGACACACAAACTGCCTATATAAGAATCGGTATTGGTATTGATAACACTGGTGTTGTATTTACTTGGTATCGGATCCTTACCAAAACTTGCATTATCACACACAGCTCTACTGACAGAGCAACATTCAGTATTACTGTGAGAGGATCTGCTCTCTGTGCTGTGTAGAGGCATGAAAACACAATAAAAAACTGTCATGGTCTGTGTGAGCAGCTGGGTGTGGCCTGTGTGGACCCCTGCCTCCTGTACCCGCCTCTGACTGGCCTACCATCCTCTCACCCGGGCAGCACACCTGGAGTTAATTCTTGGCAATAAACGGAGAGTATTTATGGCCAGCTTCACTGTCACCTCACCGTCAGTTTGTCAACCCACCTAAGTTGGTAAGAGGCTCAAACTCTAGCTTAAGATCCAAGTTCTTCTATGCTTAACTTGTTTTCTTTCCTCCTAGCTCCACCGGACCACTACTCCACGACACCACCTCTAAGATTCACCTTTTAGTTTCTGGTCACAAACCCTCACAGGATTTTCAGCCACACTCAAAGGAGTGTGCGGTATCACCAACCGCACTAACCTGCCTGCCCTCCTGCTATCACCACCCATGCAGGGTCCTGGAAAACTCAGGTCAGACCTTCTTAACACTCCTCTGCCAGTCATTCAGACCTCTGCCTCCCCCTCCAAGCCTCAACCTCCTCCTGCCCAAGTAAACCACTTAATCTCAGTATCCACTACAATCTCTGGTCCAACCCATGCGCCCGCAAACATCCTGAGTCCAGTTCTGGTACAGGCCTTTGGCCCCCTTAACAATAAACTAGTACAAAACATAATTTCTCCCGACAAATCCACTAAATCCAGGACACAGGACCCTCTAGCGATCTCATAAGTGTACAGAGTAAGCATCAATATATCAGTCCTTTGTACCAATATTACATAACTGTATAACATGTTTGTTTGTCCACAGACTTTTTTTTATTGTTTTTTAGTTTTATGCACTACGAATCTTTAGCACAACACTGGTTTGTGATGCAGAACATCAAACATGAAAATGTATTCATGAAAAATAATAATCATAATGTCAGGTGTGTCTATAAGCTCCTGCTACGGCCTCTCATAGGTAGGACACTCAGGCAAATAGGCTTTAATTTCAGTGAAGCTCTCATGATTAAAAATAGATCAACATAGGTCAGCTCACTAAAACATGCATCTTGTGCAGTTCCCCTAAATAGCCTCTTAAATTAAGAACTCAGCAGACTCATCCTTAACAAAAGTGAGGCAAAGAAGTTTCCATTAGGAGAAAAAAGAAAGGAAATCCTAATTTACACCTGCCCCACATTCTCAGTCCCTAAAAATGGTGGTAGACTGTGAAAGTACCTTCACGGAACTTTTCGTAAGATGTGGACCAAAGGGGAACATTTGCTCCCATGTCTTTATTTCCATTCATCATTGCATCTATTTTTAAACACAGAGTTTCTTTAATGGCATGTAACACCCTCTCCTTACCATCGATCCAAACCACTAAAGCTCACTGTGCTGCTTTTGAGCTACAAGACAGAAGCAGGGAGATGCTCTGCTCTGGGATGCTGTTGCTGAAGTGAAAGCGGTGGTCTCTGCAGGAGAGGCAGACAGAGTCATAAATCATACGTCTACTAATGGCAGTTCCAAATGAGCCCTCTCATCAGACAAGACAAGTGCCTTGCTTTGTGTGCTACTTCAGGCTCCACTCTAACATCTGTGCGCTCTCAAGCAACTGTGGAGGAGATGTGTGTGTCGCCCTTGTATTCATTAGGAATTGTCTACCGAGCCCTAACAGTTCAATTTAGTGCAATTTAGAGCATATCTGAAAAGTTGCCTGTGACAAACAGTCAGGAGTGGAGTTTTCTGTTAATTATTCTTTTGTCAAAAGTCATATTTTCCACTAAAAAGAGGATAAACTTTTCCTTTGACTGACATGACAAATATCAAAACATAAGTTATTGTGTAATTAGAGTTATTGTTATGGAGTGCAGTGTGTTGGGTTGGGTTATTTTCATGACAAGTTTGTAAACAGCCTTAAATTTCAAATGTAAAAACACAAAGTTGCTTCTATGTGATCTCACTATAACCAGAGAGATGTCTGCATTATGATGCTACAGAAACAGAAAAAAACATGCGAAGTGTTAAATTTGAAGACCTGAACCCAATCAGTGCGTTTGTGAAGGCTTTCAAGTGCATTGGTGCCAAGATGAGGATAATCCAGCGCCTGATACGACACCCCGCTCTGAGACCATAAATTAAAAGTCGCAGTCTGCCTCTTCCGAGACCGTGACACAATTTGATGTCTAACCCCAGAAGGGGTCAGTGTCTCTTTCTGAGTGCCAAAACCATTGAATGTTGGGCTTTTGTTCAATTTGGCAAGCGTATAATGGAGTTTGAGAGGGGTTTGCTGGTGCTGTATGGAGATAGGAACTGAATGGAGGAGAATGTAATTACTATACCTGTCTATGTAACAATGGCTAACCACCTTTGTCGCCCCTCACTCCACTTGAAGAAGCCGACAGCGAGTGCTGTTGGAATGTGGGATCACAAACGGCGCCCTTGCTGCACCTTCAAAATCAGTGTTTCGAACTCAGACAAGAAAAAATCTTGCAGTAGTTTTTAAAATGTAGATGTTTCTATCTCTATGTTGATGTCTGATTTTCTTTGCCAGTGCCCCCTTTTAACTACTTTGCTGCGTAAAAAGAATCTAATTTTAAGATGATATGCAGCCAAGGCAGGAAGCCATATTATAGTAGTTGTAAAAGTTGCAGGCATGCAAACATAAAAATAACTGGGCACTAAAAATCACAACTACTTAAAGAGGGGTGAAATATAATAGAAGTCTGGTAAAGACTGGCTCTGCTCTCACATGTAGGCAAATCATAACCCCTAAACCCCATTTATTTTCTATGAGGTGGCTTCAAGGTTGAAGAAGTTGTCTTGTCCTGTTAGTGCCTGCTTTTATATTCTATATCAGCTTCGATCACGTGTTTATTGAAGCTGTGTAAAGAAATTCAGAACTTTTCAAAAAAGGCAGCTGTTATGATCCAAATTAAATAACCAATTCAATTCAGTTCAGTTCAATTCTATTTATATAGCACCAAATCACAACAACAGGTCAAGAGTAAGATAAAGACTCCAAAATAATACAAAGAAAACAAAGAAACCCCCAAAAATCATATGACCCCCTATGAGGCAGCAGCGGGAAAGAAAACTCCCTTTTTACAGGAAGAAACCTCCAGCAGAACCAGGCTCAGGGAGGGGCAGCCATCTACTGTGATCGGTTGTGGATGAAGACAGGACAAAGACACACTGTGGAAGAGAGCCAGAGATTAATAATAAAGGTGACTGATGCATCATGGAAAACCCTTAGCTTCCTAGACCTATTGAAGTATCACTAGGGTCTTAAAAGTAGAGATGGTGTCTGTCTCCTGAATCTAAACTGGAAGCTGGTTACATATTAGAGAGGCCAGAAAGCTGAAGGCCCTGCCTCCCATTCTACTTTTAAATACTCTAGGAAGCCCACAGTCTGAGAGCTAGGAGCTCTAATAGAGTGATACAGTTCTATAAGATCATTAAGATGGGCCTTGATTATCAAAGACCTTCTATGTGAGGAGGAATATTCAAGGAAGGTGTCAGATGTTCGTTTGTTTGGTTCCGGAGATAATTTTGCACTTTTGCAGAAGGATTTGTGATGTATTTGTAATAAAAAAAAAAACATCTGAAAGCTATGGCACACTTATATTATAGTTAGCCATCTGAGGTTAATACTGGGGATGACAGATTTTCATTTTATTAAATTGTTCTCCAAAAGCTTGGCAGCAAAGTCTTAGGAACAAACAAATTATTGATTCTAACTGAAACACATCAAAAACTATTATCACTTTTCCATAAACATAGAGTTTAGGTGCTCCCTGCAGGGCCCATGTCAATACTTTTTGCTTCCCTGGACTCCAAGTAGGTAACAATGCACAGTGTACTTTTCATGTTATGTTATATAACATAAAGCATAAAGTAGCTCAGAACAGGACAGAGTATTTCTTATCCATTTCAGTTTTTCTATTTCAGCCACAAGGAAGTAGCAAACTTTTCTAACACTAACAAATACAGCTGGTGTCACAGAGTGTAACAATAACCTGAATCTATGCTGTAGGTATCTCTGAACTGCAAACCTTTCTGAAACCCTGTGTTTTAGAAAGGACATGCACTTCCATAGAACTGTAGTCCTGCAGCCTACACTGACTATGATCGGCCCACTCGATACTGTCATTTCCTCCGAGAATGTCCAGTTACTACTTATTCTGCCACAAACTAGAAAAGGGCTAATCAACTCAAACAGAGAAACTCTGCCACCAACTACTGTGCTGACGGCAACGCTGCAGAGCAACAGAGGAACGCGATACATTGGTATGAACGCTGGCCACTTTGTAGGCTTCACATACAGTTGTGGTGAGAATAAACTCATCATGGGCGTGAATGTCATGGCAATTAAGGTTATATTGTCTATGAACTGTTCCTTTTTCAGGGTGGAACAATTGTACAGCATACAACTTTGATGACTTAAAAAAGCAAGAATAGAGTTTTCAGTTTGAGATTGCTTGAGATTTATTAAAGAAATCACCCCTGTTAAATGATAACCAAGCATTTTAAGAGTTCAGTGATTGGCTGCCCAGTACAGTTTCGTAGCGACTGAGTCATTGGCATGTCAGCTGAGTTTGGGGTTCGCTTTCATGCCTTGCAGACCCTTCATTCTGCTCAGCTGTGCAGTCTATCACTTGCTTTGCAACCAAATAATTTAAGCTCTGTGTAATCTGATTTGTCAGTGTAGTCTCCACCCCCTCTCCCTCTGCTTTCTGTGTGTCAAACGAGAGAGCAGCAGAGAATAACATGCTCCCCCTCAAGGCCATAGCTGGCTATCAAAATAATTTTGTCATAATGCAGTGTGAGATGGGATTATATTCTTCATAAATATAGAAAGTTGCATCATTTTCATTTCCCCACTTCTGTTAACGCTTCATGAGTAGGCTGCTCATCAGGTGTCACCCCCTCCTCCCACGACCTCTGAAAGCCTTGTTTGAAATGCTGTCATAACTCCTGTGGGTTATCAAGCAGCTCGAGCTTCCGGCCCACTGCACTCAGTTATGGAGGAAGTACGCTGATGATGTCACTCTGTGATTAAGTAACATGATAAGGGGAGGCAGGGGGGATAATAAGGCTGATGATGGTGATTATAAAGTGAATGATGGTGAATGATGCAATGTCAAGAAAGTTACACAGGATTTGATCTGTTTGAGATCTTTTTCAGGTTTCTGTAATTTACTGTTATTCAACCAAGAAAACAAATGTTCAGACACTAAGATAAAGTCTGAGACCACAGTGCTGTAACGCCTTGAACCCACTCAACATGTTGAAAATCTAAACTGTCTGGCAAACATTTTCCTTCTTTGCAATTTTCTGTCTTATATTTTAAGCTTGTTTGATTGATGTATTCAAGGTGTGTGTGTGTGGGGGGGGGGGGGCTTATGTGTATTATAAAAAGACACATGAGCTGTTACATTGATCAAATATATGTCATTGCAATAAGCTCTTATCATTGAGTTTCACGCTTACTGCAGTTCAACACCATAAAATCTTTTTTATTGCTGCTTTGACTCATTATATGATTGATTTCTTAATGCAGCAGGTGAATATTCTTCCACACGGCGCATGATGAGAGATACAGAGAATGATAAAGGACTCTCATCCCCATGTACTTTATTTAAATACAGTTTTGACATACCTCATTTAGCTGAATTAAGCTGTATTTTCAAATTGAATTCAGCTACTTGATGAAAAGTGAGGAGCACAGTAGAGTCATGCATTTCTCCATTACAACGCCTACAAAACGCATCCAAAGAATCAAAATTACAGATGCTGTTATGCATGCTGTCACTTCTTTGTTTTAAAAAATGAAAGTTTGCTTTAACACCGCTACCCCGCCTGTTTCTACTGTAACTACGATTGTAATGTCTATGCATATTTTAACATCTTTCACATCATTAACGTGATTGTGCATGTAGCCTTGTTTCAACCTCACACTTTTCATCTCACATAGGCTGTATACAAAAGACGAAAGTAGCCATAAGCAACTTAAAAAGATACAGATGTCTCCTGACCAGCTTTATAAATAAGACTGTTATTTGTTCTTTTAGGAGGATGTTTTTACAGAGACACAAATGGAGGACACAGACTAGCAGGAAGTATGATGAAGCCATTTGAACTTACAGTGTAGGACAAAACATGCCAGAGGGAAGGTTAACCAGTAAAAGTCTGCTAAGACAACCAAACTAAGGAAATCCAAAAAAGGAAATCAGGGAAATCAGTGCAGGTATTTTAATAATAACACAGAACTTTTTGAACGCAGTTGACACGCGGTCTTGTGAGTGCCTTATTAGGCAAGTTGTAATTAGGTTTTTACTAAACTACCAGATATTAAAAGTAAGAATGTTACTTTTGTATTTTACCTCTATATTTTTATTTTTATATTTTGTTTTATTTTGGTGAGTTTTCCAAGTTCATAAAATAGTTTCAGTATAACAAAATAACAAAAGCGAGGCCAAAACTAAACATAAACCTAAACTGGGGAAACTAATAACAAACCAAACCTGAAACCATAACTCACGGAATAACGCACAGGGAAAAACATATGGAGGTGACACAGGGGATGATGAGCGGAGAATGGAGAGCCGGAATGAAGGCAGAGAGATGCGGGGGTTGCTAAGTAACACAGACGGAGCGACGACAAGCAGAAGCCAAAACACTATAAATACAAACCAGGTAAAGAGGAAATGACATGCAGGTCACAGCTGGAACTAATGGGCATAACGAGACACAGACCTTCAAAGTAAAACAGGAAATTCACAGACTGTTTTACAAACACAAACTCAGAGACACGAACAGAACACCGGGAGAGAACACAGGTAGGGATAACAGAAACACTAAACGCAAGACCCAAACCCTAAGAACTCATACAAAAACAGAAGAAACTAGAAAATAATAACAATAAACTCAAAACACTGGGTCAGCGACCATGACAGTCACTTATACCTATACAGTGCTTAACAATATTACTAGACGCCCTTGTCAGATCACCTAAAACGAACTTTTCTGTTCAAGTATGAAAGTAATTTGGCATCTTAATCAAAAAGTAATAGTAATGTGCTTTACTGGGGTGTTTTTTCTGCTTTTTTGTAAAACAGTACATTCAAAAATTCATTCTTAACAACAATTATATTTTAACATTAGAAATATCCTGTCAATTGTACAGCTTGAACATACTGGTGGATTAATCATCACAAAAAGTAATTATTAATTACCAATACTGTTATTAGAGCACTTCGCTCTCGCTCTGCAGGCCTACTTGTTGTTCCTAGAGTATTTAAAAGTAGAATGGGAGGGAGAGCCTTCAGTTTTCAGGCCCCTCTTCTGTGGAACCAGCTTCCAGTTTGGATTCGGGAGACAGACACTATCTCTACTTTTAAGATCAGGCTTCAAACTTTCCTTTTTGCTAAAGCATATAGTTAGGGCTGGACCAGGTGACCCTGAATCCTCCCTTAGTTATGCTGCAATAGATGTAGGCTGCCGGGGGATTCCCATGATGCATTGAGTTTTTCCTTTCCAGTCACCTTTCTCACTCAGTATGTATTAACAGACCTCTCTGTATTGAATCGTATCTGTTATTAACCTCTGTCTCTCTTCCACAGCATGTCTTTATCCTGTCTTCCTTTTCTCACCCCAACCGGTCGCAGCAGATGGCCGCCCCTCCCTGAGCCTGGTTCTGCCGGAGGTTTCTTCCTGTTAAAAGGGAGTTTTTCCTTCCCACTGTCGCCAAAGTGCTTGCTCATAGGGGGTCATATGATTGTTGGGTTTTTCTCTGTGTCTATGAAGAGCCTTGAGGCGACTTTTGTTCTGATTTGGCGCTATATAAATAAAATTGAATTGAATTGAATTGAATTAATTTAGTTCAGCTGTATGATAGACCTTTAATCTGGTGGTTGTCTATTAAATTTGTTAAGCACTGCATACCTTACAGGTATGTTACTGTATTTTTGTGTCTGTGTCATTGTCAGACTACTTAAAAAGAGTGCTGTCACTGTCATAGTTTGTATTATTCTAATCTTCCATTCATTTTATATCGCTTATCCATGCTTCTCAATGTTTTTTTACATTTTGTTTCTCCTGCAGCATCGAAAATATTATGGAATATGTTCCTGGGTATCACATCAAGTTAGAAATTCTAGTATTCTAACAACCTCTACTGCTTAGTTCTGGCCAGCACCATAAAGCAGAAGGGAAAACTTAGCAGTTATCTGGTGAATATCGTGGAGGATTTAGTTGGAAAGTGCCAAGTGGACAGACTCGTGAATCCAAATCTAGATCGCCCAAATGTTGCCAAAGTGCTCACACAAGGAGCCTCTATGCTGTTCAGTAGTCCTCGTCAGATGGTCAAAGATGAAGACCGGCAAGACTTTGGCACCAACATACTAAAGAAACACATGAATATATCCACACATGCAGTGCTTATCGGTATTTTTGTCAGTTACTACAGTCAAAATACCCTACAGAGTTAGGGTGCGAAGCCAGATGAAGTTGAAGTCCTAAAAACTAATACAGAAAGAAGTGTTTAACCAAATGGAGCTTTTTCATTTCTTTGAGAGAAAAAAAATTATCAAGTTTGCAGTCTTTTTGAGAGAGATCCTCTTTTAAATATCAAAATCAGCATTTTTAGCCATTACTTTTAAAAGTAAAGAGAAGGAAATTTATGAGGTGAAAAAAAACTGTTCTGATTAATGACAATCTTTAAGAATATTTGTATTAAACTTATGAGAATATCTGTATGAAACTGGAAACTAAAACACTGACTTTATCATTGATAGAGACGTTTCATGCATCCTTTGGCAGCAACCTGTATTCATCTGTGGCGACTGCAGCTTGTTAGCAACCTTGCAGCAGCTGGGGATTTGGTGTTTTGCTCAAGGACACTTCAGCATCCCAGACAGCAAGTTCAGTGTGGCGCCTTGTTTTGACAGACAAGTCTGTTTATCCACTGGGCACCCGGTGCCACTCTACACTGTTTTCCCATTCTAGCAACTTGAAAAGTGTCAGGGAAGAACAGATTTCTTTTCATACTCTGGCCTTCCTCACTTTTAGGTGACAGCTGCTGAGTTGGCACATGTGCGTCAGGCTCTTAAGCACAATCTTAGCCATGACAGCAGCGCTGACGGTGCACAGACACAGAGGACACTCAGTGGATCTTTGTGACTCTTTGTGATCGGCAAAAAGATATCAAGTGGAAGGACCAAAGCAAAAGCAATTTTCAGGAGCTGAGGGGAATATATTGAGGTCAAGTGAACTTCATTTTTTCCCCACATTCCCTTTACATGATGTCTGGTCTCTAACACATTCATTATATCCGAACAGCTGCCTCATAACAGCTCCAGGAATTGTCCTGCATACTGATTTCCTGAGGTCGTGTGATGTATTCATGCAATACTCATGTCACATGTGACAAGTGTATAGTGGTGGGGTAGACTCAGCTGGTGGTAATCTCAAAATAAAAGCTAAAAATAAAAAATGTAAACCAAACGGCTGTGTTTGCCTGACTGTCTCAGCTTCTGTTTCTTTGTCTGACTGAGATAAAGCAAAGACACCGGGCCTCTCACTCAGTCTGCTGCATAGGGCAATGGGTTCTCCATGATTAGAAGTACAACTGACGAAATCTAACCTTTAATGTCAGCAGTGCCACATCTAATCATAGTAAAGCAGTCCAAACAAATGTGTTTAGAAGCTCCATCAGTAAAGTCACAGAGGAAAACAACCACCAGGCTTTCAAAAAGAAATCAAAACCCCAATAATTGCTCATATCCTGAGCTGTTGGGAGCTTTATATCATAAGTGTTCAGCTATCCTTGAAGAGCGCTGAAGAGCCCTCCGCGTGTCCCTTCCACTCCACACCCAAACACTCTCAAAGACAGAGCGACGGCGAGAGTCAAAAAGGTAAAAAATATGCTCGGATGCGTGATTTTACATGCCCCGCTTTAATGTCTGTCTACAGTTCTGCAAAAGGCATCTCACTCTCTGGGTTTATTGACCGGTTCCTTTCTGCCTCAGCTGCAGTGACCATCAGATCAGCCATCCTTTGCTTCACAGTTTATGAACTTCAAAGCTGTGCGGCCAGAAGTGAGCAGATGATGGACTGCAGGGACATTAAAGAGAGATAGCAACACAGCTAGGGCTCTGCTAGCTCTTTAATTCCAAATGAGGGGGATGACAAGGCATCCTGTGAGTGGAACGTATGGGTGGTAGTAAATAAATCAGAGCAACAGCATACTGAGGCACAAGACCCTGCGATGCTATGTGAGTAATAAGTAGGAGGAATTGATCAATACATGCATTCACAGGAAGGTTGGAAAAAGGAGAGTTTGTGTGTGTCTTTTAGCATTTTGGCTGCCGAGTTTTGAGGGTGTTGGATATTTATAACTATAGATTCAGAAGAGGAGGCGAGTGTTATTTCTCAAAATAACATTTTGTCAGAAACAGAATTACTACTCCTTGATCTAAAAGTTAGATACAGCATACTACCACATGCTGGAGGTGTTTGCAAGCTAAAAATATGTGTCATAAACAGACTTTTTACCAGTCTAGTTTGATATTTTGGGAAATACTTTGTTGCCTTTTTGCCAAACGCATTAACGCGGCAATTCTCTGTTAAGAGTTAACGCGGATCGCCCTGTGCATGGGGCTGCACAGCACTAACGCGTTAATGAGCTAACAGCGCTGATGCAGCTTCTGGAAGTGCCAAAAACTGCAGTTTCTCTGTCCAGCTGAAAAACAAATTATTTAAATAATTTTATAGATAATTTCATTAAAACTTTATGATGGGTACATTTTTATAGCTCCTTATTTAAGTTATATCAAGACTTAGTTATACATGACTAAGAGCGCAGCCACACTGAGCAACAGAGTGGGTGCTAACTAAAGAGCCTCACCTCAGCACTACATTTGGTGGTGATGCCTTTTGGATATATTTATGCATAATCTTAGATATTATTATATCACTTGATATGCAGCTATTTCCACCAGCAGACCACTGAAAAAGAAATTCTAGTATTATTCTATTTATAAAAGTCCACTAACCAACTGGTGATTTCACACAGGCTGCATGCATCTTTTGTAACGCATTTATACAATGTTTTTTTTCCCAAAGATTAAATGCTATGCTCATGCTCCAACAGCAACCTAGCAAGTAAACACATCCAATTTATTCTAACTAAAAGAAAGTGTTTTCATAAAACATGATGCATGGGAGATATTTAAAATCCCATTACCACAAAACCTCTTTGATAATAAAACTGGGTAACTCAGGGGACAAAGAAGAGATAGATTTTATAAATATAACTAATAAACACATCCCACATTTAGCGTTTAGGCACTTCGACACCAACGGTTTGAATGTGTAATTTCCTCCTTTATTTTAGGTTGAATAAATTTACTTTGTCTTGAGATCTTGATTGCTAATTTCAGCCAGACAATTGGAATTGGGGCCTTTTGCATACATCTGTATGATGTCTGTAACGGTTTGTGCCAGCGTGATGAATTTAATGAGTTTAGTCTTTGTGGAGAAAGATGACCTTCTAAAATGACACTGCCAGATAAAAAGACCATGTCTCTGCTCTAACAAAATAACAGCAAATGTCGTCCCCTGGGTCCAGGGGCTTATGAAAGGTTTGATCTGCAACTCTCTGATTTCAGCTGAGTCTGATTTAAGATGATATCTGCCACACATCCACTGAAGTGCACCACAACAACCAGCAGAGCACAGTAAAAAAAAAGAAAAAGAAAAAAACAGTTAGACAGCAACGGTAGTGTCTATTGTCAGCAATTGACTACTTGCTCTGAAATAGCAGAAAATTTACATCACGCTTGAAATGAAGCGATGCAAAGGAGCAAAAGGTCCTCTCACGTCCCTCTTCACGATGCTTGTGTTTGCAGCGCTCATCAGCATTATGATCGAATCAAGAGCAAAGGAGCGAGGAATTAAACAGTGCTTTTATCTGCTCTAATGTGAACTGCAAATATGAGCGGTAACCCAGAGCTACTGCTAAGGCCAGAGGCATTTCATGCTACATTATTTTATGAGGCTACATTATAAAAACAAAATCATGCCTTTTTCACTGCAAATATTCTCTCGCTGTGTTAGCAGTTGTTGTCCCAGACAGAGTTAGACTCTTACATCCTGTGGTCGTTGTTCTAAAAGTTGTCACTCTTGTTATGTAAAACTGTTTTTTTTTTCTTCTTCTTTTTACAGTTATGGAGATAATGTTGATCGCACGATGTAGCAGCTACAGAACAATGATGCTAACTGCATGATGTAGACTGGCTCCAAATAAAACTCACCTTCAAACAATTCTGTGTCATGGCCCTGTGCCTTCCCGGCTAGCCCAGTCTGGCTACAAGTGTTTTTGCCTCTATTGTCCCTTCTCTCTTCCCTCTCGTGCTCTGCGCGCCACCGGGGCGGAGTTCACTGTGGACTCCCGTCCCTGCCTCCCGCACATGCAAGCAATCTCCTGTGATCAGCGCTCACTCTAGCTCTGTACTTAAGGCGGCGACTGGAAGTGCCTCATTGCTGGATTATTGTGTAACTGTTGTTAGTGTCTGTGAAGGTTCTCAGTCATCCAGGTCATCATAGTCAAAGGAGCTTGCAAAGAAAAGCGTCTGGACTTCTTTAAGTTACTTGTGGGGGGACACTCCCACCAGGTTTATATCTGGGACTGTCCACCATTTGACCTTAGAACTGAAGAAGCCTCTCGGATGAGAGGTGAAACGTCTTCAAGTAACTTAAAGAAGTCCAGACACTTTTCTTTGCAAGCTCCTTTGACAACTCTTGTTAGTGTTCGTTGATTCTCTAGCCTCTTCGAGTAAAGACCCGTGAGCTATTCTCATGTCGTTCTCCTGTCTCTGTGTTAGATTCTATCCGCCTGCCTGAGGACTTTCCACCCCTGCTTGGTTGAGAGTTGGGTGAGTCGGTGTGGTCCGAGCTGGACGAAGAATCCCTGGGAGGAGGAGTATCTGTGTTGGAGTTTTCTCTAAAACTGCCCTCGTGACCCTTGGAACCCCCTGGACCCGTTTCCCTGCACTTGTAGATATTGCACTTGGTGACTGTGGAAAATAAACTACCTACTCTTGTGATTTCAGTCTGCGCTAGTCCTTCCTGTGCCCGTGACAGAATAATCCAGCCACGAAATGGACTCCACAGACTCAACGCCTGCTGCGGCAACCACGATCTCTCTGGAGGGAATACTGCAACGTCACGAACAGATGTTAATTCAACTCGGCAGGGAAGTGGCAGCGCTGACCCAGGCTCTCGCCCAACTTATTCCGCTGCCGGAAAGCCCGCCTCCCGTGGCATCTTCGCAGGTAACTCTCGCTGCTGTCGCTATGCCTGCTGCCACAGCCACTCAGGCATCTGGCGTCATAGCCCCATTAGCATCTGCTTTTTCACTAGATTAACTGTTACCCACACCTGAGACGTTTTCTGGGGAAATGTGCGGGATTTTTAACACAGTGTACTATGCTGTTCAAACAGTTGCCAAATATGTTCACTAGCGACGGGGTTAAAATTGCCTTCCTGACCCAGTTGCTTCGTGATCAAGCTTTGACCTGGGCTCAGGCTCTGTTGCAGGCCAGCCCTGAAATTTCTTATGATGACTTTCTGGCCCGTTTCAAGGCAGTATTTGATAAGGGCTCCAGTGCGGAGGCTGACGGCCACCGTTTGATCAACCTAAAACAAGGTAGGCGCAGTATGGCTGACTATTCGATTGATTTTTTAGACCCTGACTGTGCAAGCTAAGTGGGGCTCTGAGGCTCTAAGAACCACTCTGTTAAATAATGTCAACGAGGAGCTTAAAGATGAAATATTGATGCGTGAAATCCCTTCCTCTCTGGAGGCGCTTATGTCACTATGCATCCAGGTGGATGACCGCCTACGGGCGCGCCGGGCCTCACAGAAACAGTCGTTTTAGGAACTTCCAGTATCGAGGGAGGACCAGCCTGAGTCACGGGAAGCCCAGAGTGTCAGGGAGGAGGAGGGGGAACAGCCAATGCAGCTAGGTCGCTCGTGGCTCTCGCCTGCGGAACAACAGCGCGGGTGAGTGTTTAAATTGTGGCCGTAAAGGTCATTTCATCTGCGCCTGTCCTGCGCTGGAAAAAGGGCCAGTAATTGAGAGGGTACTGGTGGGCGACCTGTCTGGCAAACACCCTCTTCCATGTTTGTTGCTGGCCACTTGTTGGGTCTGTGTTTCCACAAGCCCCGCTAATTCTAGAGACTTATTCATCATGAAGAAAACAAGACAGTCGATCGATCGATTATTTGCGCAAGGGAGGCCTCGTCTGTGTCCACCACAAAAATGACCTCCAGATCTGACCTCCTCCTGCTGCCTTTTATTGAGAGACAGTTCACACAAAACACGTCAGAACAAAGCCACGCCCAGACAAGGCATTGTATGTATATGTGTGAACTTCTGTATCTAAGTAAGAATGTGTGTGTGTGTGTGTGTGTTATGTGAGAATGTGTGTGTCAGACCTCCTGCTGACCAAAGGGTCGTAAACGCAGGAAGCTTACATCAAAAGAAGCACAAGGATGTGTCTGTAATAAAAGACTACAGTCCCCCACCTAGAACCTCGAGAATCTGGGGGGAAGGACAGTGGAATTTCTTTCATCAGAGTTAAAACAATGTACAAATGGTAAACATAAAAATGACAAACATTTAACAATTCACTCTAAAATCGCTAGACTCACTTTTCGGACTGAGTCATATTCTCTCTCCGTTCAAGAGCGGAACAAAACTTTATTGATTCCTCACTAGTTGCTAAGCTCCACATTCACACCAAGCCTCTGCCACATCCTCAGCCTTATTCGGTCAACGTGTGCCAGACATAACTCTTGTCACCTTACCTATCGCCCTCACCCTCTCCGGCAATCACACAGAGAACATTTGTGTTTTCAAGGCTCCTGTCACCCCCCACGTTTTAGGCTACCCATGGCTAATGCAACATAACCCACACATTGATTGGCAAAAGAAGCAGATTATGGGATGGAGCACTGAATGCCATATGAACTGCTTTCGGGCTGCCACTCCACCTGTGCCTTCCTCCTCCCCACGGGAGCCCTCTCTGTCCACGGTGCGTCATCGGTGCGCAGTATCTATCATGATCTAGCAGCAGTGTTCAGTAAAGATAAAGCACTGTCTCTCCCACCTCACCGGCCCTACAATTGCGCCACTGACCTCCTCCCAGGGGCTCCCTTGCCCTCTGCCCGTCTCTATAGCCTCACCCAGCTTGAGAGGGAGGCCATTGAAAAATATATCACTGACTCTCTGGCTGCAGGCATTATCCGCCCGTCATCATCTCCTGTGGGGGCAGGTTTCTTTTTTGTCGAAAAAAAAGACAAGACTCCGACCATGCATAGATTTCCATGGGCTTAACAAAATCACTGTAAAAAAGAAATACCCCCTACCACTTCTGAATTCGGCCTTTGAACAGCTTCAGGGGGCCACCGTGTTTAGCAAGCTCGACCTCTGTAATGCCTACCACTTGGTGAGAATTCGTGAGGGAGACGAATGGAAGACGGCGTTCAACACACCCCTTGAGCATTTTGAATATTTGGTGATGCCCTTCGGATTGACCAATGCCCCAACAGTATTCCAAGCTCTTGTTAATGATGTGCTGAGAGATTTCATTAATCAATGTGCCTTTGTTTATCTGGATGATATTCTCATTTTCTCCAGGTCCCAGGCAGAACACGAGGTCCATGTCCGACAGATACTTCAACAACTCCTGGAGAACAGACTGTTCGTGAAGGGTAAGAAATGTAAATTCCATGTCAACACTGTGGCTTTCCTGGGTTACATCATCGCTCGGGGAGATCTGAAGCCTGACCCGGAGAAGGTTCGGGTCATTGTGGACTGGCCTCGGCCCCCCCAACCGTCTCCAGCTCCAGCGCTTCCTTGGATTCTATCGGCGCTTCATTATAGACTTCAGTAAGATCACTTTACCACTCACCAAACTCACCTATCCAAAAAAAACCTTTCAGTGGGACCCGCCTACTCAGGAAGCCTTCGACCTACTGAAAAAGAAGTTTGCCACTGCTCCTATCCTCCGTCAGCCTAACCTCCAGCAGCAGTTGAGATGAGATGAGATGAGATAGCCTTTATTTGTCAGTTGCAGGTATTTTGCCCACAACCGAGATGACAGACCTTGCCGACCGTACATACAATACACAAACATCACATTGGGGAGACAGGTCAGGCTAGGTAGCGAGGAAAAAACATGGAAATGTGTAACACAGAAGGATAATACAGGAATGCACAGATATCAACACACCATAGCACAATAAACACAGACAAGCAACATGGGAAAGAGTTCCAGTGTGTACATCTGATCTGGGACCGCTGCAATCTTTCGACTGCGCCTCCAACTGACCCGATGTCCACATCACAGGGGAGGTAAGCGTTGGAGGTGGCGTTGGATCCGGGGTAGGGAGGGTGATGCGTCGGTGAGTGCTTATCAGTATCAGTATATGTATGTGTGTGCGTGTCCATAGTTCAGCTGAGACAGTGTCCTTCGCCCTGCCAGGCTAAGTAAACAATCTTCCAGCCAACCCAGGTGGCCTTGCATGGAATGGGAAGGAACAGACTAAACACAGTCGTTATCAGGGTGTTTTGTTCAGCTCCGGCCTTGTAGCTGGCGCCGAGAGGGTATCCGCATGAAGTGATGTTATTTTTTTACTTAGTGCGAACAGCTCATATAAATTTCAAAGCAGTTCTACAGTCCAACACTGGTCTCTTAATCTCCCGTTGGAGAGCCGCGAGCTTCGCCATACTTGCGTTCTGTGACAGAGTTGGATGCGTCTGACACCGGGGCTGGGGCAGTTCTTTCCCAAATGTTTGAAGGTAAACTTCACCCTTGTGCTTTCTTTTTATGTCGCTTCCATCCACAGAAGGCACATCGGGGACCGGGAGTTATTGGCAGTCAAGCTTGCCCTGGAGGAGTGGCGGCACTGGCTGGAGGGCACTGAACACCCTTTCATCGTATGGACTGACCATAAAAATCTGGAATGCATCCGATCGGCCAAGAGCCTCAACTCACAGCAAGCAAGGTGGGCACTCTTTTTCTCTCGGTTCAATTTCTCTATCACCTACAGGGCCGGATCCCGCAATGTGAAGCCGGATGCGTTCTCCCGGCTGTTCACCAACATTGAGTGCACTGACCCTGAGCCAATTCTTCCTGCTGCCTGTGTGGTCGTAGCAGTCACATGGGAGATCAATTCAATTAAATTCAATTTTATTTATATAGCGCCAAATCACAACAGCAGCCGCGTCAAGGCGAGATCAAAACCCTGGTTCGACAGGCTCAGGACACGGACCCCAATCCAGGTACAGGGCCCCCTGGCCGGCTGTTTGTTCCTACCTCCGTCCGTGCCCAGGTTCTTCAGTGGGCTCACACCGCTCGATTCACCTGCCACCCAGGGGTTCAACGTACCATCACCTTTCTTCAATGTTATTTTTGGTGGCCTACAAGAGAGAAAGATGCTAGAGAGTATGTCACCGCCTGCACCACGAGCCCCCGGGACAAATGCCCCAATCGCCCACCATCTGGACAGCTTCAACCTCTGCCCACGCCCGGCCGACCTTGGTCACACATTGCCCTGGATTTCATTACTGGCCTCCCACCTTCCTCTGGTAATTCCACTATTCTAACCATTGTTGATTGTTTTTCAAAAGCTGTTCATTTTGTTGCCCTCCCAAAGCTTCCACCTTGGAAATGGCTCAGTTACTTACCACCCACGTCTTCAGGGTCCATGGTATCCCAGCAGACATTGTCTCTGACAGAGGACCACAGTTCACCTCCAGAGTGTGGAAGGAATTCTACACACGGCTTGGCACAAAGGTTAGTCTCTCCTCTGGCTTTCATCCACAGAGCAATGGACAAGCAGAGAGAACAAACCAGGAACTCGAAGCAGCCCTGCGGTGCATAGTCTCCCACAACCAAAACTACCTGGTGCGAGCAATTACCTTGGATTGAATATGCCCACAACAGTCTTACCTCATCTGCTACAGGACTGTCCCCATTCAAAGCCTCCATGGGTTATCAACCACCCTTGTTCCCCACTGTTGAAGGTGAGCACACTGTTCCTTCTGTGCAACATCATCTCTGCAGGTGCCGCCAAGCCTGGTGGGCGACTCGGGCAGCCCTGCTACGGACTAAGGAACGCAACAAGGCTCTTGCTGACCGCCACCGGCCCCCGGCCCCAGAGTTTACGGTTGGACAGAAGGTTTGGCTCTCTACTCGTTTTGTGCCCGTTCGTGCTGAATCCAAGAAACTCTCACCTGCCTTCATTGATCCATTCGAGATCGAAACATTGATCAATCCTATGTCTGTCGGATTAAAGCTACCACGCAACATGCGTATTCATAACGTGTTCCATGTCTAGCAGATCAAACCTGTGCTCTCCAGCCCGTTGTGCCCTCCCTCCAGGCCCCTCCCCCCACCCACCCGGCTTGTGGATGGGCAGGAGGTGTTTAGCATCACGCGCATTATGGACTCTCGGCGGCAGTGGAGGGGTGTTCAGTGCCTGGTGGACTGGGAGGGTTACGGGCCAGAGGAACGTTCCTGGGTATCTTGGTATCTTGGTCGGCTATTATGGCGGCAGGCTTGGTCCGGGAGTTCCACCGCTGGGAGGATCCCGTTGAGGGGGGGGGGGGGGGGGGGTACTGTCATGGCCCTGTGCCTTCCCGGCTAGCACAGTCTGGCTACAAGTGTTTTTGCTCTCTATTGTCCCTTCTCTCTTCCCTCTCGTGCTCTGCACACCACCGGGGCGGAGTTCACTGTGGACTCCCGCCCCTGCCTCCCGCACCTGCAAGCAATCTCCTGTGATCAGCGCTCACTCTAGCTCTGTACTTAAGGCGGCGACTGGAGGTGCCTCATTGCTGGATTGTTGTGTAACTCTTGTTAGTGTTCCGTCGATTCTCTAGCCTCTTCGAGTAAAGACCCGTGAGCTATTCTCATGTCGTTCTCCTGTCTCTGTGCTAGATTCTACCCGCCTGCCTGAGGACTTTCCACCCCTGCTTGGTTGAGAGTTGGGTGAGTCGGTGTGGTCCGAGCTGGACGAAGAATCCCTGGGAGGAGGAGTATCTGTGTTGGAGTTTTCTCTAAAACTGCCCTCGTGACCCTTGGAACCCCCTGGACCCGTTTCCCTGCACTTGTAGATATCGCACTTGGTGACTGTGGAAAATAAACTACCTACTCTTGTGATTTCAGTCTGCGCTAGTCCTTCCTGTGCCCGTGACAGAATAATCCAGCCACGAAATGGACTCCACAGACTCAACGCCTGCTGCGGCAACCACGATCTCTCTGGAGTGAATACTGCAACGTCACGAACAGATGTTAATTCAACTCGGCAGGGAAGTGGCAGCGCTGACCCAGGCTCTCGCCCAACTTATTCCGCTGCCAGAAAGCCCGCCTCCCGTGGCATCTTCGCAGGTAACTCTCGCTGCTGTCGCTATCCTACTCTTGTGATTTCAGTCTGTGCTTGTCCTTCCTGTGCCCGTGACATTCTGTCTGTCAACATATGAAAAAGTTGAAGGTGCACAACCAAGCAATGGGAAAAGAGCGCTTTTGTTTGTTTTCCTGTTTTTGCCCAGCATCTATTAGCAATTTGCTCAGATAGCTGAAATGGTAGATGCCCAAACAGCTGGATTAACTGTGGAAAAACTACCCAGCAAAAGGGAAAAGAGTGCAGTTGTCAGACATGCTCACTTAATAAAGAGAGCTCCATGAGTTGAGGGGGTGCTTTATTACGAGGCTGATGTTTCAGTCTTATGCAAGGAAGTGTTTTAATATGAAAAGCTATCGCATCTTTGGATGGGGAGACTGATAAAGCACGTATTACTGCTTAAAAAGTGAAATTTACTGTTTGAAAAATGCAAGCGTTAGAGCTTAATCTTCTCTCAAATATTAACCTGTGTCTTGTTTGTATGTGTGGGGAGCAGCCAGGCTGGGTCATATTAGAATGAAATAAAATTCTTATCTTACACTTATAAACTTGTTCAGGTTAGAGACCAGATTAGAAGTTTGCTCAGGTCTTTCTATGGGATATGAGGGATTTACTTCTGAACATTTCTGAACACTGACTCAAAACACAAGTAAAAGGTCAAAATTTTAAAATGTAGTCTATACTAGTTAAAGATTTAAATTGTTGACAATATGTCATGTATATTATTTGAGTCTTTGGAAAATGTCTGAAATGTCTTCTTTTTAACACACTTACTAAATATCAAGGTATTGGCCGACTTGAATAAGATGTGGAGGCAATGTTATTTTGTTTTCGTACAGTTTTTGTCAAATGCCTTTTTTTTTGGATGAAAACCAGATGATAACTAAATAAAAATACTGGCCCTTAGACTTTTAGTAGATACATTTCTTCAATCAATTTGAAATTCCTAAATAGCCTCATTCTCGAGTCACCACAAACTTGGGTTTCCATGCCAACCCACTGCCCGTCTGTACACCCGATGGTGTGATGACAATACCCCACCAGCTTTTTATGCCTAAGGAGTAATAAAAACGAATGCATGAGGACAAAATCTATCATGAATGTACTATTTCATCAACAAATAAAAACAGATGAAAATGCTGTGGCGAGATGAAATCCAATCAGAACTAATTAACTTGTGTCGAAGGACGGGACAAGTTTGGAAGTGATCCAGTCAGCAGTAATCTTCATGTGCAGCAGGATCAGATGCGCACATTCTCTCTGTCATTGAGAATCACGGTCAGTGGGAGGGAGGACTCTCTGTTTCTCATGAGAATGCAACAAAATATCAACGCTGGGGAGGAAGAGAAGAGCAGACATATGGACACATTTCACATTTAATATCAGGGTAAGGAAGAGGATTTGTAAACCAACAAACTTTTACACTTTATATTTTAGTCGACTAAATCAGCTTTAGATTTAGTCTACGATCATCTTATGGTATTGTCGTCTGAAACTCAACTAAAACTAAAAAAAACCATTAAGATGCTTAAATTATGACTTAAACCAAATCAGTCTGTGTGCTTTCATCATAATTGTGGAGATGCATTTTCTGATTTTTTTGTAAATATGACCTGCTAATTCATATTTTCTAAGATCTTTCATTCAAAAATCTACTTTCCTTCAGTGCAAAATATATTAAGTATAAAATCAATGATTTTACTTCAATTACTCCCAAACTGCAGGATTTTCTCTCACATTAAAAAAGAAAAAAAAATACACTGAAAATAAAAATAAATGCTCCACTATTAAAATAATAGTGGAAATAACAAATACAAACTGAAAAGGAAACGCTGCATCGGCCTTTATGCAATGATATTGTACCTCACCAAAAAAAAAAAGTAGGTAGAACAGAACAAATGTCTGTTACATCATCATTTTTCAATACATTTATAAATTCACCAGATAACAGGATATGAACCCTTTTTCTTTTTTCTCTCTTCTCCCTAATTTTCTTCCTAACTGTTTTTTATCCTTTGCTCATACAGAGGCTATTAGCTTGTGGCTGCCTCTCAGCTCTGGATAGCTTTAGCTTTATCCAGTTTGCCTTTGTTATCTTCTTCTAAATGTCCATGTTCAGCTGAGGGTGATTTAAGTTTCTGATTAGGGTTGTTATTACAAACATTTTGTGGTGTGGTGGTTACTTTGTTACTTTTTTGTCTTTAATCACATGAAGAGCTTCCACGTTAACAATACGTGCCTCTGCCACTGTACAAGTGTTACATGTGTATGAAACAGAGTGGCTCACAGTCAGACATATGGGAGGCTGACTGACAGGTTAAACTGTCTGGGCCGTGAATGCTGAAAACTGGCCGATGTCACCTAATCAGCTTAAACTTACAACAGAAAATTAATAGTGTTTCTATATTTCCTCTTCTTGGATTCATGTATTGTGAGAATACAGACCTTTTACCTGGTAAATGTGACATGGTGAGTGCAGCCCTCCAGCAAACCAACTTAGCATTCCCCATGCAATCCAAATCCAAACTGGTTAAAAAGCTGACAGGAAGCAACCTTAAATTTCTACATTTAGTCATCACTGTGGAACAGGGCACCCTAAATCTAACAGGAATAAGAAAAGCCCACACTTGCAGCAGACACCTGCAACAACTTTATGTGACTCTGGAAAGTGCTGAATGCAGTCTGGAACCCTCAAGCCCTCAAGTCCTAAGCTGATTTTAACACAGTTTTCAACTTTAAAATGACTGAGTGTGAAACATTAAAAGTTAGGAGAAAGCATTTTCAACCAGCCAGTATGTGCTCTGCATGAACATAAACACTTGACAAGCAAAGCAAGAGAATCCAAATGGAACTGAGTCGGGATTTTAATAATAGACATTAAAAGAGATAGACATCCTGAATAATGACTTCAGATGCTTTTTCTCTATAATTCAGTGAACAAAGACGGTGGTTATCCTGCTCTCCCCTGCAAAGAGCCAATCAACAGGGGCCATGGGGAACATATGAGCCAGTGATTTGGTTCCTCTCAAGCATGCGCAAGGTAGAACTAAAACAGTTTCAGCTTTGTGGTTCGGGCTTATCTACTCACTATCTTATAAGTTTGTAAGTGTGCTGTGTTTGTTGACTAACCATTTAACCCCTTAATGTCTGGTGTATTGTGTTTGATATGTGAGTTTTTGTAGGTTTTTGAGATTTTCTTCTCACCAAAAAATCTAAATAAATTGCATGTGACACAAACGTGTGACACAAATTAAAACTGATATATGTAGATTTAACTTTTTTTAATGTGTCAGGAGTTTCAATAAACACTTTACTTTCAAAAATAATGAAACTTTCTCTTGAAGGGATAAACACTGAAAACAGACTTGTTGCTTTTACAATTATTGCTCTTGCCCTAATGACATATATGAGATGGATTGAATGATTAACGAAACCGTCATTGCATGAAACTTTATTAACGTGTACATGTGTAAATTACAGAGAAAAGGCATCAGTTAAATGTTTTTTAAGGAAAAAGATCACAACATTTTTTATTGTTTTGTACAACAGATTTTTTCCTGGTGATTCTACAGATGCCTTTTTTATTTTCCTCTGACCATTAAAATTAAAGTTATGACTCCTCCCACCATTGATTTAGAAAAGGGCTTCAAAAATAACTAACCAGGAGCATTGCCAAGATGGCTGCCAAGTGCTCCCCCAGACTGACTTTGTTAATACCAAAGCAAATAAATTATGGTGACAACTTTGGGGCGGTTTAAATCTTTTTTTTAGTGTAGCTGACTACCCAGAGGTCTCTGGGTTTGAGTAAACTGAGGCGAACCTTAACTGATGGGCTCAATGAAATGGAAAAGAGTGTTGGACACAGACACTCATTTCTTTGCAGATTACAAGAATTTGATTATGACGTCTATTTTCTTCACAGAATCTACTCAATCAGTGAGTTCCAGCAAAAAAGAAAAATCAAATACCGGTACACTGCATGGAACAATAGCGTGTCAGGTTCAAGGATCTGCAGGGCATGTAATGGTTTCGATTTCCACCCACGCAACTCCAAGTTCCTACACTTCCTGCGGACAACAACACAACAACAAGGCAACCTCACTACAGATCTCTTCTGCTTCCAGGCAATGATTTCAAGCCTGTGTGAATACTCCGCTCACCCACTTCTTTCTGTAACAGCACAAGTGGCCTCAGCGTCACTCTTCAAGAACTGTTTGTACAGGTTTCGGTCCGTCCTCACCGTCCACCCACAGGGTTACTTTTGATTTTTTTGATTTCCCATCCAGCCTTGCAACCCTGGATTTATGGTTTTACAAACTGTCCACTGGAACAGGTGCTAAAGCATCAGAAAAAAAAGGTACACATGTACTTATTGATCAGCCCCACAACTGCAAGGCCAGCCTTGATTCGAGATTTCAAGACAAAGGCTTTCCACTACCAGAAACTTTCTGTGGAAAAACATTTTTGTAGTAAACTTTTTTTTTTATTTACATTACTTTTGTTCCCTTGTTCCTTTCTCTTTCCTTCTGCCCTGCAGCAATCCTCCAAGCAGCTGGTTACAAAATAAGCTCTGGACCACATGCTGGACTGTGGGGAATGTTGGTGTTGAAATCGCCAAAAGGGAAAAGAAGAGGTTGAGCTCACTTGTAGAAACATAAAGATCTGGCAATGGCTTTCTGTCAGTAGAGACGGTTAAAAAAGGAGGAGACTCTCGGGAACCACCTGACATTTTCTCATTATTTTCATTTAATGTAATCCTTTTTATCTCACCAGTGGGGTTTAAGGTCTTCGAGCTTATTGCCTCCGACCTGCACAAGTTCATATATGGCTGTGGATGTCCTTGTGTACATGTCTATTTAAAAGCTGCGCTTTCTTTTTGAACGTCCATTTAAGATTAGCCTAGATGATACCTGCAGCTGTTTCAGTGGGTCAGTTTTTTGTGAGTCACGGCTCTTTGATCACCAAACGCAACATCTTTTTCCTCCTGCTACCCCAACCGTTTCTTTCTATTTACGACCCTTTTTCTTGTGCTGTAAATAAATCCAATTTTCGAGACCTTGAAGTGACTCTGCGCGTCTGTGAACTTGGCATGCCACAGATGAAAAGTGTGTCTTTGAAGCATCTTCTTAGATGTCCTTCCTTTTACAACGGCCTATATTTAGGCGCTGTAATTGCTCCACTTGTGGGATAATGCTGTGGAGGATTAAACACGTAGGGTCATACATGAAGCAGTAATGACCTGACGGTACCTGCGCCGCCTCACTTGAACTGTATTTATGCTGTTGAGCATTAGGAGAAAGCCACACAGTCACGGTCGATTTAAGTGTGTGTGTGTGTGTGTGTGTGTGTGTGTGTGTGTGTGTGTGTGTGTGTGTGTGTGTGTGTGTGTGGACCAACTCTATTAAACATACATCTCCCCTATGGGCAGAATCACTCTTCCCTCTGTGTCTGATTCACCCCTCGGGGAGCAATCACTCTTCAGTGCCTTCAATACCTTTCCAGACAGTTGTTTTGCACCGCCTATCAACGTCAGAGCTGCACTTCTCTGGGTTTCGCTTATTTCTGATTTGCCTTGTTGCTTTGATTTGACAGTACTTCTCTGCCTTCATCTGCTCTCAGCAGCAGAGTCGTCCGCCGCCCACATGCATTCATCATGCAAAATAATGAGTTCCTATTTCCACGTGAATTTGCTGGCCATACTGAATATGTTCGCTTCTCTACTGAATATGTATTTTTGCTTTCTTTCTTTTTTCTTTGATAGTTTTATTGAATTGGATTTCAGGTATTGAAGCTGAAAAAGTCAATGCAATCACACATAAACTACAGCTCAATAGGTGGCATTTTAGCGTCTTTCAGCTCACTGTTTTTGTTTTTTGGCCCTTGGCGTCACAAATTTTTCGGCCATTGTCTACCAATCAGAAGGTCAGTGAGTCCTTAATCTGTATGGTAACGGGCAAGATAGCGAACACTGGGTTGCCCTCAGTGCATCCAATGGAGTGTGAGTGTGAGCATTAGAAAGTGCTTAGACTTTGATAAAAACGCTATGTGCGAATGAGACAGTCTGAGTGCTTGACTGAGTAGATGGGTGTGATAAAAGAACCAGTTTAGCCAGCCTCCTGTTATAATACCACTATTAATCTATCCATTCGATAACCAGACTGTAAGTTAGCTACTCTCCATTGAACTGATAAAAACAAAATAGCTGGCTAATATGGTGGAGTTGTTTAGCAGCTAAAGAGACAAAAGAACACAGAAATGTATTTTAACTTATTTTTATCATTTATTTACTATTTATTTATTTATTTTGACTTACTTTCTATTCATCTTATATGCAGAAATACACTCCAAATTAAGATTACATGTACTCCACACCTGCTCTACTAACTTGATTTTGCATTGTGAGCACTATAGATTGTGTGAATTGTATGAAAAAATAAGTTAGGACATAAATTACCAGCTACCACTGACAAGCTCTGTTATCAAGCTGCAGGTCATAAACGGTGTAGGTGTAACACACAGACACAAACACACACACCCCCTGCCTTTTAGAGCTGATCAAATAGTGAAGAAAACACTGGAAGTTCTCTCACCAAAACAAGCGAGCCACAATAGCTATCAGATAATTTCAGTAAAAAATACTCCAAAAGGCACAAATACCACAAAATTGATGTTGAGGTCCAGTTCATTGTCTCCAGTTCGGGAGGTGAGAGCTGCAGGTTACAGCTGCCTGTGTCGACACACCTGTCAAAAAACTGTCCATTCCCCTAATTTTCTATTCTTAGAGGTGTTAGGAAGGGGAAACTAGGAGAAGCCAAAACCATTTTTTACCAGGTTCTGAACATGCTTTTTCATACAGAAGAGGTGGCTGTCTATGGGTAATTAGCTATCACAAGTAATTAGCCCATAAGCGTGCAATTTTACAGTCTGAAACACCCCTGCTCACCACATCGGGTTTGTTGTAATAAAATGTGATGATGAGATGCTCGTCTTGAGTCTTTGAAACAAGAAAAAAAACAGTGGGTGACATCACAGAAGCTATATCCATCTTAAGCTGTCTCTGATTTTTTTTTCTTCTCTGCTGCTGTCTCCAAGTTGCCAAAAATTACCACAGCTTCAAACTGAAGATGTAGATGATTGTGATCAACATATCCCCAATTTGCCATGTCAGGGCAAATAACCCTTGGTGTTATATTTAAATGCACTTGGTATCCAATATGTAGTTAACAAACTTAAATGACACAAAATAATTATCATAATTGAAAAGTATATGCACTTTCATATCAAGTGAAACAAGTTAAGAAAATCTGTGATGTCAGTCTCTCTTTTGTGTATTTTGTTGCAATTTCCTCTCTGCATCAGAAACTGTGACAGTATCTGACCCCCTGGGATAGAAAAACCAATTGAACTTGGAGATAAAAGCTATTGTTGATCGGTTTCTCAGTATTTAACCAGAGCACAGTTTAATTATTAGCTAAAATGATCATTGGGGCTCACCAAACAAGTGGAAATTAAGAAAGGACACTTTTGTTGGCTAAAATATAGACCACAACAAATTTAATTTGTGTGTAATTTTTAAAATCTACTATTAAAATCTGGGTTTTTCCTGCATACAAGAAATGTTGGTGTCCTCAAAGAGGTTTAGGTCTCCCCCCAAAGAAAATAACCATAATTTTAATAAACATATTCATAGGTTTCATTTATTTGTTTGTGAAACTAGGAGGAAAAAGCATCAACTTCTTGAGTAATATCAGGCAGAAACTGTATGCAGACCAACCACACTAAGTAGTCACCCCTCAAAGGCCCATTTTGAGCCAGTTCAAAACCCTGAAATTGAATCAAGTGTGTGGAGCACAAGTCTGCACAACCAAAAAGAACACTTCAGCCAAACTATTAAGCCAATAAAAGCCAATATAGTTCAAGAGACAGAGAAGGTATCTAAAGGAATGAGTGAGATGTCTGTACCAACTTGTTCGTACTGTACTTTGATATCTGCATCATCAAGGCTCCAAATGTTTCACTCATTGTTGGTTTTCACATCCTCTCCTGTGTGCTCCAAGCACAAAAAGCTTAAAAACGACAATGCCGTCGCCTGGCTGAGCCCAAAGAGGACTGACATCAGAGCGTTGTAGGTAGCTGACAGCTCCCTAATGATTTCTTTTGGCTTCCCTATCCTCCGCCGTCTGCTAGCAAGTAATTACAGCCCGACTCAGCATGGATCAGTCCTTCACTGGGGAACAGAAGCTTCTGTTTGTGTGTGTGACTGGTGTTAAAATCACACTTTAGATTAATCTCAGCTCTGTGTATGCCTGCACATTTAATGGTAAGTTGGACAGAGATGAAAATAGACGGCAGATAGGGGAAAACACTGAGAGATAGCAAGAGAGAGGATGCCACTGACTGTATTGTTTGAATTTCTGTTAGATAAAGATGCATATTTGTAAATGGTATTATGTTCACTGGCAGTATGAGACATTTAATTCAAAAACTTTGCTTCACTTTTGATCTCTCCTTTGAGTCTGCTGACAAGTGAAACATACATGACATACGCAGCTTCACCATCTGTCTAGCCTATCTTTTCCTTAAATATGATACTTCTCTACTCAGCAGCTCTGCTGGCTGTATGAAACAATACTTCCCGTGCACTCAGGGTGTCTTCAGTGCAAATTGATGCACCCACAGCTGTGCTTTAATTAAGCCTGTGTGGCACTGGCAACCTGTTGAGATCCGATATTAAATTTTTTACTTAGGATGCTAAACCAGTCATGTGCAGTGTGAATGTTAATGGAAATTCCAGAAAATCAGCAAAAGAAAACAAATCAGTGAATCAAATGTCAAGTCCAGCCATCACAACTTTGCAAACGCATCCATCCTTTTTCCTTGCACCCCTCCTCGGAATACCTTCTTCTTTTATGTGCAGACATACAGCTAATGTTATTGTACAGAGCAATGTAATAATTTACAGTGCTCTGCAAATGTCTTGAGCTACCACTCGTGTTATTTCTTTTCATTTTTTAAAACTGATTCTTGAGCAACAGACCTCCAGGCTTTCTCAAGGTCTTTCAAGGTTTTCCTTGGACATTGGCTAGTTTGGCAATCATTTTCATGTACCTGACCTTTTTCAGAGAAAAGTTTGTATGTTAAACCACTTAACGCTGACCTACGAATCATTTAAGCATAAACAATATTGTATAACAGACAATTCAGGAAAGAACATTTTAAATTTTATCTTCAGCATATTGTTACTAGCAGCCCATCATAAAAACACATCATTTGTTCCCATTTCTTTAGTTGAAACTATTAAAAAAATTGCAAGATGATTCTATTAAACTATTAGCCAAAGGGGTCAGTGTTTCCTTTAAAAAATTCGGCCTAAAAGGCATAAAAACCATCTATAGCAAATGAACCATACCTGGAAGTCATGTCTTTAAGAAATAAGAAAAAAATCCAGCAAAGACCTGACACAGAACCTGAGAGATGCATCTGGCCCTACAGTTCATCCATCTACTGTTCACTGAAGCCTCAGAAATGGTCTCAGTGGAAGGGCAGCTGTCAAAAAGCCATTTTTAAGGAAGGGAAACATTTCAGCCTGTCGTGTTGGGGATTTTGTCAAAACTGATGGAATTATAAACACAGAAAGGGACCATCAGATTTTATGTCCAGCACTATCTGGGAAGCATCTGATTGGTAACATTTTTCAGCATGATAATGATTCCAAACACACTGCCAATGCAGTAAAATCATACCTGGATAGAAAAACACACAGTGGAACACTATCAGTTATGGATTGGCCTCCCCAGAGCCCAGACCTCTACATTATTGAAGCAGTGTGGGATCGTGTTGACAGAGAAAAGAACAAAAGGCAGAAACATCCAAAGAAGATCTTTGAATGTCCTTCAAGAAGCCTGGAGAACTATTCCTGAAGACTACTTAAAGAAATGACAAGAAAGCTGCCAAAGAGAGTTCAGGTTGTGTTGAAGAACAAAGATGGTCAAACCAAATATTGACTTCAAGCTCGTCTGTTTGTGCCTTATGTACTGAATTTCCATGTGTGTATGCAAATGTTTCAGTAAATCACTGCATATTTCCCTGCATCACAGCAAAATATGAAGAAATGTCAAGACTTTTGTACGACACTATATATTGTGGACAACCAGCATAATAAAGGGTATGATCCACAGGAACATCAAGGGTTCTTTAGGTGGTGCCTAAAACGTAAAACAGCTCAGCCACATGATCTCCTCATCAACAAAATCAGGAATACATTGCCATTACCTTATTATAAAAGACCCACAATTATTTATGAGTAGTTTGCATTGATACATTGATGCAATGGAAATGGATGTTGAACAACAGCAGCTGAGACAAGTCAGCTGATTATAACAAAGGTATGTTATCAATTGTTCTCCCACACAGATATTACCAGTAGGCAGCTTCCTACATCAATTAATAGGTTAACTACAGTTAAAGAGTCATTTGGACTACAATATTTTATATTTTATTTACATGCTGTTTGTTAGGCAATACAAGGTAATAAAGTTTTACTTAACCATGAGTTAGAAAGCATTTTCCAGGATAGCAGCATAACTTTTACATGTGGTTATTCACACAACCACTAGAGGTCTCCTTCATAATCTGTGTTCCTTTTGTTTGTCGGTGGGTAAAATGGATGAGAACCAACCTCCTTGACCAACAGTGTGTGAATGAGGGCATCTACATTCAATATCTATGTGAGTGCAGTCACATCATAACAGTCTGTAGCATTAAGCAGGAGACTCAGGCCTGAGTCTAACAATAAGCAGCCATAAGAAAAAGTTTAGGTAACATTAGGAGAGCCTTACATCCAAACGCGTTATTGATTCTCAGCCATAAAACCATTGCAGAAATTGAGTGCAAATGTTAATAAAAAGGTGCCAAACCTCTGGCAGCACGGACACAAAGACAGGTGGATGGCGTTCTGCCATAGACAGTCATCAAATATCTCCTTTAAAAAAGACAAAAGTCAGGTATGCCCAGAAGATTTTGTGAGCTGGAGCAAAAAAAGGATTTTTCACTTGTAGTGGTTAAATAAACACAAACCACAAAGAAATGTTAGAATATCGCAGGCTGTGTTCTTCCAGTCAGGTGTGGAAAGGATTTCTGACATTTCAGAGAGCGCCCTTGTCAATCTTGTGTCAGTCGGATATGAGGCTGATGTTAGTCTACGCTCTTTGACCCGACCTAAGAATCGACAACAGGCAGAGCTAAAGTTGCTGCTGTTTAAAATGTCTGAAACATGTGTTCAGACCTCCTACATCTGCTAAAACACGCACACCTATCCCCCGCACTACCTCTCTTGTTCACATTTTGTCCACCCTTGCGTCCCCTTCCCTCAAAATCCGATGGCTTCATCTATTTCGGGCTTTCTCACAATCCTGTGACTCGCTCAGCGTGGCCCCTCTCGCTCTTTCAGCCCCTGTTTTGCTGAGCCTGGCCAGATTTGGCCAGAACCTGCCTCTGCTCCTTTTTCACCTTTATCTCCTCGGTCTCTCCTCCAAATTCCCCTCACCCTTTTGTTTTCTCTTCTTTATCGCTCCTCCCTGTGAACACCTCATTATCCCTTATCTGCATTTCTTGGTCTCTTGCCCATCTCTCACTGCCTTTCTACCCCCTTCTAATCTTGCTCTTCTACTCTCTCTCTGCATTTCCTTCTACCATTTGTTAACCTGAACTTTTTTAATCTAACTGCCCTCAATCAGGCCGTGCACTGTGCCTGTATCAGGTGCACAAGCACCAAAAAACTGGGAAGCTTTTGTGGAAAATGAATTGACTAACAGCAGAGTGCATCAGTGCACATTAGTCCATTGTTTTAAATGAGTACTTACTGCTGGCAATGAGGCTATTGGATCAGAAATGATATTATAATGTGACAATGAAATAGGTCCACCATTAGCACAGCAGAGTGCATTTGTAGATAAGGGCACTAGATACCGAGGGCTCTGGCTCAAGTGCTTTGCATGGTGGTTTCTTCATTTACATTAACTGCATTCATCTTCACCAATAGGTGCAAATTGCTTTTGTGGAAGCCTGAATGTCATGATCCAGCACTCATGAGCCATCTAGCTGTCACGGTGTGGGACACACGGGCCAGTGCCAGCTGCCCATCTAAACCACAGTGTCCTTGTGAGAAACAGAAGCCTAAATATCAGGGGTATGTTGTTAAGAAAGGCATTTTAAAAAGATGAAAAAAGTGCTTTGACTGGGATTTTTTGATGGACAATGAAGTTAGGAGTTGCTTTCCTCAGTCAATAAAATACCAGAAATTGGTTCTCACAGCCCAAGGTGAGATTTTAAATGAGTCCAAAACTGAAAATATTCAATTTCATGTGATACAAAACAGAGAAATGGACCAAATCTTTGCATTTGGAAAGGCATTTTAATAATCTATTTTCTCTCTGTCTAATCGCCTCGTCCCCACACTGCCCCATTTCCTAACGAGTCCCTCGATTTCAGTGCAGTGTTAAAACAGCTCAGTGAGGAGGTTTAAAGACCCACTGACTGGACTTTACACCTGTAAATTAGAGCACGTGGTGGTGTTTCTACAGGGACTACAAAGCATCACAGAAACACTGTTTTAAAAGCGATTCACTGCAAAGAGAGACCATTTTTAGTAATTACTTTTGGTGAGGTGGCTCCACAGTGCAGTGGTTTACGCACTTGTCTAAGAAGCGAGTGATCCCTGGTTTGATCCTAGGAGGACTCATTAAACTCCTTTGGGGTTGTTTCAGGAAGGAAGTTTAACTTAAAAATTGCTCCAAATCAAACGTGAAGCTTCCTGTTCTGGTGAGCCTGTGTGAATGAGGGAGCAGCTGAAAGTAGCTTCCACTGTTGTTAAGGTGGCTACATTCAAGGGCATGGCAGCTGCTGGAAAAATATTTAAATGTGAACCAAGAAAAAGTCTATGAACAGCACATCAGTACCTAAAACTGCAAAAAATAACAGATATTAAAGAATATACTGAAGAACATGTCTGTGTGAGAAAAATTTCTTTTTGTATTATTAATTTAATTTCTGCTTTTGAAATAATTTCTTTCTACAGTATTTGACATGCCATCTAAGTTTTCATCGTACCTGAATATAACAACAAAACATATCTTTCTGATCCTTAATACGAGCCCAACGCCCAGTTCAGTCAGAAAAATTGTTTTTATTTTCATCTGGAATAAAATGTAAACGGCAGTATAATTCAGTTATAATTTTTTTTTATCAGATTTGCTCAATCTGGCTCTCTTTGCCATCCCCACAAAATTTGTTTTGTGGGGATGGCAAAAAACAAACTGACGTAGAATAAAAATATTAAATATGATACATTTGCTGTTACAGGGATAAAAAAAAAAAGTGCACTGTGGGAAATCAGTGACCTTTCATGTGAAGTGAACCAGCACTGAGATCGGCTGAGGCAAGCCATCTAACTAACAGCACACTGTAAACGTGTAGGTATAGAGGATACTGGTTTCAAGTATGTTTAAGATTTTGCATTTTTGTGTTTATGTTTTTGCCTGATTTAGAATTAGTTCACATTGTTTCAAATGTGCTGTATGAATAAAAGTGACCTGACTTGATTAAAAATGATTATATTTTATTTATGGGTAAATACAGAAACCCTTCACGATTAATCAAAGGGTCAGAGCTTTTGCATAAATAGTATCTGGTGATAAAAGCTTGATAGCTTGATTAACTATAGAAATAATCCGTAGTTTCTGCACTTGGCAGTTAATTTGCAAGCTAACTGGTGGAGCTGAACATTCAAAATGGTATTCTCTTTGGCCATTAGACAGCAAACAAAGCCAACCATCAAACACAGAGGAGACTGAAATAAGACTGCAAGCCCAGTAAAAGCAAATAAGTGGACTTTTGAGTAAAAAATTAATTAATTAAAGGCTTCTGGAAACACCTTAAAAGTGGAAAATCACTGTTCAATTTTACTTGCGGTAAGTGAATGTCTGTATTACCAGTGGTGCTTCCCTTTCATTCTCTCACCTCAATACGAGTTCAAATTTATGTAGCAGCATTAGACGCAAACCAAATCAATCAGTGTGTGCGTAGCAGCTGTTTGTAACTGTACACTCCTCCAGAAAAATCTGTTCATTTCATGTTTCAACTTTCCCCTTTTTTCCCCCTGTTTAGTTACATAATGAGCCATTACATGGGCTCCATTATCAGATGAAAGCTTGGCTCACTTTAGTTAGAACCAGCTCTCAGCTGAATACCCTAGATTGAACCTCTCCTGAGTTACTATTTTGTTCCTTCATTGTCAACAGGCTTAGGTTACACTTAGCTGGCCCTAGAAACAAACTAAAAGATGCCATTCAGCTCAGAAGAATGGCAAGACTAACAGCAGTTAATAGTATTCCAAGTATTTCCAACTCCCTGTGCTACATGTATTATTGGAGCTGCATTGCCCTCTGCAGGCAATAACAAAGGACTGCACAGTGACAACACAGAGCAGCAGAGGTTCCCCCATTGGCTCACCTCCACTGCTGCTGCAGAAGACACCCCCTCCAGCACACAAGCACACTCAATTACCTATTGCCTTTGCTATCCCATTGTAAGACAGATGCACAAACCGCAAGCCAGAACGCAAGTTGTTCATTAGTTTGTCTTTATTTAACCCTCAGGGTTTCTCGACAGGTTGTGTTCTGTCGACACGCGGCGCACTGCAGGCATTTTTTAAAAAACTTGTTACACTGCAAAATCAGAGATCTGCCGCTGATTATTCAAGCACAGCTCTCTTCCTTCACTGGTGTGTGATGCAGGATCAAAGGCATAGGAGTTGTATAGGAATGACTTAGAATCATACCACAGTCTCCTACAGATGTGGATTGTTAGTCTTCTTCACTGTCTTTTATTTAATGGCACAGGAAGAACAGGAGAGTTTCCTGCAGTGATGACTGCCGGCAGTGAGCTCTGCCGCTGCATTTAATGCGATACAGTATGCTTCATGATGAATGATAAGACAGCAACAAGCATCAGAACAGCTTTGCGAAGCCTTTTTGAACAGATGCCAGGGAGATATTAAGGCCCAGATTTGACAAAATGATGTAGCTGACAGGTTTGGAAGGTATGTTTTTTGCACATTTTCCAAACAGTTATCCTTTACTCGTGTCAACGTCTCATAAATATTAAATTGTTTGAGGAAAATTCCAGGCTGTGGCTACTGCAGAAAGACAACACAGGGTGCCTTCGCCTATTAAAGCAACAATCGGTGTATCCAAAAACTGACGGCCACTTGTTTGAATTCTGTATGCAGTTGGTGGATCGAGCTTCCCACGTGTCCTTCAGCAGGAAACTGAAGCATTTCTTCTTATTTATTATCACCTGCTTCACGCTTTAGTTCGACTTATTCAAGGTGTTAAAGGGTGCGTATGGGCGCTAGCTCTGTGCTCAGGGGCATCAGCACTGCCAATATTTTCACTCCCATCGCTGAATTCCAAACAACTAAATAAATGTAAATGACGCGAGAGTGCCACAAGTTGAAACGCAGGTACTTTACTTCGTATACTACTAAATCAACTATGAGGATACATATGAAAATGTGTATGTTTCCGGTTTAAGTTATTGTTTAACTGGTAGTGACAGATGCTGACACAGGTGCATGAATGCATAAGCAACTTTATTTGGGTTGTAGAAGGTTGTGTTGAAGCTACTGTTGCCTAATATCAGAAATAAATAGTTTTGCTGCTTTATATACTGTCGTTGACAAAGTGGTTCTGTAGTCAAGCAGTTTGCTCGTTCACCTCACATGCAAAAGATCCATAGACCGAGATGAGGTCACAGAATGAGGTCCACAACTTAGAAAAAACTGGGGGCTCAACTGTGTAAGCGTTCATGGGACCTCACCAGATAAGCCACATCATCAATAACATGAAGGTCCCTTTTATGCCAGCAATACAGGCATGGCCCTTTGGGATGTGGACACAGGACCTGTAGACCAGGGGATACTTGTATGTCGGTTAAGGATCTTTTGAGTCCTGTGTTCTGCACCTGAGGTCTTACTGAATCATTTGCTCCAAAAGTTCTTGTGGTGGGATCTGGAAACAACAGCTTGGGCTCTTTATCGTGTTCCCTGAGTTGTTCCATGGCTGCTTTTGCAAGGTGTCAGAGTGTATTGCCCTGCCGGGCGACACCACTGCTGCTGGAGAGTGCTACTGACCTGGAACAAGGGGTTGGTCTGCTTAGGCAAGAGGCACATGAGGATAAATGGATCCTGTGTTTTCCCACCTGAAAGCTGCATCCCTTCCAGTGGGTTACTAAATGAATCAGTTGTGAAGCGGTGCAGATCTGCTTCACAAGATTGTATAAATTTTGCATAAATTATTGGAGATTAAATGTCTCAGGGCTGCAGAAAATTATCTAAATGAATCACTTCTTGTTAGATCTGCTAATAGCTCATAGGCATCTGAATCATGACAAATACCCAAAAGAGTTGGAAACCACTAATAATTCTTTACCAGTGCACTGGATTTTTCTTGCTAGTGATTTTAATGGGACCAACTGGACTCATTTCCAGCTCCATAGTTTTAATCTTAAGCACATTGTGTGGGCCTGATCCCTGCCATATCAATATTGCTGTGTGGGTGTCAGTGTGTGTGGTCATGTATTACTTATTGTTGTGGGGACACAAATTTGTTTACACACTCACATTGTGAGGTCTCGCCTACTGTATGGGGACAAATTGCAATGTAAATCATTCAATTTTAGGGTGAAGGCTTGAGTCAGGGTTAGGGTAAGGTTCAGGCAGGGACTTGTGATGGGTAGAGTCAGGATAAGTCTCCAGGAAATGAATGTAAGTTAATGTAATGTCCCCAAAAGTGATGGAAACACAACGTGTGTGTGTGTGTGTGTGTGTGTGTGTGTGTGCGTGCGTGCGTGCGTGCGTGCGTGCGTGCGTTTGTGTGTGTGTGTGTGTGTGTGGTTAGGGTCAAATGTTGGATGTATTTTGTTTTGTGAAATGTTTACATTGTTTATTTGTTGTTTATTTATTTGTTCATCCTTGTTGTACTAATACAACTTATTATAGAATAACTTGGCATTTTACTACCCTTGTTGCACAGTGTTGCCTTGAAGCAACAAACCAATATCTGTTTGGGGGGGGGCAGGGTGTCAAATTTTATGATTGATATATTATTAGGGACCCTAAAGCTCCCCCAAAATAGGGAGAATTTATTTTTTTCCCCAAAATTAAAAAGTCATGCAGTAGAGGGTTAGGAAGTCATCCAAACAACAGGCACATATTAATGACAAACCTCGATTTCGGGATGGATCATCTCAAATGTTCTCTTGACTGAAGTTTGGTTGATTTCGGTGTCTTTTTCCTGGCATATACATATATATGTCAAACACCTGGATCACCTGTTGAGAAAAAAAGAGAGAAAACAAGCAAAGAAGAGAGCAATATAATAAACATCATCTTCGCGATAATCTATGTGTATATAACAGTAAATACTGAATATTGAATATTATTGTGCAGCACGTAAGATCGACAGCGCACAGTGTGCTTTGAGGTTGCAGCCAAAAAGAGTGTAGTTTGTATCTGTGAGCACCCGTGTGTACACCTGTCAGCATGAGCACGCTTGTATTCAAAAGGTTCCTTCATGTAACGATCTGCTAGAGGGTGTGGAGAGCCATAGCCCCCGTCCCCCAGGGCATGAAGCAGGTATGGAGGAGATCCAGGCTCTAGACATCCAGAGACCCCCAGAGCGCAAGAGTCCAAGGAAGACCAACGGAGGGCCAACCGTGCCACTCTCCTGGAAAGAGCTCAGGAGAGCCCCAGATGAGGGGTCACCCAGCAGCCGTGGAGCAGAAACGTGAGGGGGTTACAGTCCAGACATGCCCGTGAGCTCCGCCTGCATCCAGCTGTGCCAGAGTGGACCGAGCCCCAGGCCCAGAGGCCGAAGGCACCGCACCCCCCAAAGGGGTCCGACCGAGCAGCAGGCGCCAGGCCCCGACAAGCAGCCACCAGGAGTGAGCTGGTGCATACCTGAGCGCCGAGCCCCGGACACCAAGAACCACCAACGCACCGATGCCTGAGGGCATCAGCCACCAGCAGGGGTAGTGGTGGGGGAGATAGGCCTCCATACCTTGGAGGGCTTGAGATGTCTCTCTCTAGATGTCCCTAGAGAGAGAACATCTCTCTAGGGCAGGGGGCTGCCTCCTGGCTGCATGCCAAATATCCTTGGGCAAGATACTAACCCCATGTTTGCCTACTGGTGGTGGTCAGAGGGCCCGGTGGCGCCAGTGTCCGGCAGCCTCGCCTCTGTCAGTGCGCCCCAGGGCAGCTGTGGCTACAACGTAGCTTGCCATCACCAGTGTGTGAATGTGTGTGTGAATGGGTGAATGACTGAATGTAGTGTAAAGCGCTTTGGGGTCCTTAGGGACTGAGTAAAGCGCTATACAAATGCAGGCCATTTAAAGAGGAAGAAATTCTGTATTATTTGAAGACAATTTTTGGCTGTAGCTTGATACATTAAGCATTTTTTAGCAGCAAAAGAACAATTTTTACCAATAACAAGAAACAGAAAGATAATCTTTAACTCCAACCCGTACTTTATGTGAAATATTCACTGTTGGTTTTGCTCTTTTAATTGGATTTTCTGGAATAAGGAAAAATAACCAATTTTGTCTTATCTATACAGAATGAAATAAGTATTTACTGTCACTGGACTGTTATTAAAACAAGAAAGTCTGCATCCATGCTGTTACACTTTTGAAAAATACTTGACTAATAATATGGTAGAAATGTTGTTGTGCAGGATTAAGTCATGGACAAAACCACAAATTAATTGCACGTATTTTATACATTTATATAGGTTGGTTTCTTTTTACCAAATGTCTGTATATGCAGCCTTTTCCAACATGTTCAGGCAGTTAAGAGTCACAGAGGAATGAACTAAACAATTCCCCGACTGCCAGCAGCAATGTTACTTGAGTTATGAACAATAGTTTGTGTTAGTGAGGAGGCAGCCTCAGAGGGTTACATGTGATCAAGTCCAAGACACTGAGTGCAACATTTTTAGTCAACTTTTTAGCCCTGCTGGCAACAGTACAACTGCCCAAAAGATTTCATCTCTGCTCATGGCCCTTTTGCTGCTGCCAAGTGATTTAACACAACAGTGATTCAACCTATTCCCTGCCCATGAAAGCTTTTATGTTTGCTGTTTTAAGTGCTCAGCTGCTGTAGGTCACTCTCAGGAATGATGAACAGGAAGTGATGTGTTTTATGTTTCCAGTGGCAGCAGCAGCAGTTTTATTTGGAATAAACAACAAGCATAAAGAAATGGAGCTGGACACTTTTGATTAAGGGCAGATCTGTACACAGCATGGATTGCTTAGTATGAAGGATGTCTGAATGGTTTAAATGCAACACTAAATGAAAATATATGGCCCTTGTGAAACAACCCTTTGAAAAACAGCAGTAAAAATGACTTGTTGTCCCTTGTCCTCATCCACAAGGGTAAGCACTTTTAAATTTCCAGCACACCTGACATCTTATTATAAACACAGACCACCAAAACTCTCACAGAATGCCTGACTTCTCTGAGATTTAATAAACAACAATGTGAAACAACCTCTTCCATAAGCCGTGTACAGCATCCCGGAGTAGCCCCAATCATATGCTACATCCAAGCTCAGCAAAAGTAGAGGGTAAAGGGGGGTATTATGAAGCCTCCAAGTAAGTTGTTTGGTTTCCTGAGCCAGTGCTCAGGAAACCAAACGTTTTGGGCAAAGTTATCAACTAGCAGTTATCAACTAGCAGGTTTAGTCAGCAATCTTGGGTGTCACACTGGATTTTTTTGCCCCCATGAATGTGAAGCAATCATTCTGAGTAAAATGCAGCTGAAAGATATGAAATTTAAAGTATTTATTCAAATAATTAATTTAAGTAAAATTTGCTTGGTATCAACTAAATGTATACCAATCGAGTTTATTTCATTTTACCAGATTCCTTTAAATTAAATATTTTACAGTGTTCTTATGTAACAATATTTCATGGAAATTGTACAAAGAAAACAAGAGTACAAACATTCAGTTCAGTGACATCCTGTGTTGAAACTCTGAAAGTAGCTTCTTTATGGTTTTTTGTGCTCCAAAGTAAATAGTTATGACTTACAAACAAATGAAGTAAAATGAAAAAACAAGGTTCAAAACTGTAAGAAGGACAGGGTCCCAAATCAAGCTTTGATATCTTTCCAGCTAGCTTACTTTTAAAGCAGAAATACTTATCATTGGTCCAGACAAACTGTAATCTGTCATTTAGTCCTTTCCTGCTCCTTGAAAAGTTAATGTACAATCAGAAAACTTGCTTATTTTATTCTAAACTCAGTGTTGAGAAACATATAATGGCACTATCACCCAGTCCTGCTCCGGCACCACCTGAGGAATATTGCAAGGACCCAATCAATACTGAGTTTTAGTGACATTCAGACTGTAATTCATGCTTGTATTTCCTGTCGGTTGGATTATTGCAGTGGGTTTTTAACAGGTTTCCCTCTGATATCCATTAACAGACTTCAAACACAGAATCAAGACTTCTTTCAAGGACTAAAAAACGGAATCTGTTACACCTGTATTAATGACTCCACAGATTTCAAGATTTTACTTACCACATTGAAAGCCCTTCTTTGGCTGGCTTCAGAAGACACAGGCTACTGGACTGCTCTCTTTGTATCATCAGCAGTGCAGCCTGAGGTCCTCAGGTAAGAACCTGCTAATTGTTCCCTTCTCACATTTAACACAAAAGGTGGTGGAGTGTTTACTGTTAGGCTCCTTGATTGAGGAAGGACCTCAGAATTTGGGGTGACTTGCACTTATGCAACAGGGCCAATCACGGTTCAGGGACTGCACTACAACATCTACATGATGGAAAAAGTGAAGCACTTTTGCGGCAACACTAAACATAGCCTCACTTTATTGTTGATTAACAAAACCTCCCACTGTTGTGGAGGTGTTTCACAGACCCTTAAAGACCCCTCTAAAAACATTATTTGTTACCTTAAAATAAAAGATTTTTAACTTCTTAAACAGGAAATTTAAATCTGTACGTACTCTTTTTGGGACATGTAGACCAATAATTTGATTTTTGGCAATGAAAATATGGAATATCAGGCAAAAAAAATATACAGCTGTGGTCAGAAGTTTACATCCACTCATCGTGGGAATGAATGTCATAATAATATTATGCTTTTAAGGACTTCTTTGAACTGTTCTTTTCCCAGGGCACATCAAATGAGTTCTGGAGAAATGTTTTGTGGTAAAACATGTTTTTTATAGTATGTTTGGAGACATAAAGGTAAGGCTTTCAAGCCTGAGGATGTTTTACCAGTCGGTGGTTGCTGGAGTACTTTTCTATGCTGTGGTGTGCTGGGGGAGCAGCACAGCAAAGGACTCATCCAGGCTGGATAAACTGATCAGGAAGGCTGGCTCTGTGGTCGGCATGAAGCTGGACACTCTGGTGACAGTGGCAGAGAAAAGGACACTAAAGAAACTGCTGGACATTATGGACAATGCTGGGCATCCTCTGCACACGGCCATAAACAACCAGAAGAGTCTGTTCAGTGACAGGTTGCTTCTCCCAAAGACAAGAACCAACAGACTTAAAAACTCCTTTGTCCCACACGCCATCAAACTGTTTAACTCCTCTCTGGAGGGGAGAGGGAGGGGAGACAGGAGGACAAAGGAGGGGGGACAACTAAGCTGTAGTGCCTCTTCACTTCACTGTGCAATTACCTTTTGTGCAATACTTTTTGTTAAAAGTCAACGGTGCAATAGACTCCATACTTGAAAGGTGCAATTCACTTGTATTTTTATTTTCATTTTTATTCCTATTTATTCTATTTATCCCCTTCGTATGTTTTATTTATATATGTCTCTATATTTATATATGTGTGTATATATATAATATTCTGCTCACGCTCTGTAACTTCTGTCGGTGCTGTGCTTTTGGAAACCAAATTTCCCAGAGGAACCCACCCGAGGGATTAATAAAGTTTTATCTTATCTTATCTTATCTTATCTAAGAGAACTGTACTGTATAGTTGTGGTAGCATCATCCTTTGGGGCTGTTTTGCTGCCAGTGGTACTACAACATTACACTAATGATTAAGGAGGACTAGCTCCAAATTCTCCAAATTGGTTGAAACTTGGACACAGTTTGTTGTTCCAACAGGTCAGTGATCTCAAACACACATCAAGACTGGTTTTTATAATGGGTAAATCATTAAGCTTTAGGAATGGTCTTCCCAAGTTCTTGGCATCAACCCTACTGAAAATTTGTGAGCTGTTCTTTAAAGCTCGGTCTATGCCAGAAAACTAATCAATTTAAATTAACTCTACCAAGATGAACAGTCAAATATCTAGTTAGCATTATCCCAGGAGTTTGTTGATGGCTACGAAAGCCATTTGGTAAAGGTGATTGATATATATATATATATATATATATATATATATATATATATATACACACACACACACACACACATTAATTGTGTTGATCACCCTGGATACATTGGGCCACAGATTGAAGATTGTTAATTGGAATCTTTGAGGATTCTCAAATCGTCATAGCAACAGTGAGCAAAACTGTGTTTTCTAAAGAAGGCTGCGTATTTATGACTGGATACATCTAATCTTTAGTCTGTGATACACTTAGACTACCATAGATTACCACAAGCAGAGAAAAAGGTCATTTAACAATGTCAGCAACATGACACCAAATCTGACCTTCAGCTAAACTCTATTTCACCGATGATCCCTTAGCTTTAGAGATTATTTAACACACTCTTTAAAGAGTTTAACTGAAGCAAATTAACATCAGGTTGAGTTCTAAAGTTAATAAAATGTCAATTATCCACTAACCACCTCCTGCTCGTGCTTCCAAAGTCTTTTACTTACCATTTCTGCAAGTTGTCTGCAAATTCTTCAGTTGTTATTGTGAAGATTGTGAATCCATTTTGATTTTTCTGGGTTAAAACCCATTTATCCCAATTTAAACCTTAATTTGTTCCCCATATGTGTAATGATGGCAGTGATGAGCACGCTGCTTCAAAAGAGGGAGCCACAGCACTGCAGCGTTTTCCGATTACTTACCTTAACTTGATATCACACTGAAGCATTTCCAGCACAGACACAACAGAGCTTGATAGCTGAGTGTTTTGTGATACCAAACTGCATTTGCACAACAATACACAGAGACATCTATTGTTGAAGAGGAACAGAGACCAGTTTCTTGACTGACAAAATAGACCAAAATGCAACACAACCTCATATCATAATTCTGCAGTTTTTCCAACAAGGAACCCTATTTTGTGATCTGAACCATTGTAAAAACTAAATAAAGGGAGTGCTAACCCTCTCCTCACTGTCTGGGATGTGCTTAAAGGCATTTGCGGTCATCAGAAAATCACTAACTAAAACAGATGCATAGACGCAGATTTTTGAGTGGGGTAAGGGAAGTAAATTACAACACTTCATCAGAAAACCACTCCTGGGATGAGATGGACGTCAAAGATTGATGATATCAAAGGATGCGAGCATAATGAGGGAGGGGATTGATGGTTAAAAGCGCCTGCTTAAGGGCACCAGTGCATCTGCTGTCCTCCTTCTGCAGGACACAGCATCATCACACCGATTTCAGCTCCGGCACTGCAAAATCCTTCACTTAAATGAAGCCTGCCTGCACATCGACAACAGGCAGAGCAGTAATGAGACAGCACATCATTTCAATGTTCAGCTTGCAGGAGACACAGGCTGTAGATGCTGCGAGCAGATGTTTGACAAGACCTGAATGAGGATACAGAGCAGCCAAAAAACAACTATTTTTAGAGAGACTGAAGCTCATTTCTGAATTGTCACATGCTGGATGTGTTTAAGAAACATTATCGAGTCTCTCTGAAGTTTTCATTCTCCCCTTTTAGTCTTTAAAAATCCTGGCAAATACATCTCTACCTCCTGTTTCTGGAAAAAGAAGTAATACAGAAGATGAGGCCAGCCCACTCTCATCAGTACTTTAGCAAATGTGTAATTACTTTGTCAGCAAGGGGCTTAAATTGCCTACCATGCTTTAAAGATTTGCTGTAGTTTAAGGTTAAGTGTTATCCATCATTTCATCGCAGGTGTGAGGGGCCTCCCCCCACACCCCACGTTCCATTTTAGCTCTTTTACTATACAGAGAAAGAGCAATGTATTCCAATGTGGAATTACATTGGAATACATTTCGCCTGTGGGGAGTTTAATTTGTATTAGTGACAGATCACTACTGCACCACGAGATGGGAATGAGAAGAGACACTGCATCCAGGCTCTGTGTGTTTTAGAGCTGCGGTGGGTTCATTCAGTTTAGTTTGCTCTCGAAGCCCAAACACATGAATCTTACAGTGTTTTGTCAAACAAAGGAGCCAATTTATCAAATGTCTCAACATTGTGCTTACTTGTTTTCATCTCTCCCTTCAAATTATTTTTGTCTTTTGTTCTCTGCAAAGAGCTGTTTAATGGACCTGCTCATTCAAAACATTGTTTCACTTCTGTTTATCTGTCACTGCTCCATGATGGAGATATCAGTATAAAAGCCACAGAACAGCAACTCTTCAGTACGAGCATTGTTCATGTTTTAGACCATGTAGGTGTACTAAAACCACAGCAGTTTGCTATCAGTCACGCCCAGTTGTTCCTGTGATATCTCTTTTAAAACACTGTTTTTCACTTGTTGCTTTAATAGAAAAGTAGAAACCACAAGTAGAACAACGACTCCTGTAGGTACACCTGTTTAACTGCCCACTATCACAGTATCTAATGAGACAATCACATGGCAACAGCTCAGTCCATTTAGTCATGCGGACATCGATTATGTGATTACACAACAACCATCTGTAGGATTTACTTGTTTCCGCTGCAGAAAAAAAAATTTTTTTCCATCTATAAGTCAAAATTTCAACTTACTTGGCAGCAGTCTAGCTCACAGGGAAATCATAAGCTGTAAGCTTAAATACAGCAGCCTGGGTTCCTTTGAGGCATGTCTTTCCCCACTCTCTGTCTCCCTGCTTTCCTGCATGCTCTTCACTATCTAGCTAATAAAGAGAAAAAAAATTCAGCTCACTAACTTGAAATTTCACTTTTTGGGGGGAAGTTTGAGTTGGTGAAATTTTGACTGGATGGATGGCAAAAAAAATCCTTTTCAGTGGTGGAAACAAGCTTCCATACTCGAGAGAGAATGGTGCGAAAAAGAGAAAATATACAGAAAATATCTATGAAAGAGGTCAGAGGAAAATGGCGAGAACGCTTCAAACTGACAGTTACTAAAAAAAAATAAATAAACAAGATCCACCTCATCCAAGGTATACAGAAGAGCATCTCTGAATGCAGAAGTCCACACTTGGTGCCACTCCTGTAAAAAAAAAAAAGAAAGAAAGAAACTGAGGCTAAAGTTTTGAGGGGTTTACAAAAATTGAACAATGGAAGACAATGAGAGTCTCAAGAATTCTGAAGAGTTGGTTGAGTTGCTTCAGATGGTGCGTAAACAACATGCTGGTGGTGTAATGATGTGAGGGACATTTTCTTTGCAATCTGTGCCCCCTGGTACAAAGCAAGTAACATTTAAACACCACAGCCCACAGAAGTATTGTTGCTAACCATGTCCATCCCTTTGTTCTGTGCCTAATGCCTCATAATACCTAAGTGGCCAATGAGTTCATTATTCATGTAACATATACAAACACACACACATATACATATATATATATGAAATACTATAATTATGTTTCCATATTTATATCCTCAGACGTCTGAGGGTGTTCTTAGAGACGTGTCAATCAAAGTGTGATCAGATGATGAACTTAAATATCAAGTACCATTAAGTACCATCAGACAGGACGATCTAAGTTTTATTTCTAACTAGATCTTTTGCTTATTTGTAGTTCTTTATTTATTGCGGCAGTTTGAGGGCTACACAGCAGATAGACCAGAGTATTATACAGTGAAGCTTTAAATACAAGCCTCACGAGGGAAAACCTGACTGCAAAATGGCACTAATAGCCATTATCGGCATTGCCTGAGAGACAGAAGTTTATGCTAAGCAGGAGCTGGATGTCAAATGCACTGCTGTTAATGTTAAGCTAAAAATAAAACAACAAACACTCCACAGCAACAGGCAACACATTTCCCTGACTACAAGTGCAAATACTCATGATGGAGAAATACTGCAGTCACTCAGTAATATATTTAAAACATCTTTTATTTTGCCATTATAAAATTCAATCTGGATAGAAAAAATATCTTTATTTTTTTAAAACATCTAGCACATTAAAAGAGAGTGAGCATGGTACTACAGATCTGAAATACAACATTGCAGGGATTTTTTTTTAAAGTGATACTTCTTTTATTACTTCTGGTGCACATATTCTCATGTGTTCTGACCCAATACTGGCTGTTCCAGGTGCTGCTGTAGAAGTATGTTCTTCTTCCCTTATCATCCCTACTGCAAACTCCTCCCGCACACAAAACAAACTTAACTGGGGCAGTGGAGTGTTCCAAGCTTCAGATTTGTGATTATGCTCGTCGAGATGCAATTTTAGTATTTTTTTTTTCCAAAGCAAAAATGGGCGCAGCAGACAGCCGCGCCGCAACAGCTGGGACACCAACAGCACCAGCTCACACCTCGAGGGCCACCTGAAAAGGCAGCGAGTTTGTCTTGAGAGAAATATCACTTAAAAAAAAAAAACAACAAAAATAAATAAATAAAACGGACAGTGTAAACAGCAGAATGTGTTAAAAGCTCTGTAGACATGTAAATGTTCGTGTTTTAAAACAGTAGATAAAAAGTTTCTTTATAAACGTATCCAATTACAGAATTTTTAAATTAGTGTTTTCCTTTTCTTTATGTTTTACATCAAAAGTCAACACAATCCTTAAAAAAAAAGTGACTTCCACAAAATCCACTTGCCAGCTGTGACTTGCCCTCTTTACACATCAGTGCTGTAAAAAAAAAAAAAGGGGGGGAAATGTTTCCGACTTCACAAAAGGTCAAATTTAAAGCACTCAGCTGTAATAAGCCACTTAAGACCGATACCTTTTTTTCTTTTTCTTTTTTTCTTTTTAAATCATTACTCAGGTGCCTGAGCCACATGGTGTTTTACACTAAAAACCCAGAAGTGCAAAAATAAATGATGTGGTTATTTTAGTGGCGGCATGTATACAAATAAATTATTCAGACATATTTAAAGGGTATATTTACATTGCTGTTGATTAAAAGCATCAGAGTTTGACACAGAAGTCCGAACTAACACTGATATTAATAGAAGGATATAAAGTCTATGAGCTGGAGAGAGTTCAACACCAAGTTGTGCTTTTGCTTGTGAAGACAGAGTCTGATGCACAGTTCAGGTGGGTTTCACAATGAATTTGTGAGGTCAAATTACAGCTTCTGAGCAGGACTTCCTGTCGCCACTCTGTTTAGTGTCCATCGCCCTTTCAGAAGTCCCCGGCTCCGGCATCCACAGCAGTCAAGCTTTTATTTGCTTGGTTGTCTACAGACCGCTCTCTTGAGACAAAAAGGAAAGGAGAATACAGTCGTGATTGATCAACCTCAATCGCTAAAAGAGGGTTTAAGAAATGATGTCGTGAGCATCGCCGTTAGGCCTCGGCCTGTTGGCGACCGGTGGGAGAGGTTTCTTGTAAAACTCTGTGGAGGGAAGGAGAAAAGGTTTGGTTGTGTTAGTACGCAATGTCCACGGAGACCTGAAATACAAATTTCTTTTTAAAAAACTAAGCGCTCAATGGAAGCAACCGTGAAAGATGCTGCACAGACTGGAGGAAAATGAATACAGATGAATACACAGACAAGTCTTTGAGTTGATTTTAGATGTCTGCACCCGTGAAAGATCCACACACACACATGCAAACACATGCCTGGAGAGATGCAGGAGGGAGAGAAAAATAAAGACAGCAACGTGGGGTTGAGATGCTAATTAACAGTCAGCGCACGTCTCAAGGCAGAGTTCAGGGTTTCCACTGCAACTTAGAAATCTACCGCCAACACTGTGAGACAAACACCAGGCTTCCTCCTTTAAAAGAAAAAAAAGAAAAAGGAAAACACATGCAAGACTACTATTTCCATGTAGCTTTAATCACTACTGTGTAGAGGAAACACTGATCAGGTGCTGCAGTTAGTGAATGAGCAAGACCAAGTTAGTGACAAACTGCAGATGGTGGGTGGTTAATGCGTGCACGTAAACAGCGGTTAACACTGACGGCACAAACAGCTTTACCAGAATGTCCCGTGTCCCCGAGTGGCTCTAGCTTCGGCAGCCTAGAGACTTTGGGCGTGGCCCATCCCACTAAAGAAACAAAATAAAGAAGAGAGGGATGAGGAGAACAGTGGAGGATCCTGAAAAGGAAAGCCATAACTAGCGGATTATCTCACTCCTTAAGAAGATCGAATGTTGCACACAAACAACAAAAACTTACAGGACCACAATGTATTTGTGTGATCTAGAGCTATAAAGCAGCCTATCAAAATGTATTAAATATCTTCCTATAATACCTCTTAAATATAAAGCAACAGGCTTTATATGCATGCTGCTGATGTCTGCAGTTTTGTTTATTAATAATGATTTCATTTGGGAGTAACCAGCAGGTCCTGTTGTCAGTCTTGGTCGATTCAAGGCCTTCTTCCGCTTTGGTTTGTTATTGACGGGGCTCCCATTGCCCTCGTTTAGGTCTTGTTCTATGTCTTTGCCTGTAATTATTTTTGTATTATTAACCATTTCTTGAATTGCAGTAAAATTCTGACGTCTCATATATATAGGAACATATTTGGGGGTTTGTCCAGGACTCATGCTAAGCTCAGTTCACATCTATTACGTGCCTGTAATTGTGTGTTGGAAGTCTTTTTCCATCACATTGCCGAGTAAAATAAATTATGTTGTTGGACGTTTTTTTGTTCGTTTGTTTGTTTGTTTTTGGGTTAGTGTCAGTGTCACAGTGTCCATATTTTATTGTGCAAAATAATTTTTATTGACTGTGGACAAACTTATGGTATGAATTTGAAAATCCTATGTCAGATTGTTCTCGAGTTAACGTGGGTGTCCACACTGCCTGCCCACATGGCAGTGTGAATACAATAACCAGCCTTGTACGGCTAATGGGTTAAAATAAGTTCTGCCAAATCCATCAAACATATCGTATTTTCTGTAGTTCCTTCACAATAAAAGTCTTGAATAGGAAGTGAAACATAACAGACGTTTTTCCTCACTGAGCCAATTAGTACAATCAGCCACTTTTGCACAACAGGGTGAGGGGTAGCAGTGGAGAAGCTGCATGTAACAGCAGCTCAATGTGATGAAGACTGACCTGGAGGCGGAGGAGGGGTGAGGCTCTCCGTTGGTCCGTCCTCTATCCTCAGCGGGTCCACCCTGTGTTTCCTCTTCAGGTGCAGCTTGCTCGTCTTCTTCTTGCTCTGCTCACCTGTCGTGGCTGAATGAACAGAGATGTGTTGCAAGTGGAGTATCCAGATGTTCAACACGAGCTTAACTATAACAGCTTTCAGCTTTCAACAGTGGGCCTAAGCAAGTTTAAATTAATACCCAAAGCCATCATTTCATCCTCTAATGCATCTACTTAAAGTTAAATCGCCTTTTATCTATGAGCACGCTGAGCTTAGATCATAATAAGAAGATGATTATCAAAAAGATGGCTTAATTTGACTGCATCTCTCTCTTAAATTTTAAAACATCTTGTTCAATAGTTCACTTTCAAAGTGAAAACAAGCTCACTCGTTGCAAAGCTGAACAACAACACTGCCAGCGAAAGCTCTTCAAACACCCCCTCTGCCCTGCACATCAGGCAGATCATTTTTGTATTTATAAAAACTGTTTCACACTCGGCTTACTTTTAGAAGACTTTCGAATTCTTTGCCAGAAGACTTAACTAAAGACATTTCATCCAATCAACTTTCTCTCAACTGAAACTTTCGACTGAAATTGTTCTAACAACTCTCAATTTCCGAGCTTGGGAGATCCGGGCGTCCTGAAACTCACCTGGAGTGTTGTTCTCTGGTGTTTGTCTCATGTCGCCCTGCTCCTCCTCCTCCTCCTCCTCCTCCTCCTCTTGATCAGTGGCTGCCCTGGGGCTGTTACACCTTCCCTCCTGCAGCTCTCTTTGCCTCTTCCTTTCCTTTTCTTTATCCTCGTTCTGAAGAAAACATGAAAGTAAAGGGCTCTCTGAAGCACTCTAACTTTAGAGTCTCAACAACATAAGCCAGAGTAATAAACTATCAGCCCCAGAGTGTACACACGACTCACTTCAGAAATCATGCTCTCTATTGGCTGGAAGGGGCTCTGAATGTACTCATCATCGGGCTCATCTGCTTGGATGGGCCTTCCCTCTCGCTCTGCCTCCTCCCGCTCCTGTCGCTCTCTGCGGACAGATAAGATGTTAACCTTTCTGCTTAATGATACGCTCCTACTTGGTAGCCGTGTCACATTTATAAAAAATTGATCTAAGGTCACATTTGATTAAAATGTGCATTTGTTCTAGCTCGTATTTCAGTCACTGACGGCAAGCTTGCCCTTTTCTAATAGAGGCAATAATTTATTTAGGGATAAATATCTCTTTGCAGACACTTTTGAAACCTTTGGCCTTTTAACATTTCCACTGCTCGCAGAGCTTTACTCAACATTTCTGACCATCTCCTCCCTCCTGTTATGCTTCAAAATATTTCTTTCTTAGACTTCCACTTTATAGTTTAACCTCTTCCACATTTTGCTTGCCACACTGGCTTCTGCTGCGTCCTCACCTCTCCTCTCGTATCCGCCGTACTCTCTCTGCCCTCTCTTTCTTGTCTTGCTCCTCCAGAGCGCGCTGCTCAGCCGTGTCCTTCTGCACTCGCTCGGTGATGGCTTCATAGTCTTTGGCAATGTTGCTGAGCAGCCAGTTCAGGCCCTTCTTGATGGACTTGTCAACCTTTTTCCCATAGCCTAAAACGGCTGAGCATGGTTCCTGTAGAAGAAATGTACGTTGAGGTTAAAACATTAACATCACCTCCAAAACAGCACAAACTTTTAACCGATGCAAATGTAGCTTTGCACCCACTAGATTTACAGGTCATCTTCACTGTTTTAAAAAAACTCAAAGCCATACTTTCTGTCTATCCATTCAGTTCACAAACACTTACAATCTGACAGAGACACTTGTTCTCATTAACAAGCTTCTCTAAGGACAGGTTCTCAATGATGTCAGCTTCAGCCAGTGCTCCCTCCTGGTCTTGTTTGTTTGCAAGTCTGAAAACAGAAAGGAAAAAACAAGACGTGTTGGTTACGGCCATCAACAGATCTCTGTTCATTCCACCGTCCATTAGTTTTGTTTCCACCTATCTCCATAACAGTCCATCAGTAAGCTGGGGACCCAAATAAGTGCAGTGCCAAGTTTGAGGTCTTCTCATATTTCGCCTGCAAGTACCAAGGCGTAGTGCTACCTGCTCCACTCTGTGTGCAAGAAAAGTTTAACCAACAAGAGGACAGAGAAAAAATAATAATAATAGAGAGCTCAGTAAAAAGTTCCCATTTTTTCAAAATCTGATGGTCTGAAACTCTCACAAAGGTAGATGGATGACTCGCTATAGTCTGTGTTTTTTTAATCCACGTTATATAATTTTGTCTTTGATTTCCAGCAAAAGGCCTAAATCATGTTGTTTGGATGAACAGTCCTCAAACTCTAGACACACACAGACAGAGTGTATTCTCGTTTATACACAGGTAATTCTGTAACTTGCCAATTAGCAACTTGCTAATTCACACAGTGTGATGCATTTAAGGAATACCCATAAATTGTGGCTGCGAACAAACCTCGGTTAACCTCCCTCTGAATGGGCCATTGGCTGGTATATAAACAGCTTAATATTTTCACTACATTTCCTGAGGCAATCCAACTCACCCAGTCATTAAAGAGAAAGGTAAGGTAGTTCCAAGGACACTTATCAGACTAAATTTTTTGCAAGGTGCATAATTGCAATGTCTGGAAATCTTATGGAAATCTGTTCTGATTGTGACTTGCTCATTAAAGCACTCTGCATACCCGGAAACACACTTAACTCTCATCTCTGCAGCCGGCATGTTGTGTCCTGATTACTGATTAAACAGATGCCTGCAGGAATCAACCTGCAGTGCACCCCGCATTCAACAAAATTGAAGCGAGGGCTGAGGCTTCAAATCTGGGCAATTTCTCTATTATCTCCATCTATTTCAGCTTACCCTCTGCACTTTGCTGGTCGTTCTGTTTTCCCTCATGTGCACAGGCAATCTCAAAGTAAATTCTACTCAAAAGCTAATAATGTTATTTATTCAGAGAACTCACACTAGCACAGGCTTGCCAGCGATACGTGGGTGCTGAAGGACCTCAGCCATGGTCTCCCGCGTCTCCTGGATCCGCTGGACATCGCTGGAATCGACCACAAACACCACACCGTGCGATTCCGAGTAGTAATTTTTCCAGATTCCCCGGATTCTTTTCCCGCCCCCCAGGTCAAAGATGGTCACTTCGAACTTGCCCTGCTTCAGGTCGACTTTGGAAAAGCCCACTGTGGGAGCGACGTCCCGTGGATTGTCTGAAAACACGAGCAGACAGAGGTCACGCATCCGCAATGAGGTCAATAAAACATGATTCTGCAAACTGGATTCTCACCTCCCTGAATTCCCCGCACCGTGGCAGTCTTCCCTGCATTATCCAATCCCACCATCACCAGAGTCACCTTCCTATAAGATAGGAAACGGGAAAACATAAATATAGGTGCACACAAACGGGTCTACCACATTGCACAGAGCCTGGATGGAGTCTGTGAGCAAAAGAGGCTGCATGGCATTAGCTCTCATGACTCAATTGGGGCCACAGATAAGCCACTTTATAATCTGAACGCAATCAGACAGTGAGTCAACAACAGTCACATTGTGAACTGACACAAATAACGCATGACAACATTGCTGCGGATTGACTCCAATTAATACCTGTAATTGTTTTATTAACACCTGGTCGACTGTAGAACTTGTAAATTTGCATACTTCAAATTAACAGCAGAATAAAATGATCACGATCTTGTTTTTTAATCCTCTTTTTATTTCCATTAGAGAGCTGCAGTCAGCAGCAGTGGCCATTGTGAATATTTAAAAAACATGCCTTAAATGAACACTGGCAAACAAAGAAACAGATGCACAATCGGTCATCTGTGCAGCTGTGCAGCTATGCGCACACCTGGGTGGCCAGCTGGGAGACTAATCTGGAGCTCTGACAGTCTTGGTGGAAAATTTTCATATACAAGCATAAAAAACTTTTCTGAAAGCAATGCAAGATTTCCACCAAAATTAGCTACACTTGCTTAAAAAGGGTCATAATCACACTGTGACGACACTTAGCTTCAACTGAAGGAAGGAAAACAATGAGACGCGGCACTTCACTTACACTGGACGCTTACGCTGTAATCATAACCCAAATCTTGAGGCTTACATCAAAGCTCCCAACATAAATAAATAAAGAAGTGGGAAGAAACAGACCAAAATATTAAACTGAGGAAACACACACTGAAACGGAGCAAGCTGACATGATAATAAAGCTCAATTGTAGACTTACACAGGACCTGTTCTTCATTTCCTAGCTGCATACTTAACTTTGACACTTTCGCCGAAAATACATCAACCGCACTATCCATCTAACAGTCTTCTGGAGCCAACCGGCCTTCATCAGGGTAGGCTCTCGGTATAAACCTCCCAAAAGCAAAAACAAAGGGTGAGGCACTGTCTACCTGCTGTCCCCTAACCCACAGCCATCAGTCCTAGCTGCTGTGAACACCTCATGGTGACAGGTCAAACTGAAGAGCCCTGCTGAACCACCTGGCTGCGGGATTAGGTGAGGATTTCTGATTAAGTCCAAAGGATGAGATCCTTCCCACGTACCACATGAGTTAAGCGCTGTCAATTACATTTTGCTGGTCTTGCTGCTTTGTACTGTGGGTCTGAAGTAGTCTAAAGGGTCCACAAAAAGCCTCATGGCTTAAAAAAAAAAAAAACAGCTAACACAAACAACACAGAACAAATCTCTTTCACTAGCCATCAGATCACTGTACAAAACACATTTCTGTCTTCTCTTTATTAAGGTGACACTGTTTATATACTTGCTTTTACAATCATGTTGAAACCTCTTGATTTTTTCCCCTCTTATCATCTTGTATGGAAAAACGTATGATGCTGCTTCATAACTAACAGAGAGAGCCGCATTGTACAGTGTTTATTTACATGGCTCTACAGCAGCGGTCCCCAACCTTTTTTGGGCCACGGACCGGTTTATGCCCGACAATATTTTCACGGACCGGCCTTTAAGGTGTCGCGGATAAATACAACAAAATAAAACTAATACCGGTACCGAAAAAAAGAAGATTTATTCATAACACACGTGAAAAGACCCAGGAAAACCGAGTAAACGATAAAAACCATAACAAAATAACGCTAAAAACCAATAAAAACCCTAAAAACCATACATTTCACACCCGAGCCTCAACTCTCGCAGCCCGGTACCAAACGAATCACGGTCCGGTACTGGTCCGTGGCCCGGGGGTTGGGGACCGCTGCTCTACAGCACATATTGCCTGGTTACCTCTGCTGCCTTGTTACAGCAACAGTACTTACCAGTCACAGGTCACAGGTATTTAACACTAGATGTGATGCTTCTTCACACTCAAACTGGAAGAACTGGATTTAAATACTTTTCTGTCTCCAAATTGAATGAGCAATACAACATAATAGATATAATTTTAAAAAAAAAACAAAAAAAACCACACAACAACAACAACAACAACAACAACAACAACAACAACAACAACAACATTAAAATATCTGATTCCACTGGTATATCTTTAAAAGGTTTTATTTGGATATCTGGAAATACTTACAAATGTTTTGTTAATTTGTGAACATGTATCTTTTGTATGCAGGTCTCTTGGAAAAGACATCTTACTCTCAACCAGCCAATCCCATTTAATTAAAACATTTTTATAATAATAATTTCTAAGATTAAATTAAGAAGATTAAATAATCTTAAATCTAAGAATAAATGTATAAAATATCTCTCTTTATTAATCTATAAAATTATAAATTAGAATTTTAAATTAAAACCGTCCACCACAATTTCTATAGCACTAAAAAGTAATCTTGAGTTTATTTGTTTTTTTTTTGTTCAGCCAATGGTCCAAACCCCAAAGTCAATCAGTGCACAACAACAACCCAACAAATGTAATGATCTAAAGATTAAATCTTTGTGCCCCATTAACAACGTGAACAGCACTAACACATATGCAATAACACATGTGTAGTCAGTCTAATATAATGTAAATAATAAAAGGCAAATGCAAATTATACAAGCAAAGATTTTTTTAATATGAAAAGTTACTTAAAATAACAAAAAACTATATGTCAATAAAATAATGTAATAATCAAATTGGTTGAAATTTAATTTTAATAAATCTAATGACTTTTAAATATATATATACACACACACACGTGTGTGTGTGTGTGTGTGTGTGTGTGTGTGTGTGTGTGTGTGTGTGTGTGTGTGTATTTATTAGGGGTGCAACGATACACAAAATTCACGGTTCGTGGGGCTGGACGACGTCAACACGTTAACGAGCACAGTAGTTCCCACCCATGTAATTGAGCATTGCGTGGCACATCCGACATACTGTTTTACTTTAGTCCACGACACGCTTACCATCAGGGTCATACGTCACATGAAAACCAAAATAGTTCCAAGGGCCAGATCTGAATGAGGGTGGGGGAGGTTCAATTTGCCATGTTGCAATGAGCTTAGCTTCTGTCTTGCTAGCTTGCGCTGCGCTCAGTGGATCTGCGCTCGACAGTGCAGCCTAGGCTCTCAACACAGACAACATCGTCAGAAGAAAAGTTGATAAAATAAATTAAAAATTTTGTATTGTTCGATACATATGCGTACCGAACCGAAAGCACCGTATCGAACGGTTCAATATCGATACGAGTATCGATACTCCTAATAAATAAAATTTAAAAAAAAAAAATATATATATATATATATATATATATATATATATATACACACACACACATACATACACACACACATACACATCCGATTCGCACTACAACCTGCTTTGCTTCTTATCTGTAGTTATTTTTATTTAATTTAATAACTGTACAGTACTCTCTGTATATAGTAACCACCAAGGTTATTATCGTTAACGAAAACTAACGAAATAACGAAAACTAGAAGTGAAAAAACATTTTCATTAACGGAAATAAAAATAAAAACAAAAAAAGGAAAACTAACTAAAACTGTAATGAGTGTTCACAAAACTAACTAAAATTAACTGAATTTATAGCAAAAATGTGTTTAGTTTTCATTGATGTGTGCGTGTCATACAATAGTCAAGGGTGAAAATGAAGTGTAGTTTACAGATTTTTTTCTTGCTGTGTCTCATTATGCCAGCAGGTGGCAGTACGTTAGTCGAGTCGTCTGTGTTGCTGCTCCGTCCACACGCAGAATCGTGTCAGAAAAGGTCGGAAGAAAGCGCCAGAGTCCAATTTGGGATTACTTTGAATATGACTGTGTTTTGGATAAAGCAAGTGTCTTGTAGTGGAAACAGACAAATTATGAGGGACATTTCTAAAGGGAAAAAATCCCACAAACCTTAAAGTGCACTTGAAAAGCTCACACAAGAAGGCTAACCCAGCTTAGCTTGAGAAGGTAAGGGAGCACACTCAACCCTCATCCCCAGAAAACAGAAGCTAACCCCAGGCAAGGCAGCGTGATGCATCCCGAGACAACAGGACGGGGATATCTACACAACTGTGAGTCAATTACCTTCAAAAAGTTTATCAATTCACTTGAACCAAAATTACGAACACCCGGTGCTGCAAGAGTTAATAGTCTCATTGGGACCAAGATATACATTTTATAGTTGCCTGGTATCAATGGTTGTTCATCTGCCTTTATTTATTTATTTATTTATTTATTTAAAGAACCCATAGGTGGGAATGTGAGTTGTCTGTCTCTGCATGTTAGCCCTGCGACAGACAGGCGACCTGTCCAGGGTGCAGTATGGTAGCTGGAATAGCAACATACCCAAGGATGAGCAGAATGACTGATATGATGAAACTGGGATTTTGTTACACTTAATTATTGCAAACACAACTAAAACTATAACTGAAACTAATCAAAACTAAACTGAAACTAAGGATTTTCAAAAAAATAAAAACTAAACTAGCAAACAATTGGTAAAAACTAATTAAAACTGATATAAAATTGAAAATCTGAAGTCAAAACTAAATAAAAATAAAAACTAATGAAAATTGCAAAACTATTAAAACCCTGGTAACCATTGTCCTTGATGTAAATATGTAAAAAATTGTGTATGTTTCTGTTCCGTGTCCTGTGTACTGTTTGTTTGTATATGTGCCTTTTTGGCTGCTGTTACAACCAAATTTCCCCTTGTGGGACAATTAAAGGATTATTCTATTCTACATACATACATACATACACACACACACACACACACACACACACACACACACACACACACACACACACACATTTCGTGTGTGCGCGCGTGTATAAACACAAAACACAATTAAAAAAAGCACACATTACCTTAACCTCCTAGGACCTGGCGTACACATATGTGGACATCACATTTTGGGTTGTCTAGACCAAAATACTTAATTTTTCTCTACAAGGGCCTGATATCAATAGACGAGGACGTTATACTGCCACTGTTCTATCAAAGTTTAAAACAAATGTCCTCAAATGTGGATCTCATTTTTCTCAGAAACAAAAATTAGGTAAAAAAATAATAATAATAAACAAATCTGCTAATTCTTTGTTTTTAAATTCATCAGGTCCCAATCAGCCCAAATATCAAAGAAAATTTTTAAATGCATGCCATGAGAGTTCAGGTCTTAGGAGGTTAAATATGAGGAACTACTTAAAAAACAATAATAAAACAAAAATGTTACATGGTAATAAAATAAATGTGGTGTGATCTTCTGATATAGAGTAACACATTGATAGAAAAATAAATATGTTAAACTTAGGTAGAAATGCTATAACACTATAAAACAAAGGCTGAAATCCACACTGTATGAATTCTTTGGTTTATTTTAACTTTAAAAGTTGTTTTATGTTACTTATTTATTAGAAGAAAAACTGCATCTTCAGTATCACAAGATAAAAGATCTAATGGCCTTTAAAAAAAATTTTTAAAAAAGGGCCATTTCTGCTGCAAGAAATAAAAAGCTAAAGGGGATTTTTTTTAAGCTAACTTTAATGGATTATGCCATCAACTAACAAAACTGCAAATACAGAACTGTGATAGTATCTCCTTTACTGTTTCACTGAAAAATGAACTGAATGTATAACAACAAGCAGCTCCACTTTTCGAAGCACCTCAACAGGTTGAAGCTGTGCGTGACTTCGGAGTGTGGAGCACTGATTTTGGGGCATCATATCGCGACCTAACTTACCTTGCAGGCTCCTGCCAGCGTTTTAGCCAGTTGCAACAATTCGCCATCAGGCTAAACATCGCAGTCCGGGTCCGAATGACTGAGTGGTGGTCCAGGTGGGCAGCGACACTCCACTATCCAGCCCTGTTCAGCCAGCTCATCGACTCTTAACCTAAAGTAGCTACATGGCGAACTAACCCATCAAAGTGTAAACGTTTAGCAGCTTTTAAATGCCTCACCCAACTTACGTCGGTGAATAATTTGGTCGTTACCATGTGTTTTCGATAAATATTAGCCTGGAAAACATTATTTTCCAGAAGCTGAACATCCCGTTAAACGAGGCTAGCTAAAGCTAATGTAGTTAGCAATAACGGTATTTGTAGTATTGTTTAGTTTGTAGTGTCAGCAAATACGTGAGTCGTTTACCACTTACATCTGAGCCCTACTCGCCAATAAAATGTGCTCGTTTGTAACCAAGCGCATAAATACTGAGTATTTTACTACTGAAATATTCGCTACTTAGCGTTAGCCGATTCCTAGCTGTCTGCTTTGTTTACGCCGTCTTTTCTGCTGCTAGGCTGCGGACGTGCTTTCGTCATCTTCCGTCATCAACAAATCAGCGCCAGCGCAGATTCCGAGCCTGCGCAATCGTTACAATTGTGACCAATCAAATAACCTACTACTGCTATAATGCCGAGGAATAATAATAATTTGTTGTTATTTTTTTAGTATTTAATTAGCTGGAAAAGTGTGTCCACAGCTAGTACATTTAAATTAGGCCCATCAGTTACATTGCTCTGCAATAATACTACTACTACTACTTATTATTATTATTATTATTATTATTATTATTATTATTAACAATAATATAATTGCTCTGTGTTATGCTCTCTGAAGAAAATGAGAAAGAGAAGGGGATGGATGGAGGAACATTGGTGAATCAAAAAGCTCAGGGGGTTATAAGGAGGAGCTGAGGGCAGCTATGAAAAGTTCAAAGACTGGAAAAGCAGTTGGTCCTGGTGGCATACCTGTGGAGGTATGGAGACGTGTAGGAGGTGGACAGTGGACTTTTTGACCAGATTGTTTAACACAGTCTTGGAAAGTGAGAGAATGCCTGAGGACTGGAGAAGAAGTATACTGGTACTGATTTTGATATGCAAAGCTGTACCACATACAGAGGGATAAAGCTGAGGAGCCAAACCATGAAGATATGAGAAAGAGCTGCTGAAGCTAGGTTAAGAAGAAAGGTGATGAGTATGAGAATGAGGTGATCCAATAGGTAACGAATAGAACAAATGTCTGGACCTCCTTCATCACAGTCCCTCCAATCAACCAGATTAAACATTTCTACATCAGCAAATCTGTATTAAAAATCACATTTCACCATAAACACACAAGCTAAAAGGTGTGAAACAGCAGAAAATTAATTAAGCAGTTTGTATTTGTCATGAAATATCAGATATCATTCCTAATACTTCTTCTAATATCATCCTGCCTCCCTCTACTGGCTCCCTTTATTAGTTTTTTGATATCATCCACTGTACCTGAGCTTTCCCCCCATAATTTTGTTTCATATCACCAGAATGGACTTGAGCTGAGAGAAAAAAGGAGACAAAGACAAACCAAGACACGGCGAGACGTATTTTTAAAGACAAATTATTTCCTATTGCTCCATCAGTTACCAATTCCCTTCATTCTGCCAAAGCACAAAGTTTATTAGATTTTTCCAGCTCGCCCGGGCTGAGTTGGGGGCTGTTTTGCTGTTAGACTGAATGTCAAGTGTCTTTTAAGGAAAGATGGATTGCACTTTATTTATTCCGGGGCTGAGTTATTTGCCCCAGTTCATCTCGGCAAGTACTCGCTGGTGACTCCGCAGTCGGAGGAGTGAGACACAATGAGGAAAGCACGTCTTTTAGAGAGCCTGTCTGAGGAAACATCATCTCCCTCCCTGCCTCCATCCATCCCTCCCTCTCCTCCGAGACAACTTCAGCTTAATTTTTATGAGATGTGTCTGCTGCTCTCATAAAGCCACAGTAATCATTTTTATTTGTTTACTGGGATCCAGTGCAGCTCCAGACAAAGAGCTTTGAAATGGAAAAACCAGGCAGCGACTGGTGAAAATGTCAGTTAAAGTTGCATGTAAAGTGTATTTTCAATATATTAAAGCAAATAAGAAAAGCATTTTAAAAAAATACATTGTATGTTATGCAGTATAGAATTCCTAAAATAATGCTGTGTCAGTAAGAATAAGTTCAAAAGCACAGAGCATATATTTGGTGTTTATTTAGATAAAAGATGCCAAACTTATTAAGTGAGCCAAACCAGTGAAACTTCCCTTTCTGTCAGTGTAAAGATGTTTGAATACATATTCAATATATACACATTCAATATATATACAAATTAATACAAGAAAAAATAGTGCAATTTCAACAGCATCCCTCAGTTTTTCTATATTCTACATGTTGCGGTAGTAAATGAAATAAATTTGCCAGAATGAATGAATAAATGTGTGAAATAGCTCATTGCCCTGACACAGGGGCAATGAGCTGTGAATTAAAGAAATCATTAATTCACAGAAATGTTTTATTAATTCATTCATTTTTACCATTGACCCGGTGTAAAAAACACATTTCTTTAGTCAATAGTGGAAAAAAATGTCATTTAAAATGATTTAGCTGTTTATCTATTACTTAATTACTGTGGTGTAATATGAAGGACAGTGGTAATGGGGGAGGTCTACATTCATAGGAAAAGCTATAAAACCTGTGAAAATACACTTAACAGTTCAAAATCTGTGTCCTTCATATATTCCAAAGCATCTAGTGGGCCAGATTGGAGGCCCCCCACCTCTTCTGCACTTTGAATGAACCCAGTTTTTTATTCAAAGTAATATATTTGCAATAAAAAAATTTTTTTAAAAAGGAAGGCATAAAAATCTGGCATTCTTTTAATATAAGTTCCTTTCCCTGCCTGGTTTTAAATGTAAAAATTGTTTAATATATAAGATCTGTTTTGATTTTCTATGTATATTTTATTTTATGAATGCAAGATTGGGCTCAGATGAATCGGGTTTTAAACAATATGCTGTTCATTGCTGTAGGGTGACCAGATGTCTGGGACTGCAAAGCATTTTTATCCACCCTTCCCTCTTCCCACACAAGGAGGCAATGTCCTGCAATTTGATTGGCTGCGGTTTACAATAGTGAACGCTGCCTAAGAAAAGTCTTACTTGAAGAGATGATCCATGCATGCATGTTTCCTGAAATCCAAATACAGGAGTACAACAGTTGTTGTAACAGATACTGAAGCAGAAAACATGAATTGTATACAGACTATAACACCAGCACCATAAAAAAAACTTTACCTTCCATCTATGCTTATAGTTGTTTGGTGGGTTGCAAATGTATTTGCATTTAATTTATGAATGATCAAAGTTTCTTCCTCTCAGCACATTATGCCCCACAGAGATATGTGTTATGTTTTAAAATGAACCTGAAAATATTATTCATGTTTTATATGGACAGAGATGGAAAGAGTAACCTTCGGCTCATTGCATTTGAGTTGACCTAAACCTCCACTGACTGACTATCATTCATAAAACTTTTTAAACTTTCACTCAGTTTTCTAGAACTGAGTCTTAAGAATGCTAAAACAAAATAATATAAAAATGTCAGTAAATAATTAATCTGACATGTTTTAAATAATTAAAATTGGCAATTAATCATTAATTATATATAAATGTATAAATAAATCTATTAATTATGTAAATCTGTTTTTGACTAATTAAAATGAAAATATATAATTAAATAATTGCCTCAAAATATTGTTTTAAAAACTTAAAACGTATAAGTCTTTATACAAAAATATTTATTTCACTATTTAATTTATTATTTCCTGGTTCTTGTGCTTCAGTGCACCCCATGAAATAAAATAAACAATCATTGCAGCTTGTCAACAGTTATCTGGTTACTCTGGCAGACTGATTTTGGATAATGGATTGATCCAGTGGACATGGGGTTGGCAGGTTTCCCAGAATGCATTTGGAATAAAATCACACCAGCTGTTTCCTCCACCACTTCGAAAGTGCCCTCAAACTGTGAGTAAAGTTTTGGAACATGATTTTTCTCTGTCACCAAATGCATTTTTTAGTTGTTTTTCTAAGGTAAAAATGTAATGGCATAATCTGAATGAAAATGAATATCTGGCTGGTTTATTGAGAGCCTGTTTGCAAAAATAATTACATTTTTTCATAGCTGTCAGGTCCTGTTAGCATAACAGACAGCTTCCTTCACCCTCTGTCAGCTGACCGGGTGATCGGAGCCCATGGTACCCCTTCCTGACCCTCGCCTCTCAGTGAAGGTTAAACACAGGTGATAGGTGATATCTAACAGGTCATGTTTGGTTTATTTTAGTTTTGTATTTGTTTCCAAGCAAATCAGTTAAGCTGAGATTAATGTTTAATTTCAGAGTTTTAGTGAACCTTATAGGAATGCTCTCAGTATATATTGAATTGAATCATTTGCACGTCTTTATTTCCTGATGTGGACAGGTCATACTTTTTGTTGAGAACAGCTTGTTTTCAATTAAAACTAACATAAAAAAATGTAATACATAGGGAGGAAAGTGAGAGCATTTTCACTGGGAGCAGAACCATCTGGACCAGCATGTTGTTCATGCTGGTCATGGATATCCTGACGAGTGATGTCAAGCCTGCTCCAGAAATTATTCAATTGTTTGTTTCTTAATATTTATTCAACTGTATTCAAAACACCAGATGTCTGCTATAAGTTTTGGAAGTCTGGAGTTTAAAAAAAAAAGAAGAAAGAAACATCTGAGCTGGGTGTTTTTTCTTCAGGTAGCAGTGGGAGTTACTTGTATAATGTTTTTAAGACAGCTCAGTATGAACCAAGCAGTTGATTCATCTGTAATATTTAATTTGAAATAATGATGTACAGTTGTTTAACACTTTTTTCCAAATCAGTTCAGTGTTTATCCCCTTTCAAAATAATTTTATATCTTTTTATGCCTTTTCCAACTTTGATGGGTGAGTTTGACAAACAAAATTAATTTATGATGCACTGCAGCACAAGAACAATGAAAATAATAAACTAAATGTGAAATAATAAAATCTGTATTTAAATAAAATCCACCCATCAATTATCTTCCACTTAAGATAATAAATGATACTTAATCCAAGATAGTTAATGATACATTTCGTTAAATGTATAATGGTTTATTTGTTTCATTTGGATTTCAGTATAGTATAAAAGCCTTTTCTCTGCCTCCTTTCCCACGAGGCCCTTTTTTCTTTGGCACTTTAGCGCCCTCTATTGTTTCCGCCATTCTTTAAATTGCTTCCCTGAATGCGGCATCCTTGTTACTTCCTTAAACTGTCACGGTGGCGGATTTTTTTAGAAAGGAATATCTACTTACTGCTCATTCAAGGTTGGTTTGCTCTTCTTTACGATAGTTTTCTGACTGAGACCCAAGCAGAAAAACATGTCACTTCACAGTGTGTGTTTTAAAACTGCACTTCCGGTAACGGTATTTTGTAACAGCTCGAGTGTGGTGTGGAGTGCAGGGGCTGGTGGGTGGTAGAGGGGAGTGTGGAGGTGTCACAAGAGCATAGATCAGTGACGCAGTTGGGGGTGCTGATGTTTGAGAGCCTCCACACCTTTCTTCTGGAGAGGTGTGGAGGTGTTGTAGGACGTATTTTATGATAGTAATGTTTAATCTGTGCATGTAATGGTAATCTGCTGATTGTTTTCCTAATTAATGAGGAAAAGGAGAGCAAATTACTAAAATAAAGTGTTACATAGATTTGACTTTCATTTTCTTTTATTTTGAAGGTCTGATCATTTTAAATTAGATCAAATTTCCACCTCTGGACAAGTGACTGATATAATACAGAGTAACAGTTAAAATTGGATAAATATATTTGACAGTAATACTTGCTGCTCACAGAGGTGTTTCTCCCTCTTTACACCGCAGGTGTGTCTTTGGTCCTCTGTCCTCATGACTCCGGGTCTTCGTTTACGGCACTCTGAAGAAGGGGCAGCCCAACAACTACCGCATGTTCGACAGCAACAATGGAAAGGCCGAGTACCTTGGCTTGGCATTCACTATCCAGAAATACCCGTTAGTGATCACTACCAAGTACAACATCCCTTTTCTGCTCAGCATCCCTGGCCATGGTCACCGAGTGCATGGAGAGATCTACAAAGTGGATGACCAGATGCTGAAATTCCTGGACACTTTTAAAAGCGTCCCAACGTTGTACCAGAGGACGGTGGTCCAGCTGGAAGTGAAGGAGTGGGTGGGGAAGATGGAAGGAGAGGAGAAGGTGTCACCGGGGAGCATCACGGAGGTGTTTGTGTACACCACCACGGCGTACGAGCCAGACTGGCCCTCGCTGCCGTGCTATGAGAGCTACGACTCAGAGGGAGCTCATGGGCTCAAATATAGGCGTAGAGAAGAGCGGGACTGATCTCACCATGCTGATGCAACTGGCAAAGTTACTTTTATTTTTTATAATTTATCTTATTGCTGTGCACCTAAAACAATGCCCTGTAAACCTTTGTCAAAAAAATGAAGCTGTAATGTCAGACCCTAACCCTTTTTAAAAAAAAAAACAAAAAAACTGTTAACAATGTGTAATTGTGTAGTGCTGACTACTTGCTGGCAAATATTGTGAGCTAATAGAATTTTACATATATATTGTATGTAAAAAAAAACAAAACAAAAAAAACCCTGCATGTAGCTTCCAGGTGAAGCTAATGCACAAGTGCCTTGAACCTGCATCGTATGGCCAGCCTGTCCTTCCAAAAATGTGATTGCATAGAAGTCTGTGAGGAAATGACCCAGCTGCTTACTTGATTTATGACCTCACCAAAGAGTTTCCTTATAAGTGTGTGGTCTCAATGGCATTAAATAAGACTTTTATTTAATGGCATCTAGGTTAAGAAAGGCTTAGAGCAGGCGTGTCAACCATAAGGCCCAGGAACCAGATTCAGCCCGGCAAAGGCTTCAAATTTAGCCAACTGGGTGGCTTTGGAAACTTTTACAGCTTTTCACACTGAGAAAGATCTCAGCTTCCTTTTAATTCTTTTCATTTACTACAATATAAAATGGACTTGCACTGTAAATATGCAATTAAACGAGTTTACACTGTCAGAAAGGTGAGTTGTACTGGTCCGGCCCATTTAAATCAAAGCTGATTATATGTGGCCCATGATGTAAAATGAGTTTGACACCCCTGTCTTAGAGCATTTATATCACACAGATATGAACTCTGGTGTGTTTAATCGTTACATTCCACTTGTCTTTGATTACCTCTGAAATAAAAATTAATTCCTGATTTCTTTTGTTTGATCTGTGCTGTGTTTGTTCCCACCAGGGGATAAGCTTTTATTCTGCGTTGTCATAAGCAGAATAAATATCCTGCAAACTACTTACAGGGATTTAGACATATGTATTTATCTTCTTTATTACAAGAGTCACGTATTCATGATACAACCTCTCTAATCCACCAGGTGTCGCTAAAAGACAGGCTGTGTTTTTGTACCAGCAAACCAGCAAAGCAAGAGATGTGGCCCCTGAAGTCTGCTGAGGGGCCTCATCAACTCACTGGTTGCACTACTGATAGCCTCTACCAATGTTAGTGCACACAGATGCAGAAATAGAGATAAGGACTGAGACCGATGAAGAAAGACAAAAACACAGAGATGAGCAGAAAGAAAAGACACAAGGGCAATGGTTCTTTGATCACAAAGAAGAAGACAAAACAGTGGTAAGTAAGTAAGCAAGCAGGCAGCTGGACTCCAAAGTCAGAGGTGGGAAGAAAAAAACAGAATGTGGCAGGAGAAGAAAGACGGGCAAAAACACGGTAGTGGTACCTCCACAGCTATGCTAAAGTCCACCATTAACATGCTGGTGTTGCCATGCCAGCAGACGTGCACGGGCTAAAACCTATATCAGCTGCCCAGCTGGGGGAGGTTACAGGTCGCCAGTCTACAGCTGGCTTAATTAATGACAAAGTTCATAAATTGTACCACTGCTAAATGACTTATTTCCAAGATAATTAATAACACATTTCATTAAATCTTTAATGATGTATTTAATGTTTATTTGTTTGTTTGCTTAATTTAGTTTTCAGTATAGTATGAAAGTCTTTATTCTGCCTCCTTTCCCACATCACACTTTTTTTTCTTTTCTTTTGGTGAGTTCTGGCAACTTCTTTTAAGCTGTCATGCACTAATCCCATTAGACCTGTTTAGACTAGAGATGGCACGATACCACTTTTTTGTGTCCGATACCGATACCGATATCATAAATTTGGATATCTGCCGATACCGATATGAATCCGATATAGTGTGTTTTTTAATCAATAAAACGTTTTTTTTTAATATCTTGCTGCATTTTGTATAAGTTTATACTCAAGTTAAAAAACAACAACAAATCTAAAGCTATTCTGTTATACCTGTATGTAAAAAAAAAACACACACTGCGCCCAAAATATTTCATAGATCAGCAACACTGATCAATCTAATAAAGTTAAACCTACCCCATCCTCCCTATTCTGGTATTTTAAAGAGTACTTAGCAGAAATATTAAGCAACCTAACTAATAGGGTTGCAAACTCCCAGCAAAAGAAAATAGGGAACCACCCTCCTCCTCATGATGCTTAATCAATGTAATCAACTATAATTTGATGCAGGGTGATAAAAATTCACAGAAATAAATTATTTTTCAAGAATAATTAAATAGATTCAACATCTTTCTTCAACAGAATTGCAGAATTCACAGATGGTACTTTCCCAAAGGAAAGAGTACTACAGCTTACTAGGGTATATTAGACTTAACAGTTATTATATACAGTAATGGACTTCTATACATTTTACATCAGATTAAAACTTTGGGTGTAAGATTCAGATAATTATTTATTAAAAGCTAGATATTTTAAATGAGAATAAGAAAGAAAAGTATGTCTTTGTGCCCCCTTTTCCCTGTTAATGCCCTATCGGCCCCCCTGGCTAAACTTTGCTAGATCCGTCCCTGCACAGTTACCAGCCGTCAGCTGCGTAGAAAAAGATCCTGGTCTAGAAAGTAATATTAAATAAATTATAACGACAGCTTATCAAGCTTAATAGTGCTGCTGTTGTTCAGCCGCTGGTTTCCTCTTTCTGGTGCAAAGTGAGCCAAAAACAAAGAAGAGAGACGGACTCGCGACAGAAAAGCCGATCAGCTGATCATTAAGCAGTTTCACGATTGAAGTAGCAGAGGGAGGAAGAGAGAGGCAGTTGCTCTTTAAATCGGTTGTTAAGCTTAACGCGGAAATGCTTTACAACCATTCAGAGATGAACTTACACACTTGCTTTACTTCTCTCTGGGAAAACTTCCTCGGAGATGAAATGTTTGCTAGCAGGCTACAAATACACACAGCCGCTCAATCACGTGACCACACTGCTCCTACAAGCTACGGTTATGAGCCGAGTTACGCCATGTTGCAAGTTTTGTGAGGTGCTTTTTTGATATTTAATGGATCGGATTACATTTTTTATTTCTCTCCGATATCCGATCCAGTAATTTAGGTCAGTATCGGACCGATACCGATACGTAATATCGGATCGGTCCATCTGTAGTTTAGACCTCTTCTTTTGACCACCAAATAGGTTGCTGTTTTTGCCTATAGTTTTTGAAGACTAAGTACATCACCTAAAGCCTTTTTGAGCGAACCCAATCTGCCATTTAAAAGACAAGAAGATGACACGGGAAAAAGCAGAAGCTTCAGCCAAACAAGTGGTAGCCTTCAAAAGCTCCGCAGACACTTACCACGAATACTCGATGGTGATTTCAACGTCGTCAGCCAAAAGAAAAACTCCATCTACACCCACCAAAGCACCGTTGTAAGGGAATTGTGTCCCAAAGTGTGGAGACCAACAACTCCATAGTAGAAGCCATTAACAAGCTAACAAGATTGATCACCTCGGTGTGCAGCTAAGTAACAACATGACAATGGTGGCTAATATCGCCAAGCTAGCTGAAATGAACGCAGCCGTTATAAAAGAGTGTAAAGCTAAACTGTCTGTTTTGGAAAAAAGACATGCCTGCTCTCAACAAAGAAAACACGGAGCTGAAGGAGAGAGTGTGGGAACTAGAATGGTACATGTGCCACTGGAACTTGAAAATTCAGGGATGGAAAGAAACAAACGACAAGGATTCTTGCAAGGAGGTCATCGACATCTTAGCCAAGATCGCACCACATTGGGCTTCTTCACTGGACAATGCTGTGGACACTGTCCATCGCCTAGGGAAAAAAGAAGCGGGTTGACCTTAACAAATAATAGTTCAGTTCACCATGAGACACCACCGAGATGCTTTCTGGCAGCTGACCAAGGATTCCCAGGTGTGCAAGGAGCTAGGCATCTACTTCAAGCAAGATTTCTGCAAACTAGACCAGGAGGCAAGAGCTGCAGTTTGGCCCAAATAGAGCAAGCCAGAGCTGAAGGGAAGAACATTTACTACAGAGAGCACGCCGGTTAAGTTTAAGTAGGCAGGTTCATATTACCTATTTGGTACGGTATTTATAATGACTATATATAACGACTATATATATTATATTTTTTAGAGCTCTTTTGCATTTTTTGAATTCAATTTAAAGGATTTAGTGTTCCAGTCTCTAGTTTCTTTTCCTTTTTATGTCATTTTTCACTTCTAATTTTAACTGTGTGTCTTTAAATACTAGGGGCTTGAGAGATATTCTTAAAATAAAATCAATATTTTTGTTTTGTAAAAATGTAAATGCTAACTGTATATTGCTACAAGAAACACACTCTGTTGAGGCAGATGAAAAATTTGGTGTAATCTGTAGGGAGAGAAAAAAATTCTTTGTCATGGTACTAACAAATCTGCTGTATATTTGTTGAGTTTTGGTTCCTGTTGTTTCACTCTCTCACGTTTCTTGATGTCCACATTTGTGACTCCTGTGCTTCCTTTACTTTTACTGCAACTGCTTTATCCACGTGCACTTTGTCTCCATGATATTTACTTCCTGTGTTGTTTCAAACCAACTAACTTTAACCATTTAAATTATATGAACATGAATGAATGAATATTAATTTGCATAAATGAGTTTGAATTTGTATCATATTTGATACATCTACCAATATTTTTGCTATTTATTGCTTAAAAAAATATTGTACAATTAATTTAGTTTTTTTGGAGGATTCACACCAATGATGATGATGTAGAAGTCTCAAAAACTCAGAAAACCTCCATCCATCTATCCATCCATCAATCTTCTTCCGCTTATCCGGGGCCAGGTCGTGGGGCAGCAGCCCAAGCAGAGAAGCCCAGACCTCCCTCTCCCCAGCCACCTCCTCTAGCCCATCCGGGGGAACACGTTCCCAGGCCACCCGAGAGATATAATCTCTCCAGCGTGTCCTGGGTCTGCCCCAGGGCCTCCTCCCGGTGGGACATGCCCGGAAAACCTCACCCAGGAGGCATCCTTGTCAGATGCCTGAACCACCTCAGCTGGCTCCTTTTGATGTGGAGGAGCAGAACACCTCACCCATGAGGGCACCCAGGAGGCATCCTTGTAACATGGCCGAACCACCTCAACTGGCTCCTTTCGATGTGAAGGAGCAGCGGCTCTACTCTGAGTCCCTCCAGGATGGCTGAACTTCTCACCCTATATCTAAGGGAGATGCCAGCCACCCTTCAGACTAAGCCCATTTCCACCACTTGTATCCACAATCTCGTTCTGTTGGTCACTACCCACAGCTCGTGACCACAGGTGAGGGTAGGAAACTCAGAAAACCTCTATTTATCAAATTTGATATATTTAAAAACGTCCGTAATAACATAGAAACTCATAGGAAAGACAATTTGGGCCATTGGCTGTGTACTCAAAGTGGAAAATAGATTTCTGTTTCTATGCAATATTTATGGCTACAACAGTGTTGCTCAGAACGAACTCTTATTAACTGACATAACCAATTACCTAAAAGAACTATCTCACAAGTGCTCCACAAACAATTTTATAGTGGGAGGAGATTTCAATATTGTCTGTGACGAGTGGCTTGATAGATCACTCTCTAAAATCCAGTCTCATCATATAAATTCATTTTTACACATCTTCTGTTTAGATTTTAACCTAATAGATCCTTGGAGATAAGCGAACCAACTTCATCAGCCCTTTTCATGGTTCAAGCTCGATCGCTCAGCTAAATCTCATTTTGATTTCTGGCTAATTTCAGACAGTATAATGCAGAACAATGTAGATGCAGGTGTCTCAGCTGCGCCTTTAACCGATCACTGTTTGATACAGTGTCACACCTCAACTTAAAAAATCTCATAATAAAGGTTACTGGAAATTTAACTCAACCCTGCTTACCAATGAAAATTTTAGGAACGAAATACTTGAACAACTAGAACTTATTTCAAATGATAAAAACCTAATCTCTTACAAAGAAAAGTGGAAATTCTTTAAGTTTAAAGTACGCCAAATCTCAATTAAACACAGTAAAATAATAGCTAACCAGAATAAGCAAAAATAAACTGAAACTATCAGGGAACTTAATCACATCTGTTCTAAACCCTTTTTTAACGATGATGACAAACAGTGCAGAAGTATTCTACAGTCTTCTTTAGTAAGCAAGTAAGGAAGTAAGGAAAATGTATTTATATAGCACTTTCCACAGATAAAAATCACAAAGTGCTTTACAACAAAGAAAATGAAAAATGAAAAAAGACGATAGTTATACTAAAAAGGCCAAAGGAGCATATCTGAGGTCCTAAGCCAAGTGGATAGAGGATGGCTATGCACGGACCCTCAATTAATATCCAAAGAAATCTTTACCTTTTACAGCAATTTGGCTGAGGCCAATGGCATAGAATCAATCTATTAAACACCTGATTCCTAAAACTGATGAAAATTTTAAGCAGTACTGTGATGCAGGTATTACCTTTGAAGAGTTAGATAAAGCATTAGGTGCTTTATCCAAAGATAAAGCCCCAGGATGTGATGGCCAGATGAGCAACTTTTACATATATTTTTGGGATCATACTAGAATCCTTGTGTTTGAAATGCTCACAAAAATTTTAGAAAATGGTTCTCTCACACACACTATGAAACAAGGGGTAGTTACACTCATACCAAAACCTGGGAAAGATCCTAAACTTCTTGATAATTTAAGTCCAATAACACTCTTAAATAATGATTATAATCTTCTAAAACATATTTTTGGTAACAGATTAAAATCAGGCATAACTCAAATAATTTCTGACACTCCAAATTTATAAAAGGCCACTCAATCCATAATAATATCTGCCTTGTTCTGGACTTGATTGACTATAACTACCTAATTGATAATGAAGGTTTTTTACTAGTTTTAGACTTTTACAAAGCATGAGTTTATGTTTCAAGCCCTAGATTTGTTTGGATTTCGAAGTGGCTTTAATAATTTAATCAAATTACTGCATAGCGACACAAACAGTTCAGTGTGTCTTCCACATGGCACCTCACAGAGATTTAGATTCAGTTTAAAACAGAACTGAGTTAGAAAACCTTAATATTTGAAAGAAAATGCATAATTCATTGAACTCATTGAAGTAACTGGGCACAGACAGACTTATTGGGTAGAATATTTCTCACCAAGATGGAAAGTATTTCCAGGCTAATATACTCTGCATATACATTAGTGTACCTAAATCAGCAATCAAATCTATTAACCAGCTAAACTTTGATTTTATATGGAAGCAAAAAAAAACCCCTCTATATTAGGCAAGGTAATTGAGTCAAACAATGTGAAGATGGAGGATTGCAAGCTATTGAATTTGCCAGTTTAAATGGCACCCTAAAAATAAACTGGCTCAGGTCATTTTTAAGAAATCAAAATAGTCTACGGTTTTATTTTCCAAACAAAATATTTTCAGATCTAGGCGAAATTAATCTTTTATTTACAAGTTTTATTATACTGGAAATTAATATACAAACATAATTATAGCCCACACAATACTCCGCTGTGGAACCATTGTTACATAGAAGTTAGAAACAAATCAATCTTTGTGCGAAAAAATGGTAAGAAAAAGGCATTCATAAATGTCAATTTCTTTAATTACTTATGTCTATTTTATTTTTATTATTTGTCTTTAAATACAGCCTACAGGCTGTATTTGTTGTACTTGTTACATTTGTTTAATTAACAATTAAAACTTTAGCGCCCTCTGTTGTTGTTCCGCTTTTATTTGGATCGCTTCCACGCGTGCGCAATGTAAGCTCGCTGTCTGACCCATACTCCGGAACAGTAAGAGGCGGTAACGCTCTTTTAAAGTTGGTTGCCAACCGCCGTTAAACAGAAAGAAGAAGAGGAAGCGCGCCCAATCCAGAGTTCTTCCTCAAACTGTGACGGTGGCACGGAGATTTTTATTGTAGAAGAGCTACTTGCTGCTTATTCAAGGTGGGTTTGCGCTTCTTTATGGTGGTTTTATGACAGAGATAAGCAGGAAAAACGTGTGTCACTTCACAGTGTGTTTTAAAACTGCACTTCCGGTATCGGTATTTTTTTGACAGCTCAAGGGGGTTTGAGGAACTCTAAGGTAGCCTAACTTATGCTTGATCATTACACAGTGATGACGTGGTTGCTTGGTAATTGTAACTGATGTTTAACTTACCCATAAGCATAACATGTAAACAGCGTTTTTCACTGAATGACCTCTCCAGTTGCTGTTGTAGGAAGTGTATTGATATAGTCATGTGTAATCTGTGCATGTAATGTTAATCTGCTGATTGTGTTCCTAATTAATGTGTGTAAGGAGTACAAACTCCCAAACAGTGTTACCTAGATTTGAGTTTGATTTTCTTTTATTTTGAAGGTCTGATCATTTTAAATTAGATCAAATTTCCACCTCTGGACAAGTGACTGATATAATACAGAGTAATAGTTAAAACTGTATAAATATTTTTGCCAGTAATACCTGCTGGGAATTTGCTCACAGAGTTGTTTCTCCCTTCTTTACACCGCAGGTGCGTCTTTGGTCCTCTGTCCTCATGACTCGGGTCTTCGTTTACGGCACTCTGAAGAAGGGGCAGCCCAACAACTACTGCATGTTCGACAGCAACAATGGAAAGGCCGAGTACCTTGGCTTGGCATTCACCACCCAGAAATACCCGTTAGTGATCTCCACCGAGTACAACATCCCTTTCCTGCTCAACATCCCTGGCCAGGGTCACCGAGTGCACGGGGAGATCTACAAAGTGGATGACCAGATGCTGAAATTCCTGGACGACTTTGAAAGCGTCCCAACATTGTACCAGCGGACGAAGGTCCAGCTGGAGGTGAAGGAGTGGGTGGGGAAGACGGAAGGAGAGGAGATGCTGTCACCGGGGAGCATCACGGAGGTGTTTGTGTACACCACCACGACGCACGAGCCAGAATGGCCCTCGCTGCCGTGCTACGAGAACTACGACTCAGAGGGAGCTCATGGGCTCAAATATAATAAGAAAGAAAAGTTATAAAGGGACTGATCTCACCGTGCTGACACAACTGACAAATGGACCTCTACGTGGTGTTAGCAGAACGGGTAGAGAAGCTCTCAGGAAAACAACACCTGGACATGGGTGCTGTTTCCTGTCGTGTGTCGAATTGAAAGAAATCACAAGAGAAATTAATTTTAATAGCAGATAGGCAGGCTTACAATCAAAGTAAGGATAGTGGAAAGAAGGAAAAGGGCACACTGTGCTACTGAAAGTTGCATATTAGTGATGTTGTTTACAAATTTGGTTTTATTTTTATGATTTATAATCATCTGGGAAGCATTATGATCAAACTGGAAAGCTTTTATTTTGGTGTATTGCTGTAACATGAATTGTATCTCTAACGCTAAATATTTTGGTTGGATGTCTGCTATGACACTACCGGTTTAAATGCTAAACACATGCACTTTTAATAATGCAAAGATACAGCACATACTGTAGTTGTATATGCACATCCTTTCACATGTTGTGAATTGCTGCACTGTAAACACAGGTACTGGCCATCTAGTTTCTCACTAATGTGAAAATATTAAGAGAAAGCTCATCTGCAGTTCAGTAATTGCACATGTATACTAAATGTAAGCTGTATGGGCAACCTTTCTCTGAACCACGTGCACCCATTCGTCAGCAGGTAGCTTCCTCTTACAGGATAAAAGCTTTGTTTTAGAAACTGACAAACCTCCATGTCCCTGAGAAAATCACTCCAGCCTGATGCTGTGCACCTAGAAGAATATACTCCAAACCTTTCTCAGAAAAATGAAGATGTACTGTCAGATCAGCTTATTAGCACTGACTTTTTACTAGGGCTGCTCGATTATGGCAAAAATGATAATCACGATTATTTTCACTGAAATTGAGATCTCGATTATTTGACGATATTTATTTAACAATAACAATGTGTTGAATAATGACTTTAAAGATTGTCAAAAAATAATATAAAATAGTGTGCAAATACTGATAACAGTGCAAATGTTTGCAATATAAAAAATAAATGAAAAATGTAAACATCTAGGTTTAGTGAACTTTGCAGTGTTGCTCTGTGGTGCAGCTATGACACTGTAGCAAAGTTTACACACTATGTCTACTTGATCCATGTCTGACTCCGCGAACCCATAATGTTTCCACACCACTGAAGTTTTTTACCTCTCTTTTCAACCAACAGCAGTCACTCTCCTCTCCAAATAACTTCTGCTTTGCTTTCCGAGCTTCCCTCGGGTCCTCCTAATCAGCGGGCCCCAACCCCCGGGCCTCGTGAGTCGTTTGGTACCGAGTCGCGAGAGTTGAGGCTCAGGTGTGAAATGTATAGTTTTCAGGGTTTTTATCGGTTTTCAGAGTTATTTTGTTATCGTTTTTATCGTTTACTCGGTTTTCCTGGGTCTTTTCACGTGTGTTATGAATAAATTTTCTTTTTTTCGGTACCGGTACTAGTTTTATTTTGTTGTATTTATCCGCGACACCTTAAAGGCCGGTCCATGAAAATATTGCCGGGCATAAACCGGTCCGTGGCGCAAAAAAGGTTGGAGACCGCTGCTCTTAATTGTTGTGACACGTGTTCGAAATGCAGAGAGGTGCGCTCGATTTGCCACACGGAGCAGCGCGAGAGTAAAGCACGAGGGAGGGGCTAATAATCGGCTCAGTCATTTTTAATGATCGTTGAAAGCCCAGATCGTAATCGAGATTAAAATTCGATTAATTGAGCAGCCCTACTTTTTACAGTTTACTACCGTTAACTTCCAGGTGAAGCTAAAGTGTAAGTGCCTTCAACCTGCATTCTTTTGAATGGCCAGCCTGTGCTTCATAAAAATGTGATTGCATAGAAGTCTGTGAGGAAATGACCCAGCTGCTTACTTGATTTATGACCTCACCAAAGAGTTTTTTTGATGAGTGTGTGGTCTCAAAGAAAGTCTTATTTAATGGCATCTAGGTTAAGAAAGGCTTAGAAGAGGGTTGTCAAACATAAGGCCCAGGGGCCAGATTCAGCCCGACACGTGAGCTTTTTTTAAAGCTTTCCACAATGAGAAAGAGCTCAGATTCCTTTCCTATTCCTTTTTAAAAATTTCTTTTCATTTACTACGGTAGAAAAAATGATTTGCACTATAAATGTGTAATTAAATGTGTTTATACTGACAGAAAGGAGATTTTCACTGAGTTTGACACTCTAGGCTTAGAGCATTTATATTACACAGTTATGAACTCTGATTTTATACTAATCTGCAGACAATGTGTTTAATATTTACATTCTGCACATCTTTGTTTACCTCAAAAATAAAAATTCACCCTGATTTTTTTTGTATGATTTTCCATGTGCTGTGTTCATCCCCTCTAAGGGATAAACTCAATAAAAAGAGAAAAAAAGAAATTTTTGTATAAGTTTAATTTTGTTCCATATGAACACAATCTATTCATCTTTATTTTAAAATAGTAAAATCCATTAAACCTGAGGAATACTGAAGAGAAGGTAATTGGCAATAAACCAGCAAAATCTCTGTTGGCTTTGGAAGAAGGTTTCAGGTGTTTTGAAACAAGAAAAAAAAAGAATTAAGAATATTTCACAGTGTCAAAAGTAATGTACAAAGAGGATGACATAATTTAAAAAATATAAACATTGCAGGATTTCTTATTGTGTCCAAACTTACATTACATTTAAGTCATCAAATTACATACAGACAGATTGTCATACAATTAAAAACACAATTATTGTGTCCACATTAGAGATGGACCGATCCGATATTATGTATCGTATCAGTCCGATACTGACGTAAATTACTGGATCGGAAATCGGAGAGAAATAAAAAATGTAATCCGATCCATTAAATATCAAAAAAGCACCTCATAAAACTTACAACATGGCGTAACTCAGATCATAATCATAGCACGTGGCAGCAGTATGCCTCACGTGATAGAGTGGCTGTGTGTATTTGTAGCCTCGCTACCAATCCAGCATTTCATCTCCGAGGAAGTTATCCCAGAAAGAAGCAAAGCAAGTGTGTAAGTTGATCTTTGAATGTTTGTAAACAGTACGGTTTAGATACGGGCGACACGGGCAGTGCCCAGGGCGGCATCGTGGTGGGGGTCTGCATCACGGGCATCGGCAAAAAAACAAAAAAATGCTCGTACTGATGCTGCCCGACGTCATGCCAGCGCATATTGGGAATGGCATAGGCACGATCGGTTTTCTATCGCCCATTTCCTGGGAGTAAGGGCGCCCTTTGTTATGAGGTGCGCCTGCTGCTTGCGGCGCAGAGACCAGAGGGCGGGGCGGCGGGGGATTCTCTGACCAGCTGGAGCAGCATCTAATAACCAACTCGCAATAAAACAAAATAAAAACAAACCAACAAACACGAAAACACCAGACAATTATAATACAGACTATAATTTGCTACCGATGTTTTTCGAAATTCTATACACGAAAAGTGAGCGAGAGCCCTCGGTGCGCCTGCTCGCTGCTGAAGTCAAAGTAAACTTTATTGTCATCTCCGTTACATACAGTCCAGTATATAGAGAGACGAGGATGACGAGGCTCCAGTACAGCAGTGCAAGTAAACAAACAATATATATAAGAAGAGTAGAAAATAAATATACACTTTAGGGACCAGGGGTAAAGGATCAATAACAATTTAAAATTTAAAATTTACAGTTGATGATTTAAGTCTCACACACAACCCGTTGAAAGGGGCGGGGGGCCTGCATTCATAATGTTGTAACTCCAAGCCCATTATGTATTCATGATTTGAATCCTGGGTTGTGAATCTGTCAAGACTTTAGACAAAGTGAATCTGTGAACTAAGGTGTAGGTCTGTTAGATCATGTTGTGCTGATCCTTGGGTTGAGGGATGGGTGTTCATACTGGAGTGCAAAATTAAAACCAGTGGAAGATGGACAAGAAAAGTTCAAAGCCATCAGGTCCTCAGTTTAGAAAAAAGAGAAAAGAAGAGGAGGAGAAACGAGCAAAAGATACAGATGTGTGATTGGATAATGGCAGGTCATCCTGAAACAATCAGAATCAGAATACTTTATTAATCTCTAAGGAAATGATGTGGGTTACAGTTGCTCCAAGAAGAAATGGTAAAAGTAGTAACATTAACAGACTAAACTCCAAACAATACATTATGTTACAGATTTTAATATTAATTAGTCGTTGTCAATTGTTGATTTGTCCTGTTCTCATTGTATGACGAATTATGATGGCTGTTTGGTAGCCGTTTGCATACAATGCATACTCTCTCTCTCTTCATGTGTGTGTGTGTGTGTACAACAGTTTTATGTTAATGTACAATCCTTAATATGTTTTGTGTGTGTGTTTGTGTGTGGGGGGGGCGCCAGAGGGAGTGTTCGCCCAGGGTGCCAAACAGGCTAGGACCGCCACTGTTTGTAAAGCATTCCCGCGTTAAGCTTTACAACCAATATATGGAGCGACTGCCTCTTCTCTCTCCCTCCCTCTCCTGTTGCTACTTCAATCATGAAACTGATCAATGATCAGCTTTTCTGTCGCGAGTCTGTTTCTCTTGCTTGTCTATCGCCCACTTCGCTGTTGTTAGAATGTATTTATTATTACTTTTTACACCAGGATCCTTTTCTGTGTAGCTGACGGCTGGTAACTGTGAAGGGCGGATCTAGCAAAGTTTAGCCAGGGGGGCCGATAGGGCATTAACAGGGAAAAGGGGGGCACAAAGACATACTTTTCTTTCTTATTCTCATTTAAAATGTCGAGCTTTTAATAAATAATTATCTGAATCTTACACCCAAAGTTTTAATCTGATGTAAAATGTATAGAAGTCCATTACTGTATATAGTAACTATTAAATCTAATAACACAGCACGGTGGCACGGTGGTTAGCACTGTTGCCGTACCGCAAGAAGGTCCTGAGTTCAATTCCAACATCAGGCCGGGGTCTTTCTGTGTGGAGTTTGCATGTTCTCCTGACCCTGAGAAGCGGAAGCGAATGGATGGATAAGTCTAATATACCCTAGTAAGCTATACTACTTTTTCCTTCGGGAAGGTACCATCTGTGCAGTCTGCAATTCTGTTGAAGAAAGATGTTGAATCTGTTTAATTATTCTTGAAAAATAATTTATTTCTGTGCATTTTTTTTTCACACTGCATCAAATTAAAGTTGATTACGTCAATTAAGCATCATGAGGTGGAGGGTGGGTGGTTCCCTATTTTTTTTTTATTTATTTATTTTTGCTGGGAGTTTTAGAACCCTATTAGTTAGGTTGCTTACTCTTTAAAATACCAGAATAGGAAGGATGGAGTAGGTTTAAGTTTACTAGATTGATCAGTATTGCTGAACTATGAAATATTTTGGGTGCAGTGTATTTTTTTGCATACAGGTATAACAGAATAGCTTTAGTGTTTTGCTTTTAACTTGAGTATGAACTTATACAAAAAGCAGCAAGATATTTAAAAAACAGTTTTATTGATTAAAAAACACACTCTATGGGATTCATATCAGTATCGGCAGATATCCAAATATATGATATCGGTATTGGTATCGGACATGAAAAGCCATCTCTAGTCCACATTCACACAGCTTTCTACATAAAGTTTATTTCCGATCTTAAGACACTTTTCATCCATTTCAGAAATATAAAATATTATAAAGCACCGGCCAAATATCAGTGAACCAGAGGAGTGCTCGGAGAAAGTGAGGCCAAAGGGATTCAGATCCTTCGCCCGAGCTCGGGTACGCCTTTTCTCTCGCTTTGGTGGAAGAAAAAAATAACACAATGTGGCGCTCCAGGTTGACAAGGACAAATGGAAAAATTACACATAGAATTACATTGTGGATGACTGCAGACAGTTTTTGCTAATCAAACACTAATGGTGTGGAAAGTGTGTAATAATAGGGTGAAGAGAGAAGACCTCTGAGTGGAGTCTGTGTAAGGATTCAGAGGTAATAATTAGTGTCCGCTTGTGCAGCTGGAAGAGTCTTTCCTGGTGTTTGTGCAGTCGAGATCTTCACTCAAGAGAGTATGAGGTGGAGGTGGAGGAATCAATTCAATTCAAATTTATTTATATAGCGCCAAATCACAACAAAAGTTTTAAGCCTAATCTTAAAAGTAGAGATAGTGTCTGTCTCCCGAATCCAAACTGGAAGCTGGTTCCACAGAAGAGGGGCCTGAAAACTGAAGGCTCTCCCTCCCATTCTACTTTTAAATACTCTAGGAACAACAAGTAGGCCTGCAGAGCGAGAGCGAAGTGCTCTAATAGGGTGATATGGTACTACAAGGTCATTAAGATAAGATGGGGCCTGATTATTTAAGACCTTGTATGTGAGGAGCAGGATTTTGAATTCAATTCTGGATTTAACAGGAAGCCAGTGAAGGGAAGCCAAAACAGGAGAAATATGCTCTCTCTTTCTAGTCCCTGTCAGTACTCTTGCTGCAGCATTTTGGATTAGCTGAAGGCTTTTCAGGGAGTTTTTAGGACATCCTGATAATAATGAATTGCAGTCGTCCAGCCTGGAAGTAATAAATGCATGAACTAGTTTTTCAGCGTCACTCTGAGACAGGATATTTCTAACTTTAGAGATGTTGCGCAAATGGAAGAAAGCAGTCTTACATATTTGTTTAATATGCGCGTTGAAGGACATGTCCTGGTCAAAAATGACTCCAAGGTTCCTCACAGTGTTACTGGAGGCCAAGGTAATGCCATCCAGAGTCAGAATCTGGTTAGATACCATAATTCTAAGATTTTCAGGGCCGAGTACAATGACCTCAGTTTTATCTGAGTTAAGAAGCAGAAAGTTAGCGGCCATCCAGGTCTTTATGTCTTTAAGACATTCCTGCAGTTTAACTAATTGGTGTGTGTTATCTGGCTTCATGGACAGATAGAGCTGGGTGTCATCTGCATAGCAGTGAAAATGTATGCTATGTCTTCTAATGATGCTGCCTAGGGGAAGCATGTATAATGTAAACAGAATTGGTCCTAGCACTGAACCCTGTGGAACTCCATAATTAACCTCAGTGTGTGAAGAGGACTCTCCATTTACATGCACAAATTGGAGTCTATTAGATAGATATGATACAAACCACTGCAGTGCAGTACCTGTAATACCTACAGCATGTTCTAATCACTCTGATAGGATATTATGGTCGACAGTATTGAACGCTGCACTAAGGTCTAGCAGGACAAGCACAGAGATGAGTCCACTGTCAGAGGCCATAAGAAGATCATTTGTAACCTTCACTAAAGCTGTTTCTGTGCTGTGATGAGCTCTGAAACCTGACTAAAACTCTTCAAATAAACCATTCCTCTGCAGATGATCTGTTAGCTGTTTGACAACTACTCTTTCAAGGATTTTTGATATGAAAGGAAGGTTGGAGATTGGCCTATAATTAGCTAAGAGTGCTGGGTCTAGAGATGGCTTTTTGAGTAAAGGTTTAACTACAGCCACCTTGAAGGCCTGTGGTACATAGCCGATTATTAGAGATAGGTTGATCATATTTAAGATCGAAGAATTAATTAATGGCAGGACTTCTTTGAGCAGTTTTGTAGGAATGGGGTCTAAAAGACACGTTGATGGTTTGGAGGAAGTAATTATTGAAGTTAACTCAGAAAGATCGACTGGAGAAAAAGAGTCTAACTTAACATCAATGGTACTAAGAGTAGCTGTAGATAATATTACATCTGTGGGATGATTATTGGTAATTTTTTCTCTAATGATAAAAATTTTATTTGTGAAGAAGTTCATGAAGTCATTACTAGTTAACGTTAAAGGGATGGTTGGCTCAACAGAGCTCTGACGTTTTGTCAGCCTGGCTACACTGCTGAAGAGAAACCTGAGGTTGTTCTTATTTTCTTCAATCAGTGACGAATAGTAAGATGTTCTGGCTTTGCGGAGGGCTTTCTTATAAAGCAACAAACTATTTCTCCAGGCTAAATGATGATCCTCTAAATTTGTGACACGCCATTTCCTTTCCAGATTACGAGTCATCTGCTTTAGGGTACGTGTTTGAGAATTATACCACGGAGTCAGGTACTTCTGATTAGAGACCTTAGTTTTCACTGGAGCTACAGTATCCAGAGTCGTACGTAGTGAGGAGGTGAAATTATTAACAAGATAATCGACCTCTGTTGGGGTAGCGTTCAGATAGCTGCTCTGCTCTATGTCGGTACAGGGCATTGACGATGATAACAGTGGGTGGATTATATTCTTAAACTTAGTTACAGCGCTTTCAGAAAGACATCTACTGTGATAAAGTCTACTCTCCACTGCTGTGTAATCAATTATTGTAAATGTAAATGTTATCAGGAAATGATCAGACAGGAGAGGGTTTTCAGGAAACACTGTTAAATGTTCAGTTTCTATGCCATATGTTAAAACAAGATCTAGAGTGTGATTAAAGTGGTGGGTGGGTTCTTTTACATTTTGAGAGAAATCAATCGAGTCTAATAACAGATTAAATGCCATGTTGAGGCTGTCATTTTTAGCATCTACATGGATGTTAAAATCACCCACAATAATAATTTTATCTGAGCTCAGAACTAAATTAGATATAAAGTCTGAGAAATCAGACAGAAACTCTGTGTAAGGCCCAGGTGGACGATAGATGATAACAAGTAAGACTGGTTTCTGAGTTTTACACCTGGGGTGGACAAGGTTAAGCATCAGGCTTTCAAATGAATTAAGTCTGTCTTGGTCTTTCGTTAATCAATAGGCTGGTGTGAAAAATTGCTGCCACACCGCCCCCTCGGCCAGTGCTTCGAGATTTCTGGTAGTTAGAATGACTCTGGGCTGCTGATTCATTTAAACTAACATAATCATGTGGTTGCAACCAGGTTTCTATAAGGCAGAGTAAATTGATTTGTTGATCAATTATTAAGTTATGTACTAACAGAGACTTGGAGGAGAGAGACCTAATATTTAATAATCCACATTTCACTGTTCTACTCTTTGGTTCAGATGTGGATACTGTATTGTTCTTTCTTTGTAATTGTTTATGTTTAATTTGTCCATATTTCTAGAAATGAGAGCTGGTCCATCCCAAGTGGGATGGATGCCGTCTCTCCTAACAAGACCAGGTTTCCTCCAGAAGGTTTGCCAATTATCTATGAAGCCCACATCGTTTCTGGGACACCACTCAGACAGCCAGCGATTTAAGGAGAACATGCGGCTAAACATGTCACTCCTAGTCTGATTGGGGAGGGGGCCAGAGAAAACTACAGAGTCCAACATTGTTTTGGCAAAGTTACACACCGATTCAATATTGATTTTAGTGACCTCCGATTGGCGCAACCGGGTGTCATTACTGCCGACGTGAATTATGATTTTACTGAATTATGTTTACCCTTAGCCAGCAGTTTTAAATTTCCTTCAATGTCGCCTGCTCTGGTCCCTGGAAGACAATTGACTATTGTTGTCTCTAGCTTCACGTGTCTGAGAACAGAATCACCAATTACCAGAGTTTGACCCCCGGCGGGTGTGTCGCCGAGTGGGGAAAAACGGTTAGACACATGAACAGGTTGGTGGTGTACCTGGGGCTTCTGTTTATTACTATGCTTCCTCCTCACCGTGGCCCAGCCGCCCTCTTTCCCCAGCTGCTTGAGGTCTGCCAGGGAACAGCTAGCGGGGCCTATGCTTTCTTCGGCTGTACCAGCTACAGGGGCCTGGCTAGCTACAGGTGAATGAAGGGTGCCAAGCCGAGTCTCTAATTCAGTAATCCTGGCTTCCAGAGCTGCAAATATGCTACATTTGTTACAGGTATCATTACTGCTAAAGGAGGCAGAGGAGTAGCTAAACATCTGACACAATGAGCAGGAAAATGCAGGAGGGACAGGTGAAGTAGCCATGGTGCTAACGAGTCAGCTACGAGCTAAGCTAAGCTAGCTAAACAGTACAGAGACAGTGAGTGAATACTTTGGCTATAAATTAGGTAGTAAGTACACAGAAAGTGTGCTTCGGATGAAGCAAGAAACAAGAATGGATTTAAAAGTTTTTAATGAAATTGCTATGCAGATAAGCTACTGAGAAACACCACTGTGTTTGAGCAGGAACAGGAAGTGATACTCTACCGCAGAGCGAGCGAACACCAAGTGGAAGAATCATCAGTAAAGGTCTTTCCTGGTGCTCGGCAGTAGGTTGCGCTCTGAATCACCTCCATCCACCTGGTGGGAAAAAAGGATTTATATCAGTAGATTCAAACATTGGTTGAAATATATCAAACATCGCAGAAGTTCTGTTTAGTGATGCGCGAATCATGAACGAATCGTTCAGTACACAAGAATCCCTTTACTGACTCATTAATCATGATTCACAAGCCCAACTGACTCACTGACTCATCCCTGTTGCTGTTAGCAGCAATATATCTAGCTTATAATTAAAATTGTGGAGGAAAACACAACATCCAGTATCTTAACAAAAAAATTTCTGCTCTGAACTGGAAGAAAAAACCCTGAGTAGAAGCTCACATCAAGACAATAGCTCCTCGGTTCACAGTAGCATCGCTCTGCCTACATGCTAACAGCACATTTGAGCTACTTACCCCCTCCCTCCTGTGCTGAATCGTAAGCCTAAGCGATTCACTCAGGACTCATTCACCCCCTCCCTCCTGGATCACAGCTTCTTCTTCTTCTTGGTTGGCAACCAATGTTAAGGCGCATTACCGCCCCCTGGCTCACAGCTCAGTGGACATTTAGATGAGAAAATATATATTTAACACATTTAAGGAAAATACTAATAGAATAAAAATAAACAAAATAAATGTTTATTAAGCAATTTTGATAGGAAATTGCTTAATTTTAGAAATGTTTTTGCTCTATAAAATAGTTGTTTTCTTTTAGACTCACTCATCTTAGCAGTAGGATTTACATGAAAAGAGAAATAAATTAAGTTTGAGTGAAAATGTACATTTTTTGCACTCTCTGGTCAACTGAGTCAGTGACTCAAATGACTCAAAAAACCTGATTCACTTTGGTGAGTGACTCATTAAAACTCGATTCAGTAAAAAGAATCAAATTTACCATCACTAGTTCTGTTTGAATACTCCGTCCATCCGTTTACTCCACCTTATCTAAATTAGGGCCATGGGAGGGGCAGAAGCATATCCCAGCTATCATAGGGCGAGAGGTGGGGTGCACCCTGGGAAGGTTGCTAGTTGGTTACAGGGCTAAGGAGACTGTTTGAATAGTGTTACTGTTAATATTCACTTTTTAAAATACTTAATGCTTTCCTTAGTTGGGTTTACTCACAAAAAAACAAAAAAGTTCTATTAAGATAATTTAAATATATAATGCAATACAACTTGGTAAATTGAACTAGACAGAAATTGACTTTTACATTTAAAATGAAACAATTTATCTGAATTTCAGAAGAGGGCCCAGACTATAAGCAGTCTCTTTCCTGTAAATTGTAATTGTCTTTTCTAAACCTGTCTATTGGACCCACATCTGAAAGTGATGTGCCGGGAGTTGTGCCGTTCTCGGCGGCTCCAGTGACCCTCGAGCTCTCGGCTAGCTATCGAGCTGGTGGGTAGCAGCAGTCTCTGAAAACGTCGAAGCACTTTTGCAAATATGCAATATCTTGATAAACCGAGCAGATATTTGATGTTTACACAGCTACTTTCTCGCCTGAAAATATGTTAAAAGTTTGTTTTGTGACCCAGAAAGATTAGTATGAGTAATTTTAAAACTTAGTAGCAGCCGCCATTGTTGGAAACTGGAGTTTGGCTGGCTATGAATTCTGGGATATGGTGGGCCATGAAGGACACACCCGACCCATCCTTCAAATTCGGGGAAAAGGAGGACGCATTTGTCGGCTGCATTCGGATGAGTCTACGAATTTGGACAGCCTACGTCACTGTGACGTAATCAGTCTACAAATGCGGCCTCAGGAGGATGCAGCCCATGAATTTGGACACGACCTAGGATTCAGCACAGGAGGGAGGGGGTTAGTGAGTCCTGAGTGATACGCTTACCCTACGATTCAGCACAGGAAGGGAGGTGGTGAGTAGCTGAAATGTGCTGTTAACATGCTAGCAGAGCGATGCTACTGTGAACCGAGGAGCTATTGTCTTGATGTGAGCTTCTACTCAGGGTTTTTTCTTCCAGTTCAGAGCAGAAATTTTTTTGTTAAGATACTGGATGTTGTGTTTTTCTCCACAATTTTAATTATAAGCTAGATATATTGCTGCTAACAGCAACAGGGATGAGTCAGTGAGTCAGTTGGGCTTGTGAATCATGATTAATGAGTCAGTAAAGTGATTCTCGAGTATTGAACGATTCGTTCATGATTCGTGCATCACTACTTCCACACATGCGCCGTCCATGGCACGTCCTCAAACTGTTACGGTGGTTCATTTTTACAGTAGAAGAGCTACTTACTGCTTATTCAAGGTGGGTCTGCACTTCTTTGTGGTAGTTTTATCACTGAGAGCCAAGCGGAAAAAACGTGTGTCACTTTACAGCGTATGCTTTAAAACTGCACTTCCAGTATCGGTATTTTTCTTACAGCTCAAGCAAGTTCGAGGAGCTCTGAGGTAGCCGAGCTTATGCTTTTGCATTACACAATGATGATGTGGTTGCCTGGTAATTGTAACTCACTGTTAACTTACCCATAAGCATAACATGGTGTAAACAGTGTTTTTCACTCACATACTGTCATTGAATGACCTCTCCCAGCTCTAACACTAAAGTATCTGTCCGATTATCTCTCAGCCTGTTAATCATTGAGCACGTACTGTACTTTGTCCAGTCTGACAGCTGGTGTTGTAGGAAGTGTTTTATCATAGTCGTGTGTAATCTGTGTATGTAATGTTAATCTGCTGATTGTTTTCCTAATTAATGCGTGTAAGGAGTGCAAATTCCCAAACAGTGTTACATAGGTTTGAGTTTGATTTTTTTTGTATTTTGAAGGTCTGATTATTTTAAATGTGCACCTCTGCATAAGTGTCTGATATGATACAAAGTAATAGTTAAAACTGGATGAATATATATTTGCCAGCAATACCTGCTGGGAATTTGCTCACAGAGATGTTTCTCCCCTCTTTAAACCACAGGTGCTTGTTTGGTCCTCTGTCCTTATGACTCAGGTCTTCGTTTATGGCACCCTGAAGAAGGGGCAGCCCAACAACTACTGCATGTTCGACAGCAACAATGGAAAGGCCGAGTACCTTGGCTTGGCGTTCACCACAAAGAAATACCCACTAGTGATCACCACCGAGTACAACATCCCTTTCCTGCTCAACATCCCTGGCCAGGGTCACCAAGTGCACGGGGAGATCTACAAAGTGGATGACCAGATGCTGAAATTCCTGGACGACTTTGAACGCGTCCCAACGTGGTACCAGCGGACGGTGGTCCAGCTGGAGGTGAAGGAGTGGGTGGGGAAGACGGAAGGAGAGGAGAAGCTGTCACCAGGGAGCATCACGGAGGTGTTTGTGTACACCACCACGAAGTACGAGCCAGACTGGCCCTCACTGCCGTGCTACGAGAGCTACGACTCAGAGGGAGCTCATGGGCTGAAGTATAATTATAAAGAATAGCTAGAGTTATATAAAGAGTTATAAAGGGACTCAATCACCGTACTAACACAACTGACAAATGGACCTCTACGTGGTGTTAGCAGAACGGGTAGAGAAGCTCTCAGGAAAACAACACCTGGACATGGGTGCTGTTTCCTGTCATGTGTCGAATTGAAAGAAATCACAAGAGAAATTAATTTTAATAGCAGATAGGCAGGCTTACAATCAAAGTAAGGATAGTGGAAAGAAGGAAAAGGGCACACTGTGCTACTGAAAGTTGTGTATTAGTGATGTTGTTTACAAATTTGGTTTTATTTTAATCATCTGGGAAGCATTATGATCAAACTGGAAAGCTTTTATTTTGTCATATTGCTGAAACGTGAATTATATCTTTAACACTGAATATTTTGGTTGGATGTCTGCTATGACACTACCGGTTTAACTGCTAAACACATGCACTTTTAATAATCCAAAGATGCAGCACGTACTGTAGTCATATATGCAAATCCTTTCAAATGTTGTGAATTGCTGCACTGTAAACATGGGTACTGGCCATCTGTCCATGCATCCATCTATCTTCATCCGCTTTATCCGGGGCCGGGTCGCGGGGGCAACAGCCTAAGCAGAGAAGCCCAGACCTCCCTCTCCCCAGCCACCTCCTCTAGCCCGAACAGATGCCCGAACCACCTCAGCTGGCTCCTTTTGATGTGGAGGAGCAGCAGCTCTACTCTGAGCCCCTCCCGGATGGCTGACCTTCTCACCCTATCTCTAAGGGAGAGGCCAGCCACCCTTCGGAGGAAGGTCATTTCCGCCGTTTGTATCCGCGATCTTGTTCTTTCAGTCACTACCCAGAGCTTGTGGCCATAGGTGAGGGTAGGGACGTAGATCGACCGGTAAATTGAGAGCTTCGCTTTTACGCTTAGCTCTCTCTTCACCACGACGGACTGGTGCAGCGTCCACATCACTGCAGCCACAGCACCAATCTGTCTGTCGATCTCCAGCTCCCTTCTCCCATTACTCGCGAACAAGACCCCGAGATACTTGAACTCCTCCACTTGCGGCAGGACCTCATCCCCGACCCGGAGTGGGAACTCCACCGTTTTCTGGCTGAGAACCATGGCCTCAGATTTGGAGGTGATGATCCTCATTCCCGCTGCTTCACACTCGGCTGCGAACTGTTCCACTGCGAGCTGGAGGCCATCACCCGATGAAGCCAACAGAACCACATCATCCGCGAAAAGCAGAGATGAGATTCTGAGGCCGCCTAAGTGAAAGCCCTCCGCCACTTGGCTGCACCTAGAAATCCTGTCCATAAAAATTATGAAAAGAATCGGTGACAAAGGGCAGCCCTGGTGGATCCAATCACCCACCAGGAACGAGTCCGACTTATTGCCGGCAATGCGAACCAAGCTCTTGCAACAGTTGTATAGGGATCGAATGGCCCGTAGCAATGGGCCAGACACCCCATACTCCCATAGCACACCCCAAGGGACACGGCTGAATGCCTTCTCCAAGTCCACAAAACACATGTAGACTGGTTGGGCAAACTCCCATGCGCACTCAAGTATCCTTGAGAGGATAAAGAGCTGTTCCAGTGTTCCATGGCCAGGACGAAAACCGCATTGTTCCTCCTGTATCTGAGGTTTGACTAGCGGACGAACTCTCCTTTCCAGCACCCTGGCATAGACTTTCCCAGGGAGGCTGAGGAGTGTGATCCCCCTGTAGTTGGAACACACCCTCCGGTCCCCCTTCTTAAAAATGGGGACCACCACTCCGGTGCCTTCAACCTGCATTCTTTTGTATGGCCAGCCTGTGCTTCATAAAAATGTGATTGCATAGAAGTCTGTGAGGAAATGACCCAGCTGCTTACTTGATTTATGACCTCACCAAAGAGTTTTCTGATGAGTGTGTGGTCTCAAAGAAAGTCTTATTTAATGGCATCTAGGTTAAGAAAGGCTTAGAAGAGACCCAGGGGCCAGATTCAGCCCGGCAGGTGGGCTTTGGAAACTTTTACAGCTTTTCACACTGAGAAAGATCTCAGATTCCTTTTAATTCTTTTCATTTAATACAATATAAAATGGACTTGCACTGTAAATGTGCAGTTAAACGAGTTTACACTGACAGAAAGGTGAGTTTTACTGGTCCCACTTAAGATCAAAGCTGATTGTATGTTGCTCATGATGTAAAATGAGTTTGACACCCCTGTCTTAGAGCATTTATATCACACAGATATGAACTCTGATGTGTTTAACTGTTACAGTCCACTTGTCTTTGATTACCTCTGAAATAAAAATTAATTCCTGATTTCTTTTGTATGATCTGTGCTGAGTCTGTCCCCTCCAGGGGATAAACTTTTATTCTGCTTTGTCATAAGCAGAATAAACATCCTGCAAATTACTTACACTGATTTTTACATATGTATTTATCTTCTTTATTACAAAGGTCATTTATTAATTTCTTTCTGATTTCTGATTTGGGGCAATTGTTCTTTGAGCAAAGAAGAAGAAAACACAGTGGTACACAAGTGGGATACAAGTAGTTGGACTCCAATGTCAGAGGTGGTAAGGAAAAATGGGGAATGTGGCAGGAGAAGAAAGACGCGCACAAACACAGTAGTGGTACCTCCACAGCTATGCTGAAGTCCACCATGGACACGGTGGTGTTGAAATGCCGGCAGATGTGCACGGGCTGAAACCTATATCAGCTGCCCGGCTAGGGCAAGAGGCAGGTTACAGATCGCCAGTCTACAGGAGGGCAATTAATGACAAAGTTAATTAATTAATACATATAATTAATTTTTCATTAATAATCTTATTTCCAACATAGTTAGTGAAAAATATTGATGTTTAATGATGTATTTAATGTTTAATTGTTTATTTCTTTGTTTTTTGCTTAATTTTGACTTCAGTATAGTATAAAAACCCTTTTTCTAGGTCCTTTCCCACGATGCCCTTGTTTTCTTTGTCACTTTAGCGCCCTCTGTTGTTTCCGCCTTTATTTGGATTGCTTCCACGCATGCGCCATCCAGAGACAGTAGTGACGGCTCTTTCCAGTAGAAAAGCTACTGCTTTTTCAAGGTGGGTCTGCGCTTCTTTATGGTAGATTTATGACGGAAAAAACGTGTGTCACTTCACAGCGTGTGTATTAAAGCTGCACTTCCGGTATCGGTATTGTTCTTACTGCTCGAGCAGGTTTGAGGAGCTCTGAGGTAGACTAGCTTATGCTTTTTCATTACACAGTGATGATGTGCTTGCCTGGTAATTGTAACTGACTGTTAACTAACCCATAAGCATAACATGGTGTAAACAGCGTCTTTCACTCATATACTGTCATTGAATGACCTCTCCCAGCTCACCAAAGTATCTGTCCGATTATCTCTCAGCCTGTTAATCATTGAGCACGTACTGTACTTTATATTAATAACCAATCCAAAGAGATCCAGTCACGACAGGTCCAAGTTCACAAGTCACAGCATGACAGGAATGTGTGCAGATCCAGTCTGACAGTTGGTGTTGTAGGAAGTGTTTTGTTATAGTCATGTTTAATCTGTGCATGTAATGTTAATCTGCTGATTGTTTTCTGTCACGGTACTGGGTCATGTGACCCAGTGTTTGAGTTTTATGTAGTGATGGCCCGCTTGAAGCTGAAGCTGGTGTCAAAAAAATCAACACACAGCACTGTGTCGAAGCTTGATTCGTTTGGCCAGAGTCACGTGATCAGTGACGTCCGAAGCTTCATTTAGAACCTAACTGCTTCGGTATCTGATTCAATGGTTTATAAAGAAGTGAATCATTCGCGGGATTTGTGGAGTTTTGATGGTGACAGATAGCGAACCGCTGATCATTCCACTGAGAGATTTGCAGCCAGCGAGGAATAGAGGAGGTTCTGTTGTGTGGGAGAATTTTGAGTTGATTTTTGTCAATCGGGTGGGTTTTCCAGCTTTGTGTTCTGGCCGTTTGCTTTTGTTTTGTGCGTGTTTATTATATCTGAAAACGGGAAAAAGTTAAAATGTCAAAAAATTTGCTTCCATAATATAAATATCATTAAATAACTTTAGAAAAACTTCCACTTGACTCTTTACATGTAATGTTGTAAAAATATATATTTTGTTGTTTAATTAATCTGAAAATGTTAGTCTGCCAAATGTTCAGCAATTGAATTTATTTATTCTCTTTATCTGATAGTTTGTGGGGCCCAGGTAGACTGTATAACTGCATCTCTACCAGTTTCTCTGCACGCCAGCCTCTTCTGTGCCATGTGAAGGCATGGCCTTCCTTAAGGCAGGAGAAATTATCTCCACGAAAAGGAACAGGTTCGGCCATCGCACACTAGAACAAATTCTCTTCTTAAATAAAAATAAAAAAGGGCAAGTATTTTTCCCTTTCCATTTCACAATCAATTCTACCCCAGGTCAAAAATATGTCTGGGAAAATTTCCCTAATATAATATTATTTATAAATATACCCGTCTAGCAGTTAATTGCATAAGTGCATGGAGGCAGGACCTCAGAGCAGAAGAATACTCCATAATGTGTTGTACATTATCATATGTATATTTTATGTAATGTGGTATTTTTCAATTATTATTATTTACCAACATTAATAAGTCACAAGTAAAGAAAGACCACACAATGGTGCATGTTTAAACAAGGAAAGTTTACTGGTCAAAATTATTTATTAAACAAATAAACCACATTTTTTTAACCACCAAAGAATACACGTTCAAAGCAACACAACGGCGGCCCAATATCAGACAGAATTCCACTCTGTAGAGAGGGCAATCATAATGAAGCGGTTGGTTTTATTTTGTGGATTCAAGCTGCTCTTCATATTTTTGGCCACCAGCTGTCACCAGAGAGGACTGTGTTGAAAAGCTTCGAGTAATGAACTATTTTTCAATACAAGCTTCAGTGCTTCAGAAAGCTTCATTTGGCCATCACTAGTTTTATGTATTTTTGTATTCATTTTTGATCTAGTTAATTTCTAGGTTGCTGTTTAGTCCTTTATTTCTTAGTTGTTTCTGTCATCTCCCCCTGTACTCAGTCTCCCTGGTTCGTGCGTCTACCTGTCATGTTTCATGTCTGTGTGGTTATGTTAAGTTCATGTCATGTTTTATCTCCATGTCTATTTCTCCGTGTTTCCTGTTTTATTTTGGAAGAGTCTGGTGTTCTTTGTTCATTGTAGTTAGTGTTACTCTCCCCTGTATTGTCATTATGTTTCATTCTAGTCAGCTGTGTTCTCATCTGTCTCCGCCTCATGTGTGTATTTAAGTCCTCAGTCTTCCTTTGTTCGTCGTCGTGTCGTATGTGTATGAGTTTAAGTTCACTCCCGTCTCCTCGCCTGTGTTCGCGCCTGGGTCCACCACACACACTCTCCACAAGGTCTGCCTCCGCTGGCCGTGACAGTTTTCCTAATTAATGCGTGTAAGGAGTTCAAATTTCCAAACAGTGTTACCTAGATTTGAGTTTGATTTTCTTTTATTTTGAAGGTCTGATCATTTTAAATTAGATCAAATTTGCACTTCTGCACAAGTGACTGATATAATACAGAGTAATAGTTAAAACTGTATAAATATTTTTGCCAGTAATACCTGCTGGGAATTTGCTCACAGAGTTGTTTCTCCCTTCTTTACACCACAGGGGCGTCTTTGGTCCTCTGTCCTCATGACTCGGGTCTTCGTTTACGGCACTCTGAAGAAGGGGCAGCCCAACAACTACCGCATGTTCGACAGCAACAATGGAAAGGCCGAGTACCTGGGTTCGGCGTTCACTATCCAGAAATACCCGTTAGTGATCACTACCAAGTACAACATCCCTTTCCTGCTCAACATCCCTGGCCAGGGTCACCGAGTGCACGGGGAGATCTACAAAGTGGATGACCAGATGCTGAAATTCCTGGACGAGTTTGAAAGCGTCCCAACATTGTACCAGCGGACGGAGGTCCAGCTGGAGGTGAAGGAGTGGGTGGGGAAGATGGAAGGAGAGGAGAAGGTGTCACCGGGGAGCATCACGAAGGTGTTTGTGTACACCACCACGACGCACGAGCCAGACTGGCCCTCGCTGCCGTGCTACGAGAACTACGACTCAGAGGGAGCTCATGGGCTCAAATATACGCGTAGAGAAGAGCGGGACTGATCTCATCATGCTGACACAACTGACAAATGGACCTCTACGTGGTGTTAGCAGAACAGGTAGAGAAGCTCTCAGGACAAACAACACCTGGACATGAGTGCCGTTTCCTGTCGTGTGTCAAATTGAAAGAAATCACAAGAGAAATTAATTTTAATAGCAGATAGGCAGGCTTACAATCAAAGTAAGGATAGTGTAGAGAAGGAAAAGGGTACATTGTGCCACTTAAAGTTGCACATTAGTGATGTTGTTTACAAATTTGGTTTTATTTTTATGATTTATAATCATCTGGGAAGCATTATGAGTAATGTATGGCCAGCCTGTGCTTCATAAAAAAGTGATTGCATAGAAGTCTGGGAGGAAATGACCCAGCTGCTGATCAATGTGTGGTGTCAGTGCCATTAAACAAAACGCATTGTGTCATTTGATACCCCTTCTCTTAGCAGTGCTGTCAAACATAAGCTCCGGGTGCTTCATTCAGCCCAGCAAAGGCTTCCAATTTGACCCACTGGGTGGGTTTTGGAAATTTTTATAGCTTTTCACACTGATAATGATCTCAGATTTTTAAAATTTCTTTTCATTTACTACGGTAGAAAAAAAGAATTTGCACTATAAATGTGTAATTAAATATGTTTATACTGACAGAAAGGAGATTTTCACTGAGTTTGACACTCTAGGCTTAGAGCATTTATATTACACAGATATGAACTCTGATTTTATACTAATCTGCAGACAATGTGTTTAATATTTACATTCTGCACATCTTTGTTTACCTTGAAGATAAAAATTCACACAGATTTTTTTGTATGATCTTCCATGTTCTGTGTTCATCCCCTCAAAGGGATAAACTCAATAAAAAGAGAGAAAAAGACAAGTTTCATTTTGTTCCATATGAACACAATCTATTCATCTTTATTTTAAAATAGTAAAATCCATGAAACTTGAGGAATACTGAAGAGAAGGTAATTGGCAATAAACCAGCAAAATCTCTGTTGGCTTTGGAAGAAGGTTTCAGGTGTTTTGAAACCAGACAAAGAAAAAAAAAGAATTAAGAATATTTCACAGTGTCAAAAGTAATGTACAAAAAGGATGACATAATTAAAAAAAAAAAAAAACATTGCAGGATTTCTTATTGTGTCCAAACTTACATTACATTTAAGTCATCAAATTACATACAGACAGATTGTCGTAAAATTAAAAACATAATTATTGTGTCCACATTCACACAGCTTTCTACTTAAAGTTTATTTCCGATCTTAAGACACTTTTCATCCATTTCAGAAATATAAAATATTATAAAGCACCGGCCAAATATCAGTGAACCAGAGGAGTGCTCGGAGAAAGTGAGGCCAAAGGGATTCAGATCCTTCGCCCGAGCTCGGGTACGCCTTTTCTCTCGCTTTGGTGGAAGAAAAAAATAACACAATGTGGCGCTCCAGGTTGACAAGGACAAATGGAAAAATTACACATAGAATTACATTGTGGATGACTGCAGACCATTTTTGCTAATCAAACACTAATGGTGTGGGAAGTGTGTAATAATAGGGTGAAGAGAGAAGACCTCTGAGTGGAGTCTGTGTAAGGATTCAGAGGTAATAATTAGTGTCCGCTTGTGCAGCTGGAAGAGTCTTTCCTGGTGTTTGTGCAGTCGAGATCTTCACTCAAGAGAGTATGAGGTGGAGGTGGAGGTGGAGGAATCATCAGTAAAGGTCTTTCCTGGTGCTCGGCAGTGATCGGCTAGTAGAGCAGGTTGCGCTCCGGATCACCTCCATCCACCTGGTGGGAAAAAAGGATTTATATCAGTAGATTCAAACATTGATTGAAATATATCAAACATTGCAGAAGTTCTGTTTGAATACTCCGTCCATCCGTTTACTCCACCTTATCTAATTTAGGGCTGTGGGAGGGGCAGAAGCATATCCCAGCTATCATAGGGCGAGAGGTGGGGTGCACCCTGGGAAGGTTGCTAGTTGGTTACAGGGCTAAGGAGACTGTTTGAATAGTGTTACTGTTAATATTCACTTTTAAAAATACTTAATGCTTTCCTTAGTTGGGTTTACTCACAAAAAGTTCTATTAAAATAATTTAAATATATAATGCTGTTCAAGTGTCAGATTAAATTTTAAGCCTTTATTTACAAGTGCTCTTTAAATGAGTGTCACTCTCTTACCATCTGTGCTAAAGAGAAAATCTAAATGTTTCAGAAAGAAGAGAAGACAAACTTTATATTTATAACATGATATTCAGTGTATCACGCTAGCACCAAGGTACTAGGGTGATCACAAGGTACTGCGCTCTAAACACATATAGTAAATGCATTTCCAAATATTCCTAAATATTCTATAATATGTTTTAATTTTGATTTTAATTTTCCAGGCTTTTAGATGACGCCTGAGACCACTGCATACCCATATGAGTTGCCACTCACAGCTTAGCCACGTCCTAAGGCATATTTTGTTTTATTTTCTATTTTACTGTAAAAACAGTGACAATTTAAAAAGTCAGCATCAAGCTGTGGAGTTGTTCTGGACATTAAAAAGATTTAAGGAATTTATCAAACGTCGTAAAAGATGGATGTAGCTTCAGAGAGTCGGATTAAAAAAAAATAAAAGGATGGTTTAAGTTAAAGCACGTTGTAACTAATTGCATTTCTGCATTTGTCTCTATTACTGTACACCCACCTCTCAAAGGTGTACTCGCTCTCTGATCTGAAGTAGTAGACGTGAGACTTGAAGTGGAGTTTGAAGACGTAGTCCTTGTGGATGTTTTCTGACTCCGATGGGACGGTGACAGAGTAGCCCAGCAGAGGGAGGCTCGCCAGAGGGTAGTCATCCTGCACATGAGTCAGAAGAGGGAAACATCTGTTAATACAATGTCTACTATTAAACTGATCAAAGTAACCGAAACTACATTCTGTGGCTGCGACTGCACAAATTCAATCTAATTCAATCAGTGTTGGGGAGTAACGGAATACATGTACCGCCATTACGTATGTAAAATACAAAATATGAGTAACTGTATGCCATTACAGTTACTGTTTTAAAAGGTAGTATTCAGAATACAGTTACTTTGTTGAAATGAATGGATTACACGGTGGTATTTTCCTGTTTCTGTCATCTCTCTATTTTTGGTTTCCACCAAAACACACATTATGAGGCTTCTAATGCCTGGGTCAACAACCACTGACCCCTCCTGAATCGAGGAGGGGGCCTAAGGGTACATCTTTCGCCATCTTACAATGCTGTGATTGCAGCCATTCCCCAACTCTCTGAATGGTACTCATGGCCATTGATCAGTAGTCTTTAATCAGTGGGTTTTGGTCAGTGGTTGTTGATCAATGGTCATGAGAATTAGCATAATTATGATTAAGGAACTGACCTCCCAGCCCATTGTTCCCTCAGTGGGCTGGTTTCAGTCATTATGCAAATGTACTGTTTATAAGATTTGGGGAAACCTGCAGTCAGCTGAGACTGAAGGAGTCAATTAGATGAGTGACAAAACGTTTCTCCCACAAAACGCTACGTCCAGATGAACAGAATCAAGGTTCTGTTCAAAATCAAGGTTTTAAAAGTAACCTTCCCAAAAGTGAATTCAATCAATTTTAAAGACACTATCAGCTTCCCACTTTTAATTATCAAGTCAAACCACATCTGCGTATTTGCGCTGTAACTGCCAGTGTTTTCCTTCTCGTCTTACCTGGTGTGACTTGTAGAAAAACAGACTGAAGTTGGTGAAAACCACCCAGAGTTTCTGCCAGCCATTGCTGTTCTTAAACTTCCTTAGCAGGTTACCTGAGAGCTGATTCTGCGAGGGCGACAGAAGAAAGGAGAGAGCAAAAAGCAAGTGGATAAAACATTCAATGATGACTCAATGATGCAACTCAGTGTTAGTCTAACTGGATGTTAAAACGGAGGAGATTATGGGAAAGAGAAAGCCATCAGGTCCTGTCAATGTAATATAGTCATGTTGAAATTTAGCGTGAGCATCAGTAGGTAAAGTGCAAAAAATGAATAAATATTTGCGAATTTTAGGAAAAAATATTTATTATAAGAGTCATTTATTAATTTATTTCTGATTTGTATAGCTAAACACGTTTGCAGCTGTTGCAGTACCTCTCTAATCCAGCAGGTGCCGCTAAAAGACAGGCTGTGTTTTCTGTACCAGCAAACCAGCAAAGCAAGAGATGAAGTCTGCTGAAGGGCCTCATCAACTCACTGGCCGCACTACTGATTGCCTCTACCAATGTTAGTGCACACAGATGCAGAAATAGAGATACAGATGGACACCGATGGAGAAAGACAAAAACACAGATATGAGCAGAAAGAAAAGACACAAAGGACATCGGGGCAATGGTTCTTTGAGCACAAAGAAGAAGAAGACAGAACAGCGGTAAACAAGTGGGACACAAACAGGCAGCTGGACTTCAAAGACAGAGGTGGGAAGGAAAAACAGGGAATGTGGCAGGAGAAGACGGGCATTAGTGGTACCTCCACAGCTATGCTAAAGTCCACCATGGAAACGCTGGTGTTGCGATGCCAGCAGACGTGCACGGTGGTGTTACCGCGATGACCCTGGCGCTCCAGGGACGAGCGCGAGCCACCAAGCTCGTCCTCAGACTCCTGCTCGCCTCCTCCGTCCTCTGAGAGCTCTGCAAAAAACAGGCAGGTGAAAACGAGGGTGGTTAGCAGGAGAGAACTTCACTCTGAAGAGATGCATTATGAGTTCTTCATTCATTCACGCTCCATGCGATTATAAGCCATCAAATTATTTTTACAAAGTGAAAACATGTGTTAGAGCAACCACGCTCATGTTTGGACTTTACCACAAATATACTAATTTGTGTACAAATCAAGGTCACAGAGGGGTCGGAGCGTATCCCAGCTAAGACACAGAGCCAGACAGTCATTCACACTCCCGTTCTTATCTATGGATAGATTAGAATACCCTTTTAACCTAACATGCATGTCCATGGGCTTTGGTAGTGGGCTCACAAAACATGAGAACAAAGCCCTTTTATCGTGGGAATCTTTCAGCATCAAAGCAATTTCAAAAGTTTTGTTTTTTTAAAAAAAGGAAAAGAGAAAGAAGCCCTCTTTTGTTGTCACTTGTAAGGCAATACTCTTTAACCGCTTGAGTTAAAAATGAACATGGCATGTGGACTCCAATGACAAACAATGCAGGGTGTCAAACCAAAAAGGTCAACGGGAGGAGGCCTTATTGAATAGCTTGACGGATACAACAGGATGAGAAAAGTCAGGGATACCTCGGGTCTGCACCTACATATATCAGGTAACATTAAAAATACGATGAAGCGACCACCTGGACCTAAGTATATTCATGGGGTGCTGAAAGCTGCGGAGGAGGACTGCGCAGTAGTGTCTAACAGGTAAGGGTTGATCTATTTTAAAAAGGCCTATAGAAAAAAGCCTCATAAAGAAGTGTAGACATGTGGTTAATGATTGATCTTATTGATTTTCTGGTTCCCACAGTCCTGACAGATGTGATGATGATGTGGTGTTTGGGCAGGGAGAAGAATCAATTTAACGTTTAGCGTTAAACCAACAGTAGATGACTTACTGTTGTCAGAGAGGCTGGTAGAGAGCAGGTCATTGTTTAAGCTGCTACTCTGCTCTGCCAGGTCGATGGCCATCCTGATGTCCTCCACCCAACGCTCCATCTCTGATGCACAGCTGGACACAGCAGGAAGTAGACATGTTAAGATAAACAATAGGGCATCTCTAACTTTAACAGCTGAGCAGATCGTTTGGAAAAAAGGCAGAAAATGAGAAGCCTTCATGAAGGGAAATGCATATGAAGTCTGCTTCACATGAAACTGCCACTTTACAGCCAGATAAAACTTTTTAATCAGTGACTGAGTAAGTGACTGGAAACTAGGTCACGCAGTCCAGTTTAATTTGAGGATAAGCAAACTTTAACGAGGCTGCCCTCTATTAATTTAATACAGACCAGCTGTTTTTCCTCTTTCATTCACAATGCACGGTTTGTATTTTTATTCCCCTTTTATTCCTGTCTGCAATTTCTTTGCTTTCATTTTCAGATATCTACAAGCGTCTTTGCATGTGTGTTAATGAATACCTGGCTGCCACCACCACAGACTGCCGCTGCCCAAACAAGGTGAACGAATGAGGGACTCCCCACTCCTCCTCGCTTTCTCTGATCTGCGGGAATAACATAATCATCATTTAATGTCATAATAACATCATTTCTGTTTACCTAACTACTGCTTTAGTACTTTGGCTATTTCAAAGGTTTCTATGAAATATTAGTTCCTCAGTCAGTAATAATAATAATATTGATAATAATAATAATAATAATAATAATAATAATAATAATAATAATAATAATAATAATAATAATAATAATAATAATAATAATAATAATAATAATAGTCAAAGGAGCTTGCAAAGAAAAGCGTCTGGACTTCTTTAAGTTGCTTGAAGACGTTTCACCTTCATCCGAGAAGCTTCTTCAGTTCAAAGGTCAAATGGTGGAGAGTCCCAGATTTAAACCTAGTGGGAGTTTCCCCCCACAGAGGGACAAAAGGACCCCCTGATGATCCTCTAATCGCCTGAGCCAAGGTGTGAAACTGGGTGTGGGTCCCAATCAGCCAGAGTTTGGGGTGAGTTCATTGTGAAACCTGGCCCCACCTTATCATGCGAATTCCTGAGGTCAGATGGCCCAGGATGTGAGTGGGAGTTAAGGCGTCTGGGGAGGGAACTCAAAACTGGATTATAGATGGCAGACAGTTGGTGTCGTAAACCACCGCCTCTGTTCAAAGATGGTCGCTCACAGTGGACATAAATGGCTTCTTTCACTCCTCTTTCAAACCATCTGTCCTCTCTGTCCAAAATGTGAACATTGGCATCCTCAAAAGAGTGTCCTTTATCCTTAAGATGCAGATGAACTGCTGAGTCTTGTCCTGTGGAGGTGGCTCTTCTGTGTTGTGCCATGCGCTTGTGAAGTGGCTGTTTGGTCTCTCCGATGTAGAGGTCTGGGCATTCCTCGCTGCACTGTACAGCAAACACCACATTGTTAAGTCTGTGTTTTGGCGTTTTGTCTTTCGGGTGAAACAGTTTTTGTCTGAGTGTGTTGCTGGGTCTGAAATGCACCGGGATGTCATGCTTGGAGAAAACCCTCCTGAGTTTTTCTGATACACCGGCTACATAGAGGATGACAATGTTGTTGCATCTGTCCTTCTTATCCTCCCTTGCTGGTGTCTGATCTTGATCTTGAGGATGCCAATGTTCACATTTTGGACAGAGAGGACAGATGGTTTGAAAGAGGAGTGAAAGAAGCCATCTATGTCCACTGTGAGCGACCATCTTTGAACAGAGGCGGTGGTTACGACACCAACTTCTCTGCCATCTATAATCCAGTTTTGAGTTCCCTCCCCAGACGCCTTAACGCCCACTCACATCCTGGGCCATCTGACCTCAGGAATTCACATGATAAGGTGGGGCCAGGTTTCACAACGAGCTCACCCGAAACTCTGGCTGATTGGGACCCACACCCAGTTTCACCTTGGCTCAGGCGATTAGAGGATCATCAGGGGGTCCTTTTGTCCCTCTGTGGGGGGACACTCCCACTGGGTTTAAATCTGGGACTCTCCACCATTTGACCTTAGAACTGAAGAAGCTTCTCGGATGAAGGTGAAACGTCTTCAAGCAACTTAAAGAAGTCCAGACGCTTTTCTTTGCCAGCTCCTTTGACTACTGAATAATATTGAATAATAATAATTATTATTATTATTATTTATCCTCTGTAGTGGATGCAAAATTATGTTTAAGCACATTTAATGTGACAGAGTAAAAAGAAATAAATTAAAAAACACAAAAATAAAGAAAGAAAAGGGATTGTATTTATAATATGATGTTCATTTATATTTTTGACCTCATAAACAACACACACTATACTAATTATACTTGACTGTAGGGAGCACTTCTGTAGTTACTCATTTATAAAATTATATAATTCACTGACAATATTTAATTCCTAAACAGAAGGCTCAAGAAGGTGCTTTTGAAATAACATATATTTTTTTAAACATATGAACAACTTGTAACCCTAAAATGTAACATTTCCAAATCTGAAAAACCTTTTGTAAGGAAAAGAAACTGCTTTGTGTGTGGGTTTTGATTATGTACCGTCATGCCATAGAGAGGCAGCTGGCCATGAACCTTAAACTGGTTGGATGGAGTCATGCCTCGACTGGTGTACACCAAACAATCACTAAACTGGAAAGAAAAAAAGAGTGAAGAGCTTTGTTTAGAGGTATTATAAATGCTTTGTTTTTTTAGTAGAAACCAGCATAAAGTCTCACCAGGAAGAACATCCTCTGCTGAAGGCCCTTTCCAGAGAGTTTGCTGAGGCAACCGAGCCTGATGAACTCCTGTAAGTGAAACAGAATCACACCGACAATGTGACGACAGGACGGCAGAGCAAGGAAGTGAAAACTCCACAAATGTCCAGGATGAATCTAGACTAGCTGAATTATTAAAGAGTCGCACCCTTCCGGGGCTGATGAGGTCTTCGACGCCGGTCAGATCCTTCTTCAGTTCTATAAGCTTCTGGAAGTTCTCCATCTTCATCATGATTCCCTGAAGCTGCAACACCATCTCCGAGATGTCCGCCAGGGCAGCTGGGGGAGACAGATTTATTTTCATATATAGAAAGAAAATACACACATGAGCGGAAAGGGTAGGTGTGGGGGACTGTGTACCTCTACAGTCCCTGAAGTCATCATGTGTGGGCGGGTAGTGCTTGCAGAGCCTCTCCAGGATAAGTTTGTAGTGCAGCAGGCGGTGAAGAGGCCTGAGGAGGAAGATGTTGAGGGGCAGGTAGCAAACCCGTTGCTGCTCGAAGTCTCGACATAAAGTCTCCACCTTCCGACTGGACCTGATAGTCACAGGCATGAAGTTTCTCTTTAGGACATCCTGTTTTGATTTGAACAACTTGTCTGCATGCTCACTATTTTGCCACCCACCGACAGGCCCGCTCCAGTTCCACCAGGCACTCTGAATGTTTCTGGAGATGAATCGTCAACTGCTGCAGATGCGGAAAGAGATGAAACCAAGATAAGAGACAGAAATTAAAAGATAAAAATTAAAATGCACCTTATTTTATGAAATTAATGATCCAGAGTCAAGTATGGAGATTTACCCTGAGACCCTGAATGTTCTTGAGTAAAACGTCACCAATTCGCTGATAGTCTCCTTTAATGTGGGCGTTAGATCGGCCCTCCCTGAAGAGAGATTAAGACGTGCGTTAATGTGCAGGAGCACAGATTCACCAGTAGGTGTCAGCTCAAAACATCTTACACAAGACTGGAAAAGTCTTCATTCAACTCCCACAGACCCATTCATCTCACCAGTGTGTGTAAGTGTGTGTGAGTGTGTATGTGTCCTTCTGCCTGTCATTACAGAGATAACACAAAACAGATTCCGACAGCAGGGAAAGTGAGGAATTTCAGGTATTTGCACAAACACAGACTTTTTCATACCACATTATGTCAAGTGAAGGAAAAAATTTCCAACAAAACCATTTAGCCATCTCAGATTAAGGAAAATGAAAATGTAATCAGTTCAAATAATTCCTTGGGTTACTAAAAAAAATCTAGGCTGAATATGACTATGAAACATGACTAGAACTGCTTGGAAACAAAGCAGCACACAGAGACGAACTACAGTAGAAGGGATTCATTTTTCCTGATCCTACATCAGCACCAAGATTAATCTGGTGTTAAAATGCTTCCCATTTTTTTTGACTTGTTTTGATTACATGCACTAATCCTGCTTAATTGCACTGTGGAAAATGTTCTACACATTTGAATTACACATAAAAATAGGAAGGAATTAATTTGTGGCCGTTTTAGTTTGTAACATTTTTCTATTTTTATTCTTTTTCCTCTGTTAAAAATGGGGCCTATTATTCTTTACCTTATATAATGTTGTATACATACTGTTGTGATGGATGGATGCTCACATTAAACATTTAAGACTTTTAAATAAGGATTACTAAACCCTATGAGCCCAATGCTCTGTTTGAGACAGCCTTTTCCACTCTTGGATGTAGATGATGTCATACAGAGCCAAGACTGAAGCTGTGTTCGCACCGGAGATGGTTCGCTTGTTTTGCATCATTTTGAAGCTGAAGGCCGGTTGCTTGATGACATTGCAGGCTCTGATTGCCTTTACGATAAGATTCATATGTCATTTAATAGTCTTCTTCACTCTGATTGGTAGTGGCTTCAGTCAGTCACGTAGAAGTTGACAAAGTTAGTTTCGGGTCTCGCCTGCTTCCCGTCACCAGCGGTTATTAAACATGCAGTCATCTGAAATAATAGAAACTCATTCGCTTTCTGTGGTCACCACATCACTGCGAATCAGTTCCAGTGTGGATGCGCTGTCTGTGAGCACAGAAGCCCCACCCACCTCCTCTGTTCTGTCTAAGAGGGGCAGCCAATCATATGGAAGTGGGGGGAGAGGAGTTAAAACACCTTCTTTCAGTCAGAGCCAGCCCCAGGTTAAGATAAATACAGATTATTTTGAACCGTGGATCATGCAAAGCTACTTTGCCAGAGTAGGCTGAATAAAATTATAGAGCTGAAAATGAAAATAACAAATACAACTTTAATTCAAGCCCTTTTTTAAACATAATAAACATACAGTAAAAATAAATAATTTTAAACCTCATCTGTAAATTTCTGAAAAACAAAAAAACTTTTCTGAATGGAAACAGATGGACACTGACCACTGCGCCAGCCGCTGCTCTGTCTCTTTGAGGAATCCCTGATGAAACTTGTACACCGGATCGTAGTTGGCAGAGATCAGGCTCTTAACAGAGTCTGGGAAAGCCTCGTCTTTCCCCACAGCGCTGTGGAAGGACTAGAAAATTGACAAACAATGTGGACATGTGGAAAAAGAAGAAAATGCAGATCACATTTTATCTTTTACTATATTTTTTAAATTGTATTTCCATATCGAATACTTCGGCACATAATGAGTGCCTTTTCTGCTCCTCACAAGTAAGTGAACAAAACATTCAGAAGGAATAAAAATAATGAGAATGTAACTCCTACTCATCCACAACTCCCCCAGATTACTGGCAGAGATTGGAAGGGACACATCCAGTATGAGGTCCCACACATTACTGGTAGGATCCAGGATGAGGGATTGGACATGACAACAGAAATCCATCAGACACACACAAATGTGCTCAGGGCCCTGTGTGAGCGCACCACGACCCCTGACACAGAGGTGTTATATTCCCCGCTGTAGTAAATCACACAGGATCTGAGAGCTCGAGCAGACAGGCGGCAGTCCAGCAGTTTCACAGACGGACTCGCCCGGAAAGAGCATGAGTGACACGAGATTTAAAAAAAAAAAAAAAAGAAAAAAGAAGAGAAAAAGATGGGTGGGTGTGGGATCCCAGGCGTGAGCTGTACCAGCAAAGGAAAATGTTTAAGAGGTTTTAAAAAAGCACCCGCGCATGCCTTCTTTCCACATCAAAGAGGCTGGAAACTACTAATGTGAAGAAAAACAGCTGAGAAAGGAAAAAGTAGGAACAGAGGCGTTTTCCACTCCACAGCGAGGTCAGAGGTCACCGTCAGTGTCTCAGTATTAAAGAGACAGGTCTTTAGCAAGCAGGTGCTGAACCTGTGTTTCTGCATTGGTGGTCTTTACTCATTATAATCCCGCCTATCACATTTCCTTTTTTTTTTTCTAAAGCAGTTGCGACAGACAGTAAAAGTGAGTCATATAAAAGCAAAGACTGAGTCTGACCCACATTAAGCTGCACTTTCATCCCAGATGCTGTTTTTATAAATGCAGAGTGGGTTTTTTCCTGTGTTGACTTCAGCGGTTTTACTTGTAAACCAAAAGAGCCTGAAGCTAATTAGTCTGTCCAAGCTGTGTAACAGCAAAAAGTCTGCTCACTTACAAGGAAGAGAGTTGTAGCATATGCACTGCACTGAATGCATTTTCATCTCTGTCCTGCATGAGAAAAGTGCTCATAAACTTCCACCTTCAGTCGGGGGCCAAACTAAAGGCACATAAAAGCCTTTTTCTGGGATGTGAATAAAAAAAGAGAAGACTGGAACTGTGTGCTGGAACTAATGTAATATTAATGTTGCATTACTGAGAACAAACACTGTGAGATTTGTGAGTTTGGTTCATACTTGAGCCTTTACTTTCCCTTTGGGGCCTCTTTTTCTAATATATAGCTGTAAAAAACACCAACGCTTGCATCTCAAATTCAGCACGTTGTGCACCGCACCTGACTCACTGTTCTAGCACATGAGCTTTTAAAAAGATTAATTTTGGTACACTGTCCCAAAATGAGGCTTCTAAACCACCAGTTTTGACTCATTATTCCGGTACTAAGGCTCTAAAGAAACCAGCCTTGGCTCACGGTATGCTTTAGGACCACGCTAGCTCTTGGTCCTGCCTCTTTCAGTCTAATCCAGATGGTAATGGCCTCACAGTGTGAAGGGAAGAGATAACAGATTGGACACAAGAGACTGGACAATACATGGAGACAAAGAGGCACCACTATCTTTACCTCTGTGATAACCTGCAGGTCATTGAGGTAGGTCCGCTCTGTGGTCAATAGTTCCTTGGCTATAAAGTAAGCCTTGTCTGTGGGAAACTTCTAGACAGAAACAAAAAGAAGCAAATCAATCAAATCAATCTGTTTATATATATTTTATCTCATCTTCTACAGAAAGAAGTCTGCACGTTTTATGTTGCGAAAGACGAGCAGTTCAGTTCTTGTTATTAATTTGGATGAGTTCCCCCAATTAATAATTTCTTTGTCTCACTAAATTACAGTAACGTGCGAAAGTCTTTAGACAGCCTTATTTCTTTGCATTTTGCTAGAAAAATTGGAAATAGCTGCATTGATTAATTGAAATATGCGCTAATATGTGGAAATAAAATATATAAGTTAAAAACAGAGTTTGTGTAAATCTAACCAGTTGAGCTCTGCGGAGGCCAGTCCATGACTGATAGTGTCCACTGTTTCTTTTTCTAACAAACTGTGCTTTAACTGCATTGGTGTTGTCATTGGGATCATTGTCATGATGACAAATTCATCTGTTGGTGGATTAAAGCCTGACGGTACTTTTCTGTGTTCATAATTCATCAGTTTAGACAAGATCTCCAACACCACTGACTGAAATGCCGCATCAAACCATGACAGACCTTCCACCATGTTTTAGAGATGGCTGTAGACCAGGGGGCCACTTGCCACCCACCTCACCCCTACTTGTGGCCTGTATACTGATATGAGGAAATATAATGGAATTTGGCCCTTGAAGTTACTTTTTTGTTAGGGTGGATTTGTTTGTTGTTGAGTCCAATGTTAAAATAAGTTCTTTAAAAAGCCAAAAAAAAAAATGCTGCTAGTGAAACATTTTTCACTAGCAGTCAAAAACTAATGTGTACACTTGCGTCTGCATTTTTTTTTTTAATACGAACAAAATTATAGCGGAAGTGCTGCCACATGTCTGGTCAGAAAGAGAGAACCAATTTGTTTATTTGGTAGTTCAATGAAAGACTTCAGTTAGTTAAGAGTGAGAAAACAAATTTGCGTTCACGTTTGCTGTTTTGTATTGTTATACAATATTTGTATTACTTGAACACTGAAGCAGCCCTCCAATGAGATGACAGTGCCAGCAGTGGCCCACAACTCATTTAAGTTTGAGACCCCTGCTGTGGACACTCACAGCACACTAATAACCTCCTCCATACATACCGACAATGATTTGAATGAAAACTTTCACATTTGGATTTGTCACTCCTTCAGACCTGATGTCAGTGTTTTTCATTCCAGTTCTTCTGTAATGTGGAATACCTCAGCACTCCTACCCCCAACCCCCACCCCTTTCTTTCCTTAAGATTGGCTTCTTGACAGCCAGTCTTTCACTGAGACCATTTCTGATCAGGTTTTAGTGAACAGTCGATGAATCAACCTTAGGGTCCAGATGCATCTCTCAGGTCCTGAGTCAGGTCTTTGCTTTAGTTTTCCTGTTTCTTAAGGACAAGACTTTCAGATATAGTTCATCTGCAACAAGGTCTTGTTTTGTTTTTTTCAGGTATGCCACTTCTTATTTTGTCCACTACTTGTCCAGTTTCCTCATATCTCCATGTGTATATGCAAGAAATAAGAGCAAATTATGTGTTTTTGTGACAGGCTGTACCAACAAAACTGGTTCTTTGTTACTTTGTGGTTCTTTTCCTGTCTGTTTTGTGTAAACACAACACAGGGTCATAACTTGATTTGACCATATTAATGCTTCAGTGATTCATAGGTCAGTGTTAGGTGGTTTAACAAACAAATCATTCCTATGAAAATGGTCAGGCGAAAGAACTGGATTGAAATGAGTGAAAAAGTCAAGACTTTTGAAAGGACTTAAGAAAGCCTGGAAAACTATTGCTCAAGTGCACTTACAAAAATTACAAGAATCTCTGGCTGCTTGAATCAAAATATAAAGAAAAGAGGAGTGGCTAAAGGCTTCTGCACATTTGTCTAAGTCACAGCATTGTATTTTTCCAAGTACTGAAAGAAAGACTTGGGTGTTTACAACTTCTTAGTCCAGACTAAATTCCTTTGAAGTCCTTCTGCGGAGCCAATTCAGTGATTCCAAGAAATTTCCCCATCCACCTTCTTACTCTCTGTATGCCCACCTTCCTCCTTGCCTCGTCTTCCTCATCATTGCGAACATATCCCGCTTCAGTAAGCAGCGGGCTGGTAAGTGGGGATAACGGCTGGACTTCAGCACTCTGTTCAGCACCCAGGACCCCAGTCCTTCCCATTCTCTGCCCATTCACAGAGCCGTTCCCATTAACTGCTACATGAAGACCTCCCAACGAAGACTTCTCTGAACCCGGACTTCCTGAGGGGCGAGAAGAAAAGAAGAATATAGAAAGGGGGGAGAAGCGGAGGTTAGGAATAGAACAAAGAGTAAGAGGAGATGACAAGAAAAGATAAGGGACAGTGTTAAATTTGATACAACGAGAAATTCAGCTTCTACAATGAAATGCACTGCCAACTTGTATTTGTATTTCTTATCATTTAATAGAACATTTAATCATGACAGAATTATTTATTCTGCCAGACACAGCAGTGAAGCAAAAGGTTTCCAGGCTCACTGCACTGTGCACCTAAAAACATATTTAACAAGAAGAAGAAGAATTGTTCAATAATATTGTCTCCAAATAACTCAATTAAACATAAAACAAGAGGATTGGCAATGAATTTCAACACTGGATAATTCTACACAATCAGTTGTAAAGTGTGGTCTAAATGAGCACCTCTCATTTAGACCATACTTTAGGACCAAATGCCACTTGACCAAATGCTACAGTCCACTGACTCTATTCTATTTGCATTCACTTATATGAATGTGAATATGATTAAAGCATAGCTAGAAGGGATGGAGAGAAGAAAAACAGACTGTTAGTAAGGAGCCAACCATTCATAGAGGTTATATCAAGGCATTACATAGGCAAATTAAGGGGAAGAATGATGGTGTGCATAGTGGAGGGCTTTGAACATTTCTGCATATTTCATAGTTCATCAGCAAGCTATCTTTTGCTTCAATTTGCCTACATAAACACCAGAAGGACAGTACAAGACTGATCAGTGTCATTAAATTCACAACCATTTATGATTTAAAAAAAGATCACCTAAACTTTGAGATGCTGGAAGCAGTAAAAGTTAGCCACTTTAACTTTTTACTAAAAAGTTTTGATGATGCCTTAAATGGAGCTGTTGTATAACAGGCATCTGCTCTGAGTAGTTTAAATCTGCTTCTGGCAGCCCTTTATGAAAATGATGGAAAGGGTAAAAAGATAAGTCTACTTCTCACTAATGTGAGAAACACTACAGATGGTAACTACATGGTAACTACATGGTACTAAGTCGTGACTCGTGACTGTATACTTGCCCAGGTGCAAAGTTTCCACAGAGTCCACTTCTATACACCAAACTGAATCATGGATAAAACCACGGCAACCAATGAGTGCAAGTCTGTGTGTGGGGGAATGCTATAACAACACTGACAACCATACAGAAGACCACTAAGAAACTACCACAAAAAACGAACTGAAGCTACAAAACAATAAACGGAGTGGAATCAAGTACAACACTGAAAAAAACAAACAGGCTACGCTACAGACTAACTACCACAACACAAAACACTGGTGGGATCCATGTGACGAGCAGGCAGAGGGTATATAGGTGGGTGTGTGAGGGGCACGGCAGTTCAGCACCTGTTTGTTCTAAAGAAATTCCCAAGTCCCTTTTCTTCTGACAAATGTCATCATTTTTTTGTTTATTGACACTAGTTCACACAATCAGTTACAGTGTTAAAAAGAGAGATTAAAGGGAAAATGGGGGAAGGGGGCCTCAGAGAAGTCACCAAAAAAAAGATTCAGAAGGTGCTTAGTGATGAAAATTTAAAAAAAAAAAAAAGGACAGGTGTGGAGGAATACAAAGTGTTACAGCAGAGACAGAAAAAACAGTGAGTCAATGCAGCTTTAGTCCATTCAAAATCAGCGTGTTAATTTGTAAAGATGCTTATGCAGCTCTTTGACTAGAATGGATGCATGTTCAGTATTTATAATTTCAAATCATGCTACAGTCATTAAAATGAACAAATAAATAGAAAACATGCAAACCCCAACTGCCACCAAGGTCTCCACTTTAACTTTAAAAGAACAGCAAACAAGTGGTTTACACCTTTTAAAAAAAATCATGTAAAAAGAAAAAGATTAACGGATCAAGTGACGCAGCAGTACCCTTGTATACCATTTTAATAATCTAAATTTAAGAAACACTTTGAAAATATGGTTGCTTTCTTGCTCAGACTTAAATAAGAAGACTGAAACCTGTCTAAAAATATGAACTCCGTTAGCTTAACTTAGCTTAGCTTAGTTAGCAACAAGTGAGAAAATCCCTACAAAACCGCAAACTGTCAAGTTATTTTCTATACTTTACAGTTGCTAACAAGTGGACTTTGTCACTTTTAGACAGAGATATGGGGTATGTTTTTTGCTAAGCTAAGCTAACTTGCCACTGGCTGTAGCTTCATATTTTCAACATATATAAATCTTTAGCTTTCAGAAAGACATCAAATATTTCCAAAAGTTTCAAACTATTTCGTGATGCAAACTGATATCATCACAGTGTGTATATATATGTATATATAATCGCCAAAAAAAGCTACAAGGTAGTTTACCTTTCATTTTAAATTAATCAGTCAAATTAACCAAATTTGGCTGCAATTAATTCCATAAATAAACAAAATATCAATCGATCAGTCTTTTACTGCATCTACTTTATATTAAAACTACAAAAACAAGCTTCAGTGGAAGTGACTGGCTTCAAGTGCTACTTGTTGACAGGCAGCGAGACTAAAGACAAGTTGGACTCAACCCCAGTATTCCAGTGTATGCATGTGAATAGCTTCTCACAATACTCTGACTTTCATACCTTAAAAAATAAAATGCCAATATCTCTCAAAGATATCTTTTATTTTGCACTTGCATTATGCTTTAAGCTGAACGTTACTTGTGTCTGTCTACCTTCGCCCTCTCAGTCTCCGTTAAAAGAGCACTGGAGTTGAGTCAGCCTTGTTTTGTCCTCATGCTTGGTGAGGAAACCGCAATGGGTATGAATGGTTTCTAAATATTTAAAAACAAAACAGTGCAGTTGCGAAATCATGAGCGAGGAGCAACAACAACAACAACAATAAACAACAACAAAAAAGGGCTATAAACTGCAGTAAGAAGTATCTGAGTCTAAAAACCTGCAAAGCTATAGGGTTGTTGTTAGGAATGTGTTAAACTGCACCCTCACACATCTGGAACCAGTTTAAGCCCCATGACAGAAACACAGCGTGACAGAGGGAGCAAAAACAGAGTTGAGTGACAGAGTGCAGCAACATCCTTCACCTGGTTAACATGCATTTACAGTACAGAAAGTGAAATGGTGAGAAAACAGTGCTGAAAGACTTTTTTTTCAACCCCTTGAAATAACAACAACAACAAAAAAGAAGCGAGAACATGCTTAAAAACAAACATTTACAAAGAGTGAATCATGAACATTTGATTCAGGTAGAGGCAGCAGGAAACAAAAGGTCATTCAACCTCGGAAGCTGATAAAATCTTGACGACATTCAGTCCAAATTAAGCCACCTTGTAACTTGAACCCCCGATATCAGCAAAACAGTTCAGCTTCCTGAAACTGAATCTACTAACAGTACTGTTGTGTTTGTTGTGCTACAATTTAGGTGCAAAAAGACTGTAATATGCAAGAAGAACCAAACCAGAATGAGAATGAGCAAGCTAAGACACTGATTTAATACAATTTTTGCTTACTCAGTCCATCTGGATGACAGTGCTGACACATGACATCTAAACAAAAGCTCCTTGTGTTGATCTTTAAAGTAATTTCACCTGATACTCAACAGGTTGGCTTATTTTTGTACTGATTTAGTTTATGGGACATTCAAACATTTCCTGCATGTCTCAAGAGAAGCCCACACTTTAATTCACTTCAGTTTGATCCAATTCAGCGTGCTGTAGTGGCGCAGCCAATGACAGAGATGGAGATGGGAAGCCTTCACCAGCAGAAAACAGCATCCAGAGAGGTGAAAGATAACAGGGTTACCTCTGTTTGCGGTTGCAGCGCATGCCTGGGGCCAAGCCGAGCAAAGCAGGACGAGGATGGCGGTCGGTGTGTTTGATTACCGCTGATTGTGTGCATATAAACCGTGACAGAAAGAGAAAGCATAACCATAGAAAGAAATAAAGGCTGAAGAAATCCCCCTAAACCCATCACCAGCCAGCTGAAGTAGCATAAGTGTTGAAATGTAGAGACAAATGGAGCTTCAGCTAGAAAACACAGATATAAAAGATTAGGGTTTCCCTAAAATTGATGCAAACCTACTTCAATTGGTCTAAATACAAAAAGTCATGACCGCAAATATCCAGAATACCATGCAGATCACCCACGACAGACAGACAAATGAACTGAATGCATGAAAAATTGCTCAGAAGACAGGAACATCAGCAGTCGGCTATTTTCCTCCACTGGCAGATCCCAGTAACTCACATAGAAAACACACTTTTCCCAAAGTGTAACACTCCAAGTACAATTCAATCTACTAACTAAATCAAATACACTGTACAGTTAAAGGGGATCAGACCAACTGTACAGAAGTCTCCCCTCCTAGCATCCTATCAAATCCATTTATGAACTTCAGCTATTACCTCAAAGTCCATCTATTGCACCAGACAGTCTGATTTAGAGAAAAAAGCTACACTATAACTACAAAATGGGTGTATGATGCCACAGAAAGGCAGAAAATCTGCTGAGCTTGACAGCTTTTAGAAAGACCAATCAAGTATCACATTTACTACCAAAAAGAAAAAAACTCTTCACACACACTTCTACACCTTAATGTCCCACAAATAAGAAAAAAATGTCTTAATTCTCAACAATGTGGCAAATGCTAACAAGTAAAGTGTGAAGTGAACAAGAATTTTTTGAAAACTTCAAGGTTTTCCTCTAACTTTCTATGAAACATTTCCTTCTGCACATTCAACTACAGTGAATATAAACGTTTCTGAGTTATGGCACGTTGTGAGGAAGCTTTTACCAAATGTATGCTCATTATTTTACCTTTCTTTTTATACAAAGAGCTGGCTGGCTCACAAAAGTGTCAGCTAGCAGCTTACTAAGAAATCTGCATACGTAATTTTAAAAAAGGAGTTTAGAAACAACAGATGTTATTAAAGATTCAATTCGCCATTAGAAAACACACATCTTGTCCTATGTTTACGCTCCAGAAAATACGTTAGACCCTGTGCGTAAGCGTGCTTTATTATAAAAGGTGTAAAGCATCGCAATCAACCATAGTGTTTTCCTTCTATTTCGGTGCTCGTCAGTGTAGCAGGAAGACAAAGCTGTCTCTAAGAAGAAAAAGACGACTTTAAACATCTGTTTATCTGTAACACACTAAATTAACACGTTGTTTTTTTCCTTTTGCCCACTCATGCTCGCTCAACAGCTAAAAACCTGACCGCCTATGTCTTCCTCATTAAAGCGGTAACACCCTTCCTCTTCCTCCTCACCGTCGCCACCCTCCTCCAACTGCAAACTCCCGAAAGAGAACTTGGTGTGAGAGAGCGGGGATGTGCCATTTGAGTTAACCGAAATCATGGAGCTGACGGCGGCTGGGTTGCCGTACATTAAGGGCTGGCTGTACGCACTGCTGCCCGTGTCTGACTCTGTGTCGCTGGTGTCGGTGCCGCTGCTAGTAGACCCGTCGATCATTTGGACCGGCTGGTTTAGAGTGTTGTATTTGTTATTAGACGGGCTGCTGCCGGGCTTTCCCTGACGCCCGAACATCCGCTGCACCGTATTGGACCGTGGCTGACCAGGAACCAGGAGGTTCCTGTCATTGCCGTTGGTCATCACCATTCTACGCTCCAGTGGGGCAGAGCCAGGAGTTTTGGCGTGCACCCCAGAGCGATTGCGGTGGTTAATGGGTGTCGATGTCAGCTGGCTGAGAATGAACGGGTCAGTGTCAGAGCGGTTCCTCATGTTGTTGTTGTTGTAGTACGGTTTAGCCAGATTTGGTGAAGTGCGGTTTGAGGCGATCGGGGAGTAGCTGCCATAGTGGTTTTGTGGATGGGATGATGGCGGGACCGTGGGAGTCTCCACAGGGAGCGCTCCGGGACGTTTACTGAAATAATGCCCGCCGTCATCCCACCGCGAAGCTGAACGTGGCTGACTGTGACCGTTTGTCATCTCTGAGTGACTGAGTGAGTTTGTGCGGTGATGGAAGCTGCTGATCACCGGGCTGGAGCACTGACTGCGTGTCCCGGTTCCTAATGGACGACCCAACACTGCACCTCGCTTGTCTCGCCCCTGAAAGATCTCATCTAACAGCGTGCTGTGGAGCGGGAGACGCCCATTTGTCAAAACGTCCTCATCTGTTAGCTCGTGACTCACATTAAACTTGTTACACACAGGAGACTGATTTACAGTGTTCCTGTTACCCTGCATGCTTTGCTGCTGCTTCCCCACCATACCCTGCTGCATCAGCCCTTGGTGATTGGTGTGATAGAACCCATTAACAGCCCCAAACAGCCTCCCAGCTTGCCCCCCATTTCGACCAGGACTACCCAAGTGCCTACTATAAGCACAAGGCTCATCCTCATTGCTGTCATTTGCATTGCTGTGACCCCGGGTAGCCCTGTTGTTCTTTGTCACATCACATTCACTGTCTATGTCGCTGCAGTCTATGTAAGGAATAGAAGAGCTGCTGCCTTTGTTTGCCCTGCAGGATGGACCTGGGTTGAGGAGCTGCGTGTCCAGTACTGATCCCGCAACGTGGTGGTTCTGTCGGGGCTGAGTCGGGTCTGAGCCAGGCGCTGCCGGTAGGCCATGAAGACCGTTGGTGGGGGGCGTGACCGCCTGTGGCTCCTCCGAACCATTAGGTACAGCCAGATGGCTCAATCTGTCTGAGTCAGGCTGGTCTGCTAACGGGATCGACGTGGCACTCTGCAAATAACAAGAGGGGAGAAAACACAGAACGTGGAGAGAAGATGGAATGAAAGATTAAAAGGGGGGAATAATAAAGGATAAAACTGTTATTTATTTGGGCTCTATTACAGGGACAGCCTTAGAGCAAGCACTCAGTTACACATTTTCACTCCCTGGAACGGCATGGGTACATAAGCTTTGTAATCACAGCTCCAGATGTAAACAAAGATGCTGAGGAGTGATTTTTAAAAAAAGAAGAAGAAAAAAAAAGCTTGTTAATTATCGTGTGGTTGTGTTTCGGCGTTTTCTAATGCAGTTCCAAGTAAAGGTAAACATATTTCTCCCTCTGGTTTTCTACTGTACATTCCCTCACACTATTTTGGTAGTTGACATTTCTGAGTCCATACATTTACGCTCTGACTATTATTCTTTATACTGAGGCAATGATTGTTATTCTCTCACTGATTAATTCAAAACACTTGTGGGTTGAGTTAACCTGACATGTAGTTAGATTTCTCAGGAGGTGCCCATCAGGTTATGGCATAGACTGAAGGATAAAAAACAAGCCTGAGCATGTCTAAGAGTGAGAGCCAATGTCAGCCCCCAATGTTGATTTAGTACCTAAATACGGAGCTACTTCAACAACCGCTCACAAAACACAGTACTTGATATGCAAGAAAACTATTCCTGCTGAAAGTGTAAAAGAAACTCATATTGCTCATTGAGGCAAAGATAGCAGGATATGCTAGCAGCATGAGGTGTGAACGTAATGCCAACCAAAAACTCCAAGCACCCATGGATGGAAAGCAGGGCTTTAAGCAGCTGACTAAAAAGCTTGGCCAAAGATACAACATCCCAGGGAGAAAATAAAACATTTGTCAGTTTAATTGTGTGACAGTATTGTGCAGTTCCTGAAGAGTTTCAAGGTTTAGTTACTTTAGTTATTGTTAAACTAAAACGGTAAGCAGTTATTTTATACTTTTTATAACATACTGCTACTTTCTCATCAGTAACGACCAGCTCCTAACACAAACACAACTCCAACACCAAGCAAGCTAAAGTTAGCCCGCTAGCTGCTACACTGGGAAATAGCTTTGTTACCAGGTAAAGCAATGTTAGCCAACAGGAAGCATGTGTGTATTGTTCAGCTTGGTTTCCCAAAGAGTTTCTGATCTTACACTAAAGTAAAAATACCAGGACTGCCAAAATTTAAAAAAAAAAAACTAAATCAAGCATAGATAACACTACTTTGTCAAAGGCCAGAAATTGATATAAAAACGCAAACATCTTTTTCAAGTAATGCAACAAAGACTAACTGCCTCAACTATACGTGTCTAATTCTGACTGTGCATGCAATAGCACAATATAACAGTGCAGTGTAGTTTTGTATGCGCTGTTTTGGCTCATGCTTTTTTGCATAAACACTAACCTGCTAATGGTTGTGGGTGTCATTAATAATGGGTTTCTAGAAAAGTTTTAAGCTTGCATTACCTCTTTTGGCACGTGTGATCTTGTGGAGGCAGACTGAGGGGACATGTTGCTGTTGGACAGGATCTTACTGTGCTTCCTGAAAAAAAACAAACAGGGAAACAGATGAGATTATACCATATACGACTAATCAGCAAACCGAGAAATTAGATTACATTTAACTTCAGTAGCTTGGCTCAGTCTTGGTAAAACGAAGGAGGAACACTACACCTTTCAAATGGAACTTTCTTGGGCTCGGAGTCTTTAACGTAATCAAAGATTTGCTTCTGGGTTCGACCACTGCAGGTAGAGGACACGGAAAGAAGACCAGTTGATACGAAACCAAAATATTTTAAAAAGAGTTCACTTTCAGTCTCTTTTTTCTTTCCTCTTCTTACCTGAACCGGAATGAGGATCCTCGGGTGAAGAGGATGGGCTTGGGTTTTGGTTTGGGCTCCTCAAAGAGTCTGAAGAAGGCATGGTACTCGACACAGATCTTCCAGAAAACCTTACAGCAGTCCCTGCTGGCCATGGCAAACTCCAGCGTGTCATGGTGGGCATTCTGCTGGGAGGATACAGCGACAAATATAAGCACAGAAAGCAGAAAGAGAAAAGGCGAGGCAAGAAAAGAAAGGAAACGTCGCATGAACTTACAGTGGGGTCGGCTCTAAGCTTGATTAGGAACCTTTTACGTTTGAAGCTGAGTTTACGGATCTTGGACCAGTTGAAAGAGTTAATTTTTGTGTTCCCCTGAATACAGAAAAAATCTGAATCAGTTAAGACAGCACAAGCAAAATCGAAAACAAACCCAAAACTACCAGGCGGTACATTCCTTACCGGATGAGTTGGGTGGAGGCTTACCACAAAACGTCAGGAACCAATTAATCAATTTGTCACATCAGCTAAATTTTAAAAGATCTCAGCACTCTTTGAAGATGTGGCAGAAAAAAATCAGGGCAGTGAAACAGCGCAGACTGGACTTAATTGGGGTCAGCCTGGTCAAAAGAGAGTGCATCCACTGTTCTATGGCATGTTTTGTGTGTTATGTTTGAGAGTGTCAGGTCAGAGCACCATTAAAAAACATCAAATGCTGCCTGAACTGCAGCCGAGCAGCAGCAACCATCTGTTAATTGCTGTGCCAAATATCTCGGTGTTGTCAGTGGAAAAAACCTTCCACCTTGAGTTGAGGATACTATGATACTAAGACTAAGACTCCCTCCCTTCTTTCTTCTATAAAATATCTAAAGAATTTACAACTCATACAAAACATATTTGTCAGCCTTGTTAATGTCTGTCGAAAAACCGTTGGTGTTCACCTAGAAAATATCGATTTTTAGCCAACCGCCCCACCCAAGCCCCAGAAACCTTTTATGGCCCCTACTTATTGAAGATTTTACCTGGAAAACCAGTACCCCACTGTTTGCTACAGCCAGGCTGAGTTTAGTACCCTCGCGGTCCTTTGCCGGGTGTAAGCGAACACCATACATCTCTAACCGCCGTGCGATTTCAAGCAGCTGATAGTCCGACTCTGCTGGCGTCTGCCCGCTGTGGAGAAGAGAGATGCATCAAACTATCAGCGATCAATCAGCAGGTCATTTAAGCCATTCGTCTTAGTTAGTGTTCTAGACTTGCTGTCAGTGTGTAAGAAAATCAATTCCTCTAACCAAGAGGTAATGAGTCACAGCTTAAACTGTGCATCTCAGGGGCTAAACAAGCATCTATTCTGGGTATACTGAGAATTTAAAAACATGGGTCAGCCTTAAAATACACTGCGGCACCCACAGAGGGGAGGAAGAAATCAGCCACAAAAGCCACACAAAGTTTGTTTCCTCACAAAATCTGAAAATAGCTTCCTGTTTCCTGTATAAGCGGCTGAATTGGCCATTTCCTTCCTGTGTCGGCTAAGGGGAGGGTGAAAGATTGAAGGGAGGCAAGGTGGAGAGGAGGGGGGGGTGAGGGGAGAACGGGTGTGCGGTGCACGGTGTGACGGTGACTGATGATCAACAAGTTTGTTTTTCAGCTCTTATTCAATTCAATTCAATTTTATTTATATAGCGCCAAATCACAACAAAAGTCGCCTCAAGGCGCTTCATAGATTATTGGTGGATAAGGGAGGGTTTTGCATGTCCAGAAAAGAAGGGAAAACATTTCTCATTTATTTATTTGCTGCCAGCAGCATGGAAATGAAATACATGATGTGTGTGTGTGTGTGTGTGTGTGTGTGTGTGTGTGTGTGTGTGTGTGTGTGTGTGTGTGTGTGTGTGTGTGTGTGTGTGTGTGTGTGGTCCCAGGGGCACAGTAGGAGTGCCAAGTGGTATGTTTGCAGATAGGCAGCTCTGCAGGGGAGAGATTTAGAAGTGTGTGAATGTGAGTGTGTGCTGACTGTTGAGGTTAGAAGATAAACCTCTCTGCAGGAGGGAGACTTATGGGTGTGTGTTTGGGGGGTGTATATTTGAATAAACAGATAAATATCTTTGCATTGCAGACTGGAATTATGCGAGCTTGGTGTGTGTTTATATATGACAAACATATCTCTCCTGACACCTCTGAGCTTGCCACCTAGAAACTGATCTGTACCTCAGCTCAGTATTGTTTTCTAAGCAAGGATAATCTTGCTGTTTGCAGGTAAACAGCGCTGCTTTGGTACTGTTAGAATGACCTGAATTGTTAATAACCTCTTGACATTCATGCTAACATACTGTGAAACTGGTGGCGTTTATGTTTGTGATTACTAAAGGCTTCCTCCCCCCATGAATCATGTATACACAGACCTATGTTCACTTAATCCTCCAAAGCTGATCAGATTTTAAAGCCTTTATATTAATTTCAGATAATGCAGCTATGTTGGAAGTCAATCATGATCCGGTGGGAAAGGGAAACGTGAAGAGAGGAAGAAACATTAAGGATCATGATAACCATTATTTGTCAGAATTTTGTAACTCAAGTAGTTTGATCTTCTAGTAAAATAATTGATTCATAAGGAGACTTGATTGTTTTTTAGATGACCTAAAGGCAAACCTGAAAATTAACCGGCTCAGAAACAGGTTATGTTCCAGATAAGAGCTCATCAGGCATGACATCACTGCCTACTGAATAATCAATTCTCTGGAAAACAGCATCACTTCCTGGAAAATCTCTCAGAGCTGTGAAAGGACAGTAGGAGGGTCTAAGGTTTTTCCATAGTGTCTGATGTGTTTGTGTTTTCCTGATGCAACTTTATTTAATTTCAACTTACAATAATTTTAGTGTCACATGTGTGTTAATATCCGATCCTAAAACAGGCCATGTATTTGTAGTAATAGACACTATATCAAATCAGCGTGCAGTCTATACACATATGGTTGAATTTGCTTTTTAAAATTGTATTTAACTTAGGTTGCTCTCAGACGAACCCCTGTGTTATCTGCTTATCCATCTGATAACCACTTCTGTGTGACTGCTTAACCTGATTGCTGATAAGTGAAGATGTATTACAGGAAGATACCCTGGGGATGCTGAACTTGCAGGGCCCCGTCTGAGCCTCATGCTCTCTCTCCTGACTTAGATACTACTCTTAATAGTTGACTCCAATCAGCAATCAGGTTACTCTTTAGTTGTTTTGACCCATATTTCTTTGTTTTTGATGGTAACAGCAGGTGTTCTCCCTGCTTTCATTTTATTGATAATAACTGTTTTGTTTTTTCTTCTTAGTCTCCTTATTTAACTTGGGCACTTTTATTGTTACTGCCCCGCATCTCAGGCCGGCAAAGTATAGAGTAAGAGAGCATGAAGGCTATGAAGTTAGTAAGACATGGTAGAGCAGCCGGGTGTGTACACGACTTCCACATGGGAGAGTGGGGTTTGAATCCCATTCAAGTTACTGGGAGGGGCTGAAAACTTACATTGGTTGCCATTTTTTGACACTGTGCAGATTAAACCCATGCTGATTCCCACAAAGCATAGAGAAAACCCTGAATTCACTGGAACCCACATCTAATACGCAATCCATGTGTGGACTTGCACACGAGATAACTCACACATGCTCGCGGTGGCAGTCTATGATCTCGTCTCTAATGGCGTCTTGGTCGGGCAGATACTTATTGTGAAGGAGGTGCTGCCAGCTCTGGGTCTCATCGAAGTCTCCGATCTCAGCTGGTGGAGGGAAAAGAAAATGGATATTTATTTAAAGTGAGGACGAGAAAGGTTAGGAGCTGATTAAAATAAAGATGCAGAGTGTTGAGGAAAAAAAGAGTTAAACGGTCTTTTCCTCATCCACACACCAACCTTGGCCACTCTGTTGTAGATGAAGTGTGCTGATGCATGCGTCCCCATCTATTTTATACCAGCAGTAATAACCCCCATATACTGTACCGCCTGCAGGTGCACATACGGGCTGAGCACTGACAGTTGCCATGACAACTGAGCAATATCCTTCAGTATACAGCGCTGTACCTTAGCAGCATCTGAAAGACGGAGTCAAGATCCTATATCCTTCATCCAGTGGTCGTTGTGACGAATCCAGACCATAAAGTCTGCATCCTGTAGACGACCACATGCTCACACTTCATTCAACTATAACACTTACAATTATAAATGAGCGATGATAGAGATTATAATGCTATGGTGGTTCCCATTAGTATTACTGTAAGTGTTGAAGGAGGCTGTTTTGTATTTATGTTCTTTGTCATTTACTTGGTATAAACCACAGTAAGTGGTGCTGAAATGACCCCCACGGGGAATCTCTGTAATGAATCTGTTGATTTACAGTCAGTCATCTACATAAGCAAAGCATTTACATTATAATAGAACCTTCACAGAGGCCAAAGATCTTTTCAGACAAGGAAATTTTAGTAACTATTAAAAGCTATCTGCATATGAATATGCCGTATCTGCAGGCAACTGACCCCTCAGATTTAAGCAAGCAAGAGGGGCCATATCTGGTGAAATGCAGTCAGCTACTGTCTGATGATGAGCAGATTGTCAATGCGTACCCATTGACAGATGACAGCGAAAGCCCCAAAATATCAGCAGTGTTCCCGGAGGCACCAAAGGATAGCTGATGACTTCAGAGACGGTGAAGAATCCAACACCACTCAACATGAAAAGCATTTACCGGGTGGCACAATGGCCTTTAGCCTGGCATTTGTCATGTGATGAACGAAAGGAAGCTGTGAGTAACAAGAGTGCTCTTTCCTGCCTTGAAAGGCTCCATCACTTCCACCCACTTTGCTGCTAAAGCGTTAATGAATAACCCAAGTAACCAGTGTGTGGTAATCCAATAATACAGGATCCTTTTTCCTCTTATATTACAGATTTCTGCCTTCTTATTCGCTCCGACAGCTCTCAGACATCAAATTACGTTCAGGCTCAAGTTTAATTTATTCCCGTTTAATTTGCATACATGCTTTTTGCAAAGCATGGATTTTAATTTCTTCTTTTTCCCCCCCTCTACACTGATGCAAATTAAAAATTAAAGTTATACGAATCAATACAGCTACTGTGATTATTAATGATTACCCCGAACTGTGAAGGCAAAAAGGAACCTCAACAACCTCTGAATATTTTAATTAATTGTTTTCCAGTCATTGACTGCTGTTATGATTTGATGACATTCACAGCATGTCAAAATCATCCAAAAAGGGACTCGTTTGTGTGCTTCAGCGCCCTCCAAACATCAGATTCTTGAATACTTTTCGTGTTAAAACTCACACTGAATAATGTGGGAGACCATGAGAGCGGCGCTCGTGTCGTTGCAGATCAGACGACCACAGGCCAGGTCGCGTTTAATCTGTAGAGCAAACAGATACCTGGAGGAAAAATAAACAAACAAACAAACAAACAAAAAAACAGAGAGATTGTGGGGATGGAGGAAAAGGAAGATAAAAAACAGAAGTTGGAATGGGAGAAGTTACAGGGGTTAAAGCACACTCCATAAACGCAGCAACTTACAATGTTAGAGACAATCTCATAACCATTAAAGTGATGGCATTTAGAGAGAAACCCTGTGTATGCCTGCTGCTTTGCATCTACTACCTTTAAACTGACCCTAATTGTGGGTTTTGTTAATCATTATACAGGCGGCTACTTACACCATGATGAGGGCTTAATGAGAGTCACAGACACAAGCATGTGCACCCGTGTATGCACATGCTGCCGGGCTGTGATGTCACATTTTAATTAAGAAAGCCCAACAACGACAGTGGGAGGCTTAATAAAAAGAAAAAAGCCTGTAGGCAACATCACCCTGTAGGAGCACGCCAGGATTCATTGTAAACGGCATCACCGGAAAAAGTATTCAAGGTCCGCATGTTCATCTCCCACAACATTTAAACCTGATTCACTGCCTTTCTATTCACTGTATGTGGGCAAACAGTTGACTGCATTCAGAGTGAATCCATGTGAGAGTGTGATCAATGATCTGCGGCACCTGTTAATGTAAAATCCAATTCAACTGTTTTGCTGCGTGATTACCTCGCTAGCAAAGTTAATGAGGCTTTCAGTGCAGAATGTTATTACACAAGAAAGCTGCACTTATTTAGACTGAAAAACATCAGGTCAATCCAGCGGCCTTGACCATACTGGAGTAGCACTGTTATTGGGGGCAGATCCCATTTATGATTTCAATTCAATTTATTCTCACCCCCTGAAGAGAGAAGGTACATAATCAGATCACTTGTGATGGTAGGTAACTACTCGATAAGTAAAAACTTTATACTACCCACAATTTTTCCATGGATTGTCTTCAAACTTCACAAGAATACACAAGCCTTTATATCAGGGGTCATGATGACCAAGGTTGACTAAGCATTAAACCTGATCTTTTTGTTAGCACCCAAGGTCAAAGCTTTTGTTGTTGTTGATATGCTCTCTCGAGTGCTCTGGTTTATACAGCACCAAAAACATAAATGTCACACAAACGGTTGGGGGTGAAGATTCAGTAATCAGCAGCTAATAGGAGGTTAACAGCTTGATATACACACAAGGAAGCCTTTCTTCCATCTGTGCTTACATTACTCATCAAAGGAAACACTGACAGCGGCAACACTGTGGGAGCCAAACAAAAGGGGAAAAGAAACAACTATGTGTCTACTTCATGTTCGTCCACTGACACAATCAGAGATGATATGAGGTCAGTGGAATAATCTCTCCTACTTTTATCTACAGTGAGCTGATGACAGGAATCAATAGTAAGATGTAGGATTTCACTACAGTGGGTATAACTATAACTTTATTTCTACAGATAACTTTAGTGCTTCCTGATTTGCCATCATCTCAAATTAACCCTCTCAGGCTCAAATTAAACTTTTTGTTGCTAATGCACAACCAGGTCCTGCAGTGGTACTTCTGAGTAAAAAAACCTCAAAAATATGTATGTGGGGTAATCAGGTTGTTAGTTTTTAACTGTTGCAAATCGGCAACGCCTGCCTCGAGAGGGTTAAGCCCAGCTGGGTAGGAGTGTCAGCACCATGGGAAAAATGTGGAAGGTCTGATAATTGTCCTATTTATGTTTTAGCCAAGTGACCAAGAATTTCTGCTGTAGTGTGTGTCCTAAATCAGCTCCGACAAACAGAAACAGTCCAGAAGGGTCCCGCTAGGCTCCGTCACACTAAACTAAACAAGAAGGCGGACTTGATGGTCTGCAGATAACGCTACACTTTCTAAACAAGTATGTTAAAAGGACACAGGGAATAGGTGGGAATCAGGACCAAAAAAGGAGATCGGTTTTCCAGATAAAATGCATCTTCCAGAGTTAAACTATGAATAAAAGGCCAGAAGTGGTCAGAGCATTCATCTTCTTTGACTTCCTTTCAGCTGGCTTGGAATACCAGAAGGTTTATTGAGCCTTGTTCCCAGATGACAAAAATATGTTTGGGTCCAGAAAAGACAAAACGGCTTATTTGATGTCAGGCATATAATTGTGTTATAAATGCTAAGGGTCTGACCAAAAACAACAACAGGCAGACAACAAGAAATATACAAGACTTCTGCCTCATGTTTGGATGCAGCTGTAAATCATAAATTGTCCTTAAAAATTCCTGGTGAAGGACTGAAATCACGCTGACCAGACAGGAAACCAAATGCTGAACAGCATGTCTTTTAATTTGGGAGCTTCTTCTTCAGATAGGTGTGGTTTCTGTGCGGGGAAGACCTACCGAGTCAGCTCCTCCATGAGCTGCGTGTGGTCAGGAGGGAAGAACTTCACCACAAAACGAAGGATGGTGTTTTTAGGCCCTGGAGGAGGGAAATAACGGGATGTGGTTAGGAAGAACGAGACAGAGTGGAGAGATGCAGAAAGGCTGCAGAGGAAATATCCGTTTACTACTATTAGTGGGAGTGTCTAATGTCTGAGTTAAGAAGAGTTTGGATTTGTGTTTAAGTCTGAAGCACAGAGGCGTTTGAGGGATGAAAGACGAGATGGGATCTGAGAGTGACTTACGTCTGATCTGCTTCAATGTCGGCTTCAAAAGATCCAGCCACACCTGCGGGCATCAGGGAACAGCTTTACTTTCATTAGTGTCTTAAAGACGGATACCTGATTTTCATCTCTAGCTACAAAAATGATTCATTTTCAACTAATGTGCATGTTTGTTCCAGCTGTGAGAAAAGGGATCATTTCACTGGAAATATTAAAGACTTTAGTGAAACCTGAGGTCCTACGTGTAGCACACATCACCTGATAATTACTAACCTTTAAACTCCTGTATCTATTTATTTTATCTCATTTATTTTCCTTCAAACGGTTCAGTTCAGGTTTCATGGGTCCACAGTTCATAATAATCCCCAAATCTGCTGGACACTTACTAAAAAGAGAGCTATTTTCTGCTATAATTTGTTAATAGAAGGAAAAGCAGAATTTCTTTCAAAGAAAATATGTTAAAACTATTATATCAATTATGTATTAAAATAACATATATTCATTCTTCTCCTGTTTAAAAAAAGCACTGAACATTTGCTTTGGACATTTTTTAATGTGCATTTACTAAATGACTGGTCCATGCTCATGCTACAGTAGTGTTTGGTCTGTGACTTTAGTCCACTGTTAGGTGGCTGCCAGGCAACATGACATGTCATCATATATCATACATAATTCAAGGTTTGTGGAAATAATTCAGATGTTGCTGAAATGATATGATGCTTTTTGCAAGGCACATACTCCTGCATCAGTGCTACAAATGCACAAACTTAGCAAAACATTGTCACCAAAGCATGATGCTAGGCAACATGATTCAATTTTTGTGGATATAACTTACATATCACTGTTGTGAAATTAAAATAATGTGAGGCTTATTCAAGGTGTTACAGTGCCTAAATGCTACAAACGGGTCATCTTGACTTGCTCATAGGTGGTTACCAGGCAACAAGATTATGTTAATATGTTTTGATATAGATAAGAACTTTCAGGGGTCTAAGATGTACCTGTGTGCCAGTTTTGGCTGCTCAACTCCCGATGGTGTAGGAGGAGCTCACAGATACTGGGTGAAACCAGTCTTTTTTATTTCTATAACAAATGCCAAGAGAAAGGAAAGTGAAAATACCCAAAAAAAGTCCTTATTTGGGGTTTAGCAGTAGCTGAAGCTCAGAACTGTATTAGCACAAAAGATACCGTTGAATATGATGGCAGTGTTATGATGGCTACGTTGTAAGCAGATTCAGTGTGAGTGTCTTTGATATATAGCAATGTTTCAATGCGGGCAATCTGCTTGACGGACAGCCTCATATGTTATGTGCATGTGGGTCTGTTTTCTGAGTATTTGTCTTGACAAAGTTGTAATCATTTCTTCAGCATTACATCATTTGTTCCACTGATCCACTTCAAAACAACAGCTCTCATGCCCGAGGCACTGGTAAGCACAGCGACTGCCTGTGTTTAAATACATTAAAGAGCTTGTGTTCATGTGTTTCGACAGACTGGATCAGTCCATCTCTGAGTTATAGAATTACTGTTGTCTTGCAGCAAAATTCTTCTTTATTACAAGTTTTTTAAATTTAATTAATTGCATTAATAGAAAGTGAAGTAAACAAAAGGATTAAAACTATAGACAGCCCCAGTAACATACAGCAAGTCTACAAAACACTATAGAGCGAGCTGCTGCTTTTTGGAGCATAGAAAACCTAAATCCAGGCTCATTTATATCTGAAACACTTCTCACACAAGAGTGGTTACAGAACAAGAAAAATATTTTATTTATTTGTGAAGTTTCTCTCCCTTGCTCTCTGTTTCACCATGTCCTCAGCCTACCTCCACACACACACACACACACACACACACACACACACACACACACACACACACACACACACACACACACACACACACACACACACACACACACCTACACACACCTACACACACACACACACACACAGCAGTGTGATAAAGCTTTCCCAAGTGTTTGTTAATATAAAAAAGAAGAGCATGACTTTCTTTCACGTTTGTCTTTGACAAACAAAAGAGTGCCAAGGGGGAAACACAGAATGCGAAGTTTGTTGCAGAGTTTCCCTAAGGCACCACACACGCTGTGTACCCATGTGATTAAAGCTAAAGTTAGCTTGTGGCAAATGAGAAGGAAGTTTTAATTTGAGACATTTTCATAGTTAGCATAGATAAAAAAAATGGGTTTAAACAACGAAATGAGCTAGAAGTACTTAAAAGTACTCCATGGTGCAATATGTGTGCATCTTACTGTCATCTTCCGCTGGTCCTGGTACTCCAGTCCAAAATAGTCTCCCTCAACCAGGTTGAGATGGGCACAAACCAGGTCAAACAGCACTTTGCCTGGTGAACGTTGCTAGAAGAGGAAAAAAAAAAGATTCAAATAAAGGAAACTGAAGAACACAGCTGGCCAGAGGAGGAAAGTCAGGTGCATACATCAGGCGACTGCTGATAATGGAATTGATTTTTCAACTTTAAAGTGCCTTAATATCAGAAGTCTCCACATTTATCTTTTATCTTTCAATAGAATATCTCAAAAGATTGTGAGTGGTTCCAGTTTTCTAAAACTTCTCATCTCACCAACAAACAGCCGACCTTTAACCTGATGTGAAGCCTCAGGCTGACGTCTAATGAACAGTTTGAGGTCGGAGATTAGCTGGAAGCATTGAGAAATAAGAAAAATGCCTCAGGAGAAGTGTGCAAGTGAGTAGCAACACAACACCATCAGCTTTGCTCTGTTTAATGATGAACTGGCAGAGGAGGGGAAGCACTGTTCAATTAGTTTGCTTCATCAGTAGTACAAGCCTCATGAATCTGAGATTCACTGGATTCCACCAAAAAACATGAGAGCCAAACGTGAGGCTAAAATAGTCAGGCACGGAAACCCAAAATTAGCCCAGAATCATTTTCTCTATGCAGTTCACTACCCTGCCATTCTGCATAGCTGTTGAAAAGTTACAGCGTACTATTATGCATTCTTAAGTTGCTCTAGTTAGGTTAATATGCAGTTAGAAAGGCACACATTCCTTACTTTGACAGGCACACACAACCAATGACACATATTCATCTAAATCATGAGAACTGCACTTTAAGTCAACACTTCATGCTTTACTAGGAGTCAAAACATAGAGCGTGGATGCTCTTAAAATCGGGAGAAGGTAGTGGGTATGCGCATGTGTGTGTGTGTGTTTAATGTCCATTTCTCTCTGCAATGATGGTTTGATCATTTTCCTACACCAGCAACAAATATTCCCAAGAAAATTAAAAGAAAAGAAAAAAAAGGGAAGGGCAAAAAGTAAAATCCAAAGTAAAAGAGCAAAATTGAAAAATGGGCTCCAAATTTATACCCAACACACTTTCAAAGTTTACTTAATTTCCTTCCAATAATTCAATTCAATTCAGCCTTATTTATAGAGCAAAAAATTACAAAAAAAAAAAACAGTCGCCTCAAGGAGCTTTCTAATGTAAGGTACAGACCCTTCAATAATACAAAGAAAACCCAGACAATCAAATGACCGTCAATGAGCACTTGGACACAATGGGAAGGAAAAACTCTCTTTTCACAGGAAGAAACCTCCAGCAGAACCAGGCTCCGGCGGGGGGGAGGGGCATCTGCCACGACCATTATTAAGTGCTGAGCGCCAACATCATTTTGCAGTTAAAACATCATCCTGCAGCAACAACATCACAGTTTGTGGAGGAATTTCTATTTTTCTGTTTCAAATCTTTGAGATTCTGTCTTGTTAGTGTGAATTAATTTGTTGCAACAGTTTGACCAATAAATAAACAGTTATTTGCTGTATTATTGCAAACAGATTGAATGATATTTCCATCTAAACCCAATTCAAGTGCAAACTGATTTCAAACTGACTCCATCTTTTTGCTGTTTTTCTACCAACTCGATGAACCAAAGTAGCTTTGAGGAAGGCAACTGCCTGAGCGATCGCAGACCCGATCCGCATCTTGAAGGTACCTTAAGTAGAAAAGTCAATTGCACACAATCACAGTAATTTTGGCCTGCAACTACTGTTTTCTCTAGTGTTACCATAGCATAATGCATCAGACTGATCTAAATATGGTAGATGTACTGTCACTTATAAGAAACTCGTTAGACACATTTTACAATTTGCAGACTTGTATCCAAAAGAGTCACGCCTATAAAATTTAAACTCTGATTCCAATTTGGCTTTGACCTCGTATTACACATGTGCTGCTCTCTGTAGGACACTCAAAACACTTGTAAATTCATCTTCTACCAGGACATTTAAGCATTTACACATGACTTCCTTCTGAATTGAAATACTGAATTGAGGGCGAGTGGGGGCTGAGTAATTAATACAATTTAGTTTGTTATGATTTTTGCTTCCAGCAATAACGGAAACAAGATAATACGGCTAAAAGGATGACTCTGCTGCTTTCATTCAATGGTTATGCAATGTTTTGTTTCTTTACAGCAGTGCACTTTTGTCCCTCTCTGAAAGCTGAAACTCCTTCACCGTTTAGTTCAGGCTGAGCCAAGACATTCTGGGGAAAAATCAAAGCCTTTGATGAGCAGATTTATTTAAGGGCCCTAAAGCTCTAATCGTTGTAGGTGAACCAGTGGAAACCCTAGTCGTGCTCCCTGTGGCTCCTGTGGAGGTCATGTGAGGAAAGTGAGCCTGCTGCCACCTGGGCCTCCATCTGTGCCCTGCAGGTGCACTTGCAAGGTAAGCTTCAAGGTCAAAAACACTCCACCACCCATCTACATATTTGGTTTTTGATTGGTTGGAGTTTGGTCTAAAATTAAAATTTAGTGGTGGTATAAGGCACTTCAATAACGGAATGTTTCTAAAGTTGACTAATGATTAATCATCTAAAAATGAGCACGACCTCAATAATAAACAAAATAATCAGGATTAACATTTCTGGCACAATCAGTTTGTTGTGGTGGTGTTTTTAACCATTTAAATGCTTGCAGCCTTCTTATATATGTTCCCTGCTTGTAATGAAACATGCTGGTCGGTATTCTCTTCGTCCGCATGGTTACTTGTTGCTTTCTGTTCCATTTGCCCGAACTGAACTTGGTAAAAGAGCTTTTGTCCATTTAGCACCCTCGGCTTGGAACAAACTGCAGAAGGAATGGAAAATGACGTGCTAAGTGCACGTCATTTTTAAGTGCTTTTAAATCTAAACTACGAATCCTTGAGGCCAAGTCCATAACATGCAACTGTTTCAATTAGATTGATTGTCATTTTAACTGGTTTTTTAAATTTATTTATTTATTTTTATTTGAATTTTATTTTATTTTATTTGTATTCTTTCACTTATTGTTGCATGTGTGTTGTTGCTGCCTGTGTTTGAGTAATTTCTGTAACTGTGAAACACCTGCTGCTGCCTATCTTGGCCAGGTCTCCCTTAAAAAGAGGTTTTTAATCTCAATGGGATTTTCCTGGTTAAATAAAGGTTAATAATAAAAATATTTATGTCAAGCATTTTTTTTTCTTAGTGTTGTACTCTGTACAGATAATGTGCGCTTACAAGGAGGACAAAGTATTAGAAGTAATAATCTGCCTGACACAGCAGAGGCTTTGTACTTTAAAAGTACATATAACCACATATATTATGCTGTAGGTGGAAAGGAAAATATAGAGGAGGAGTCAGAGCTCTGAAGGTCAATATGCAAACCAAGTCTGTCAACATCTGGCTACCGCATGTGTCCAACCGGTCTGTGGGGACACACCCACATACTGTAGTTACACCGAACATGTCGGTTCCAGACATGGACACAGTCTGCTGCTAGATATATGTTTCTGTTCTTCACTCCTATGATTGATCTTAACCACTCAGCGCTGCCTGTTTGGTTTGTCTGCAGCAGCATTTATGAAACAGCTATTTGCTTTTAATTTGACCATTTCCTCTTTTTTCTCTTGTGTTATTTTCTCTAATGCGCTCCATTAACTAAAAATGTCCATGGAATCTCCTGCACAAAATTTTAAAAATATGGGGTCCAGTTTTCTGCAGTGCAGAGCAATGTTGGGTTTGGAGGAGACGCAGGAGTTTTATTATGTGATCCAAGAAACACTCAGCACAGTGAACCACATACTGGTAAGTATGGAGTTGGAGATTTAGACTTAACCAAGGGTTTTGAACCTTTTGAAACAGGGTGCAGCCTCTCCTCTTAGGGCAAAACTATCCAAGTGAAATCAAGACTAAATTCCAAGTATGTTTTGGAAAGAAGCAATTTCCTCCAGTATCAGCAAACTCCTGTCCAATAACTACTGTAAGCCAGTGTACATGCACTGGGGAGACACCCCGTATCTTATTCATGTAATACAACACACTGGAATGCAGATGGGAATGTCAGTGATTGAGCAGAGGTGAAATGCGTATATATCAATACCAGTTATAATAACAGGGCTCACATGTCTCTTCTTAAATATCTTCAGTTTCAACAAAGCAGCGAGTTTCATTAACCAGTTTGTATTCTGTTTTCTGTCAAAACAGTTAGCCGGCACTCAAAAGAAATCCCAAATGTAACTTAAACGGTAAAAAAAAGAGGAGCTGGAATTAAAAGGTGATAGCTAAAGCGCTGGGAATCGAGGAAAGCAGGATGCCAAACCCGATAGGCGCGGTCAGACTCAGCTCTTTTTGGGCACTGAAGCAAACCTCTAAAAACAACATGCAGTAGTAGGCAAACTTCACTAAACCTGGTCCACAGAGTACTGAAAGAAGCCGGTTTCAGACTTCAAAGTTGTATGCAGAAGGGGGGAACGTTGAGAGCTCTGTTAAATCCTGTTCCAAGGTTATCAAGAATTTCTTGTCTTGTTTACTGTAGATTTTCGTGGTGTTTCACTTTCATTCACTTGTTTCAGATGTAGGAAGCAAAAGAGGAAAGTGGGATAAAGCAAAACAAAATCAACTGTCAGTGTGAAGCCTGACAAAGGCACTGCTGCATTTTCATGAGATCAAATGGTTTTTAAAAGACAAATATAGCCACTGATTTGATGATTGCAGCCATCTTGGCCTTTCTGAAACTGGATATGCACCATATTTGCACACAAGGGGAGTTTCAAAGTTTGCAAAACTAGCCAACTTTGATAACAAGGTGCATCTGCACTTCACTGTGTTTATGTTTCTCAAGTGACTCAAGAGTTTTTTGCCACATTGAATGTAGCACCACCACCGGTTGCTATGGAAAAATTGTATAAAAAGTGTATTCCCTGACTTGTCGGTAGTGACTCTTGGAGGTGGTTTCTGGCCATCGCTGGGTCAAACAGATTTCAAAGAAGGTGCTGCACCAACATTCTTCTAATTATCACTATGGTTCCTAGTGGATTGTCACAGTTGCCTACAGTTTTTCATGTTTGTCTACAAAAGCTCACTAACTACTACCCAAGTTAGAGTAAAACATGAAATAGTACAAAGGTGGACACAGTTTGCCTTCAAAGCAAAAGTTATGTCTTTTGAAACACTGGCTACAGAGCAGAGGTATAACTTTGAAGGCTACCCCAGCTCAGAAAGTTGTTTGGAGACAAGTCCGTCACTAGGATTCAAATTATGACCACAGCAATACTCTAACAACCAAAGCGACCACAAGGAGGTTTTTGCCAACTGGCTGGTGAATACACATTTTTCTCAAGTGATGGGTGATTCCCAGCAGGTCTGTAGGCCTGTGTGACGGAGGCTTTAGCAATCATTTTCCTTACAGTTGCCATCGGCCTCGTGGAACCACTCACAGCAGGTTGGAACATTCATTTTTCCTTCATTTAGGTGGTTGCCAGTTACTGGAGCCTTATTCACATAATCCTCCCCTGTCCCCATGATTGTTACATGTCCAAAATGGTGTATAGGTTATAGACATGTGGTTAGTGGTCACATGTCTACAAAACCTCAATATTAAATTGGATGTTAATTTTGGCTAGCAAAACGAAACAGACTTAAAACAATATAAACGCATACACAGAGAAACCGAACTTGGATTGGGCTTTAGTACAACTAAACACTGAACGTGACAAAAAATTATGTTAGTCAGTGTGGTTACTGTTTTTCTGCATACAACTTTAACAGTCAAGAAAAAACAAAAACCAGAATCCCTGAGAGTCCCAATTTCTTTTGCACCAGGCTGTAAACATGTTTATTTCTGCTCTAAAGCTGAGACTTTAAAAATTGTAGTCCATGAGGCTTGACTTTTCCAAGAGGTCTAAAGTGTGCTGCTTTTTTCAAGGCAAATTTTCTGTTTAAAAATAATATCCATAAATACAGGAAAAGGAGAAACTCTAGATTAAACAGTCAAAACACCAAAAAAAAGCCTCAGTTTGTGTTAAATGATAAATTCTAGCATTACATCCCATTTTAGTATTAAAATTTTACTCTTAGTTCTCGGAATTACTAAAATAATCCAAGTTCTCTAAAGAGGCTTCAACTCTAGAAAGTGGTACTTAAAAATTGAATAGTAAAGCCAGTTCTCATGACCTCCTCTGATCTTGGCAACAGTCTCAGCAGAGGAAATGGTCATCCAGCTGAGGTCAAACATACAGCAAGAGAAGAGAAATAGGCTTTGTGTCATACAAAGCAATGTACTGAGATAGTGAGGATGATAACGACAGAGGACCTCAAGGCAAATCAAGTTCGTAGTTTGTTTCTTTTTTCTTTTATAATTTTCTTTTCTTTTTTCTTTTGGTCGGGGTCTAAAAATAAGTATGTTGAAATCATCCAACTGAAGAGAGCAGACTGGCCACTGCAGAGCTCAGACTGAGATCCTTTCACTTCAAATCACAATCAGTTCATTCAGCTTCTCCCATCAATGGGGCGTTCTCTGTCGGCCAGAAACACACAAAGAAGCACATTTTTATCATACTTTATGCTGGGCTATAATTTTGCTCTGATCCATCAGATAATCAGATACACAATGATGTAAACCCAGAAATATGTGATGCATTAATGAATATAAATATCCTCCAACTCCAGACACCAAAAATCAACCTGTGGAGGCCAGTGCCATGTTGCTTAAGGTTTTTTTTTTTTTTTTTAACTCAGCTCTCTTGTAGGGCCATACATCAACATGGCCTTTCTCATTTAAGATAATTAGAGGTCCAGCAGCGAGCTCCACCAACCTAAGTGCCCATCCACCAGTACACTGTGCTGGATTCTAGCTTCAAGTCTGACGGGTATCATTCAACCATCCAAGCGGGAAAAAAAAATGTTTAAAAAAAATCTCAAGAAGTCATTACAATAGCTCTCTAATGTTTGCTACGCACCTTCTTGCTGTGTTAAAATGTAGCTAATGAGGAAAAAAAAATTATTATGCGAAGCAAAAAAAAAAAAAAGAAGAAAGAAAAAGATTTTCCATCAAGTGCATGTCACGAGAAAAGGTCAATGAAACACAGAGGCCTGTCTGCAGCTGTGTGCCGACTGCTTCCTCTTTCCGTTTACCTTTCTTTAGATGACTCAGGCTCATAATTTGTGTGTAGCAAACTACACACAAATTATAGAGCCGCCCCTTAGAAAATATAAAAAATAAAAGATGTGTGTTAGGGGGTTGCGTGTCACACCCGAGCGTAAAAAATTATCCATTATGGTCTGCTTGCAGGTTGATTGTGGTGAATCACATTCAGTGAAGGAGTATAAACAAGGCTGGAGTCAGCAAGAAGTACCTGAAACCCAAAGCCAGGCACTTACAGCTTGGTAGTTTGAACTTTAAAAAAGTTGCTTGGACTTGGAACTTATTTCTGTGTCTTTTGGATTTCCTCTGGAGTCGCTCCAGCGCTTCTCTAGTGTCCAGACTTCAGTTAGGCTCTCTGACTATCAGGAAATTTGCCAATAAGCAGGCCTGTCTGTGCGCCTTCCAGCCAAAAAGACACCCTCACTATAACCCAGCAAAGTCATCAGCCAGCTAAAATGCACTTCCTCTCCCACTCCCTTGCTGCATTTAAACCAAGACTCATCTCATGGCACAAGGTCAGAGTCTGGCTAAACTGGGCTGTGGTATATCAAAGTAATTGCTCGCTTTTCTCCTATCCAGTCATCTTTTAGCCCCTCGAGGCCAATAGCTGAGAAAACCTCTATACATTTCACCAGATTTTTTTTCTGTGCAATCTTTCTCCTCCTTCTCCAAACAAACAACCAAACAACTCAATAATTTAATAACTCCAGCCAGTTACTAATAACCAAGGGTTTAAAATATGACTTTAGCTAACTGTCCAAAGCATATCTCTCTGCCTGATCCTCTCAAATCTAAAGTTAGCCTTTCATTTACAATAAAGAAAGTCTATAAGACATTAAAACAGCTGATTTTATTATTTATCGTCCAGTTTTCCCTTCACTCTCTCTTTCAGCTTTTTTCCCCCAAAATACCCTGCAACACACGGCCAAGGCAAATATTCTCACCATCTGCCATGGCATGCTGAGGGTTTACAGAGAATCCCACAGCGCCACGGATGCAAATGACCTATGAAACCTAGAAAAAAAAAAAGAAGAAAGAAACAATGTATGGACACAGGTTTTGTTTGGCTGTGATAAATTGTAATGTCTGCAGAACAACTGCTTGTGGTTAGAAGGTTTAAATTTACACTTGCCAAGGGAATTTATAGTATTTTATAACGCATCAGGCTTTCCAGAAATTAAAAATGAAGATTTCCCATTATCCAGGTCATAATTGCACATATGCACGAAACTAATGAAAAAGTCTCAGGGCAAAATGTCATAAATTGCGGGAATGTTTGAAAGTTCCTCTTCTATGTAGTCTTAGTCTGGTCTGAAGCAGTCTGACTAATGTTAACAGGGATGAAAACCAGATGGGTGAGAGTGATGATAAGAGCTTTGCAGGGGGAAAGACCAGGAAGAAAAAAAAAAGAAAAAACAAAACAAAACACACCTCAAAGCTGTTCAGTTTCTTCCTTCAGGCCCCTGCTATGAATTACCAGCAGGGATCTATCTAGCTATGTGCTTTTAAAGGTAAAAGTGAAAAACTGTGCTTGTACTCGTGTGAAATTTACTGTAAAAGCAGCTTTTTTAGGGAAAAGAAAAGAAAATGACAGAGGGAGGGGGAAAAAAGGACAAATCCCATAGAGAGTGCCAGAGAATTACCTGAACCTCAACTAACACTCCTTTCTGGCTCCGAGTACAAATACCATGCAGATATTTGAGCAATGATCTGTGTATGTTTTTTTATTTTTCTTCATGGTGTTATCATGAAACTCCAGATGCTTCGTACCAGAGAGCATGCTGCTCACTGCACATCAGTGGACCAAAAAGAAAGAAAGAAACAACAGAGAACAGAGATCGAGTTACAGCAACATGCAGCACAGCACATGCACAGAAATTACTCCAATGCTCAAGGGAAGTTTGAATCCAAAAGTGTTTATTTGCACACTGTCTTTCTCTACTAGTATGCATGCCAGCATTTTGTTCAACCCACCCCCGACCAGCTATTGGGACCATTACAAATGAGACTGGGTTTGTTCCCCAAGGCTCCAGATAATGTAATGTTTAGTGGCCTGTGCACATTTTGGGAAGGGACAAAGAATAGGGTTCCAATAATTATATAGTTACACAAGTTGTCATACTGCCCACCGCCCTTTTTGTGTCTATTTACTTCGCACAATATGCCAACATATTGGGTATTCTTTACTACAGCTCAGAGAGTAAAAGGTGTGCGTTTATGACAAGTTACTGTCATTGATGCAGTCTGATAGTGAATAAGGCAATGACAGGAAGGTTTTGGGAGCAACCAGTTTCCGCCTGTGACAGTCAGCAGGAACTTCCAGGAACCACTCTCATACCAGACAGGGGATACATATTTTTGCTTAATGATCAGAGGTTGGTCACATAGGAAGTTCTGGGACCATCGGGAGACTTGAATCAAGAACCTGATGCTCTGAGGCTTGGTGCTCACCATTAAGCAGGAATAACAATTGAAGATGCAAGGGAGGAGGTGTAAAAGAAAGTGTTATATGCTGTGTTTTTCTAGTCTTCCTGAGCATGTCCTTCTTGCAAATTGAAGCACAAATTGATAAGGTGGTATGATAAGGTTGATCCAACCTTGCAAAGTGAAATGATGTAGTTCCTTGACAAAAAACAGTTTTTTTCCCCTTCTTAGAGTTTTTTTCTTATAATTTTAGCACATTCAATTTATTTTTAAGCTTAGAAATTCTGATTTTATTCCCTCAGAATGTTCCTGGAACCATAATTTCTTATTTTATCTTCAATGACACAGATGTGTAATATAGCGCACAGGCTTGGTAGTCAATTTTTAACACGATGCACTCTTGCTACACTGCTATGCCTAAAGTAAACCTCCCTTTTAGCTACACCTGGAAGGTACTCAGTTTAATTTTTCAGTTGCATGGCAGGTATCAGCATTTAGTTTCCATATATCATATTTCACATCCAGTTGTGCACAGTCTCTGCCCACAGCACACGATGAGTAGCTTAACCCTTAACCTACTGGAAAGATGTCACAGCCAGTTCTTCATCATGGCCAGAAGGGAAAGGACTCTGGTTCCATGCACACACACACACACACACACACACACACACACACACACACACACACACACACACACACACACACACACACACACACACACACACACACACGCCTGCTGATTAAACAGCATGTTGCTGAATACCTGCCTGCATTGTCACTAGTAACAATAATGCACTGCGGGAAATCAAACTGGCAACAACCCTGCTGAGGGGTTGATGAAAATGCCTACAGGGCTACTAGGAAGACATGGCTTTGTCTCTTTATGCACTATTAATGTTTGTGTGTGTGTGTGTGTGTGTGTGTGTGTGTGTGTGTGTGTGTGTGTGTGTGTGTGTGTGTGTGTGTGTGTGTGTGTGTGTGTGTGTGTTTTTTGAGGATCACAACACACTTGAGGCAGACAATTAAATTGAACAGCAGAGGGAAATAACATGCACAATGCTGTACCATTAAGAAAAAGCAATTATTTTCTTGTGTAGTATGGCAGTTGGTTCATTTATGTTACACCTTGTGCAATAATGAGGTCTTTAAATCTTGCAATGGGGCTGCTTCCTAAAATCCTCCAGAGCACCATAAAGAAACTCAATGATAACATAGAAACAAGCTAACTAACATTACTGTCTTTTATTCAAAGAGTCCCATAGTCATAACACAATTTAACTGGAAAGAGCAGTTATGATACAGATATTGGCCTGGAAAATGATGCTATTTGCAAATGTGTATTAGTCAGTCCTCATACACTCCAATTGTAGAGCAGGTAAGCAGGTTTACAGCCTGTGTCCCTCATACAAGAAATTTGATATAACTAGCCTGTTATATGAGTGGTTGTGGCGAAGTGAATAGACTTCTCGACCATGTTTGTGTTGTTATGCAAAGTGTTCTAACAGACAGCCCAAGAAGCACAAACTTGTTTTTTTGGTAAATGTAAATCAGTCAATGGAAATTAGCACTTCTGTGTCTGAGGGTATTGTTCTCAGAGTGAAATGGACAGAGTCCACTACTGGGTTGAGAACGACTTGCTGCCCCCAGTGGAGGAGTTTAAGTATGTTGCTGTCTTGTTCACATGTGAGGGGAGAGTGAAACACCTGTAGTAATGCGGACATTTTTCCCCACAACAGACCAGAACATAGAGTTGAGTGTAAAAGTAAACATGTTGATTTACTAGTTGGTCTTCTTTGCTACCATCAGCTGTGGCTACCAGCTCAGTCATTTGGGAGGGGCTCAGAGTAAAGCTGCTGGTCCTCTACACTGAAAGGAGCTAATGGAGGCATTATGATATTTTAGCAAAGAAACTCAGAGATATACAGATATACAAAGGGGAGATGTTGCAACTGTTTGAAAACTTTGTGGAGAAAACCAAAAACAAACCAACCCAAAAAACCCACTTTTGACCTCCTACGTGAGGCGTTTCAGACTGGGAGGAGGCCCTGGGGTAGACTGAAGAATAGCTGGAGAGATCAAATCTTTTGCCTGGCTTGGGAACACTTCAGTCATCCCAGAAGTGGTGGATGGTAGAGGCAGGTCTGAACGTCTCTTCTTAGATTGTTTTCCTTGTGATCTGGACCCAGATAGGTGGCAAAAAAAAAAAAAAAAAAGTGGCATGGATGTAATTTTTCTCCATTTATCTGTGACGTCTGTGGGTGTACATTGCTAACCAAGCTAGCTTATATTACCTGAGAAATTTGCATTCCACATACCAGTCCAAAATATGGTCACTTTCTAGCTCCGAAAACCCCACGTGGCAATAATCAAGACACAAGACTTCACAACAATAGATGATGGTGAATATGTCCATGTTGTGAAACAGAAAACAAACAAACAAAAATAAACAGACCATAATCTGGGGTAGACCTCACAGGATAAAAACACTTCTTGCTGAAGAATCTGCTCAACCTTTCAATCTATGGATCTACTGCTAAAAGAACTAACTAAAATACGCATTTTTGCACACTTGTAATGGTGGCCATCTTTCAGTGTGCACATAAATTAAAGCTTGAAAACAAAAGGGTACATTTTCTTCTTGTTAACATCAATGGTAGCTTCAAAACTCAAAGCTTGATTACCCCAGAAGACAAGTTAAAAAGCAAAGATGGCAAAAATAAATCAATGCTATTATTTTTTTTCTCAAGGCAAAAGCATAATTACAACTGGGGTTGTTGAGCTCTCTGCAATCTTCACCCAGTGTGTTTGTGTGTCTATGTGTGTGTGTGTGTGTGTGTCTACGCTTGCATGCATATATAGCTAAAAAAGTTGATTTACAAGGAATAAAAGGGTGTGAAAACCCACCAGAATAATCAACAGAGACCTGTGGTAAATACATTTGTGCAGTGGTATGAGCATCCACACTGCAAACACTATTAAAGCACAGCAATATTACAAAATGTCAACGAATATAATAAAAATCCCCAAAAAGCTCACTAAATGCATTTGAAAACAAAGGGGAAAAAAAGCACTTCAATCAAACAAATCCATCACAGTCAAAGCCAATGAGATGAATCGCCCAGGGATACAAAGTTTGATATTTCCGGCTACAGGTGTAAAAAAAAAAAAGAGAGAGAGAGAGAAGCAGTGCTTTCATAATTTTGTGTTTAAATATAACTGACGTTGCACAAAACGTAGCACAAATGATGAGACTTCAACATGACAAAATGGCTTGGTTGAGAGCACTGACAGAAAAGGCAAGCAAGGATGGCATGAGGTAAAAACCACAACTACGTATTTTCCTCTCCGATCCCCACATTTCAAGCCACATTCCTCTCAGAGTTTCTCAGAGAAAACAAACGTCTCGAAGCTCAGGGACCCAGCAGGGGAGACGCAATTGAATTCCTCAGAGGCTTCTGGAAAACGTCCCAACAGAGACGAGGAGGGTGCAAGGAAAGAGATTAAGCAACCCTTCACAACACTTTAAGACATCCCAGTCCCCCCCCCACACACACACTCTCTCTCTTAATAATGTCCAAGGACTCAGGACTGGAAGTTACAGGGTTTGGTCCAGGTCTGTGACAGAGATTGAGAGAGGCAGGTTTGTGGCCTTAGAAAGGTTTAATGAGGAGCCATGGTTTACACTTAGCAAGGGGGGAGAAGTCTCATTTAGGATATTGAAGCTGACACTGAAGAGTTTTAGCTCCAGGCTAAACTCTCGGCATGCCAGAATGTAATACTGAGGAATCACTTAGCTCCAGCACACATTTCACTCTGCAAACAGAGAAGTTATCTGTAAAAAACACTGTGAGTCGGTTTTAGCTCCCTTATTATGGACAACTGATCTGCTTTCTGGGGTCTTGTTTTATTCTCTGAAATACAGAACCTCCTGTATTTCCCCAACACAATCTACCTTACTGGTGACTTTTTAATGTCCTACACCAAGGGGACACCTCAACTCAAGTTAACTATTCCCCTCAATCATTGAGTGATGATTTACAGCAGCATAGACAGCCAGAACAAGAAGCCCCACAGTCTAATAAGTACACATATAAACCTGTCTAGCTTGTTCAGTTACATCTGACTTTTTTTTACTTGTGCTTCATCATGTGAGGTTGTATTTTTCCTGTGTTCGAGAGAGAGAGCGAGAGAGGGAGAGAGAGAGAGAGAGTGAGAGAGAGAGAGAGAGCGAGAGAGAGAGAGAGAGCGAGAGAGAGAGTGAGAGAGAGAGAGAGAGCGAGAGAGAGAGTGAGAGAGCGAGAGCGAGAGCGAGAGAGAGAAAAGGAGTCAGGTTTTGATTAGGAAAAAACAGGACTGGTGGCTGATTAAATCAGACCCTGAAGCAAACTCATGTGTCCAACAACAACACGTGTCACCCTTAACACCTTCTAGAATCTCATCCAGAGTCATTTTTCCAAATAAAACAAAAGGTCCACAAATCGGTTTTGGCATCCCTCCAGTCAGCCAGCTGCTGGCGATAATCCTACCAGTGTTTTCTTTTTCTAGCAGCTGGTGTTACCATGCCAAACTGGAGCTACTTTTTACAGCATCAAAAATGCCACAACCCCCGTCAAATACAGGATATAATTCATCTCCCATTTTGCAACATAAAATGACCAGACGAACTTGTAAAATCAGCAGTGAAAACTTCACCACAAGCCCACCTCAGTGGCCACGGCAGGCTGCTCCAAACAATCCAGGAAAACTACTAAATTGGTGGTTTTGTACAACAGTGAAGCAGGGGGGGTGCAGTGATTACCCTAAATGGGGCCCAGCTCTTCCATCACTGGCTTTAGTAGTGCATCACGGGGGGACTTCATTTACCCCAATTACCAAAAAAAAAAAGGGGGGATATCGTTTGCAGCCAAGCAGTGCAGGACAGTGTTTGCTCATTCACAGGCTGTCGGCGTAATGCGAAAGGCTTCTGTGGGAGACGGATGTGGGCCTGTATTCATCTTTCTCTCTCCCAGTGCTGCAGTCTCTCACAGTGAGTGCAGCACCACGTCTCCTTTCCGTCCCCCAGTGGGGCCCTGTTTACTTCCCTTCTACCCCCATCCCGCTGCCTTTCAGAAACAAGCTCTCAGTGATTGTCTCTGCACCAGAAAGAGTCTATACCGCTCACACACTCGTTTCCTCCTTCATTGCTCAAGGGCAGCTTCGTCTGTGGGCCTCTCTTTGAACTCAGCAGTTTTAAATGCTTCCACGTGGCTCCACGTGCACAAGCCCAACTTAATAGCAATATAACCCAATGCATGGTTCTACCAAAGCTACTTGCTCAAGTCGGAAGCTGAATGTCTGGAAAGCAGAGGGAGAACTGTCGACATATCACCTTTTTACATCTGTAAAAAGATGAATCATCACCGATCCTCTCTCTGCATTTACTCTCCTAGCTGGTTAAACACTGGGGACAGCTAAAGAAAGAAAGAAGAAGCTGAAAGGAAAGTCAGTCCACAGTCAGAAGTCCCTTTTTGAGATCTCTGACCACAGGAATGAGACAGTGAATGCCAGCCATTACATAATACAGCACAGTTCCTCGGTTGGAGACTCATGCTAGCATGCTGCATCCATATTTTCCCCCAGCTTGGGTCACTTCATGTGGATTGCAGAAAAGACTCATGCATTTGTATTAGATTCACACTTTATATGTATCCTAACCTTCTGCTAAGCCCTGCTTTGGTTAGCTTTTTAGGTGCACATCAGTGGTCCGCAGGTGCGCATGCACTGTCAAAATAAAAAAAAAATAAAAAAAACGCACACCAGATTAGTTGCCCGCTAGAGTGGGAACTTCATATTTCTAATTTCAATCAAAGAGTGTTGAACTGTTCAATATATCAATTGCAGCCAACTGCAGAGCTAATATGTTCAAGTTAAGCTCACTGATTTCCTGATACAGCCTGAAAATTTTAGAAATGCTTATTATGATTAAGTGTAAACCATTTTCTAAATAACTTGGGTGAAGATCATATGAACCATTTTCTGCTACAATTAGCCATAGACCATCAGAGCACTGGATGTAGAAAAAAGTCACGGCATGCTAATATTTCAAGACAGCAATGGTTTACCTCCTTAAAAATGAGCACTTGGTAAAATTTTTAATTAAAAATATATTACAAATTAACCTAAATTACAAAAAGAATGTGAAGAAACTCTTGTTGTAGATGTCTATGTATTTGGTTGATTAATTTAGAATCACTGTGCTGGTACATGACCCAGTTTGGGGCGATTTTTAGGTGTTGGACTAATGGCCTCACATTTGCTTCTAGAATACTTTAGTATACAGAGGAGTTCATGGTCAACTTAATGGCTGCAAGGTGCCCAGTATCTGCCATTGCCAAACAAGCCCAAATCATCACCCCTTCACCACCGCACATCCTGTCATGTTCTTTGTGGAGAGAAAAAGGCTTTCTCTTGGTAACACTTCCAAACAAGACATACTTTTTCACTTGATTTCTAACTGTGCTGTAATGAAATTTAACATTTAACATGCTATCTGGGGCTTACACAGTCTCAGAAGTTACCATGCTGTCAAGCTGACATCTGCCTTTATCCTCATATAACAACACTTGGTACCCTGAGATGGGATGAGCTTCTTCTCATATTGAGTGTCAGCTCAATATGAGAAGAAGTACTGCCCAGGGATATTTTACTTGTGTGCACTCTTTGATTCTGCTTGATTTCTTCTTATCAAACAAGATGAAACAAGCCTGCAGGCAACAGGTTTCTTTTTTAGCCTTTTTTAGACTCCCTCTCTTGCCACACCTTCACATTTTGATGATGGAGGCCATGCTGGCACACCTTATCAGGCATGTTAGATAGCTAATGATATTGCAGGCAAGTACCATTTGAGACAGTATTGACAGAGGTATGTGTACATCATGATGCAAGTTGCTTCAGTAGCTTTCACAGGCACTACCACAACATCTTTCATATTGCCCAGTCAAAATCTGATTGCATTTATTTCCGTTTTTGGAAACTAGACGATGCAGAGAAAGAGTGCAGTCGATGGCCAATTTCAGGGCTACACATGTACCACTGTGGTCATGATATTATTTAATCAAATTCATTTCTTGCTCCCATCTGTACCATAGTCATTAAAAGAAGGATATCACAACCCCAAATCTAATCAAATATTTACTTTTATTATTTTACTGTCAATCTTAGGCGACTGAACCACAGGGTGGGTGGTAGCATGCACACGTGCGCATATGCCCGTGAAGTCAGATAGTAAGTCCATAAAACATGGTTTAGGGTGGCCCAGGGAACCAGTATCATTATAGATTTAATGTTACAATGGTAGATTAGGCAACGACTAGCAACACACACACATGCGAAGAGAAGAGAAGAGAAGAGAAGAGAAGAGAAGAGAAGAGAAGAGAAGAGAAGAGAAGAACCATCTTTAACCATTACCTTACTTTGGTTTCACCCACACATTTAAACTACTGCCAGAAGATCTGCCAACTTTAAAAGACATAAAGACACATGAGTAGAGTTTGGCTCCAAATTCTAAAACCCATTTTCTCATCTCTTATCACTCTCTCCCTCTCTCTCTCTCTAAATGAATTTTAGCAGAGTTAAAATGTGCTTTGGGGTAAAACAGTGCAGAAGAGGACATAAAAAAAATTAAAAAAAACATGCCGCTGGGCAACCCAGAGTTTAAAAATATCTGGCACTGCACAATATTTTAACTGTCTGGTTCTCTGAATAGTAATGCACTAAAGGAAGGCTACATTAAAACTAATTTCCTCTTCTTAGGGCCAAATAGCCAAGGTCTGCGTGCTGGAAGTGCAACAATGAGGCAGTCATTCCTGTTTTTGAGGAGGGAAGAACCACAATCAATCCACATAGATATTCTTAGCTGAGTAGCAAGGTCAGGATTTTTAAGCTTTTTGGCCACATGATACCAAAGCAGTGTCCTTAAAGTGGACCTGTTACAGTAGTGGATGTCATTTTAAGATCAGGAAATGCAACAATAATTCCTGTGGGTCTAAAGCTCAGGCCTCAGACTGCTCTAAACACTTGGTAACAGGCAGTTTTTTCTACTCTTGTACATGTATGATGTCAAAAAAAGAGGATATCCTTAATATGGTCAACTAAAGCACAGAAGCCCCACCCACATGCTGGTCAGTAATTCTGTTACTGACTGGCAGCCAATCAGAAGAAACTTTCTTTCAGACAGTGGATGAACTGAGGAGCTGCACCAAGGTCCAGCACAAGATGAATAAGGATCATTTAAACTTTGAATGATGCAAAATGACTCCACTAGAGTCCAATAATAAAATAATGGAGCTGGAAATCAGCATAATAGGCCCCCTTTAAAATGATTATGATACATGCATCCAAACCAGTAACAGGGAAAATTCAACTTGCCACAGTGTCACTGTCATTTTAAGTAATTTTCTTGTTCGTTCTGCCTTTTAAGATCTGTCCTTTTATACTGGTTCCTTTTACATGACTCTTTCACTTCCAAGACAGTGGACACTGACAAAACAAAGGCCCATCCATTTGAAATGTCAACTGCTTCACTCTGGAGCTAAGGAGTGAGTCTGTGTGCGTTCCTGCATAATTTGGCGGGGGACTTGTAGCTCATTTATCACAGGCCTTGGGGGACTGCTAGTCTATCAAATTATGTGGTCTATTCTTCCATCATCCTAATCCTCATAACCATCCCCCCCAGAGTCCTGTATCTTTCCCCAGCTCTCTTTTTAGACAAAAAAACAAACACTCACATAAGGTCAGGAGCTGATGCAGATCATAAAGCCACAATCCAATCATGCAACAAAAACCTTTATAGACTGCTTATTGTGACAGAGCACGCTCAAAATACTCCACCATCCTCTCATTCATGCCATCGTTAATAAAGAAACCTAAAGTCTGGTTTAATGTGGCTATACTGGAAATACTTACAGGGATTAAGTTCAAGCAAGCATCGTGCTAGACAAGACAATACAGGCAAACAAAAACCACTAATCAACAGGTAACAGGAATAATGCAAACTCCCAATTAAATCGTCTGAGATGGACTCAAATGGGATGTAGGAGTGAAAGCTCCAGGAGGCCACATGTGGCTCCATATGTGTAGGTCTTAACCACCTGAGGCATTAAAGGCATCATCTAAGACAATGATATTTCTTAGTGAGGGTGGGTCCACAGGGGACAGGCATAACAGAGACCTCATATTTTTCAACATAATGCAGAGAGCTCAAGTGTGAAAGCACTGCAGATGTCTGGCAAATAAAGGGACCAGCTGCAGGTGCCATCATCGAGGACCCCAAGGGAGTAAGATATGTCCAAACTGTAGCTAAATGTACAAAACAATAGGCTGAAAAAAAGAAAGAAAAGCATACTATATACACTCAACTGTGATGTGGACTTTCTGTCATTTTCACAGAATAAAACAGTTTTTTCTTTAGTACTTCGGGAGCCTCATCTTACTCGCACATCTTATAAAAAGTATATAATTTTTTTCTCCCACATTTTAGTAGCTTTCTGTCTCTCAACACTCCTGAGAGGTGCCCTTCAATATATTCAGGCTTTCTTTGTGCAAGCTGGCTAGATAAAACATCCTTTATCCATTTTCTTAACCACTTGTCCAAACAGAATCACGGGGGAGAAAACCTATTCAAGAAGTTAAAAGATGAGGGACGGACCTAGAGACAGAACAAGATGGACCGACCTAACATACCAATCAGTCGTCAGCAGTTTTCTTTATTAACCCAGGTTTTCTTCACACTAAGTGTGGTCACATAAAAGTCACAGACTCTAAGGCAAGCCGAGAAAGTACCATCTACGTTAGAAGACCTGGTCATAAAGTGTTAGGGCTATAAACACTGAATGTGTGTGTGAATGGGTGGATGACTGGTTGTGTAAAGCGCTTTGGGGTCCTTAGGGACTAATAAAGTGCTATACAAATACAGGCCATTTAGTCTTTTAAATCTATAAGTGTAAAGTATAAATGTGCCTACTTACCACTCTGAATATGGTTTATGTCTAACGTGACAGCTGACATTAGAGCCCTTAAATGTGATTTTAAGAAAACTGGACTCAAACGGTCCACTACTAAAAGAATATGTGGAAATCCTTTTAGCATTACTAAACAATTTTATTGATTAATACCAATAATCTGTAATCTGTGACTCGGGAGAAATTTTCAGGAAGAAAAAAAAAAAAAGCACCTTTTAACAGTTGGTGTTAATCTTTAACTCTGAAAATAACCTGTTCGGGTTAAGCCTGCTGTACCAGTTCCTTGGGAGCTCGAAAAGCATCACCATACCTCACCCTCTTAATCTTCCATTACAGTGCACACCTGAGTTTCCCCAAACCTGGCTGTTTATAGTGAACAGAGATATACATTCAATCTATGAGGCTAAACTGGCCTTTGTGGGGTTTGGAAACTGGGAGGAAACTGGTACGTGAGGAAGAACAAACAGAGTATTTGTTGGGGATTATTTTGAGCTATGGATTAATAACGGTGTTCCGGTGGTCATTTCCATCAGCAGGCTGCTGTAGGTGGGACTGAAATGTAAAAAAAAGAAAAAGAAAAAAAGAAATGAAAATAATGTGTTTTTCAGACAACAATAGAGTCCTGTGGTGCACAGGAATAGGACGGGCTGCATTTTCGTTCAAAAGAAAAGCTCATTAGTAAGATAAATGCATTGCTTCTATTGCATCCTTTAAGGTGGTAGTATAATTGCTTTAAAATTAATAAATTTTCTCCCTCCGAAGGAAGGGAGTATGTAATCCACTATGTTTGTTTATGTGTTTGTTAACAGTCTAGCATCCACATATCATTTTTAAGTTTTGTGTGATGGTAGCTCGAACTGTTTTAATTAGGTGAAAATCAGGTCATCAGGAAAATCTGTGAAAACTTTCAATTACCCACAATTTTTTTGTATCGTCTTCAGACTTTTAAACAACTTACTAACCTTCGGGGGACACGAGTACTTAGGTTGGCTAAGCACCTTGACCGTGACCTTCGTTGTTAGCACCCACGGTCAAAGCTGACCTTACCAAAAAAAAACAGAAAAGAAAAAAAAAGGAAAAACACACAAAATAACGGGTAATACACTGGTCTTATTGATTATCGTTGCTATTGCAGATTTTGGTATGTAGGTTATTTTGCTTCCCCTTAATAACGGATGCTGTGGCCTGTTGAGAATGTGAAATGGTTTTACTTGTGAGTCACACGGCAAAGTCTGTTAATGCCATGCAAGAAAACAATCAGAGGAGTAGGTCAAAAGTTTAAACCTTTGTGCATGCTTGAAACTGTCTGTGTTGAAAGCTATACTGTTAGTTTATGCTCCATTCAGCATGTATGCAAACAAAAACACAGACACACACATGCACGCACATCCTGTCTACCTTTAATTATTAACCAGCTGGGCGTGACCTCTACCACTACCTCCATCTCTGCCTCTTTTACACATTAATAATGAAGACTGAGTGTGTCTGTGCCTCTGTGTGTGTGTGTGTGTGTGTGTGTGTGTGTGTGGCCTCAGTGGTCACTAATGCAGTGTGTGCCTACGTCATGTCATGTCATGATGTTTTATTAATGTGGTGTACACTCAAATAATATACATTTCCAAAGATCAGCTGAAAGAAAAAGGCTGATAGATATAAATAATAAAATGTTAACTATCAGTAAACAAAGTGCTGAACGCACAAGATGATCTGCCCAGTCTGTCCTGATTTCAGGAGAAGTTTTTAATGAAATTTTGTCTCTTTGCCTCTGAACAGCAGAGTGCAGTTAAAAACTCTGCAGGGTCTTCTTTGGATCTAATGGATTCGACATTAGCTCTCACGGGAAATCTGAGAGACAGAGTCTGTTGATGGTCCTGAACAGACTCCAGACTGGAAGCCTGAGGATACAGCTTCATGAACACCAGAAATATCATAGGAATCACAGACAGTTGAGCATGAAAGACAGAGAGGCTCATATTAAGAACGTGGCTCTGATCTTAGAAATGTGTGTTTATAAAATAAAGATGTCACAGCAGTCCATTTTCAGTGGGGTTTTTTTTGTTGACCCCTGCTGTACATACACTATTAATCTTCCCCATAACTGAAGTCCTAAATTTATTTTCCATGACAAGCCAATTTATTTGTCCTGGTCTGTAGAACAAAATTCTGGGGTCGGCTTCACAAAAAGATCCGGCCTGTGGGATTAAACCAGTCTTAATTTTGTTCTTATATTACTCTAATGCGGGTTAGACTGATTAAAGCTAAAATAATTATACATCTTACAAAAAGGCTAACTCAAGTTAAGATTGATGTTAAGGTAAGAATCAACAAAGGAGGAAAACTCAGAATTTGTGGTTTGCTAACACTGCTATGGCAAAACCACTCAGAGGGGAAGTTGTCCTTGGATGCTGCAGGAAATATAGAGCAGTGAGGTCATCATCAGCCATTCTTTCTTGCTTGGCCACAATAACAAGGAACAGCATCAAAACTCTGATACATATTTGCGTTTGTTGAGATTTTATACAAACAGAAACTTTCCTACACTGCTTACAACATCTACTATTGCAATAAAGTGAAACATCCCTGCAACTGGTCATGTTTTTCCTCATAATTCTCTGTGCCACACAATTTATATAGATTGCAAGATAGTTAACGACTAAACCGCTTTGATGTAACTGGATGAATCAGGCATTTATCTTAGTGGAAGTGAAACCAGCTAGGGAACAAAGGGTCGACACAGCCAAATGCCTCGAGTCACCTTCATGTGACACATCCCTGTTAAATGAATAATTTGTGCTCTACTGTTTTAACTGATGCAAAAAGCTACTGCTAATATTGATCAAAACATGTGCGAAGCTTCTCAATATGTGCAGCTTCAAACTGAAGAAAGTGTTAGGCCCATACAGTTAGCCTTCCAATTAATAGCTAGCCAAGACTGCTAAAAATATAAATCATTATTGTGGTTCTTGTAAATGCACATTTTATGATAATCTTGAGACTGCACATTAACCAAATCCATATTTCTTCAGGAAGACTGATTATAGAGCGTGACTGCAATCAGCGCAGCTGTGATGCTACTCTGCTACATGTGCTGCAGATAGTGCTTTTTCTATTGTAAACATAGTACTGGAGCAACTGCTGTTTGAAGCCCAGAAAACAGAAGCACTATGTCCTCTAAACACAACCTTTTAGCTGAAACTTGTCTATATGAAAACACTGCACAGGATCTATTTTCATTTAGTATGCAAAAATCAGATTTACTTTGAGTGCAGGTTTGGCATTTCAGCCTGCAGAAGACTTGTTTAAACAGGCTGAATTAATGTGCACTCCTAACAAACTAGCCCTTGATTTTGGAGAAATATCTTCCTTTCCTTGTAATTGGTCTCAAAAGTGGTTTAAAACGAAGAACAAATTCAAGAAATCAACCCCAAAAAGCTTTAGTCAACATTACAACAACACTATGTCTGCATTGTTCTTCATGTGTTAAAAAATAATACTAAAATAAAATGTATTTTTAAAATTTATTGCCCCTCTCCTGCAGCAGCCTGAGGTTTGCTGATAACAAGATGGTTAATGAGCTACCCTTCTACTTTACCTCCACTGCAGTGAAAAAATGCCCAGTCGAGTGCCAATGCTAGTGAAAGCTGCAGGCTTATCTCCTGATTCACACATTAAACTGCACCTACTGCACAAATACACTGGAGGCTATTGTAACAGGAAAAAACAGATTAGGTGAGTCAGGCTCAATAGACAATGTCTCCATTATTTCACCAAATTTGTAAGAAGCACTGAAAACAACTGTCATTAATTTGGTTGGTTCACTTTCCATGCTCCATGTTTTTCTGCTCTGTTCTCGCTTCTCTCCTTCTAGTTCATCTTTTATTGCCTTCACTGTCATTTCTCCTGGTCTACATTTGGCTTTTAAAACAGCAACAAAAAATAATAAATAAATACATAAAAAATATTACTATTTTAGTTTCATGCTGCTGTTTTCACCTGATACTTCTGCTCTCCTGTGGTGTAAAGAGTGAAGCTGAAACAGGTTCCAGAGAGACAGACCAACTCATACGTGTGTGAGAGGCTGTGAAAGGAGTTGAGGACAGAAATAGATAGAGAAAAGAGCTCCCTGATATGAAGAGGGCTGCTGCTTTGTGGAGAACATCAGTTTGTGGAGACATCAATTTAGTAGTATTCACACGCAGATGACATCCCCTCACACAGACACCAGATCCCAGGCCACTGTCAAACTGTCCAATCATCCACTCAAACACATCCTGAGGCACTTTCACTCCAACAACCGCATGCATTCTTGGCCATTTCATGAGGACCAATTACAGCCCCACAGACCAGCAGCTCTGAATGTTCGAGAAGCCAGCTGAGACAGTGATTCTTTCTGGATTCTCTCTTGATTATCATCACAAAGACTCCCTAAATCTGAAGCTGAAAATACAGCAGCTGTTTTTTTTAAAAACATGCAAATCACCAAGGAAGGCTTGAAACCAAACTCTGTGTCAGCCTGCAGCAGACATTAATTCTGAAATTCGAGGATACGCCCACCCTGAGATGACATACCACAGTACCACAGCAGCAGCAATGTGATTAAAACTGCTGGCTGTGCCGCCTCTCACAGGACGCCTTTTAAAAAAAAAAAAAAGCATTAGGAAGTCAGGGAGCACAAGTAGACACGCATGACATACCCAAGCTAACAAGGAGATTCAAAACACATGCAAATATTTATGAAGCACGGTGAATACTGGCTACAGTAATATACAGTTATGTATGTTTATGATGGAGTAAATGACAGAAGAGGGAGGCTTAAGGCTAAATAAAAGCAAAGAAGAAGAAAATGAAAACTTAGGAACACAGGACAAATGCAGGACTGCCTACTACATATACACATGCCATAACAGCACTCTTTTTATAAAAAGCAGGCTTAGAGTTTAGAAAAACGGAAGCTGCTGGGAAGTAGTCAAAAAAACAGAATAAAGTCTGCCTCTGTCTGCAAATCCAAAACAGGAGTCTGTAGGTGTGGTGTGCTCAGACAGGAAGCTGGCTTCTGTCCCACTTCCTGTGTATCACAAGGAAGTGGAGATTGAAGATAAGACTCAAGGTGGATGGAACAAAATGAACCATCTCTATGGAGCAAAAACTGGTGATGAATTCCATGAGGACTGTGGAAAAATAGTTTAATATTTTACCCTCCTTTTCTGCTTGCATCAGTTAATAAAGTTACAGTTTAGCAAGAGGGTAATAAATAAATGACAAACACATGCTTAGATGAAGAGAAAATGGAGAGAGGCTTAAGGAAACAAACCAATATCTTATCTGAACATTGAAGGCAATAATGTCACTCTGCAAATGCTTCCTTTTCATGATGCCAAAAATCAAAAAAACAAAGACTATGAAAGTCATTTTGCACATTCTGAACAGAAGCACGGGTTTATTCTTTGAGGCTTTTGTGCTAACCGAGAGCAGCAATGGTTTTATAACAGGCTCTTAGGTAATAAATAAACTAGAAGGGCACTTTGGAAGCACATCCTCCACCAAGTACAGAGCAGCACAGACAATTACACAGTTATCGTGAACTGCAATAGTGAAATGCCAGTGGATCGCCAACCAATAGGGCGAATACAACTGAAGTATCCCTCATCTTGATATTGAACCCAGACTTGCTCTCAAGTCATCCATCCATGAGTGAATGTTGCTTGTAGTGAAAAGTGTAAGTCCCAGTCCATTTACCAAATGAAATGAAAGCATGTAAATATTTTAAAAAGCAAAACAAAAAAACAAAAAAAAACAAATATGGAAATTTGATGGGTTAATGGAAAGAAACTAAACTCATGCACTGCTTATTTGCAATAACAACACACAAGGAGGTTCTACCAAGCTGAACACCTGTTTTACTCCCATCACAACCACTGCTGTGGATATTTTCATGGACAGTAAGATGTGTGCAAACCTCACACATCCACTCTTCACTTCCCACATGTTTATTTTAAATCCCTCTGGATCACTAAAGTATGCCTGCAATAATCCAACATTATGTTACTCACCGATATCTGGAAGACTTCCTGTGTGTCATCAAGCATCTGCACCCTCATGGAGACTTGGCGTCCTGGAGGCTGGGCAGGAGGGCGCAGACCTGGCTCTAGGGTGGACACTCCAAAGCTTTCAGGAGCGCCCAGCCTGTGCCCGGCTGTGGACGACCTGTCGGCTGGTTCGACCATGATGACAGACCTTACAGTAAGAGGCTATCGAGCTGCAGGGACCTCTGTTCACGTCTAGTGGAGAAAGAAAAGAGAATTTTCTGAAAATGTGGGATTGGAGTTTGTCTCTTTGTATGCTTTGGGCCCTCACTATAAACAGTACAGTTGCATCACATCCTGTGTGTTAGTAAATCTGCATGCACAATTTCCTTAAAAGGCATCCTGATACTGTTTTTATAGGAATTCTAAATCCCTTTTGTGGGTGTCTGAAGGACTAAAAACGTCATTAGCATTTTAAGAAACACAGGCCAAACTGCATTAATGCAAACCCGAGAGATCTCTTGAATAACTGGAGATGAAGGACGCTTGAAACATGAAAATAAAGGACCTGTGCACCTTATTTAAAAAGAAAAGAACAGAAAAGAAAGGGAGTAAGAGGTTCTTTTGTGGCACTTTGCTTGGAGAGAAACTCCAAAGTTTAATTACTTCAAGAAATGTGTGAAATGTCTTCCCATATTTATCCAATCTTTGCTTTAAATTGGTCTTACACAATGTACAAACCAAAAGACATTTAATCTGAGTTCTTTAGTGATGAGCTTTATTTATTTATTTACTATAGTGATGAAATGAGTGCATACGTAGCACAAACTTCAGACAGAATCAGACAGACTTGTCACACCTAGCTAGACACTCATGTATCCCAGCTGCAGAGCATGAAGTTGGGATTTCCTATGAGCTATTCACAGAGCTCTGTTTAAGGCCAGTTCAGACTTGAATAAAGCATCACAAGTAGGGCAGATGAGATACGGTCTGAAAACGCACAAAGACACTCAATCTGTGCCCCCCACCCCCTTTGCTTTCATTCAATTACACAACACCCCCACCTCCATCCCACACTTGATAAACCTCAACCTCAGACAGTAAATAACCCCTCAGGACTGCTGGTGATATCACAGCCGAGGAATGTTTTAGAAGACAGTCAGGGTGGGGGGCAAAGGACGAGGGTAACACACTGCTGCGCTGCCCTGACACACTAACACACAGGATCAATTATCCAGCGTTTCCAGCAATGCTCAGCAGACTTTGAGGTTTGTGTCTGGAGAAAAATAAAATATTAAAAAAAAGATAGAGAGAGATCATGTACAGAGGCATTTCTTGTCAATAAATCATGACATCAATGTCCACTTCTAACCCAGTAGTAAACATCATTTAGAAAACACAGCTTCTTGTCCAAGGTCAACATAATTGATCATTATTATCACACAACAGATGTAGTGTGACTGTAAACTATGAGTCATCCGCTAAGCTGCAGTGGAAAAAAAAATCTGTTGTTTCCTTTTCACCAACAACTCTGCATCCGGATAAACAGTTTGTTGTAAATATTTGGGTGGTGCAGTTAGCAGGGAGACTCCACCATGGCAAACATCCACCCCGACTATGTGAGCTTCATTCACCACTTCCAATGCCGGGCCCATAATTCAAGAGCAAATACAGTGTGTCATAGGCTTGATGGGAGCTGTCCTGTTCCAAAGACTCCTATAAATGTGCCTGAAAAATACAGCTTTCCTTTGCCCAAATCTGGAGAATCAAACTGATGTATAATTTGTGGTTTTACGAGGACAGGACACTGTGGTGAAGCCACTGTGACGAGTATCTAGTTTGGGGATAAAGTACAGGTTGAGTGAATTTTTTGAGCCAGATGTCAAAATATTTAGGCAAGCAAGGTATGCAGACAAAGTCTTTGAATGTTATTCACAAAAGCACAGTCATAGTTTTTGCAATAAACCACAATAAAAATATTACAAAAAGGCACCAGCATCACAGATGTGGTTGAGAAGTCCAGGTAAGTGAATCGAGTTAGTCTAACAACACCTGTTGCAGCTGTCTGTAATGGTATTATAACCCTTTTCCACTATTAAGTACTTGGCTGGGCTCGATTAGCCTTTTAGGGTTTTCTATTAGGTGGTAGTACCTGGGACCAGGTCCGTTTTTAGCACCTACTTGGCCGGGGTTCCAAGCGATCTGAAATGCTCTAAAAATATGATGTCAACAAGTCAACAAAAAGCCATACACTGAGCAGCAGGTATAACATCGATGTCCTACATTGTTGTGTTGTGTTTGTGTCACATACACTGACTGAAATGGACTTTCAGCCATGTTCTATAATGACCCCATCCATGCACATTAGGGTGTACTCAATCATAATGGAAAACGACTGAAACCAAGTACACTCAGTTCGAATAAGTACTAGTCCTTTGAAAAGGGCTATTATGGTTCCTGTCAGTCAAAGCAGAAAGGCCCCAAACTTTAAGCTTCAACAGCTGAGTTATAAGAAAACTTAGACTTTGCACAGATGTAACAAAGGGATAAGTTGGTTGTAGAGGGCTGTGTTAGTTGCTGTATTCTGTAAAGCCGGTATTTTAACATGGGACCCTATGGGGATTGACCCACTTTTGGAAACGGCCTCAAGTGGCCACTAGAGGAACTACAGTTAGGCTACGTCCACATGTACACGGGTATTTTTGAAAACTGAGATTTTCCGTTTTCGTTTTAAAAAATAATCCCGTCCACACGTAAAGGCAGAAATGAAGGAAAACGCTGCTAGGAACATGCCAAAGCAACAGGTGGCGATATATTCCTAACCGTGCAGAAATGTTGGCCAATCAGAAGTCTAAAAGCCTCGGTGGGAAATACAACTAACAACATACAACTCGGTTCTGCTTCTATGCCCCAGCTTTGTTTACTGTGTGGAGGGACAGTAACTGTGTGTGTATATGTAAGCATTTAAACACTGCAGAGAGAACAAGTAACAGTAACAGTATTGTAGAAATTCATTTCACCGAAACAATAACGTGGCGCACAGTGTGACGTCAAAAAAGGCGCACACCTTTGACGCTGCGTTTTCTCCATTTTTCTCGTCCACACGTAAATGCAAAAACAGAGTTTTTAAAAATATCCACCCTGGCCGGAGTTTTTAAAAATCTCCTTTTCAGTGACCAAAAACACCGTTTACGTGTGGACGAAAGGTGCAAACGCATAGAAAAATCTGCGTTTTCAAAAATACCCGGGTACGTGTGGACGTAGCCTTAGTGGCACTTCCTACTTTGGCTGCGACATCTTAACATTTTGAACTGTTGGTCAAAATAAAGAAACTTCGACATCTGTCTTATTTCTTTCATGATCACTCACACCTTATCAAACCTTTATTTCAAAATTGACCCCACAGAAATAACCAGGCTAATAACACCACACTGCAATAGAAAAAAACAAAAAAACAAAACAGCACCATCCTTAGTAATCCCTTCACATGAACACACAGGTTACTGCTTCTCTACACCTCAGTCACAAAACCTGAAACTGGAGACGTACCAAGGAAGTGACCTGACAATAAAACGGGATCTGACATTCAAGTTACTCATTACACCGGTGGGAACACTCCTTTGTTTCTGTCAACCACTTCTGCAATGAAATGAAAGTGCCATGCAGTTGTTTACTGGTAGCTGTAACGGCTGGAAGAACTGAGACAGTGACCAACGCCTTCCTTTAAGCTATAGTAAAACTTACATGCCACTGTCCTGCTTGACAAAACAATGTTACATATTTTAAAACTACAAACTTAAACCTCCCTGTATTACCCAAGTCAAAAACCAGTTTTATAGCTCTAATAATTTACTGACAATGACGTATCAATTGCCCAGCTCATATTCTGCAGGCAGCAGAGCTGATTTGTTGCCTGCATGTCTTCAGTCTTTTAAAGAAAAGCTCACATAAGGAATCTACTGGGAACTAAAATAAAAATAATACAGCTTCTTCCATGCTGATTTCAATGACTTCACCATCATAAAAGAAATCGGAACCTTGTTAATAACACACTACATGTTAAACTGACAATCAAATTCACCACCAATTAAATCTAGAAAGGGAATTTGGAAGCTGGGATCTCATCGTCTCCTCTTTAGAGCCTGGGAGAATTATACATGGAGTTTTGTTGTGCAAGAGAGGAATACAGAGCAAGCTGCTCATGCAGGCACAAAGGAAGCTAGTGTGGGAGCTTCCAGCAGCGGGGCTTTAACTCAGGGGGACCTAGGCCTCTCAACCAGGCTTTGAACTAGCTGAAAGTTTCCCAAGAGTTTGCCAGAAGGAAGCCAAGCTAAGAGAATCGGATGTGATTGCAAGCGCATGAGAGACAGCCTTATGTCTTACAGGGAGAAAAGTTACCAATTTGATTCAGATCGTTTTCATACAAAGGATTACCAACTCTGACCCTAACCTGTTAAAAAATTAGATAACGCTTTGTCATTTTTGAAGTGAGAAGTCTGACATTACATAATCTGTGTAAGCTAGCACAATGGGAAGCGTCAGTCGGCTGTGAAACAGGTCTGGCAATCAGCAGTTTGGTTAAAATTTCGAGGCCAAATGAGATGCAAGAAGCTGGAAGTCTGTACACAGACTGATGAGTGTGCTGGTTAAAAAAAAAAAGCTAAATTATTGACAAAAGGAGCAGCAGAAACTGTGCTGTGAAAAAGGATCACTGGTCACAAGATGAAACTAACACAGCTGCACTGCTAGGCTAATGAGGGGAGCTTTGCAGTCGTATTTAAACAGCACTGTGTCAGGGCCACTGTAGAGAGAAAGTAACACGGTAGAGCTGGGGTAATATTCTCAGAAAAACTGAATAATACAAACATTTACAAATAGTCAGAAAAATTGTGTCTTTGTCAAGGACCCACTTGCCTCACCTCATAAGGTTGGATCAGCATAGTCATAACACAATCATTTTATCATAATGTAATTTATAAAAATTTAAAATATGCATGCTGGGGGAAAAAAGTGTTACACATTCCTTGAAATGTCTGTGGAAATCTTTAAACGTCTTTGTTTGACAAACAGTCACAAACCTGAAAATATTCATGTAAGTACTGCCCACACAAATTTAAAAGATTAAATAGCACATAATCTCTGGCCTCAGTTACTTTTTCCTATCACAGATATATCAGGATATTACAGATATCCTGCTAGTGGCATAACACATATGTCCAATACCAGAGATAGCAAGAGAGCGATATGGCCCTCAAAGATCCATAAGACAGGATTTATAAAAGCTTATTTGGTGGATAACGTCAGCAAACAAAACTACACAAGTAGTTTTGATTTCCTGTGGTAACTTAAATGAAAGCTCATTTAGATAGTGCTTCAAAGTAACCGCCAAAATAATGGCCCAGAGGCGTTACTAAGATGCCCATGATACCAGACTTGCTCATAGAAGGACTTTGCCAAGACCTGCTTTTTTTATGATGTGGAAAAAACTACTAGGGGTAATTTTGTGTCGTCATATAGTTTGTTCACTAACAAACATGCCGCAAAATGGCTCTAACCCCACTGCCAGCACTGTCTGCAGCACACCACCTCTGTGGTAGCTCACCAGCAATCAGCGTGCTACAGTGCAGTCCTGGGATCCCTTTCACAGGTGATTTAGCCCCACTCAAACCTTGAATCATATGACCAGAAAAGCAGACATGATGGTAGAGTGGGACTAATGCTGAGTTCCAGATCAAGTCAGAAATCAAAATTTCTGAGTTCCCAGTTTAATCTGGAATGCCCCCTTAACTTGAATTTCCTACTCAGAAAGTCAAAGCAACCCCAACAATCATGAATGAATAATACAAGATGGCAGCAGTTAATGTACATGCAGTAAAACTGTAAAATTTTTAATCTGGACTGCCGCCGTTGTATATTCGTGACTCGCTAAACAAGCAGAGCACTGACTAGGCTCTATCCATGTGTGTGCCACAGGCGTGTTTTTAAGTTCCAACAAACAAATATGCTGTATAGCTAGCCATACATGAATGGCTCTACAATGCTAAAAACCAAAACAAATCCTGATTTTCTTGCTTTTCTGACTTGGAACACACTAGCTAGGAAGTGAAGTCTAGAGTTCTGACTTCCAAGGTTATTGGAACATAGCTAAAGTCAAAGTCAAATTCAGACTGTAACCCATTCCAAAGCGGTTCATTTATGGTGTGAATGTGATCACACCTCAATCAGAATCAAATACCAGGTATACGTTGTAAGTTTGAGCTACAGAAAAATTTCCCATAGCCACGTATGCATTGCATTCTGGGATGCAGCAAGGTACTATAGAAGTGGAAAGGTATGTATAGGCTAGCAACTTGCAGTCAAATGAAAATATAAATTCTACATGTTCTCTAATAGGAGAACAACACAGGACCCTTTCCCTGCATTTACTTTTGTTGCTCCCCTCTCCGGACACGTATGGCCAATAACATTCTCATCTGGTTTGTAGTGATGCATTTTAGTTCACTTGGATTCTTCTCTGTGTAAAAAGAAGTCAAATTACAGGGAAAAGATACAGGTTTACAAACTCATCAACTGATTTGAATCAGAGTAAAAGAACCATTGGATGTGAAAACTAAGGGTTAAATACCAGGGACTCTCCATAGGTTGTTATAGAACTAAAGAAGCCTCTTTCTTCCAAGAGGCTTCTTTACTTTGGTATGTGAACATGAAAACATGTTCACATACCAAAAGAACTCTATTTGCCTTCTTTCCAAGTACTTGAGACTTAGGCTTTATTATTATTTATTATTATTATTAACATTATTCCCTACTTAGCTGTTCTCATACCACTGTATCAGGATTTTCTTGGATCAGAACCTCCAACTTCAAATTGTTGAATTTACAGAATTACAAGCAACATAAATCTTTCACAAAAACTGTAAGGAATATATTGTTAAAAAATAAGTTATCCATCTAGGATACTAGAGTTAAGAGTGACAGGTGCCCAAGAAACTGAACTGGAGTCACTGATCACTGATACTTCTCCATCATGTCAGAAGCTCTTTTTTTAATGAATGACAAATATTTGACAAATGACATGGCTTTTTGTGTGTTACCCCTAGTTCATGAAGTCTGCGCATCAGTGTTGGTTAGAGCTGATGCTTAACAGATATTGTATCTGTATGACATGCCCTTAAACTCTACAGATGCATCTTGATAACAGAGCTATTTAGAGCTAGCTGTTAATTCAGCTCCAAAAAGCTCCAAATAACTAGCACTGGGAACATTTTTAAGGCTTAAAAAACAGTGGCTGATGTTATGTTGCTATGTCCATCTTTTGGTGACTACACATGCACGCAACTATCAGTCAGTAGGTCAGTCGGAAGGTGCATACTGAGGATTGTTTTGTGCAGAAAAAAAATCCCTGTGTGTTCTGGTGAGGGCATCCTGAGTAGCGACATATGGTGGGAAGGTGTGGAAACAGCTAAGCAAGTGGATCTTGCTTCCAGATTATGTCCCATATATTTACACCCACCCCTAACCCCACCCCCGAAACTCACACAATAAAACTAATACAAAAGGCTCCATGCCAATTGAATACAATCAAACATGCACCCAGCCAATGAACACTGAAGGGGATCCATTACCTGGCAGTGTTGTTTGTTGTGTACATTTTCACTCTGTGTATTCTACATGAGTCGAGTGAAAAATGACACCCAAGCCGACAAGCATTGGCGAGGGTGAGATCAAGGCTATAACACAGCGAGCCCGCTACACCTGCGCTCCTTGACAGATCAGTGGCTGGGCTTGACTCCACCAAGGTGACACCATCCACCTGCTGAGCCATTAAGCTGCTCTACTGCCCTCAGGAGAGCTTGTATTGTGTGTGTGTGGGGGGGGGGGGGGGCAAGAAATGGAGTGCAACATCAACACCACGTGGCAATCAATACCATGTCATATTGATTGCAAAACCAAACAGGCAGCATTTCCACCTGAGCACCCAACCATTGTTGATCATGGGTGCTGACCCTGTGACCTCACGCTGAAAGATGGAGGGGGTCCAAGAAGAGTATGTGTCTCTCAGAAATCAATAAAGGGAGGGGATTTGTTTGCCAGCTGATTGTGACACCTAAAAGGTGCACACTGTGAAAGGGGGGTTGTCTCTGAGAACACCAAAGATCAACGAGCAGCTTTGTTAGGCGCACACACACACACACGCTTCCACGAGCCACATTTAGAGACGTACTCATACAGTACAGAGTACAGTTGGCAAAGAGAGAACCCTACAATGTGGGTTAGCAGAGTAATCCTTTAGCCCAGGGCAAAGATGTCAGTAGGCCAAGGCAACCTGCTCACAGTCCAGGGACTGAGCTGGTGTGTGCGCCATTATTAATACAAAATACTGGAATTACTAATAAAGTGGAAAATATTCAAGATTAAAGTGTTAAAACTATAATAATCTTGAAGTTTTATGTAGCAGTAATCGGAGGAGCATATCCTCGTCTATCTTTAAGCTTACAGTAACAGAAGCTCTGCTGGACCTCCTAAAGCTCAGCCGATTAGGAAAACGAACAGACTGGTGGCTGCAATCGAAGCGAGCTTAGACTTAAGATATCGGACTCATCGCGCTTAACGCACTGTTGCATTTTAAAAAAGCAACGACTCCTATTCCTAGAAACTGGTCTACATAATGCAGTAAAACTGTCTGAATCTGCACCTAGTGTGCGAGGAATACCAGAAACACTGCGTTTAAGCTCGCTTCACAATCCGGATGGCACGGTTTCCTTACCCCCCTCTTCCTCCAGGATCCACTGAATGTGCGTCCGTGAGAGCTTTTTATGTCCACCGCAGATGGTAAAATCCACGCTGTAAGTTTTGAACGCGGTGCTCCTCTTGCTTGCAGCTGAACCGCTCCCTCTCAGGTGGGACGTGGTTTGTCCGCGGCAGCCATTCAGACAAATGTGGGAAGCCGCGCACTGAGCTTTCTACTGGAACAATAAAGAGCAACACACACCGCCTCCAGCGCTCCGTGCGCCCCGGCACTGGTGGTGGTGGTGTCAGGGAGAGAAAGTGCAACTTGGGCGGCTCAGCAGCGCCATCGCACGGCCTGAGGAAGGTGTTGGCCATTGGTTTGTTTCTCACAATGAGCACTTTACAGCCTATTTAACTTAATAGAGATTCAAATTATTCAGGTATAATGCCCCAGAAAACAGACTATATCAGAATTATGAACAATATAGATATAATAGGAGTAAAGAAAACGTTGCTTAGATTAAAACATTTGAATTTAGTATCAATATTGAAGATAATCCAAAATTACACAATGCATTATAAAAGTAATGTAGCCCTTATGTATGCATGTTTGTGATTACATTTTTATTCTTATGTTTTGCTGCTAACACGTTTGGATGTTTACCTGAAATTGTTCCTAATATTATTCATTATTTATTTACTATATTATTATATATATTTTTTAGATAATTCTTCCTTGTAATTAAGTATTTTGTGTTTATACACTTCGTAGTAGCGCCAACGAAGGTAAAAAATAAATAGGAGGGGGAAAGAAAAAAACAAAAACAACTCACATTAAAGTGGCAAATTTATGAGAAAAGGCTAAAATCTTCGAGATTAAAGTACAAAATTTGTAAGAAAAAGGGGAAATTACAGAATTACACAACTACTAGTAAGGACTACAGCACAATGGACAATTCATACAAATATTTCACTTTAATTTGAGAATTTTTACAATTTAATGTCGAATTTTTTTTTTTCTATCATTTCACCTAACAGCGATGGTTTACATTCCTTGTCTTTTTTTTTATTAGGTTGAAAAAATGATTTGTTATAAATAAAATCAAAGGGGGTTTTTGGAAAAAAAAAAAAAAAAAAAGCTCGAAATGGCCCGTACGGGGATCGAACCCGCGACCTTGGCGTTATTAGCACCACGCTCTAACCAACTGAGCTAACCGGCCACGAGGCAACCCGGCAGAACAACTGTTTTTATATGTGTACCATATGTACTGCTCACGAAAGCGGTATAAATTGGTTGAACAAGCTCACATTCTTGTGGTTGGTTCTCTCTTTCACCTTTTCATTGCACTAGTCGCATTCCACGACAACCAATAAAAGCAAATACTAATTCTACGAGGCGAAAAGAAAACCTCAGCCCCAAATCGACGACGTCTTTCTTTGCCACGAAGCAGCATCAGCCAGGTCTGTTGCCATAGTTACGAGAGAGCGAGAGAGCGACAGAGGTAGAGAAAGCGAGAGGGGGAGAGGGGGAGACTGATCACGTGACCCAGCAAGATGGCGACTATAATGTAGAATGGGGATGTGAGTACCACGTCTTATTGGCTAACCTTTAGGCTACTAAAACCAGCGTGTGTTCTCACATTGTTGGGAGCCGTGTTTGTTGCAGTTTTATTTTACTACGAAGCAAATGCTTTTTCTTCACAGTGTAACTTTAAAAGAAAAGGGTCCACCAGCGCCGCCTTATCCTCCAGGACAGCCTACCAACTAAAGTGAATCCGCTAACGTTAGCTTTCTTATATACCGTGGTTATCAGTTATTGTGGCTGATTACTCAGCTGGTTTTACTCTGACCCGGGTAGCTCACCTCCAGCTGCGGCTGCACTCTCTCACCTTGTTCCGCTTGTGTCCTCTTCTCTTTCAGGATTTAAACTGAGAGGGTGGAAATTTGGATCTGCTGCCTAATTGTTCATCATCATTATTATCTTAGAATCAAGATGGCCCTAAATGTCTTTGGTAAGCAGCATCTCACGGTACACGATTGTCCCTGGAATGTCTTATGGATTTATGAATGGTGTGTTAATTTGTTTATGATTAACTTCCAATCTGTTGTTTAAACATGTTGTTTAAAAATGAAAAGAGGCCAGTGGTCGTATTCACAGAAGTTTCAAATAGTAGACTTGATTTAATGAAGAAAAATCCAGATCCTTTAAATAAGAAAAACTAGTATTGCATTAAAGCCATAAGTGGTTCAGTTTGTAGTTATAATTCTTTATAGCATCTCTTATGGACTCCAGGACACTTTTTTTTAATTATGGTTTGGTTTTTGGGTTGTTGTTTTTTTTAACAAGATGTACTGTCTACCAGCAATCAAAAGTATGATCTGAATGCACTGTTGTGCCAAATATATTTTGCTTTTCCAAGACAAGCTCTGTAAATTCTCTACAGGCTCCTCATGTTCGTCTTTCTCATCTTCTTTTTTTCTTTTTCTTTATTCATTTTTATTATGTTATATATATTATGTTATATATTTTACTCACATAATATGTGCAATATAAATATGTCAAATCTGACAGGCAGCAAAAAAAAAGAAAGGGGCAGAAAATAGGAGAAGATATATAATAAAAGGACAGGACACAAGTAGAAAAGCGCAATGGGTCGCCACCTGCTGCACCTGTAAGAACAATGGTTTATTAATCCAGATCCTTTACTTAGCAAAATAGCAATGCATCAGCGTTGAGGCGACTGCTATATAAATAAAATTGAATTGAATCAGTGTAGATAAGTATTCCCATTATAAGTAAAATGTCCTTCAAAAGTAAAAGTCATCGTTCAGTGGTTTTTATATATATATATATATATATATATATTGCTGATGTGCCCCTGGTAGCTGTAATAAACAGCCAAGCTCTCAGTGTTGCAACTAGCTCTACATATTGATAGTATTTTAATGATATGATATATAATATCATAGCCATCAGTGGTTTCACTTTATTTTATTTTATTTTTCATTCCTTTCAGGACATCAGACAATCCGCTAACAGCTCGTATTTGAAATGTGACTTTGTTAAGAGGTCATAAGCGTTTAATCTTTAGCAACCCGTTGTATTTTAAAGTTTGCTTTTTTAATGTAAATATATGAGGCAATTTACTGTAACCCTTATTTTCTGAAAGTAGCAAAGGGCCAAGTGTTTCTTACGTGTGTTATGAAGGAGGAAAAGTGCCCATTTGTTGCTGCAGATGCCGGGAGTGTGAACAGTCCGTGTGTTTTGTCTGGGTTCTTGTTAGTTTGTGTATCTTTGAGCCTCAAGAAAAGGAGGGTGAGACGATTGCCCGGGGAGGATTTGGAGTTATTTTGAAGACAGGATACCGAGACGACAAGTGTTGAATAGATAAGGCTTGTAGAGTGGCCTCTGTACACAAGGACAGGAAGCGGACATGCAAAGAAGATGGAAGACGGAATACATTTCTGAATTGGCCAGATGCTGACAAAAATATATTTTCGAGGCCTGGGTTAAAGAGGACCTTTTGTACTGATTTCCAGTTTAAAATTTTTGGTCTTGGATTCTACTAAAGTAGCTTTGCATGGTCTAATGTTTAAAATAAGCTTAATTTATCTTATGATTTGCCTTCACACAGGACCTGAACAGCTATCTAAAACTCTCCACTTTAAGCTAACTTTCTGCTTATTGGCTGTTGTTCAAAAACAGCAGGTATCTCCTCTCGCTGACATCACACATCAGCCGAAAAGCTCAAACACTGTGTTCAGAGCAGTCCAAACCCTGAGCCTTTGGCTCACAGGGATTACTGTACACATACTGACCTCATAATTTGAAACTCTGTAGCAGCTGTAACTGTATATATGTGACACAAAATAGGGGTCCACTTTAAGTATTTTAATTTAGTTTTTGTTAGATGTTCAGTGTAGGATTTCTTAATTATTTTCACAAACGATATTTTTGATATGTTTATTTCCACTCTTTTTGTACATACAATCTAATTGACTGTTCAAAGCAATATGTGGAATATTACCTGCTATACTGCAGAAGTTATGTGATATAAGACAGTTTTGCTGAGCAGACGAGAAAACTACTTTTCTCAGAGTGCTTTGAAACAAAGCATTACTAACTATGGAATCAAAAACAAGCTTTACATAGCAACATGACACTTTATAAATCACATCTCACTTTTCACAGCATGAGTCAGATAAGCTATATCTTTAATGATTTGTATACAATGGCCAGTAACTCAGTTCAAAATTGCTATGCTTATTTTGTTTGTCTTGCTTTGGAGTTGTCTGTATGTTTTTGTGCTTATGTGTAAATGTATAGGTACATTTACATGTATGCATATAGGCATTCTGCTACTGTAAATAACCTTATAAAATATTTATTTGTAGAAAGTGTAGGTTCGTAAGATTTTCTTCTTCCTGCATCTTTTCGCCTTGGTGTATGCGAGGATGTTTTTATATGCTAACTCAAGTGAGACACAAGGACAGGACTAAAAAAGAGTGAAGAAGCAGCCAGTGTCCAAAGGAAAGCTTTGAAAAAGCTTCAGAAATCCTGGAGAACCAGATGAAAAGATGAGGAGTAACTCAAAACTTTTGCTCAGTGCTGTGAATATGCACAAAATGCCAAACTCAGAGCAGAATAAGATATAAACAAAGCAAATAGAAACTGCAGTATAATAAAGTACCAAGAAGCAAGACATCATTCATTGCCACTACGTGACTGATTCCTCTTTAACAACCTGTTTTATGCTTTACGGCACATAAAGGATAAAGTAAACAGCATGTCGTAGTGACCGATGCCGCCTTTGTCATGCTTATGTAACAAGACTCACTTTGTCCCAGTACAAGTGGAAGTGTTAAATCTCATTTCTGTTGGGAATTGAGGTCATTGCAGTAACAACACATGCAATAGATGTAAAGTGCAGAATTTAAATGTGTACCTTGGGATTTTACAGATGGGTGTCTTTGAGTAGAAGTGCTCAGCAGCTCCGCAAGAGTTCACCCAGACTCCACACCAGCGCCTGGGGCCAAAAGTGTTTCGGTTTTAATCACATTCGCTAATACTACTGTCAGTGTTGTTTATGGTCTGTTACAACCGAATAAAACTACAGGGGAATGCTGCCATGATGTTGATATCCATCTACAATTAATTTCACACGGCCTGAGGAAGGGAGGGGAGCTGACAGTAAAAGCTAGTGTGAGGGTAACAAAGATAAACACTGCACAGCTCATTTAAAAGCAACCACGGTATAAATGAATCTTTCACAGCATTTTATGCTCCACGGAGTAGATTTATTCATTAAGCCACTTAGTTGCCATTTATGCTCTGTGTGGTTTCTGCTGTGGAAACAACTTAATCCATCAATCTGATGTCCCAAGGTAATTGCATACAGACTAGAAAATAAAGCAGTCATGCTGTCAGTGTTGGAGCGTAGATTTCTGTGTTTGTTTGGCTTGTTTGCTTCAGCAGTTTCAAGGCTTAGCTGTGAAATTCATGTGAGTGCCCTAAAATCGTAATGCTCTTCCCTGATGTGATTGTAAAACATTTGATTTTTGTCTGTACATTAAGCTTCCCCTTTCTTTACGCTGGTCTAATGTCAAAGAGATAATGAATTGATCAATACATCCGCATTCTGATGCAGTTGTATGTTTAATGGATTAAAATTAAAATTTAGACACAGAGCTGTTGCGTCACTGTCATGTTTTCTCCACATGGGGGTGCTGCATCAAAGGAATTAAATGAGAGCTTTCTGTGTCCTCAGATCATGATGAATACAGGCCACCAGTGTGGAAATCCTACTGTAAGTATCAATATACCTTTTGTTATTTTTCAAACATACCTAAATATTTTGTCCGCTTTGTTTTCAATGATTGTTTGATGATTTTATAACATGGCCTCTTTCCCGTCACAGTGTATCAGCTCCAGCAGGAGGCACCTCACCCACGCAGAGTCACCTGCACCTCTGAGGTGAGAGCACATGTCCTTATTATCAACCAGCACATTCTAGGACGTCTCATATTTTGAAATCCGCTTTTTATCTGTGTGATGTTGCAGTGAAAAAACATCAATAGATCTGCTAGATACACACGAGGCTTTGCTCAAATTCTTATCATCATTGAACTCGTCTTCAAATGCAAAAGTAGTTTTTCTTCTCTAACAGGTTTTCCACGGTTAGCTCAACAAGACTGTCACACTTGGAGCATAGTTGTCAATTTTATTGAATTTTTCACTTGCAGTATTTTGTGGTGATGTTTCTCAATCCCTTTATCTGGATAAACCTTTGCTTCTTTAAAAGTTAAGGTTTCTGCAAGTGAGATTTTGAATGTTAGCAGCAGAAAAGTATTTGATAACTATTTAAATCCATTCCCTATTCTTGTTTTGGTAAGTGGTCCAACATTGTGTCCATGTTAGCATGTTGGTCGCAGGAGCACTAACTAAATTCTAAACTAAACGTTCAGCCAGTTCACCAAAAGTGTGTCTGTTTCTGCATATCTGTGCATATATTCTAAGTGCCACAGAGTAGATACACAAACATGGTGAAACAGAGCGCGGACAGACCCATATCGTGATGTTGGGACAGTGTTTCCTACACATAGACTTTACTTGGGCAGGCCATCCATGTATATTAAAGCCCAGTACTTTGTGCTATCCATATCCCTTCCTGTCTTGTATTTTTCTACTAGCGCTTTGACCGATTCGCTTTTGTGGAGCTCCTTGATGATTGTTTATCTGCGCCTCCTGAGTCTTTTGTCACATAGTCGTACGGTCTCCGACCCCAATATGCTGGTCTGCAGCTGGTTACTGTAATCATTGTTTTGCAATAGTGACCTGCTGCAAGCTGGACAGTGCCACGACAGTAGACAGGTAAAGTTACAGTCCATGCCTGGATTATTTTTTGTCATACACTATAGATATAGTAATATTTCTGAATTTATTTGAGAACTTCTGGGAATACTTCATTTCATGCTTGCCCTCTGACCTGCTATCACAACAAATCTAGTCAAGTTCAGTGTATGCTACAATGTGAGTGTTGGATATAGGTTGCTCTAATTGTATTGGTGTTCTTCGTGCAGCTGATGCGATAGCACTTAACTGAAACAGGCTTCCGATAAATGACATACTACATGGGCTTAATTATGGGGCCAGGCTTTGGCTCTTAGGACACCTGGGGGGAATTTAGCAATGAGCTGGGCTGCAGTCCACTGGAAGCAGCTGAGCTCCAGCGTGACATCTTGTGGTTCTGCATGTATATAACATGTGAAGCAGGTGATGAAGTCTACATGTGTACTTGTTGTACTTGCTCTTACTTCAGAAAACTGCTTCTTTCCATGCTTTGGTAAGAATCCACTGTTCTGTTAAAAGTTTTAGAGAGTATGGGCATGTGTCATCATGGATTTTTCAAGTGAAATCTACTGAAATCGTGCAAAGGACTTCAGCTATAAGTTTGAGACCCCTTTACCCTGAATCTCTAGCATCAGCATAGTTTCTGTTCTTGGTTTTAATGACAGTTGAGTGTGATAATAACCAACAACAGAAACCTTATTGGTGTAGATCAAGTCTGGAGTAAGCATGTTTGTCTCCTCAAAGAGACTGCTGACTTGGCTTGTACCAAGGCTGATTGTTTTTTCTGCCGCACTTCACCTCTCAGTTGTTTTCAGGGGCGACATTTGTCAAGCTGTCATTAATCTAAAGATGTTAGCCGGCACTATATCATGTTCTTATTATGTTTAGCTTTGGTATTATTAAGGCAATCTAACAGGATTTTTCACACTCTGTCCCTGCTGTACTCAAAGCTGTTCTGCTTCGTTAGCAGAGGAACAGGCATAACAGGATAGATGGGAGAGATCAGAAACGATGTTGTGCTAAAGGTCACACGCTACACTAATCCAGAGCTACACAAAGGACATGAAAAAACCTCTTAGCGTCGTGTTCCAGCTGATCCTCATCCTCTGAAAATGCAGGCTTGGTGCTTCACTTGTTAAAGTAGTAAGGAAATATCCAGTTATTCCCACAAACGAATTCACTTGTAACAGCTTTATTTAATTATTACAGCAAACTGAAGTGGGTTTATATCTTAGTTAGTGGTGGAGTAGTTTATTGAGAAGAGGTTTTGTCCTAGCCCAGGGCACGCAGGTGGTTTGGCATGATGCTGATGTCCACTAAATGCCACGCAGCAGCACATCTGCTCAGCATGGGTTGGAGAAATCCAAGGGGGATTAATAAAGATGGATGGGGGGGTTGTACATCTGGTTTTTGTGTGTAAAGACAGTCATCTTAGGGTATGATGGGAGGATAGTAGTGTGTGTGTGTGTGCGTGTGCGTGTGCGTGTGCGTGCGTGCGTGCGTGCGTATGCAAAATGAGCAGCTGTTGTGTCTGATGCCCTGGCCTTGGTTTGGTAGTCACCGCTGACCTATTTGAAGCAAGCAGACTGGCAGCAAGCAGACCCCCCCCCCCCCCCCCCCCCCCCCACCAGCAGCCCCACTTTGTCTCCTGGGTGTGCAGCCGTATGTGATTTAATGATGCACCAATAAGCACTTATCTGCTGCTGGTACTTTTGGTACAATTTGTGGTGCATAACAGTGGTGCAAAGGAGACAAAGAGAGTGTGTGTGTCCTTTAGCTGGAGGACCGGAGGTTACGCTGTGTTACTGCTATGGCAATAACATTTTTAAAGCAGTGCAATCAAACAATCAATTACACAACATTAAAAAAGAAAACACAGCCTGCAGTGCATTTAAGTGACTTGGTGTTGAAAACATTTGTAGGTTTATTGATTTGACTTTGCTTTAAAGGGCACAGAGGCAAGAGTAGTGCCATGAAAAACTCTGTTCTTGACCAGGTTCTTTGAGTGGATAAAACATAACAACACCTCTCTGAAGGAAAAAGGTCATATAATAATCACAAACATTTACTAGCCACATGTTTCTGAAATATAGTATCAGAAATATAATATGTGGATAGGCTGAACAGTTCAAAGATTTTCAGTAAATCTGTGATCATGGTTTAAAATTTTCTGGCATGGTTTAGCGGATTCAGACTTTCTAGACAAGTTGGTTCACATAATAGTTTAAAATGTACTCATCTGTGCAATAACTGATATTTTAAACATTCATTATTGATTTCATGTTAAAGCTGCTTTCCTCTTGATATTAACTGAAGGGTTAAGTTAGCAGTTGTTTCAGATGACGTTGATGTTGGGTCTTGTTGATCTTTTATCACTTCTTTTCCATGAAGCATAGTTACTCTTGGTTTTTTTGCTCTTGCATTATTGTATTGCCAGTTACCTTCCTCACATTCTGAGTGTGAGGAAGGTAATTAATCTGCCATACATTAAAAATATTATAAGGTGATTTGACCACATAAATTGTGAAGAGAAATGTCATATTGGGACCATAAAGTATAATTTTGCTGTAATATTTAATCTTTTCTTTCTTAAAGGTTATCTATTGTGGTAATTCCCATCTCCATATTTTTATTGTTGGAATCTTAAATTGGGCCTTGGTGACCTTCAATTCACATTTTTCAGAAATAAGCCATTTTAAGACCCTTCCTTCTCCCTTTGGGCCAGCTTTGTTCTGATTGGTTGCACCTTTTAAACAGAAGGTTGGTGGGTGTGACTTCTCTGCTCACAGGCAAATATGTGTGCCTGTACTGACCATATTAGTCCCATCCCCTTTTTAGTGATACCACACAGATATCCAAGAGTAGAAAAGTGCATAGCAAAGTCTGAACCTTTGGCTCACAGAGTGGACTACATACAACTTGCAAATACATACCTTTAGCTGCATTTAGTGACATCATTACTACCTTGGTTCAGTTTGCCTATTAGCAGAAATACTCAAAATGTTCTGGTTAGATTTGCATGAAGAGTTTTAACAGAGGTGAGCCTTAGCCCAGCTCAAAGTAGAGCCGACCAATAAAGACTGATACTGACACCGACACCAATATTTAGTGAAAAGTCTGATATTTTGGCTGAATTTTTTTTAAGTTTCCTTTCAGGCACACACAACATATTTCCCTAACATTTATTATTTATTTTTTATTTATTTTTGCCTGACTCTGTTCAGATCAGCTAGTTTTTGTGTTTGTGGTGTTCCAAACATGTCGGTAAGTTGTAGAGTGCCCTCTGGTGGGCAAACCATGCAGTATCTTTATTTAGCTTTTTTCATTGGCCTCTGTAAATGCTGGTACCGACATATATTCAGAGCCACTATTTTTTTTAATTTCATGTGTTTGCTTCCACGCTCTGTCTGACACATTGTGAAAAAAATCTTTCCATTTCCCTCTGTGCCCTTTTATTTCATCATTTCATTCAAAAACTTTGAAAAGACTGAAGATAAGCTTCTTTTTGCTTCTTTTCCCCCCAAGCTTGCACTCAACAGTATGTCCATTGCATGCATGGTTTACTGACAGGCCTCAGAGCAGATCTGGACGCTGTCCAGAGGTGCACGTGCATGGCAGACAGCAGAGATCGCATGTCTCCTCTCTCCTCAACAGCTAGACTAATTCTGCCCCCCCCTCGGGATTTTACCAGCTTGACCACTTTTGCATTAGAGTCAGTAGGCATTTAGTTTGTGCTCCAATTTCTTCTAAAAATAAAAGCTTGTTTCCATCATGACTCCATGTACAAGAGCTCGATTTCCATTCCCTGATTGCTCCTTATCTACATCTTATGGTGTTTGAGTTTCTCCCCCCCCCCCCCCCACACACACACACACACACACATACACATACACACACACACACATACACATACACGCACATAGAGCATTTAACTTATTATTTACCATTGTTTGTTAGGCCCTTGCTGATTTATTGGCTCAACAGCAGTTTTGCTGAGAATAACACGATGCTCTCCTTTTTATCTGACTCATGCAATATTCTTGATGCCCACACACTCACAAACTCTCACTCACACACACACACACACACACACACACACACACACACACACACACACACACACACGCACACACACGCTGAGTGTTAAGTGAGGCTTACAGTCAAATGCTGAAAATGTTACATGCTCTTTGAGCAAGAGCACACAACTTGTGTAGTGTTAAAGCATTTTACACACTGTATTGTGAGATTATTTTAATGTTTTGTTTATTTAACAATCACCATCCCTCTCCCCTACAGGTGGAAAACCGACCTAAATACTATGGCAGAGAGTAAGTTGGCTTTCTCTGTAGTAGTAGATTGTGTTAAGGACTTTGTGTCATTACATTATAAACAATGAGGATTCTTTTCAATTGATATGTGGATTTTTCTTCATTAGATTCTTCAGTTTATCAAATAAGCTTACATTTTGCTATTTTTGCATCCAGGTTCCATGGGATGATCTCAAGAGAAGAGGCTGACCAGTTACTGAGTCAGGCAGAGGGCAGCTACCTCATCAGAGAGAGTCAGAGGCAGCCAGGCACTTACACACTGGCTCTAAGGTATGCTAGTTTGGGGAGACAGAACAAACATGAGCTTATTGGCAACACTAGATTTTTCAAAAAAAACCAAGAAGAGCATTCTGGAGTAAGAGCATCGTCTTTAAGTGATGACGTGATGAATCCTGCTTCCGGGCCCAAACTACTCTGCGTTTAATAAGGCTGTTGTGTTTTTAACATGTTTTAATGCTTTGCATCTTGTTTTATTTAATCTACAAGCCCCTAAAACAGTCAGTGATCACTGTCGGCCTCTTTCGGTTTTTATTACCGCTAATTTTTAAGCTCAGTTTTTAAAACCTTACGATGTAACTACATCCCAGGCAATGCAGCAGTATATTAATGACTAACCTCGTATTGTGGATGGATTATCTCACTTGTTCTCCTGACTGAAGTTTGGTCCTTTTACAACATCCTGCCATGCAATTGCATTTGTCCCTAACCATCGGGAACCCTCACATTAACTTCTATTGAGTGGAAAAAGTTAGCATTCGTCCTCCAGCTTCACTGTTTATATTATGCTAACATAGGTGTGTCGGTAGCGATCACGTAGCACATCATTAGCTAGCACATACCAGCTAGCCCAATTTCAGTAACCTTGCAAAAGTCACTGCTGTTTAGTTTTCTGTCTCCATTTATGATGGAAGTGATAGCAGAGCTGTAAGTTTTACCTTTTTTCTCAGTCAGAACATGCTATAATATATTTAGATGGAAACTAGCAAGCTAACTCCCTGGTAACTTCTAACTCCGTTAAGCCACACTGATCATTTTATTACAGATGAAAGAATGTAGACAGTTTTCAACTCTCAGTGATGCTGCAGTAATCGCTTGACTTTGGGACCTGCAGCGTAGTTTGGGCCCAGACACAGCTAATGACATCAGACTTAAATACCGGATAGAATTGAATAGCAAGGTAACAGCTAAAAGTAGAAATCTGACAGAAACATGACTGTATAAGAAACATGGCTGCAGCTTTTGGTTCTGAAAGGTTTAAACTAGTACTGTCAATAGATAAAATAAATTAACTAATTAATCGCACACTTTTCTGTAATTAATCGCAATTACTTGATCAGGATGCTTAAATTCAAAGAGAATTTGAATAGGTTTCTTCAACATACACTAATACAGACCTTCCCAAAGTGTGGGGCCCGCCCCCAAGGGGGGGCGCAGAGCCATGGCTGGGGGGACGCGGTATGAAAAAGGGGGTGGGGGGGACAAAACGCTTGAACTCTGCTAGCACGGGGCGCCTACAGAAACGCAAAGCATGAGATGAAGCATCGCTGAATATGTTTCCAAACCAACTTCATTCTAAGCCAAAGACTAGAAAATATGGTGAAGCACATCTTCCCTTTGGCTTCACCTGCACAAGTGGTGGGTCTCCCCTGCATAATTGGTTTTCCGTTCATCGGGAGCAGCGCTGGGCTCTTCAAATTAGGGACAAACAGTATCCCACATTCTTGATTTTTAGTTCACAAACACTTCTCATAATGACTAACTACTCCTGACATTTTGGAGATGTTAGCTCTTTATACAGTAAAGTTACAGTGGGATACAAATAATATCAGGCTGATCCTGCCATGATTTCTTCCCCCGGTTCAAATTACAGACAAACAGTATCCTACAGCTGTTTATGTGTTTAAACCCATTTTGCACAGAGAGGCATTTTTTGAAAAATGCATTGATAGCAATGTTGAATATTATTACACAGGGAAAAAAAAACAACTACAGGTAAAATAATCACACCGTGACACCTCTGCCTTTCTAAATGGAGAAACAGTAACTGCGTGTGTATATGTAAGCGTGTAAAACCTGAAGATAATCAGATTAACAGTAACAGTATTTTGTTTCTATCTGCCATTCTGCAATTCATCTCGTGTAAACAATAACGTGGCGCACAGCGCGACGTGAAAAACATTTTTCTTGTAAAACAAAGGGGGGCCTAGCAAAAAGAGTTTGGGAACCACTGCACTAATATATTAGTGCAGTGGTTCCCAAACTCTTTTTGCTAGGCCCCCCTTTGTTTTACAAGAAAAATGTTTTTCACGTCGCGCTGTGCGCCACGTTATTATAATAATATAGTAATGATATATAGTAATATATAATAATATATATAATATATATAATATATATATATATAATATATAATAATGACAGCACTAATATATAATATATATTAGTGCTGTCAAACATTTAAAATGTTTAATCTGATTCGCCACAGGGTTACTGTGGATTCATTTTGATTAATCATGATTAAATATCATTCATTTTTATTCAATATTAATCACATTTCATTTCAAATATGCACTTAACATGTTTATTGAACATCTTAAACATTCATGTTAACAAAAAACTCTGTAAACATTTATCCACTCTCTCTGTCACTCTTGGAGAGGCACTTCAGGTCCTTGAAACGAAGGAACCAAAGCTATGTAAAGCGCTTGTTCTCAACGATATTAATAGGTCTGCAGTTTGTTGCAATCCACTTGGCAATTGTGTCAGTCAATATTTCCGAGGTAGACTTACTCAGTCCCCGATGCTCCGTGAGTGGTTTGTCGCAAGCTGGGTGACGCGTTAGCCAAGGTCCTAGCAGCATCCCCGACTAACGTATGCTTCGTGTCAATGTAATATTTTAAGCTGGAAGTGCTTCGGTGAAAAGAAAATTCCTTCTCGCACAATGTGCAGAATACTTTATGTCGGTCGACTGTTCTGTCTTGTTATTTTTTTTAATACTCAAATTTCCCGTTGAGAGGATTGGATAATAGAAGAGAGTAGATGGATGGAGTATAAATTGAACCATAAAGGAAATATTTTATGGTTTATGGTTTAATTTTATGGACTGCATGTGAGCACAGTTCTATTGGTTGAAAAAAACCCTATCTGTACGCAAATATGCAAAGGGACACAATTGCAGTGCGATACATAAATCATAGCTCTAGTACGAACCAGAATCTCTACATGATCAAATTTACTGAAAGGAAAAGCTGTAACCTCAAAACTTCCATCATTTGACTGCCTTAGCTCTGTGTTTATACAAAGTTTAGCTACTAGCTGTTAGCCATCTGCAGTTCTTGGGTAGCCATACACAATATTTATAGCTATGAAATATCCATGATAGAGCTAGAGTATTATGATCAAATATTTACATTTTGATATATGTTGTGACAGATTTTTCAAGGCCTTTCCCCCTTATCGGCCCTATTCCCATCTCAAAGCATAGTGTAAACTATATTGATACAGTATCCAGTGCCAGAGTGAGAAGAAATACAGACACAGAATATGATATTAACTACCAAGGCTACACCTTTCTGTCTGTACAAGCACACATTTGTGTGACAGTGCATGCTGCTTTTTAAAGCTTGTCTAATTGTGTTCAGGTGCTGTAAGGTGTGAGGATTTATCTCTGCAGTCAACCTTTAAACAGCTCAAAGGAGCTCAACTTTACGTGCACATGTTTCCTCACAGCAAGGCTTGTGAAAGAGTGAGAGTAAGCCTGTTAACAGTAAGGCTTGTTTCTTGTTTTCTGTCAGTTTACCCGGCTGCCAACACTTTGCTGTTGGTTTTACTTGACTGTGAGCTATCATTTTCTCAGAGTAGGTGTCACACTTTTAAATGGGTGCATGGCTTAATTTGAATTTAGTTTTGGGTCAGTTTGGTCTATTCATAGCTGTGTCATTTTTTTTTCCACCTGCGCAACTGTTCTCAGTCATTTACTGTCCCTCCTTACCCCTGTGGTTATAATTACCTTCCATAAATACCCTTTCATAAACTTGAGTCCCAGTCTGAGTGGTAGAAAAAAGAAAGGTTGGATTTTGGGTTAATGATTTAACAGTGCTGCTTTAATCTCATTGTGATCCGCTGAGGAAGAAATAACAGCGCACGTGTGGTGGCCCAGTTCAAAGTCTGTGTGTCGATTAGAGTTTGTGCCACTCTTTTCTGGCTCCGTTTTAGCGGAAAGCAAAGCTACAGGATTTTAAATGGGAGAGAGTAACGACATGTTTTGCAGATAACCTCAGTTTTTGACCCTTGACTTGCAAAGACTGGCAGATACAAGGTTATTGCTATTTTATAGGCCCTCTCTTATCAAAATTTGTCAAGGTTTGAGTCAGACCCTGAGGATGCATTCATTGAAAAAAAATTCAAGGAAAAGATTTAACATAAATTTTGACTTTCAAAATACCGAATAACAGAATTTGCTCATTTCTTTTATCTGCAGGTTTGGGAACCAGACAAGAAACTTCCGTCTCTACCATGACGGGAAACACTTTGTTGGGGAAAAAAGGTTTGAGTCAATCCATGACCTCGTCACAGATGGCCTCATCACACTCTATATCGAGACAAAGGTGCGTTTTTGCATTGATCTGTCCTTCCTCCTGCTTCCCTTATTTATAGCAGTCCTGTTCAGCAGAGACATAAAAGCCTGTGATGCCTTAGTATGAATTATGGATGGGTATTTGTCAGAATGGCAACATTTCTCAAAAAAGTTTTACTGTCTTTGACAGGTGTAAATCCGTCAGTTTGACACATATTTATTCACTTTCATGATCATGTGAACACTTAAATTCCTTAAAAAGTCACAAAGACAGAAGGAAAATTGAAATGCCTTGATGCATGCTCAGTCATCCTGGTAAAGAAATCCTGGAAAGCTGACTCTGTTCATCTGGATGTATTGTGAGGGGGAAAAACATGTCAGTATTCATTCAACTGTCTTATTCAGTCTCAACTAAACAACCTTGACCAACCCAACCTTATAAATGATATATTTGCATAATGACCCAAATTAGCAACTAGTAAACACTGACTAACAATGGGCCGTCAGGTCAGTTTTATGATCATTGATACATTGATATGCAGATTGTAATGACGATCACATTGAAAATTAATCAAACAACCCCTAGCTAAGCAGATGGCACAGTCCAGAAGAGCTGTCTCATTAGGCCACGAGTCTGCAGTCTGTTTCCAACTAGAGACCAGTGGCCAGTCGTTCAGTGATGAAGTTGTGCACATCCTGGACAGGGAGAAACGTTAGTTTGAGTGGGGAGTCAAGGAGGCCGTTTCCGTGAAAAGGGAAACACCATCTCTGAATCAAGGAGGGGGCCTATAAGTATATCTTTCATCATTTTAAAATGCTGTGATTGCAGCCATTCCCCAACTCTCTGTGAATGGTACTCATGGTCATTGATCAGTGATCATGAGAATTTGCATATCAACGATCATGAAACTGATCTGACGACCCATTGTTAGTTAGTAGTGCTAGTTTCAGTCATTGCGCAAATGTACTTTTTATAGGGTTGAGGAAGGAATCACTTAGATGATTGACAAAATGTTTCTCCCACTGAAAATTCTACGTCCAGATGAACAGAATTCAAATCTCTTTCAGAAGACAGAAGTCCCATTATGTATTATTTGCTTATTTCAACTACAAAAAAAGTGTCTCGGGACATAAAACATGGATAATGAAGAACATTATTAGTTATAGTTGTGGGCCAGCTAAAGAAAAATTAACAGTAAAAATGTAAGGTTTTAGGGGACACAGAAACGCTGAACTTCCCATAGACTACCTAAACATAAGTTGGAAGAAGTCTATAAATCTAAAAACGGGGCCAAATCTATAGGTAAGAGGCAAGATTTTATTCCCTGGAAGCCAAAAAAATTGTCTGCTGCCTCCAGAGATACAAAGACAAGGCAACAGTTTCCCAGGATGAATTTACAGGGATTTAATTCTCTTCTCAGGCAGCAGAGTACATCGCTAAGATGACCATAAACCCTATCTATGAGCATGTGGGATACACCACTCTGAACCAGGAGCCCACCCTGAAAAAACACCTCCCTCACAGCCAGGAGGAACCTGACGGACCGACTCCAGCCAAAGATGACCATAACACAGAGGAAAGGGTGAGGACAATCAGTGATCTAGATATCGTATATCCTATCAGCATGATGTCATTTATCTGCTGTAAGATGCACCAAGTTTGACTTCATAATTATTGTTCAGACTTGTCCAAAACCTTTGAATAGATCATTCAGAGGATCTATACTTTAGCGCTTTAGAGGGTGAATAATAAGAATGATAAACCTTAATCTGTAATCACAATGAAAGTCAATATTTTCCAGGCTTATCACTTCCTACAAGTAATGTCGAAATGTGGGTTTTTAAGAAGGATCTTGTGTAGACACTCTGGAAGATGCTTCTTAAAAACATGTGTTCTTGGCAACTGACCTGAAGGCCTTGGCGGGGGGATTGAATAAGAAATGTTGGCTGAAGTTTACAGTCACTGAGATGAGTCCTAGTTTTTTCATTTTAATCAGAGGAGTGGCAAAGGATGAGGACATTGGAGTCTACACTGTGAAGTCCAGACATGTGGGATAATTAAAAATGGAAAAAAAAGAAATTTATATATTTTGGTTATTTGCTGGTTTAGTAGCATAATGTATACATTACTGTATGGACCCTATCTCCTTGTTAACGGGTCGTCCAATCTGAACTAAACTTTTCACAAGCATGGTCATACATGCAGTGATTATCATTTATTCACCAAAATTTGTATTTGTGACAGAATTTCGTTTCACTCACCTCTAAATACTGAATTAAGACTTTTGAAAAGTATCACAGACTTTGGTTTCAGATAACACGACTTAATTAATTACTGTTAATTACACTAAAGCGCTGCATTAATGTAAATCTGTTACTTTAGGCTGGTCCAAGCAATGCAACAATCCTCTAGTACATGGATGCCAAACATAGGACACAGTGGCCAAATTCGGCCCTGCAAAAGACTTCAATCCGACCTGCCTGACAGCTTTGGAAAATGTGAAGGAAGGCATAAATTTTGGGTGTGTAAATGTATTTTAATAAGTTGTACAGGTTTTTCCTGTTCATAAAGACCTTTTCAGATGTCTGTATGAATCCCATCACCTCTTTATCAGGTTCGGCCAATGTGCAGTGTTACGTTCTCCATTTGTGTCCGTTTCAAGTTGCATGTTCAGCGTACGTCACCTGAACGCAACATAATGGTCGCCAAAATTTGTATCTGCAACAGAATTTTGTTCAAGACTTTGAAAAAGTGCAGCAGACCATTGATAGGGCGTGTTTTTCCTAGCTATTTAACCATTTTTGGTAACAGTGTATACAACGTGGTAATAAAAAGTTCTACATTTCTGTTTCAGTTTAACAAGTGATAGTTCAGTTCATACTGGATTTATACTGTGAGCAGTATGAGGTATTATGTAATTTCTTAAAGTCTCTGAACCTTACCTGTGTTACTAGAGGTTATAACATTCATAATGCCTAATGTGAGCGTATATACCACCAAAAAGTATAAATGATAAACACATATATCTAAAAAGATTAGGTCTTTAAATGTTAAGAGACCATGTAGAGAATTCAAATGAGCAGAGGAAAGTTGGTGTAAATGCAGCAGCAGGATAGAAGGATGAGAGTTGAGGAACATGGAGAAAGAAGGTGAAGAAAAAGAAGAAGGAGGCGGAGGATGGATGGATGCAGAGGAGAGATGGCCTCCAGCCAAGGGCTCTGCAGTAAAATTACATAACAGCAGTTTGCCTGCAGAAACCTGCTATGTCCCAAAAGCTACAAAGTATACAGGAATCAAGTTTGTTGTCGGCTCATTAATTTTCATTCAGATGTGAATTAATTAGAGTGTTAAAGCAGGGACTGAGGGAAAACTTTTTTCCTGTAGGTGGAGGCTTTTTCTTTTTCTTTTTTTTTTCTTTTTTTTTTAAATAGGAAGATGCGAGGTTTCTTGGATGCTAATGACTGAGCAACTTCTAATGCAAATTTCAGTTCTGCGACTGTGAGTTTGTGCTGATGAGTGCATGCAGCTGCATGCAGGCTTATACTACAAAACCCCCAAGACCCCTGCATACACACACAAACACATACACACAATAATATAATCCAGTTCCCACACACACACACACACACACACAAACACCCACAGTGCAGTATGTTTATCTGCTAAACCACTGCTCAGCCTCATAAGGCCTTATGTGACCTGCAGTGCATGACCACCTGCACTGCACCTCATACATCACTGTGTGTGTGTGTGTGTGTGTGTGTGTGTGTGTGTGTGTGTGTGTGTGTGTGTGTGTGAATGATGGGGGTGGTCCTGTGTACGTGTGTGCCTTCATAATTGGGTGGATTTGCAGACAAAGCAGTACGCCAGTGACATTGAGACCAGAGGCAGCTCGCTGTGGGGACAACAACCACTAGATGGAAATTCGTATTTTTTTTCATGCAGCTAATCACCTTTAGTTACGGGGGTTAAACTCTGTTTTACTGTGCCTTTGAGGGCGATTCAGACGTGCGTTTTTAAACATTAATTGTTAAACCCTTGTTATCAGATTGAAATCACTGGACGGTGAGGTGAAATGTGGCGGAAAAATAAGATTGCACTTTTTGGTCTACCTGAGAAAATGATAGAAAAACTCAGTAATATCCGGTGATTTTTAGCTCTGCAGATTTTATCTACAGCTGTTATGCTTCTTCCTTTTCTGTCTTTTTTTTTTTTTTTTTTTTTTAGCCCTTTTTGCATCTGACTGTGATCAAGGTGCTCTTTTGTGAGCCAACCTGCACCCCGCTGCATTCAGCACAGTGACAACAGTCATTAAATATCCATGATCAGTCATACATATTCACTGTGTTGTGTGTATAAGCTGAGAATTAATGAAGTTGGATGTGTGGCAGCTTGTTTTAATTGGATTTTTGATGAAAAAATCTGCACGTTTCTTTGGTTATATCTATCTGTGGGACCACAGAAAACACACAGCTTGTAAATCTTACATATTCTTTGCCCAAAAACAAGTCAAAAAAGAGAAAACATCCCCCTTCCCAGAGGCAGTAATTAACAAGGGACGTCTTCTAAAGTGCACTTAAGTCCAGACTAAACTGCTCTTATATAATGTTCCTTATGTGGCATGAGACAATGGATGCAACCCAAGAGCAACACGAGGACACAAGGTTTGTGTTTATCTGTTACCGCCGGGTGTATAAGGCAGATACAGCAGCTCCTAGTTGTCATAAATACTGGAAGCTTTTAGTGGAAAAGCGTCCAGCTGCTGCAGGTGGAATGACAAAGGAAAACGGGGGGGGAAACAAAGAGGAAGAAAAAAATGTGAAGGAATGAATGAAACAACATATTGTTTCTCAGCTCATTCTCCCTCCTTTTCGCCGTCTCTCCTGGGACAATCGAGGTGGCAGAATTGGTGACGAACAACAAGAAAATGCAGCATCCTGATTGGCTCGTTCCCCTCTCATTGTGACCTGTTAAATTCATCCATTGCTGCACCGTAGCTCAGCTTACTCCCCCCACCTTCCTCCTCCTCTTCTGGCTCTCTCCGCCTCCCTCCCTCCCAAGCGCTGTTTCTGCCTGGTGTAGAGGATGGGGAAAGCGGATTAACACACACACACACATATATATACAGAGCCATGTGGGTTGACGCGTTCACCTACACGGGAGCGAGACACAGGAATTCTGTCGCATCAGGATTTCACAAACACCTTCCAAGGAGTGGAGATTTGTTGAGTTTTATTCACTGAAGTTTTCAGGACAGATTTCTTGTTGCCTGCCTGGCTTTTTCTGTTTGTTTGTTTTCTGTTTGTTTTTTGTTTTTTAATGAACTGGAATTGCACCATTTAACCCCATCAGTATGCAGCGCTAATCTGATTGGTTGATCTTTGTGGTTCTAAGACAGCAGGATTGGTCCCATGCTGGCTCCTCGGTTTGGGTTGTTGTTGTCAGATGCTGTGAGAGCTGTGAGATGATTTGAGGATAGTTGTTTTGCTATTTTTTTTTTTTTTACTGTATTAATTATTCTGGGATTTTTTTTTTTCTTATGTTATTTATTTATTTTATTTTAAAGCAGCCTTTAAGAATAATTACATTTTTCAGCAAGCTGTTTGGTTTATTGTTTTAATCAGTGGGAAAACTTTGTTTTCTTTTATATTATTTTTTCTTTTTCTCTGTTGATCCCACAATGCCGAGCCAAGAGTCGTATGTTGTTAGAAGGGGTAAAAAGAAGTCACGCAGGCGAGGCGAGAAGGAAATAAGTCAGAAGGGCTCTTTGTTTACTGCCGCGCTCGCCTTGAATGCCAGTGCTGGTTCAATTCCCTCCTTGCCACTCTCCGCGGGCTCCTCGGACCCCGGTGCTGCAGCCAACCGGGCAACAGCCCCCTCCAAACCCACCTCCCCTGCTTCCACTTTCTGGCATCCAATCCGATCTTTTGCCCTTTCACAGCTCACATCACTGGTGCGGCGGGCCACCCTGAGGGAGAGCGACTTGGCGCCCAAGTATGAGAAGGTCCACAACTTCAAGGTGAGACACTCATTTGCTCCCCCAATCCTATTTATGTGTGTGAGTGTGCTGCCAGGATCGCTGATTCAGCTCGTGGGGACTTATTCAAATTCACCATAGAAGGCTTAGAGTGTTAAGAAACACACAAACGCACACACTCTTCATGTTTTCAGCCTTTGTTTACTTTTAGATTCCTGTATAATGATTTTGTGTATTATTAGTGAGAGGCGCAACAGAGCCACAGTGTCCCGAGCTCAAGAGAAATGTGGACAGACACACACACAGACACAAAGATTACTGCGATGTGATGGAGGTTATTAGCATTTCATTATTCAGAGCCAATTTGTGCAATAAATGAGCAGATTAAAACTCTGCTCTCACTATAAATTGTCTCTGAGCACCCTTTCAGCACTCCTATTGTGTCTCCATCAGTCTTTTGTCAGTCTCTAATAAAGGTTACTGCTGGTATTCAGGTATTACTTGACCCAGTCTGGATCATATGAATAATTTCCCCACCCTTTTCTCTCAAATATACAATTATTGGCTATTTTGACTGATGTGTTTCACTCTTTTTTTTCTCTGACCCAATCTGCTGCTGTTTAATAATTATTGTGGCAAATATAACGTTTAAACACATCGAGTTTGTCTTTTTTTATGCCTATTTAACCAGGTTCATACATTCAGGGGTCCCCACTGGTGTGAGTACTGTGCCAACTTCATGTGGGGTCTCATCGCTCAGGGAGTGAAATGTGCAGGTAAGTCACAAACAAAAAAACGCATTCCTTCTCGACATAAAGTAATTTTCGTCTTCCAATCATGATTCAGTTTCCACTTCTTTCACTCGTACTTTCTGTCTTAAAGCATGACTTGAAAGTAGGAGAGCAGGCTAAAGTTAATCACTTTCACTGTTGTTGACTCATCTGCGCCGTTTCATGGATTTTAAAATGTTAAAAGACTGGCTTGGGTGCCAAAGAACAAACTGTCAGTGTGATCACTACTGCATGTGTGGGTGATTGAACTGGGCTTCTGCAACGCCTACATTTAAAAGCAACTTTCATCATGCAGTCTAGCAATGACTCTTAAGGATCATCACAAGTAAAATAAAAAATAAAAAAACAGAGATGTCTAAAAATGGACATAAAGTGACGTAAAACAAAATTCTGGGTTTCTTTGTCAGATTGTGGGTTGAACGTCCATAAGCAGTGCTCCAAAGTCGTACCCAACGACTGCCAGCCAGACCTTCGGCACGTCAAGAAGGTGTACAGCTGTGACCTGACAACGCTGGTCAAAGCCCACAACACCAAGAGGCCCATGGTGGTTGACATGTGTATACAGGAAATTGAGGCCAGAGGTGAGAGAAAGAGAGCGCATATGTGTGACTCAGAGATTATATAACAGAAAAAGGCTTTTAAGTATTGTTTGCAGCAAGGTTAAGAGAAGTGGGGGGAGGAAAGGAGAACACCCACAAGGCTGGCGTTCATACGCAAGATGCGATTGCCTTTGTGTGTGTCAGCCCACCCACTCAATGCTAAAAAGATGTACGCAGGCAGCTTCATCTGTGAATGTAGGTGTGCGTGTGTGGAGAGTGACAGTTTTCCCCTCTAGAGAGCTGCCGCAGACAGCATTTTATTGATGACTTGAGTGAAACTAATACGTGAAATCAATAAAGACTTGAAAAGATTGAACTTGACTGGAGCGAGAGAGACAGTTGAAGTCTTCACCCCACGCTTTATTTCTTCCTTCTGCCTTCACATATGTTGTGTTTGTGTGTGTTTAATAATCATTTTTGCATCCATTTCAGTTGTATTTGCTAATAGCAGGAAAGAAACATAAATTTGATCATTTCTTTAAGTCATAAATAGAAAGCATTCTCATCTGAGAGGCTGTACACTGAATTTTTTTTAGTTGGTTATGTAGAATTTAAGCTTATCGTAGTCATCAAATTAATATTGGTATGATTTAAACCTTCCAGGTCTTCAGTCAGAAGGTTTATACAGAATATCAGGCTTCAGCGAGCTGATTGAAGACGTCAAACTGGCCTTTGATAGAGGTAAGTGTCGCTCCCCAATGTTCCATAAGCAGGTTCTTTTGCCAAATAAATTAAATGTCATGCGCACAATTGTTCCTCCACAGACGGAGAGAAAGCAGACATATCCTCAAATGCTTACGAGGACATCAACATCATCACCGGAGCCCTCAAACTGTACTTCAGAGAGCTGCCCATACCCCTCATCACGTATGATGCCTACCCACGCTTCATAGAAGCTGCAAGTAGGTCTTAACATTCAGGCTTTTAACCACAATTTACCTTAAAACTCAAAGATGACTTGTTCAGGGTTATAGGGAAATAAGCAACAAAAGGAGTCCTAGACAACCCTCTCTTTTGTAGGTCACCAAGAGGCAACTCTCAGTCTGGATCCTCTTTAAATTTTAATTGAATACCCCTGGTTAACATCAGTTAAAATTGCATGGTTACATTTTTAACCGATGTTAGCCAAATGAAGGCGGTTTAGACACGCCAGTATTCACTCTCATGAGACTTCTAAGCTTCCTGTTGGAGAAATTTAGGTTTCTGAAATAACTGTAAAAATTTAAATAGATTCAATAAAACCTTAGTTAGAACTCCTGAAAACAGACTGTTAAATAGAAGATGGACGTAGCCACCATTGGTTGTTAAAGTTTATGGAACTATGCCATCTTGGTTTTTGGGGAGGTGATAATGTGGTATGGTTGGTTTGCTTATACTTTACCCAAAGAGTATCTATTACCCTCCTTAACAGAAGTCTATGTCTGTTCGGGCTGTTTCTTGAACAGAAATTACTTTAAAGGTACCTAAATTAAACCACGCTTGTATGATGCTGGCTAAAAATACTTTCATCACAGACCTGATATTTATTATTTAATATTTTTATTTTAAAGGCCAAAATCTCTACATAGTGGGCCCCAAAATTAGAACAAAATTGTAAATTACACATACTCAAAGTCATAGCTTGCTTTATTTTTTATTTTAGATCAAATGTGGTAAATTACCATAGAATTTCATTAAAATAATACTTAAAACTTGTGACAAAGGTCATAAACTCATTTGGAAAATATTGTTAAATCAAATGAGACTTGAGGTCTTTTGTTTTTTATTTTTTTTATTTTTGAAAGACTTCTTTTCAAAATATTGACCTGGAGGCTAAACCTATCATTTGTATAGTGCACTATCTCAATATTTTCGTGTGTGTGTGTGTTGTAGAAATAACAGACCCAGAGAAACGACTGGAGGCCCTCCATGAGGCCTTGAAGCTGCTGCCACCAGCTCACTGCGAGACGCTGCGATACCTCATGGGTCACCTCAAGAGGTCAGACACACACACAAGCAGTTGTTTTACTTTGTTACATACTTATTTCTTTGGTATCTCCATTATTATTTGACTGTTGTTTTTACATATTATATAAATTGGTCAATTTCTTCATTCAGAGTGACACAATACGAGAAGGAGAATCTCATGACTAGCGAGAATTTAGGCATCGTCTTCGGCCCAACGCTTATGAGGGCGCCCGAGCTCGACGCCATGACAGCACTCAACGATATCCGATATCAGAGACTTGTGGTGGAAAGTCTCATTACCAATGAAGATGTGTTGTTCTGAGGTGCAAGAGGAGATAAAAAGAGAGACTGGGGATGACACGTGAATGCTTTTAAAGATAAAAAGGTGGCTTCTAATGAGAAAATGAAGGAGAAACATGCAAGATACTTGTGTCTCGCTAGAGAGGATTAAAAAATATACTACCTGCTTTTGTGATGGTTGGATAAATCGAGAATGAAGGAAATGTCTGTCTTCATGAAAGCAATTTAACAAAATCTATCTTGAGACACAGCAGCTTTGAGTGAAGAAGTGGATGGAAGGACCCAGCATTTCCCTAAATTTTAATGAAAATAGGAGCAAAACATCAAGTCAACGAGCTCTACTTTGTCTCTATGAGTTGGTATTACAAACACCCTGTATCAGCGAGAGAATTAACAATGTGTGGTAGAAACACTGCACCATCTATCTTTACGTTCTTGTCATTTCTTCCTACAAGGATGCCTTGACATTTTGGATTGTGGAAAAACATGACTGTATTGAAAATGTTAGCTTGGTTAGTGTTTATCATTGAAAGTCCTGGTAAGTTTTCTTGTTTTCTTAGTGTCAGTGTGTCCCATTTGATCCTCTTGAAGAGAAGAAGCAGCAGCACTGGCTTCCTAACAGTAGACAGCCGGATGAATGAATGAATGACTGGAAAAAGTGTATTGCTCACGTTTGGCGCATACTCATTCCTCCAAATGGAACTAAAGTGATTTGGACCTATGGCCTTTCTTTTTTCCTTCCTCTTCTTTTGCTCTGCTTTTGCTTCACAGCTCTCCATTTTGCCCCGTCGCTGAATTATAACCACACAGCAACCTCCAACCGCCTTCTTTTTCTACTTTTTTTTTCTTTTTTTGTGGTGTGATGATGTGTAATTGCGCCCGGCGATGAAGCGGGCGGAGCTGCAAATTAACAATCCTTCATTCTCTCACTTCTCCACTTTCCGCGCGTTAAAAACCTGACAGGAAATGACACTTAAAATTCAGCGAGAGTCTATTTAAAGGAAGCGTTTTTCCAGTTCCTGAAAGAGCATCTTTCCAAGTGAAAATTTTGTTTCTGACACAACTTATAAACGCAAATACGTGAGGCCAGTACTGTTTTTGCTTTGGTTTGTCATTTGTATAAAGCGGTGCTGTAATTAAGCAGTGTTTTGTTATGAAGGAGATTTTTGCGATGAAAATACTAATTTAAATTCATCATCACTCGCCCGACTGCAATTCAACAAAATGAAGCACACTAATAATTTCAAGGCCCATCTCTGTTATTGGCCTGAGTGGGATAATTGGGCAAGTTTTAATATCAAATCGAATCCCAATTGCTTTGCATCAGTGCTTTGCCTCTCCTTCTGTAAACATGTTTGGAAGTCATGTATCTGTCACTTGTGTTGATGCCACTTAATCTAACTGTGAAACTGGAGGAAGTGATGATAATTTCAAGCCCAAAGGTCAGTCTGTATTTCATATCTTAACGTCTGCCTTCTGCAGTGAAGATGAGATTTTTCCCTGACTAGAGCAGGTGACAGATTACAGAGGTTTTTGAGTTTGCTGTAATGTTTTGATGCCATAAAAGCAGTGTCCATGATAGAAATCATCTGTCCATGCTTTTTTATTTGTTGTTAAACTAGTGCCATTTGAAAGGGTGGAGGTGTAAAATGAAGGCTTTCTGCATGTACCCCCACCTGCTACAACTCACCTTTACTCATTCCTCCCCCCATTTTTGTCGGGGGGTTCACTGAGTAGTGAAGACCCACCCGGCTTGAAGACCTTTTTGGCTTTTTTTTGGTTTGGTTTCTTTTTTTGTAAAGCAAGGACAGTTACTGGGTGTAAATCAAATTGATGTAACATAAAAATAACATCAGCATTTTTCTAATGGATTATGTTTTCATGTTATCTGTTTTCTTTATTTACATTGTCTAACCATAGACTAACTCTTATCAGACTAACCTGATGAAAACTTGTGACCCTTCAGTGATCTGTGACGGCTGCTTTTTTAGCATCATGATTAAAATGTGTTGGGGTTTTTTGGTTTTGTTTTGTTTTGTTTTTTTATTGTCATTGCTGTAAAGTATTTTCTATATGGTTTATGCATGGTGAAGTTAAATTATTAAATATGACTTTAAGTTGGTCGTCTGAATTTTGTGTTTTAATCCATTTGAGTATGGATGTGTCCAAGAAGACCTGCTGAAGTTCAAACTGAGCACCAGAATGGGGAAGAAAGGTGATTTAAGGCCAAGTTGGTCTGAGTGTTTCACAAACTGCTCATCTACTGTGATCTTCCCACACAACCGGTGGTTTGAAAAAGAGAAAATATCCAGGGATTAGCAGTTCTCTGGGTGATGACAGATGATAGCGGTCATAGGGGAACAGCTAGACTGTTTTGAGCTGATAGAAAGAAAATAGTCAAGTATTCATTTGATTTAATGGGGACATTGCAGTTTAACATGGTAATGATACAGAGCATGAAACTGCTGCACAGAGATTTTATAGCTTTTTCTTTTTCAATCCTTATCCATAGTTGGGCTAATAAACTACTAATTGTAGTATAATTAATTAAATCAAGTGCAGCTCTGACTTACTTTTAACAAACCTTTGACAACAACGGTTGTAATAATGTAATAATTATTATACCACATTCTGTAACAATGCTGTTGAATTAATGTAACAAATCCCTTTATACAGAATTTCTGATGACTTTTTGAATTTCCCTGGAACGTAACCAGTTTGCTGTATCTGTGTTATGAGCAGTGACAAGAAACAAAACCTCCCTCTTAAGTTCAATATTTCTTTTAGTATAATTTTAATTTTCAAAAACCAATAAATGTGTTTAACATTTTTTAACACTGAGACAATATTGTATACTGTGGCTAAACAAAATTTTTAAGACTTCCAAAATATCAAACTATTTTAAAGCATTGTATTTAAAATATTTTGCTCCATAATTTTCTAAATTAAATAATACATGGTGGTTTTAGACATCAGTGTTTTAAAAATAAATGAATCAATAAAAAATAAATAGTAAAAAAGTGAAGTAACTAAGTCTGTAAGATAAAATAATGGACTTTGATACGGTAGTTACTTCTGTTTTTAAGCGCTATGCAGCAAAACTTCATGTTCGGGCACGCCTTGTACTTTTTCACACCACGTGCTCATGACTTGGCTCGAGCGTCCTCCATTTGCTGCTCGAACTGGTCGTGATGCGGGCTTTTACTCGGACACACCATAGCAAGACTACCACTATATAACCACATGAATTTAGGTCGCCTCGAGAAGCATACAAACGAGTTATTTTCTATTTATATTGTTAAAGCAAACCTCAGTGGAAATAGAGTCTGGAGAGGAGTTTGCTAGCGGGTGACTGCACGGATTTCGGCCATGTGCGTCGAGGAAAAAAAGCGCAGACGATGTTAACTATATGATACAAGGTGAGGCACCGTAGGGCTAGAATGAGGACGCTTGTATTGTTTTTTGTGAATTTCCTCTGTTAAGTTTAAAATAACGTGTTTTTGTGCAGATATTGTTAGCTTGAGGTGGCGACTAGCGAACAACTAGCCACTAATACTAGCCTACCTACTACTCATTAGCATCAGCATGACGCCTAAACTACAGTTACTTGGTTATTAACACAAGTGCAAATTTGCTTCTTTTTAAGCTGCTGAATATGACTGTTTTAATAAACATATGTGAAAGAGTTTTGTTTGTTGTGCTAGCTGTCAGCAGGTTTAACATTTTTTAAGTTTGCTGCGTTTTGGGTAATGAGTGGAAGGTAAAGTGCACTCACAGTGTACTTCACCCCTTTGGAAAACAATTGATCTTCACGAAATTCCAGTATCCAATTTTACCTATTTATAACAGTGCCATAGTAGCTTTAGCTCCGCTGTGTGTAAAAAGCCTTCCTGTTGACTGTAGTGGCAAGCCTCGTTGGCGCAGTAGGCAGCGCGTCAGTCTCATAATCTGAAGGTCGTGAGTTCGAGCCTCACACGGGGCAGAATATTTTGTATCCATATGAACAGAATCGACTTTATGGCACTTTGAGTACATTTTAGAGATGTGTTTTAGAGATAGTTATACATGAATTTCACAGCTACTGCGTCATGTAGTTTAAAATTTTTAGTTTGCTTGGACTGGATATCAATTTTAGTTATAGCCTTTCTTTCCTGTAAAACTATGCTAAAGCCTATTCTCACTAAGAAGAAGTGTGAATTTTGAAAAAGTAGGGGTTGGGATTGGAGCTCCAAGCCCGGCTAGCTCAGTCGGTAGAGCATGAGACTCTTAATCTCAGGGTCGTGGGTTCGAGCCCCACGTTGGGCGTTAGACTTTTCCTCATTTGCCCCGCTTCCTGTTTGTCTTCTTTTGTAATTTTGATGTCCAGTGCTTGGACCCTAGAAAGTTTACATGTCATTTTCAGTGGGAAACCACTGAAACACGGAAATCATGAGAGACATTGTTTATGTATGCATGTTAATTCAGTGATTAGATAAGGGTAGCTGTGAGCATTGGTGGTTCAGTGGTAGAATTCTCGCCTGCCACGCGGGAGGCCCGGGTTCGATTCCCGGCCAATGCAACAATCTTTTGAATTTTTTTAGTCGATAAATTAATTTCTATGTTTTTTGAGTACACAGAGACATTTGCTTTTATTTTTTTATGTTGCTTTTACTTTGGCTTAACTGTCAATATTACAGACCCTAATTGTACTTGTTTGAAGTCTGTTTGAAGTCCTGTGGTAGAATGGGACATGAGGGGTATGGTGGGTGGTGTTGGGGGATGGTCAGTGGGCGTGGAAGTGGGGGTGGGTGGCTCTTGCGTCAAATCACAACACCAATGATGTCAAAGCATCAATAAAAGAGACAAATAAAGTTATCAGCCCTACATTTTCAAATCCGTAACCTTTTCAACTTGCTGCCCGGTTTTAGATATCGACAAATTCTTGGTTCTAATATTCTCAGCATATTTTTATTTGTTCAGGGGTAATATGACTTTTGTTGGTCCATTGGTGTATTGCATCATAGGCCTCGTTGGCGCAGTAGGCAGCGCGTCAGTCTCATAATCTGAAGGTCGTGAGTTCGAGCCTCACACGGGGCAGTTTCTTTTGACACACACATTTCTTGTTTTTGCAAATGGTTATGCATATGCTTATTTTGTAGTATAATCAACTATTACTTCCAGCACCCCCATGTGTGGCAGGCTGTTAAGACAGCTCTGCTCATTTCTGAGCTTTTGCATTTAAGTCAACCTAGGATGAGTTGTTTTAATTTTCATATGGTCATTAGAGTGTCCACTCTAATGCAATGTGCTTGAAAAGCTTGGATATGACCGTGAAAAAGGTTTATGAACCCTTTATATAGTATGTTATTCTTTTTACTTTATTCAGTTCCATTGTTTTACTTAATTTTTGCTGCTTGAAACTTTGCACGGTCCTTTCAGCTGTCACCCAATAAATTTCTCACGTGTGGGGATAGTAAAGGTTTACCTTATTACAAAAAAAAAAAAAAAAAAAAAATTCTACACTCCCCGTCGGGGAATCGAACCCCGGTCTCCCGCGTGACAGGCGGGGATACTAACCACTATACTAACGAGGAGATATTTATGTCAACTCTTTACTGTAAGTAAGTAGTAAGACCAGTAATCGGAATAACAGTAGTAAAAGTGGGGGATATGTCATTTGTTTGTTTCGCAAGAGGGGCAGGTTTTAGGAGTGACAGCGGCAAGAGAGAGTAATGTGAGAGAATTTATGTATATGGCAACATTTATGTATTTCCCTGACCGGGAATCGAACCCGGGCCGCGGCATAGAGAGCGCCAAATCCTGACCACTAGACCATCAGGGAGGTGCGACAGCGGTGTCTTGATGAGTGACGCGTGGCTGTATCGGGCTACATTTTCCGTTGCGCCTCAAGAGGAGCGCTTGGGCAATGGCGCGAATTCGGTGGGAAAACTGGCACGTCCGTGAGCATTGGTGGTTCAGTGGTAGAATTCTCGCCTGCCACGCGGGGGCCCGCCGCGTATAGGTGTAACGGAGAAACAGCCAATCAAATCGCAGCTTTTAAGCCAGCGTAAAAAATGGATTTTTTTTGGCACTGAATCGTCTGAGCGCAGGTTCGAGTCCTGGTTGGGACAAAGGCTGTGTTACATTATCAAAAGATAAACACCATTTTTAATTTAGTTAATGTGGATAACATTTATTTTTCACTTTGCTTTTTCTTATTGTTTGATTATCATTCTATTTATATCATAGTGTTTTGCCTCAATGTCTCACACATTCATGCTGCTAACAGAAGGTATCTCAGGAAGCTGGAAGCAGGCATTCACACGGGAAAAGTTCATCTTTTGTCTTCTCCACTGTAAGAGGAAGCAAGGGAGTGTGAACTTTTCTCTGGTTGAAGACCAAAGGTGTGAAAACAGCTGTGTACTGCCTTTTGGTTCTGTAGAAGGTGTTTATACCCAAGGCTCTGTTGGGTTTATTTAATGGAAAACTTTCACAACAACTGTGTGAAAGTTTACATAACTCAGAATAAACTGTATCATCACAAACCAGATATACTCTTCAGTTATGGAGATATCCAACTTTTAATACAAAGATTAAAGTTTAAACTATAATTCAGATACATTCTGTTGGCACAGAAAATTAAGCTTATGCATAATTTCAATAAGGAAGATGTGTAATAAGTCATCTGTCTGCTTCCTGGTGGCTGCCAGTTTATATCTATTCATTTTCCAGCACAAACTCAGTACTGACATCATTACTTTATTCCAGTTATGCTCTTGCCTGCCTTCACCGAGCATGCCAGCCTCCACTCTGCATGCTTTAAATCTGTTGCTCTTCTGCTTCTGCCATTCTGCATTTCAGATCCTCAGCTATGCAGCCCGCCTCCTCTCCTTTCTCCTCCTCACCGTGGTCACTCAGAACCCTGTCCCAGCCTCCATCTTCATCACTACCAGCATTTTGACTCTGGGGTGTGGCTTGTGCAAAATCCTGTCACTGCTGAGATTTCTTCTGCTATAATGGGTCATTGGAGTTTAACTGCCTAACAGTTACATTTATTTCTGTATCTCAATAAATCCTGTTCGGTTTTTCCACATGATCTCTCCTTATTGAACTGCTTTTGTAGATAAGCTTCAAGCCAGAAAGCAACAATACCTAAACCAAAAATATTATCATCAGAAGTGAGAAAGTGTCTGGACTATCTCCAGCTGTGTTGCATGTATTAAAGATAACTTCAGACACTGTCTGGTTGTCATGTCTGAAACAGGCTGTACAGTCACACAGATAAAAGACAGCAGTCATGTTTCTTATATTACAAATCAACCAGAAAGATTATGAAGATAAAAGCTGTGAGACCCCACTAGAGAACGGATGGCTTGTTATCATTACATGAAGTGATTTAGAAATAATATGTTAGCTTTCAGGGCAGCACTCAGAGCTTTTTAAAACTGAATACCTGATGGTGAGCACACACAGATATATAAACATACAGGTAAGAGGTTATAAAGAAGAGAGCTGTGCTGATATTTTTACAGAACAGAATTTATTTACATTTTTATATTTACAATCAGTTTTTATTTATATAAAAAAAATAAACATTACAAAACTAGAACTAAACTATATTATGTACAATATCAACAGTTTCTCCCCTATTTCCTTTTTTCTTCCACCCATCTTTGTCTCTCTGCCTCGTAGAAAGGAGACTGCTGAAACTCCTTCCAGGTCATCTCCTTGGCCATGCCCTTGTCCCTGTACAGAGAATGCACTTTTGAAGGGCAGTAGATATATTTCCCTGCCACTCCATTGTGGCTGGGTTTAACAGCAGGATGCAAGAGAACAAAAAGAGACAAAATCTGAATCAACATTTGCGATAAAAATGTTTTTTCTTCAGACAATACAAACTGTTCCGTCTGTAAATAAAAACCTTTCATGGTTGAATGCAAAATTTGTGCCAACTGCTTAGTAGTCATGGTACATAAGAACTGCAGATTATCGACATACCTATTTAAGATATCCTGTTTATTCTTACACTAGTGGGCATTGCTCATGTTAGTGAGATATCACGACTGTCGTATAGATACGATTACTGACCATTACAACATGAATGCAATACAAATTTTTAAAAAATGCAGGTTAGGTCATTTAGCATGTCATCTCATAACAAGCCATTTATCGATTATTTAATTACACCACATTATAGTAATGTCAGTGTCACAGCAGTCAGAAACCTACCAAGTTTATTTAACAGTAAAACACGTCAATGAAACACGCAATTTATTTAAGGATCACGTTCATTCATTTTTTACCGTGCCACTTTACAACAGCGGATAAACTCCCACCGTCTTTAACCGAGCGGTGGATGCTTCGTAAATGCAATCGCAACACGTCTATTACCTGTAATATACACCTGTAAATGTATTCTGTTGGTTTACTCTTATTCCAAACGACATTTCTTACCTTTGATCAATGAACGAGGATCGTTGAGATGTGTTGCGAGCAGTGCGTTACTTGTTTCGTCTCCCGAAAATTGTGATTTTTAAAAATTGCCGCATCTCAAACTCGCAACAGCGCCGGAAGACCGTAGTGGCCAAAAATATATTACATCCGTAGTGGTTTAGCACTACCATAGAGAATGAATGGGAAACGGTTTAGGCCGTTTAGCTAAACAATCCCAGGCTCCCGCGCGGGAGGCCCGGGTTCGATTCCCGGCCAATGCACAGTTCCTTTATGCGTGGGGCATTAAGTTTGTTCTCGGTCGCGGCCAGACGGCATCAAGATTTGGAACAAGAAGTCTGTGCAAACCAAACTTGGGTTGGACATCGTATCTGCATTAAGTCAAGATGTTGTTGAGAGGAGACTTTGGAGAGTGGCGCGAGTTCAGCGGAACAATTGGCAGACTTAGAATTGTCGCCTGCCAGCGCCAGCGGGTGACTGAATATATGTTTACAGACATTGCTGGTAAACCCGTGTGTCTTATTAGTGGAGCTAATGTGGCTGTAATTAAGGAATTTAATTTAAGACGGCACTACGAGACAAAAGAAGAATGGTCCGTTTTGGGGGAAGATGGTGTCTTGAGCCTCACTTGATACACAGTACGTGGCAAAGGCAACCCATCCATTGTGTACCGCTTGTCCCTTTCGGGTTAGCCGGAGCTGGGAGATTTTTAGGATCTCCTGTGGCACTCTTCACCTCCAAAACCCGTTCAGGGCTTAAATACCTGGGGACTTGCCTTTGTTTGTCCAAGTTGAATTTTTTTTCCGTGCAGCTTCGAGAAATCGTCCATTTTCTGGTTGGCTCTCAGCCTCGTTGGCGCAGTAGGCAGCGCTTCAGTCTCATAATCGGAAGGTCGTGAGTTCGAGCCTCACACGAGGCAGGTGTTTTGGTACAGACTTGGTCCATCCATTTTGTACCACTTCTACCCATTTCGAGGACGCTGGAGCCAAAGAACCATCCGTTTGTAGTGGATTTTCAGCCTCCTCTTATGCGAGATCTAGAACAGGGATCAATGCAAATTATTCTGCCATTGCCCGTGGAAAGCCTTCCCGTCTCTTTGATTTCAAGACTCAGACGTGGCAGGCGATCCTCCCCTATGGATGCGTGCCGGCCCTCTGGAACCACTTCATCCAACTTTCACCACAATTCCTCTTTCTTTTCTCAGGTCAGAATTGCGGGGCACCACACGTTGGCTCCCAAATGACTCCTACCTGTTATTTCTTCTTGGACACTTTGTCCAGGTAGGGTTAGGAATGTCTTTGCATTGGAAGCGGATGAGCAAGGGCTGATAATTGGTTATCAGCAGCTCCCGAGCTGAGTCTCTGGAGGTTGCCTGGAGTTCCTTTGCCAACAGGGTCCATTGAGAGAGATAATTTGAAGTCATTCTTGCCTGACTGGTAAGTTGGAACAAGAAGTCTGTGCAAACCAAGCTTGGGTTGGACATCGCATCTGTATTAAGTCAAGATGTTGTTGAGAGGAGACTTTGGAGAGTGGCGCGAATTCGGCGGAACAATTGGCAGACTTGTAAGGGCTGGTGGCTCAGCAGTAGAACTGTCGCCTGCCACCCGTGAATCTCAAAATCAGAAGGTAGTGACTTGTAGCCTCACGCAAGCGATATGCTTTGATGCACAGTACGTGACAGAGTTTGTGCATCCATTTTAAGCGTCTTGAGAGGAGACTTTGGAGAGGCGCGAATTCAGCGGGACAATTGGCGGACGTGCAAGGGTTGTTAGCTCAGCGGTAGAATTGTTGCCTGCCATGCATAAGTCTCAAAAACTGGAGGTGTTGGGCTCTATCGTCATGCGAGGCATGTTTTGATGCGCAGTTCGGCCACACATTTTAGGATCTGCTGTCACACACTTCGCCTCCAAGACGGCAGCCCATCCTGGGCTTGAAGAACTGGCAACTCTGCTTCAACAAATGGTCCGTTTTGGGGGAAGATGGTGCCTTGAGCCTGGCTTGATACACAGTACGTGGCAAAGGCAACCCATCCATAGTCTACCGCTTGTCCCTTTCGGGTAAGCCGGAGCTGGGTCAAAACACAGTTTCCCTGACCGGGAATCGAACCCGGGCCGCGGCGGTGAGAGCGCCGAATCCTGACCACTAGACCATCAGGGAGGTGCGACAGAGGTGTCTTGATGAGTGACGCGTGGCTGTATCGGGCTACATTTTCTGTTGCGCCTCGAGAGGAGCGCTTGGGCAATGGTGCGAATTCGGTGGGAAAACTGGCACGTCTATGAGCATTGGTGGTTCAGTGGTAGAATTCTCGCCTGCCACGCGGGGGCCCGCCGCGTATAGGTGTAACGGAGAAACAGCCAATCAAATCGCAGCTTTTAAGCCAGCGTAAAAAATGGATTTTTTTTGGCACTGAATCGTCTGAGCGCAGGTTCGAGTCCTGGTTGGGACAAAGGCTGTGTTACATTATCAAAAGATAAACACCATTTTTAATTTAGTTAATGTGGATAACATTTATTTTTCACTTTGCTTTTTCTTATTGTTTGATTATCATTCTATTTATATCATAGTGTTTTGCCTCAATGTCTCACACATTCATGCTGCTAACAGAAGGTATCTCAGGAAGCTGGAAGCAGGCATTCACACGGGAAAAGTTCATCTTTTGTCTTCTCCACTGTAAGAGGAAGCAAGGGAGTGTGAACTTTTCTCTGGTTGAAGACCAAAGGTGTGAAAACAGCTGTGTACTGCCTTTTGGTTCTGTAGAAGGTGTTTATACCCAAGGCTCTGTTGGGTTTATTTAATGGAAAACTTTCACAACAACTGTGTGAAAGTTTACATAACTCAGAATAAACTGTATCATCACAAACCAGATATACTCTTCAGTTATGGAGATATCCAACTTTTAATACAAAGATTAAAGTTTAAACTATAATTCAGATACATTCTGTTGGCACAGAAAATTAAGCTTATGCATAATTTCAATAAGGAAGATGTGTAATAAGTCATCTGTCTGCTTCCTGGTGGCTGCCAGTTTATATCTATTCATTTTCCAGCACAAACTCAGTACTGACATCATTACTTTATTCCAGTTATGCTCTTGCCTGCCTTCACCGAGCATGCCAGCCTCCACTCTGCATGCTTTAAATCTGTTGCTCTTCTGCTTCTGCCATTCTGCATTTCAGATCCTCAGCTATGCAGCCCGCCTCCTCTCCTTTCTCCTCCTCACCGTGGTCACTCAGAACCCTGTCCCAGCCTCCATCTTCATCACTACCAGCATTTTGACTCTGGGGTGTGGCTTGTGCAAAATCCTGTCACTGCTGAGATTTCTTCTGCTATAATGGGTCATTGGAGTTTAACTGCCTAACAGTTACATTTATTTCTGTATCTCAATAAATCCTGTTCGGTTTTTCCACATGATCTCTCCTTATTGAACTGCTTTTGTAGATAAGCTTCAAGCCAGAAAGCAACAATACCTAAACCAAAAATATTATCATCAGAAGTGAGAAAGTGTCTGGACTATCTCCAGCTGTGTTGCATGTATTAAAGATAACTTCAGACACTGTCTGGTTGTCATGTCTGAAACAGGCTGTACAGTCACACAGATAAAAGACAGCAGTCATGTTTCTTATATTACAAATCAACCAGAAAGATTATGAAGATAAAAGCTGTGAGACCCCACTAGAGAACGGATGGCTTGTTATCATTACATGAAGTGATTTAGAAATAATATGTTAGCTTTCAGGGCAGCACTCAGAGCTTTTTAAAACTGAATACCTGATGGTGAGCACACACAGATATATAAACATACAGGTAAGAGGTTATAAAGAAGAGAGCTGTGCTGATATTTTTACAGAACAGAATTTATTTACATTTTTATATTTACAATCAGTTTTTATTTATATAAACAAAATAAACATTACAAAACTAGAACTAAACTATATTATGTACAATATCAACAGTTTCTCCCCTATTTCCTTTTTTCTTCCACCCATCTTTGTCTCTCTGCCTCGTAGAAAGGAGACTCCTGAAACTCCTTCCAGGTCATCTCCTTGGCCATGCCCTTGTCCCTGTACAGAGAATGCACTTTTGAAGGGCAGTAGATATATTTCCCTGCCACTCCATTGTGGCTGGGTTTAACAGCAGGATGCAAGAGAACAAAAAGAGACAAAATCTGAATCAACATTTGCGATAAAAATGTTTTTTCTTCAGACAATACAAACTGTTCCGTCTGTAAATAAAAACCTTTCATGGTTGAATGCAAAATTTGTGCCAACTGCTTAGTAGTCATGGTACATAAGAACTGCGGGCAGATTATCGACATACCTATTTAAGATATCCTGTTTATTCTTACACTAGTGGGCATTGCTCATGTTAGTGAGATATCACGACTGTCGTATAGATACGATTACTGACCATTACAACATGAATGCAATACAAATTTTAAAAAAATGCAGGTTAGGTCATTTAGCATGTCATCTCATAACAAGCCATTTATCGATTATTTAATTACACCACATTATAGTAATGTCAGTGTCACAGCAGTCAGAAACCTACCAAGTTTATTTAACAGTAAAACGCGTCAATGAAACACGCAATTTATTTAAGGATCACGTTCATTAATTTTTTACCGTGCCACTTTACAACAGCGGATAAACTCCCACCGTCTTTAACCGAGCGGTGGATGCTTCGTAAATGCAATCGCAACACGTCTATTACCTGTAATATACACCTGTAAATGTATTCTGTTGGTTTACTCTTATTCCAAAGGACATTTCTTACCTTTGATCAATGAACGAGGATCGTTGAGATGTGTTGCGAGCAGTGCGTTACTTGTTTCGTCTCCCGAAAATTGTGATTTTGAAAAATTGCCGCATCTCAAACTCGCAACAGCGCCGGAAGACCGTAGTGGCCAAAAATATATTACATCCGTAGTGGTTTAGCACTACCATAGAGAATGAATGGGAAACGGTTTAGGCCGTTTAGCTAAACAATCCCAGGCTCCCGGGCGGGAGGCCCGGGTTCGATTCCCGGCCAATGCACAGTTCCTTTATGCTTGGGGGGCATTAAGTTTGTTCTCGGTCGCGGCCAGACGGCATCAAGATTTGGAACAAGAAGTCTGTGCAAACCAAACTTGGGTTGGACATCGTATCTGCATTAAGTTAAGATGTTTTTGAGAGGAGACTTTGGAGAGTGGCGCGAATTCGGCGGAACAATTGGCAGACTTAGAATTGTCGCCTGCCAGCGCCAGCGGGTGACTGAATATATGTTTACAGACATTGCTGGTAAACCCGTGTGTCTTATTAGTGGAGCTAATGTGGCTGTAATTAAGGAATTTAATTTAAGACGGCACTACGAGACAAAAGAAGAATGGTCCGTTTTGGGGGAAGATGGTGTCTTGAGCCTCACTTGATACACAGTACGTGGCAAAGGCAACCCATCCATTGTGTACCGCTTGTCCCTTTCGGGTTAGCCGGAGCTGGGAGATTTTTAGGATCTCCTGTGGCACTCTTCACCTCCAAAACCCGTTCAGGGCTTAAATACCTGGGGACTTGCCTTTGTTTGTCCAAGTTGAATTTTTTTTCCGTGCAGCTTCGAGAAATCGTCCATTTTCTGGTTGGCTCTCAGCCTCGTTGGCGCAGTAGGCAGCGCGTCAGTCTCATAATCTGAAGGTCGTAAGTTCGAGCCTCACACGAGGCAGGTGTCTTGGTACAGACTTGGTCCATCCATTTTGTACCACTTCTACCCATTTCGAGGACGCTGGAGCCAAAGAACCATCCGTTTGTAGTGGATTTTCAGCCTCCTCTTATGCGAGATCTAGAACAGGGATCAATGCAAATCATTCTGCCATTGCCCGTGGAAAGCCTTCCCGTCTCTTTGATTTCAAGACTCAGACGTGGCAGGCGATCCTCCCCTATGGATGCGTGCCGGCCCTCTGGAACCACTTCATCCAACTTTCACCACAATTCCTCTTTCTTTTCTCAGGTCAGAATTGCGGGGCACCACACGTTGGCTCCCAAATGACTCCTACCTGTTATTTCTTCTTGGACACTTTGTCCAGGTAGGGTTAGGAATGTCTTTGCATTGGAAGCGGATGAGCAAGGGCTGATAATTGGTTATCAGCAGCTCCCGAGCTGAGTCTCTGGAGGTTGCCTGGAGTTCCTTTGCCAACAGGGTCCATTGAGAGAGATAATTTGAAGTCATTCTTGCCTGACTGGTAAGTTGGAACAAGAAGTCTGTGCAAACCAAGCTTGGGTTGGACATCGCATCTGCATTAAGTCAAGATGTTGTTGAGTGGAGACTTTGGAGAGTGGCGCGAATTCGGCGGAACAATTGGCAGACTTGTAAGGGCTGGTGGCTCAGCAGTAGAACTGTCGCCTGCCACCCGTGAATCTCGAAATCAGAAGATAGTGACTTGTAGCCTCACGCAAGCGATGTGCTTTGATGCACAGTACGTGACAGAGTTTGTGCATCCATTTTAAGCGTCTTGAGAGGAGACTTTGGAGAGGCGCGAATTCAGCGGGACAATTGGCGGACGTGCAAGGGTTGTTAGCTCAGCGGTAGAATTGTCGCCTGCCATGTGTAAGTCTCAAAAACTGGAGGTGTTGGGCTCTATCGTCAAGCGAGGCATGTTTTGATGCGCAGTTCGGCCACACATTTTAGGATCTCCTGTCACACACTTCGCCTCCAAGACGGCAGCCCATCCTGGGCTTGAAGAATTGGCAACTCTGCTTCATTTGTTGACGGCTTCAACGAATGGTCCGTTTTGGGGGGAGATGGTGCCTTGAGCCTCGCTTGATACACAGTACGTGGCAAAGGCAACCCATCCATTGTCTACCGCTTGTCCCTTTCGGGTAAGCCGGAGCTGGGTCAAAACACAGTTTCCCTGACCGGGAATCGAACCCTGGCCGCGGCGGTGAGAGCGCCGAATCCTGACCACTAGACCATCAGTGAGGTGCGACAGAGGTGTCTTGATGAGTGACGCGTGGCTGTATCGGGCTACATTTTCCGTTGCGCCTCGAGAGGAGCGCTTGGGCAATGGCGCGAATTCGGTGGGAAAACTGGTACGTCCGTGAGCATTGGTGGTTCAGTGGTAGAATTCTCGCCTGCCACGCGGGAGGCCCGGGTTCGATTCCCGGCCAATGCACAGTTCCTTTATGCGTGGGGCCTTGGGGGGCATTAAGTTTGTTCTCGGTCGCGGCCAGACGGCATCAAGATTTGGAACAAGAAGTCTGTGCAAACCAAACTTGGGTTGGACATCGTATCTGCATTAAGTTAGATGTTGTTGAGAGGAGACTTTGGAGAGTGGCGCGAATTCTGCGGAACAATTGGCACACTTAGAATTGTCGCCTGCCAGCGCCAGCGGGTGACTGAATATATGTTTACACACATTGCTGGTAAACCCGTGTGTCTTATTAGTGGAGCTAATGTGGCTGTAATTAAGGAATTTAATTTAAGACGGCACTACGAGACAAAAGAAGAATGGTCCGTTTTGGGGGAAGATGGTGTCTTGAGCCTCACTTGATACACAGTACGTGGCAAAGGCAACCCATCCATTGTGTACTGCTTGTCCCTTTCGGGTTAGCCGAAGCTGGGAGATTTTTAGGATCTCCTGTGGCACTCTTCACCTCCAAAACCCGTTCAGGGCTTAAATACCTGGGGACTTGCCTTTGTTTGTCCAAGTTGAATTTTTTTTCCGTGCAGCTTCGAGAAATCGTCCATTTTCTGGTTGGCTCTCAGCCTCGTTGGCGCAGTAGGCAGCGCGTCAGTCTCATAATCTGAAGGTCGTGAGTTCGAGCCTCACACGAGGCAGGTGTTTTGGTACAGACTTGGTCCATCCATTTTGTACCACTTCTACCCATTTCGAGGACGCTGGAGCCAAAGAACCATCCGTTTGTAGTGGATTTTCAGCCTCCTCTTATGCGAGATCTAGAACAGGGATCAATGCAAATCATTCTGCCATTGCCCGTGGACAGCCTTCCCGTCTCTTTGATTTCAAGACTCAGACGTGGCAGGCGATCCTCCCCTATGGATGCGTGCCGGCCCTCTGGAACCACTTCATCCAACTTTCACCACAATTCCTCTTTCTTTTCTCAGGTCAGAATTGTGGGGCACCACACGTTGGCTCCCAAATGACTCCTACCTGTTATTTCTTCTTGGACACTTTGTCCAGGTAGGGTTAGGAATGTCTTTGCATTGGAAGCGGATGAGCAAGGGCTGATAATTGGTTATCAGCAGCTCCCGAGCTGAGTCTCTGGAGGTTGCCTGGAGTTCCTTTGCCAACAGGGTCCATTGAGAGAGATAATTTGAAGTCATTCTTGCCTGACTGGTAAGTTGGAACAAGAAGTCTGTGCAAACCAAGCTTGGGTTGGACATCGCATCTGCATTAAGTCAAGATGTTGTTGAGAGGAGACTTTGGAGAGTGGCGCGAATTCGGCGGAACAATTGGCAGACTTGTAAGGGCTGGTGGCTCAGCAGTAGAACTGTCACCTGCCACCCGTGAATCTCGAAATCAGAAGGTAGTGACTTGTAGCCTCACGCAAGCGATGTGCTTTGATGCACAGTACGTGACAGAGTTTGTGCATCCATTTTAAGCGTCTTGAGAGGAGACTTTGGAGAGAGGCGCGAATTCAGCGGGACAATTGGCGGACGTGCAAGGGTTGTTAGCTCAGCGGTAGAATTGTCGCCTGCCATGCGTAAGTCTCAAAAACTGGAGGTGTTGGGCTCTATCGTCACGCGAGGCATGTTTTGATGCGCAGTTCGGCCACACATTTTAGGATCTCCTGTCACACACTTCGCCTCCAAGACGGCAGCCCATCCTGGGCTTGAAGAACTGGCAACTCTGCTTCATTTGTTGACGGCTTCAACGAATGGTCCGTTTTGGGGGGAGATGGTGCCTTGAGCCTCGCTTGATACACAGTACGTGGCAAAGGCAACCCATCCATTGTCTACCGCTTGTCCCTTTCGGGTAAGCCGGAGCTGGGTCAAAACACAGTTTCCCTGACCGGGAATCGAACCCGGGCCGCGGCGGTGAGAGCGCCGAATCCTGACCACTAGACCATCAGGGAGGTGCGACAGAGGTGTCTTGATGAGTGACGCGTGGCTGTATCGGGCTACATTTTCCGTTGCGCCTCGAGAGGAGCGCTTGGGCAATGGCGCGAATTCGGTGGGAAAACTGACACGTCCGTGAGCATTGGTGGTTCAGTGGTAGAATTCTCGCCTGCCACGCGGGAGGCCCGGGTTCGATTCCCGGCCAATGCACAGTTCCTTTATGCGTGGGGCCTTCGGGGGCATTAAGTTTGTTCTCGGTCGCGGCCAGATGGCATCAGGATTTGGAACAAGAAGTCTGTGCAAACCAAACTTGGGTTGGACATCGTATCTGCATTAAGTCAAGATGTTGTTGAGAGGAGACTTTGGAGAGTGGCGCGAATTCGGCGGAACAATTGGCAGACTTAGAATTGTCGCCTGCCAGCGCCAGCGGGTGACTGAATATATGTTTACAGACATTGCTGGTAAACCCGTGTGTCTTATTAGTGGAGCTAATGTGGCTGTAATTAAGGAATTTAATTTAAGACGGCACTACGAGACTCACTTGATACACAGTACGTGGCAAAGGCAACCCATCCATTGTGTACCGCTTGTCCCTTTCGGGTTAGCCGGAGCTGGGAGATTTTTAGGATCTCCTGTGGCACTCTTCACCTCCAAAACCCGTTCAGGGCTTAAATACCTGGGGACTTGCCTTTGTTTGTCCAAGTTGAATTTTTTTTCCGTGCAGCTTCGAGAAATCGTCCATTTTCTGGTTGGCTCTCAGCCTCGTTGGCGCAGTAGGCAGCGCGTCAGTCTCATAATCTGAAGGTCGTGAGTTCGAGCCTCACACGAGGCAGGTCTTTTGGTACAGACTTGGTCCATCCATTTTGTACCACTTCTACCCATTTCAAGGACACTGGAGCCAAAGAACCAGCCGTTTGTAGTGGATTTTCAGCCTCCTCTTATGCGAGATCTAGAACAGGGATCAATGCAAATCATTCTGCCATTGCCCGTGGACAGCCTTCCCGTCTCTTTGATTTCAAGACTCAGACGTGGCAGGCGATCCTCCCCTATGGATGCGTGCCGGCCCTCTGGAACCACTTCATCCAACTTTCACCACAATTCCTCTTTCTTTTCTCAGGTCAGAATTGTGGGGCACCACACGTTGGCTCCCAAATGACTCCTACCTGTTATTTCTTCTTGGACACTTTGTCCAGGTAGGGTTAGGAATGTCTTTGCATTGGAAGCGGATGAGCAAGGGCTGATAATTGGTTATCAGCAGCTCCCGAGCTGAGTCTCTGGAGGTTGCCTGGAGTTCCTTTGCCAACAGGGTCCATTGAGAGAGATAATTTGAAGTCATTCTTGCCTGACTGGTAAGTTGGAACAAGAAGTCTGTGCAAACCAAGCTTGGGTTGGACATCGCATCTGCATTAAGTCAAGATGTTGTTGAGAGGAGACTTTGGAGAGTGGCGCGAATTCGGCGGAACAATTGGCAGACTTGTAAGGGCTGGTGGCTCAGCAGTAGAACTGTCACCTGCCACCCGTGAATCTCGAAATCAGAAGGTAGTGACTTGTAGCCTCACGCAAGCGATGTGCTTTGATGCACAGTACGTGACAGAGTTTGTGCATCCATTTTAAGCGTCTTGAGAGGAGACTTTGGAGAGAGGCGCGAATTCAGCGGGACAATTGGCGGACGTGCAAGGGTTGTTAGCTCAGCGGTAGAATTGTCGCCTGCCATGCGTAAGTCTCAAAAACTGGAGGTGTTGGGCTCTATCGTCACGCGAGGCATGTTTTGATGCGCAGTTCGGCCACACATTTTAGGATCTCCTGTCACACACTTCGCCTCCAAGACGGCAGCCCATCCTGGGCTTGAAGAACTGGCAACTCTGCTTCATTTGTTGACGGCTTCAACGAATGGTCCGTTTTGGGGGGAGATGGTGCCTTGAGCCTCGCTTGATACACAGTACGTGGCAAAGGCAACCCATCCATTGTCTACCGCTTGTCCCTTTCGGGTAAGCCGGAGCTGGGTCAAAACACAGTTTCCCTGACCGGGAATCGAACCCGGGCCGCGGCGGTGAGAGCGCCGAATCCTGACCACTAGACCATCAGGGAGGTGCGACAGAGGTGTCTTGATGAGTGACGCGTGGCTGTATCGGGCTACATTTTCCGTTGCGCCTCGAGAGGAGCGCTTGGGCAATGGCGCGAATTCGGTGGGAAAACTGACACATCCGTGAGCATTGGTGGTTCAGTGGTAGAATTCTCGCCTGCCACGCGGGAGGCCCGGGTTCGATTCCCGGCCAATGCACAGTTCCTTTATGCGTGGGGCCTTCGGGGGCATTAAGTTTGTTCTCGGTCGCGGCCAGATGGCATCAGGATTTGGAACAAGAAGTCTGTGCAAACCAAACTTGGGTTGGACATCGTATCTGCATTAAGTCAAGATGTTGTTGAGAGGAGACTTTGGAGAGTGGCGCGAATTCGGCGGAACAATTGGCAGACTTAGAATTGTCGCCTGCCAGCGCCAGCGGGTGACTGAATATATGTTTACAGACATTGCTGGTAAACCCGTGTGTCTTATTAGTGGAGCTAATGTGGCTGTAATTAAGGAATTTAATTTAAGACGGCACTACGAGACTCACTTGATACACAGTACGTGGCAAAGGCAACCCATCCATTGTGTACCGCTTGTCCCTTTCGGGTTAGCCGGAGCTGGGAGATTTTTAGGATCTCCTGTGGCACTCTTCACCTCCAAAACCCGTTCAGGGCTTAAATACCTGGGGACTTGCCTTTGTTTGTCCAAGTTGAATTTTTTTTCCGTGCAGCTTCGAGAAATCGTCCATTTTCTGGTTGGCTCTCAGCCTCGTTGGCGCAGTAGGCAGCGCGTCAGTCTCATAATCTGAAGGTCGTGAGTTTGAGCCTCACACGAGGCAGGTCTTTTGGTACAGACTTGGTCCATCCATTTTGTACCACTTCTACCCATTTCAAGGACACTGGAGCCAAAGAACCAGCCGTTTGTAGTGGATTTTCAGCCTCCTCTTATGCGAGATCTAGAACAGGGATCAATGCAAATCATTCTGCCATTGCCCGTGGAAAGCCTTCCCGTCTCTTTGATTTCAAGACTCAGACGTGGCAGGCGATCCTCCCCTATGGATGCGTGCCGGCCCTCTGGAACCACTTCATCCAACTTTCACCACAATTCCTTTTTCTTTTTTCAGGTCAGAATTGCGGGGCACCACACGTTGGCTCCCAAATGACTCCTACCTGTTATTTCTTCTTGGACACTTTGTCCAGGTAGGGTTAGGAATGTCTTTGCATTGGAAGTGGATGAGCAAGGGCTGATAATTGGTTATCAGCAGCTCCCGAGCTGAGTCTCTGGAGGTTGCCTGGAGTTCCTTTGCCAACAGGGTCCATTGAGAGAGATAATTTGAAGTCATTCTTGCCTGACTGGTAAGTTGGAACAAGAAGTCTGTGGAAACCAAGCATGGGTTGGACATCGCATCGGCATTAAGTCAAGATGTTGTTGAGAGGAGACTTTGGAGAGTGGCGCGAATTCGGCGGAACAATTGGCAGACTTGTAAGGGCTGGTGGCTCAGCAGTAGAACTGTGGCCTGCCACCCGTGAATCTCGAAATCAGAAGGTAGTGACTTGTAGCCTCACGCAAGCGATGTGCTTTGATGCACAGTACGTGACAGAGTTTGTGCATCCATTTTAAGCGTCTTGAGAGGAGACTTTGGAGAGGCGCGAATTCAGCGGGACAATTGGTGGACGTGCAAGGGTTGTTAGCTCAGCGGTAGAATTGTCGCCTGCCATGCGTAAGTCTCAAAAACTGGAGGTGTTGGGCTCTATCGTCACGCGAGGCATGTTTTGATGCGCAGTTCGGCCACACATTTTAGGATCTCCTGTCACACACTTCGCCTCCAAGACGGCAGCCCTTCCTGGGCTTGAAGAACTGGCAACTCTGCTTCATTTGTTGACGGCTTCAACGAATGGTCCGTTTTGGGGGGAGATGGTGCCTTGAGCCTCGCTTGATACACAGTACGTGGCAAAGGCAACCCATCCATTGTCTACCGCTTGTCCCTTTCGGGTAAGCCGGAGCTGGGTCAAAACACAGTTTCCCTGACCGGGAATCGAACCCTGGCCGCGGCGGTGAGAGCGCCGAATCCTGACCACTAGACCATCAGTGAGGTGCGACAGAGGTGTCTTGATGAGTGACGTGTGGCTGTATCGGGCTACATTTTCCGTTGCGCCTCGAGAGGAGCGCTTGGGCAATGGCGCGAATTCGGTGGGAAAACTGGTACGTCCGTGAGCATTGGTGGTTCAGTGGTAGAATTCTCGCCTGCCACGCGGGAGGCCCGGGTTCGATTCCCGGCCAATGCACAGTTCCTTTATGCGTGGGGCCTTGGGGGGCATTAAGTTTGTTCTCGGTCGCGGCCAGACGGCATCAAGATTTGGAACAAGAAGTCTGTGCAAACCAAACTTGGGTTGGACATCGTATCTGCATTAAGTTAGATGTTGTTGAGAGGAGACTTTGGAGAGTGGCGCGAATTCTGCGGAACAATTGGCACACTTAGAATTGTCGCCTGCCAGCGCCAGCGGGTGACTGAATATATGTTTACAGACATTGCTGGTAAACCCGTGTGTCTTATTAGTGGAGCTAATGTGGCTGTAATTAAGGAATTTAATTTAAGACGGCACTACGAGACAAAAGAAGAATGGTCCGTTTTGGGGGAAGATGGTGTCTTGAGCCTCACTTGATACACAGTACGTGGCAAAGGCAACCCATCCATTGTGTACTGCTTGTCCCTTTCGGGTTAGCCGAAGCTGGGAGATTTTTAGGATCTCCTGTGGCACTCTTCACCTCCAAAACCCGTTCAGGGCTTAAATACCTGGGGACTTGCCTTTGTTTGTCCAAGTTGAATTTTTTTTCCGTGCAGCTTCGAGAAATCGTCCATTTTCTGGTTGGCTCTCAGCCTCGTTGGCGCAGTAGGCAGCGCGTCAGTCTCATAATCTGAAGGTCGTGAGTTCGAGCCTCACACGAGGCAGGTGTTTTGGTACAGACTTGGTCCATCCATTTTGTACCACTTCTACCCATTTCGAGGACGCTGGAGCCAAAGAACCATCCGTTTGTAGTGGATTTTCAGCCTCCTCTTATGCGAGATCTAGAACAGGGATCAATGCAAATCATTCTGCCATTGCCCGTGGACAGCCTTCCCGTCTCTTTGATTTCAAGACTCAGACGTGGCAGGCGATCCTCCCCTATGGATGCGTGCCGGCCCTCTGGAACCACTTCATCCAACTTTCACCACAATTCCTCTTTCTTTTCTCAGGTCAGAATTGTGGGGCACCACACGTTGGCTCCCAAATGACTCCTACCTGTTATTTCTTCTTGGACACTTTGTCCAGGTAGGGTTAGGAATGTCTTTGCATTGGAAGCGGATGAGCAAGGGCTGATAATTGGTTATCAGCAGCTCCCGAGCTGAGTCTCTGGAGGTTGCCTGGAGTTCCTTTGCCAACAGGGTCCATTGAGAGAGATAATTTGAAGTCATTCTTGCCTGACTGGTAAGTTGGAACAAGAAGTCTGTGCAAACCAAGCTTGGGTTGGACATCGCATCTGCATTAAGTCAAGATGTTGTTGAGAGGAGACTTTGGAGAGTGGCGCGAATTCGGCGGAACAATTGGCAGACTTGTAAGGGCTGGTGGCTCAGCAGTAGAACTGTCACCTGCCACCCGTGAATCTCGAAATCAGAAGGTAGTGACTTGTAGCCTCACGCAAGCGATGTGCTTTGATGCACAGTACGTGACAGAGTTTGTGCATCCATTTTAAGCGTCTTGAGAGGAGACTTTGGAGAGAGGCGCGAATTCAGCGGGACAATTGGCGGACGTGCAAGGGTTGTTAGCTCAGCGGTAGAATTGTCGCCTGCCATGCGTAAGTCTCAAAAACTGGAGGTGTTGGGCTCTATCGTCACGCGAGGCATGTTTTGATGCGCAGTTCGGCCACACATTTTAGGATCTCCTGTCACACACTTCGCCTCCAAGACGGCAGCCCATCCTGGGCTTGAAGAACTGGCAACTCTGCTTCATTTGTTGACGGCTTCAACGAATGGTCCGTTTTGGGGGGAGATGGTGCCTTGAGCCTCGCTTGATACACAGTACGTGGCAAAGGCAACCCATCCATTGTCTACCGCTTGTCCCTTTCGGGTAAGCCGGAGCTGGGTCAAAACACAGTTTCCCTGACCGGGAATCGAACCCGGGCCGCGGCGGTGAGAGCGCCGAATCCTGACCACTAGACCATCAGGGAGGTGCGACAGAGGTGTCTTGATGAGTGACGCGTGGCTGTATCGGGCTACATTTTCCGTTGCGCCTCGAGAGGAGCGCTTGGGCAATGGCGCGAATTCGGTGGGAAAACTGACACGTCCGTGAGCATTGGTGGTTCAGTGGTAGAATTCTCGCCTGCCACGCGGGAGGCCCGGGTTCGATTCCCGGCCAATGCACAGTTCCTTTATGCGTGGGGCCTTCGGGGGCATTAAGTTTGTTCTCGGTCGCGGCCAGATGGCATCAGGATTTGGAACAAGAAGTCTGTGCAAACCAAACTTGGGTTGGACATCGTATCTGCATTAAGTCAAGATGTTGTTGAGAGGAGACTTTGGAGAGTGGCGCGAATTCGGCGGAACAATTGGCAGACTTAGAATTGTCGCCTGCCAGCGCCAGCGGGTGACTGAATATATGTTTACAGACATTGCTGGTAAACCCGTGTGTCTTATTAGTGGAGCTAATGTGGCTGTAATTAAGGAATTTAATTTAAGACGGCACTACGAGACTCACTTGATACACAGTACGTGGCAAAGGCAACCCATCCATTGTGTACCGCTTGTCCCTTTCGGGTTAGCCGGAGCTGGGAGATTTTTAGGATCTCCTGTGGCACTCTTCACCTCCAAAACCCGTTCAGGGCTTAAATACCTGGGGACTTGCCTTTGTTTGTCCAAGTTGAATTTTTTTTCCGTGCAGCTTCGAGAAATCGTCCATTTTCTGGTTGGCTCTCAGCCTCGTTGGCGCAGTAGGCAGCGCGTCAGTCTCATAATCTGAAGGTCGTGAGTTCGAGCCTCACACGAGGCAGGTCTTTTGGTACAGACTTGGTCCATCCATTTTGTACCACTTCTACCCATTTCAAGGACACTGGAGCCAAAGAACCAGCCGTTTGTAGTGGATTTTCAGCCTCCTCTTATGCGAGATCTAGAACAGGGATCAATGCAAATCATTCTGCCATTGCCCGTGGAAAGCCTTCCCGTCTCTTTGATTTCAAGACTCAGACGTGGCAGGCGATCCTCCCCTATGGATGCGTGCCGGCCCTCTGGAACCACTTCATCCAACTTTCACCACAATTCCTTTTTCTTTTTTCAGGTCAGAATTGCGGGGCACCACACGTTGGCTCCCAAATGACTCCTACCTGTTATTTCTTCTTGGACACTTTGTCCAGGTAGGGTTAGGAATGTCTTTGCATTGGAAGTGGATGAGCAAGGGCTGATAATTGGTTATCAGCAGCTCCCGAGCTGAGTCTCTGGAGGTTGCCTGGAGTTCCTTTGCCAACAGGGTCCATTGAGAGAGATAATTTGAAGTCATTCTTGCCTGACTGGTAAGTTGGAACAAGAAGTCTGTGGAAACCAAGCATGGGTTGGACATCGCATCGGCATTAAGTCAAGATGTTGTTGAGAGGAGACTTTGGAGAGTGGCGCGAATTCGGCGGAACAATTGGCAGACTTGTAAGGGCTGGTGGCTCAGCAGTAGAACTGTGGCCTGCCACCCGTGAATCTCGAAATCAGAAGGTAGTGACTTGTAGCCTCACGCAAGCGATGTGCTTTGATGCACAGTACGTGACAGAGTTTGTGCATCCATTTTAAGCGTCTTGAGAGGAGACTTTGGAGAGGCGCGAATTCAGCGGGACAATTGGTGGACGTGCAAGGGTTGTTAGCTCAGCGGTAGAATTGTCGCCTGCCATGCGTAAGTCTCAAAAACTGGAGGTGTTGGGCTCTATCGTCACGCGAGGCATGTTTTGATGCGCAGTTCGGCCACACATTTTAGGATCTCCTGTCACACACTTCGCCTCCAAGACGGCAGCCCTTCCTGGGCTTGAAGAACTGGCAACTCTGCTTCATTTGTTGACGGCTTCAACGAATGGTCCGTTTTGGGGGGAGATGGTGCCTTGAGCCTCGCTTGATACACAGTACGTGGCAAAGGCAACCCATCCATTGTCTACCGCTTGTCCCTTTCGGGTAAGCCGGAGGTGGGTCAAAACACAGTTTCCCTGACCGGGAATCGAACCCGGGCCGCGGCGGTGAGAGCGCCGAATCCTGACCACTAGACCATCAGGGAGGTGCGACAGAGGTGTCTTGATGAGTGACGCGTGGCTGTATCGGGCTACATTTTCCGTTGCGCCTCGAGAGGAGCGCTTGGGCAATGGCGCGAATTCGGTGGGAAAACTAGCACGTCTGTGAGCGTTGGTGGTTCAGTGGTAGAATTCTCGCCTGCCACGCGGGAGGCCTGGGTTCGATTCCCGGCCAATGCACAGTTCCTTTATGCGTGGGGCCTTGGGGGGCATTAAGTTTGTTCTCGGTCGCTGCCAGACGGCATCAAGATTTGGAACAAGAAGTCTGTGCAAACCAAACTTGGGTTAGACATCGTATCTGCATTAAGTTAGATGTTGTTGAGAGGAGACTTTGGAGAGTGGCGCGAATTCGGCGGAACAATTGGCAGACTTAGAATTGTCGCCTGCCAGCGCCAGCGGGTGGCTGAATATATGTTTACAGACATTGCTGGTAAACCCGTGTGTCTTATTAGTGGAGCTAATGTGGCTGTAATTAAGGAATTTAATTTAAGACGGCACTACGAGACAAAAGAAGAATGGTCCGTTTTGGGGGAAGATGGTGTCTTGAGCCTCACTTGATACACAGTACGTGGCAAAGGCAACCCATCCATTGTGTACCGCTTGTCCCTTTCGGGTTAGCCGGAGCTGGGAGATTTTTAGGATCTCCTGTGGCACTCTTCACCTCCAAAACCCGTTCAGGGCTTAAATACCTGGGGACTTGCCTTTGTTTGTCCAAGTTGAATTTTTTTTCCGTGCAGCTTCGAGAAATCGTCCATTTTCTGGTTGGCTCTCAGCCTCGTTGGCGCAGTAGGCAGCGCGTCAATCTCATAATCTGAAGGTCGTGAGTTCGAGCCTCACACGAGGCAGGTGTTTTGGTACAGACTTGGTCCATCCATTTTGTACCACTTCTACCCATTTCGAGGACGCTGGAGCCAAAGAACCATCCGTTTGTAGTGGATTTTCAGCCTCCTCTTATGCGAGATCTAGAACAGGGATCAATGCAAATCATTCTGCCATTGCCCGTGGAAAGCCTTCCCGTCTCTTTGATTTCAAGACTCAGACGTGGCAGGCGATCCTCCCCTATGGATGCGTGCCGGCCCTCTGGAACCACTTCATCCAACTTTCACCACAATTCCTCTTTCTTTTCTCAGGTCAGAATTGCGGGGCACCACACGTTGGCTCCCAAATGACTCCTACCTGTTATTTCTTCTTGGACACTTTGTCCAGGTAGGGTTAGGAATGTCTTTGCATTGGAAGTGGATGAGCAAGGGCTCATAATTGGTTATCAGCAGCTCCCGAGCTGAGTCTCTGGAGGTTGCCTGGAGTTCCTTTGCCAACAGGGTCCATTGAGAGAGATAATTTGAAGTCATTCTTGCCTGACTGGTAAGTTGGAACAAGAAGTCTGTGGAAACCAAGCTTGGGTTGGACATCGCATCGGCATTAAGTCAAGATGTTGTTGAGAGGAGACTTTGGAGAGTGGCGCGAATTCGGCGGAACAATTGGCAGACTTGTAAGGGCTGGTGGCTCAGCAGTAGAACTGTGGCCTACCACCCGTGAATCTCGAAATCAGAAGGTAGTGACTTGTAGCCTCACGCAAGCGATGTGCTTTGATGCACAGTACGTGACAGAGTTTGTGCATCCATTTTAAGCGTCTTGAGAGGAGACTTTGGAGAGGCGCGAATTCAGCAGGACAATTGGCGGACGTGCAAGGGTTGTTAGCTCAGCGGTAGAATTGTCGCCTGCCATGCGTAAGTCTCAAAAACTGGAGGTGTTGGGCTCTATCGTCACGCGAGGCATGTTTTGATGCGCAGTTCGGCCACACATTTTAGGATCTCCTGTCACACACTTCGCCTCCAAGACGGCAGCCCATCCTGGGCTTGAAGAACTGGCAACTCTGCTTCATTTGTTGACGGCTTCAACGAATGGTCCGTTTTGGGGGGAGATGGTGCCTTGAGCCTCGCTTGATACACAGTACGTGGCAAAGGCAACCCATCCATTGTCTACCGCTTGTCCCTTTCGGGTAAGCCGGAGCTGGGTCAAAACACAGTTTCCCTGACCGGGAATCGAACCCGGGCCGCGGCGGTGAGAGCGCCGAATCCTGACCACTAGACCATCAGGGAGGTGCGACAGAGGTGTCTTGATGAGTGACGCGTGGCTGTATCGGGCTACATTTTCCGTTGCGCCTCGAGAGGAGCGCTTGGGCAATGGCGCGAATTCGGTGGGAAACCTAGCACGTCTGTGAGCATTGGTGGTTCAGTGGTAGAATTCTCGCCTGCCACGCGGGAGGCCCGGGTTCGATTCCCGGCCAATGCACAGTTCCTTTATGCGTGGGGCCTTGGGGGGCATTAAGTTTGTTCTCGGTCGCTGCCAGACGGCATCAAGATTTGGAACAAGAAGTCTGTGCAAACCAAACTTGGGTTGGACATCGTATCTGCATTAAGTTAGATGTTGTTGAGAGGAGACTTTGGAGAGTGGCACGAATTCGGCGGAACAATTGGCAGACTTAGAATTGTCGCCTGCCAGCGCCAGCGGGTGACTGAATATATGTTTACAGACATTGCTGGTAAACCCGTGTGTCTTATTAGTGGAGCTAATGTGGCTGTAATTAAGGAATTTAATTTAAGACGGCACTACGAGACAAAAGAAGAATGGTCCGTTTTGGGGGAAGATGGTGTCTTGAGCCTCACTTGATACACAGTACGTGGCAAAGGCAACCCATCCATTGTGTACTGCTTGTCCCTTTCGGGTTAGCCGGAGATGGGAGATTTTTAGGATCTCCTGTGGCACTCTTCACCTCCAAAACCCGTTCAGGGCTTAAATACCTGGGGACTTGCCTTTGTTTGTCCAAGTTGAATTTTTTTTCCATGCATCTTCGAGAAATCGTCCATTTTCTGGTTGGCTCTCAGCCTCGTTGGCGCAGTAGGCAGCGCGTCAGTCTCATAATCTGAAGGTCGTGAGTTCGAGCCTCACACGAGGCAGGTGTTTTGGTACAGACTTGGTCCATCCATTTTGTACCACTTCTACCCATTTCGAGGACGCTGGAGCCAAAGAACCATCCGTTTGTAGTGGATTTTCAGCCTCCTCTTATGCGAGATCTAGAACAGGGATCAATGCAAATCATTCTGCCATTGCCCGTGGAAAGCCTTCCCGTCTCTTTGATTTCAAGACTCAGACGTGGCAGGTGATCCTCCCCTATGGATGCGTGCCGGCCCTCTGGAACCACTTCATCCAACTTTCACCACAATTCCTCTTTCTTTTCTCAGGTCAGAATTGCGGGGCACCACACGTTGGCTCCCAAATGACTCCTACCTGTTATTTCTTCTTGGACACTTTGTCCAGGTAGGGTTAGGAATGTCTTTGCATTGGAAGCGGATGAGCAAGGGCTGATAATTGGTTATCAGCAGCTCCTGAGCTGAGTCTCTGGAGGTTGCCTGGAGTTCCTTTGCCAACAGGGTCCATTGAGAGAGATAATTTGAAGTCATTCTTGCCTGACTGGTAAGTTGGAACAAGAAGTCTGTGCAAACCAAGCTTGGGTTGGACATCGCATCTGCATTAAGTCAAGATGTTGTTGAGAGGAGACTTTGGAGAGTGGCGCGAATTCGGCGGAACAATTGGCAGACTTGTAAGGGCTGGTGGCTCAGCAGTAGAACTGTCGCCTGCCACCCGTGAATCTCGAAATCAGAAGGTAGTGACTTGTAGCCTCACGCAAGCGATATGCTTTGATGCACAGTACGTGACAGAGTTTGTGCATCCATTTTAAGCGTCTTGAGAGGAGACTTTGGAGAGGCGCGAATTCAGCGGGACAATTGGCGGACGTGCAAGGGTGGCCCGCCGCGTATAGTTGTAACGGAGAAACAGCCAATCAAATCGCAGCTTTTAAACCAGCGTAAAAAATGGATTTTTTTTGGCACTGAATCGTCTGAGCGCAGGTTCGAGTCCTGGTTGGGACAAAGGCTGTGTTACATTATCAAAAGATAAACACCATTTTTAATTTAGTTAATGTGGATAACATTTATTTTTCACTTTGCTTTTTCTTATTGTTTGATTATCATTCTATTTATATCATAGTGTTTTGCCTCAATGTCTCACACATTCATGCTGCTAACAGAAGGTATCTCAGGAAGCTGGAAGCAGGCATTCACACGGGAAAAGTTCATCTTTTGTCTTCTCCACTGTAAGAGGAAGCAAGGGAGTGTGAACTTTTCTCTGGTTGAAGACCAAAGGTGTGAAAACAGCTGTGTACTGCCTTTTGGTTCTGTAGAAGGTGTTTATACCCAAGGCTCTGTTGGGTTTATTTAATGGAAAACTTTCACAACAACTGTGTGAAAGTTTACATAACTCAGAATAAACTGTATCATCACAAACCAGATATACTCTTCAGTTATGGAGATATCCAACTTTTAATACAAAGATTAAAGTTTAAACTATAATTCAGATACATTCTGTTGGCACAGAAAATTAAGCTTATGCATAATTTCAATAAGGAAGATGTGTAATAAGTCATCTGTCTGCTTCCTGGTGGCTGCCAGTTTATATCTATTCATTTTCCAGCACAAACTCAGTACTGACATCATTACTTTATTCCAGTTATGCTCTTGCCTGCCTTCACCGAGCATGCCAGCCTCCACTCTGCATGCTTTAAATCTGTTGCTCTTCTGCTTCTGCCATTCTGCATTTCAGATCCTCAGCTATGCAGCCCGCCTCCTCTCCTTTCTCCTCCTCACCGTGGTCACTCAGAACCCTGTCCCAGCCTCCATCTTCATCACTACCAGCATTTTGACTCTGGGGTGTGGCTTGTGCAAAATCCTGTCACTGCTGAGATTTCTTCTGCTATAATGGGTCATTGGAGTTTAACTGCCTAACAGTTACATTTATTTCTGTATCTCAATAAATCCTGTTCGGTTTTTCCACATGATCTCTCCTTATTGAACTGCTTTTGTAGATAAGCTTCAAGCCAGAAAGCAACAATACCTAAACCAAAAATATTATCATCAGAAGTGAGAAAGTGTCTGGACTATCTCCAGCTGTGTTGCATGTATTAAAGATAACTTCAGACACTGTCTGGTTGTCATGTCTGAAACAGGCTGTACAGTCACACAGATAAAAGACAGCAGTCATGTTTCTTATATTACAAATCAACCAGAAAGATTATGAAGATAAAAGCTGTGAGACCCCACTAGAGAACGGATGGCTTGTTATCATTACATGAAGTGATTTAGAAATAATATGTTAGCTTTCAGGGCAGCACTCAGAGCTTTTTAAAACTGAATACCTGATGGTGAGCACACACAGATATATAAACATACAGGTAAGAGGTTATAAAGAAGAGAGCTGTGCTGATATTTTTACAGAACAGAATTTATTTACATTTTTATATTTACAATCAGTTTTTATTTATATAAACAAAATAAACATTACAAAACTAGAACTAAACTATATTATGTACAATATCAACAGTTTCTCCCCTATTTCCTTTTTTCTTCCACCCATCTTTGTCTCTCTGCCTCGTAGAAAGGAGACTCCTGAAACTCCTTCCAGGTCATCTCCTTGGCCATGCCCTTGTCCCTGTACAGAGAATGCACTTTTGAAGGGCAGTAGATATATTTCCCTGCCACTCCATTGTGGCTGGGTTTAACAGCAGGATGCAAGAGAACAAAAAGAGACAAAATCTGAATCAACATTTGCGATAAAAATGTTTTTTCTTCAGACAATACAAACTGTTCCGTCTGTAAATAAAAACCTTTCATGGTTGAATGCAAAATTTGTGCCAACTGCTTAGTAGTCATGGTACATAAGAACTGCGGGCAGATTATCGACATACCTATTTAAGATATCCTGTTTATTCTTACACTAGTGGGCATTGCTCATGTTAGTGAGATATCACGACTGTCGTATAGATACGATTACTGACCATTACAACATGAATGCAATACAAATTTTAAAAAAATGCAGGTTAGGTCATTTAGCATGTCATCTCATAACAAGCCATTTATCGATTATTTAATTACACCACATTATAGTAATGTCAGTGTCACAGCAGTCAGAAACCTACCAAGTTTATTTAACAGTAAAACACGTCAATGAAACACGCAATTTATTTAAGGATCACGTTCATTAATTTTTTACCGTGCCACTTTACAACAGCGGATAAACTCCCACCGTCTTTAACCGAGCGGTGGATGCTTCGTAAATGCAATCGCAACACGTCTATTACCTGTAATATACACCTGTAAATGTATTCTGTTGGTTTACTCTTATTCCAAAGGACATTTCTTACCTTTGATCAATGAACGAGGATCGTTGAGATGTGTTGCGAGCAGTGCGTTACTTGTTTCGTCTCCCGAAATTTAAAAGTTGTGATTTTTAAAAATTGCCGCATCTCAAACTCGCAACAGCGCCGGAAGACCGTAGTGGCCAAAAATATATTACATCCGTAGTGGTTCAGCACTACCATAGAGAATGAATGGGAAACGGTTTAGGGCCGTTTAGCTAAACAATCCCAGGCTCCCGCGCGGGAGGCCCGGGTTCGATTCCCAGCCAATGCACAGTTCCTTTATGCGTGGGGCATTAAGTTTGGTCGCGGCCAGACGGCATCAAGATTTGGAACAAGAAGTCTGTGCAAACCAAACTTGGGTTGGACATCGTATCTGCATTAAGTCAAGATGTTGTTGAGAGGAGACTTTGGAGAGTGGCGCGAATTCGGCGGAACAATTGGCAGACTTAGAATTGTCGCCTGCCAGCGCCAGCGGGTGACTGAATATATGTTTGCAGACATTGCTGGTAAACCCGTGTGTCTTATTAGTGGAGCTAATGTGGCTGTAATTAAGGAATTTAATTTAAGAGGCACTACGAGACAAAAGAAGAATGGTCCGTTTTGGGGGAAGATGGTGTCTTGAGCCTCACTTGATACACAGTACGTGGCAAAGGCAACCCATCCATTGTGTACCGCTTGTCCCTTTCGGGTTAGCCGGAGCTGGGAGATTTTTAGGATCTCCTGTGGCACTCTTCACCTCCAAAACCCGTTCAGGGCTTAAATACCTGGGGACTTGCCTTTGTTTGTCCAAGTTGAATTTTTTTTCCGTGCAGCTTCGAGAAATCGTCCATTTTCTGGTTGGCTCTCAGCCTCGTTGGCGCAGTAGGCAGCGCATCAGTCTCATAATCTGAAGGTCGTGAGTTCGAGCCTCACACGAGGCAGGTGTTTTGGTACAGACTTGGTCCATCCATTTTGTACCACTTCTACCCATTTCGAGGACGCTGGAGCCAAAGAACCATCCGTTTGTAGTGGATTTTCAGCCTCCTCTTATGCGAGATCGAGAACAGGGATCAATGCAAATCATTCTGCCATTGCCCGTGGAAAGCCTTCCCGTCTCTTTGATTTCAAGACTCAGACGTGGCAGGCGATCCTCCCCTATGGATGCGTGCCGGCCCTCTGGAACCACTTCATCCAACTTTCACCACAATTCCTCTTTCTTTTCTCAGGTCAGAATTGCGGGGCACCACACGTTGGCTCCCAAATGACTCCTACCTGTTATTTCTTCTTGGACACTTTGTCCAGGTAGGGTTAGGAATGTCTTTGCATTGGAAGTGGATGAGCAAGGGCTGATAATTGGTTATCAGCAGCTCCCGAGCTGAGTCTCTGGAGGTTGCCTGGAGTTCCTTTGCCAACAGGGTCCATTGAGAGAGATAATTTGAAGTCATTCTTGCCTGACTGGTAAGTTGGAACAAGAAGTCTGTGGAAACCAAGCATGGGTTGGACATCGCATCGGCATTAAGTCAAGATGTTGTTGAGAGGAGACTTTGGAGAGTGGCGCGAATTCGGCGGAACAATTGGCAGACTTGTAAGGGCTGGTGGCTCAGCAGTAGAACTGTCGCCTGCCACCCGTGAATCTCGAAAACAGAAGGTAGTGACTTGTAGCCTCACGCAAGCGATGTGCTTTGATGCACAGTACGTGACAGAGTTTGTGCATCCATTTTAAGCGTCTTGAGAGGAGACTTTGGAGAGGCGCGAATTCAGCGGGACAATTGGTGGACGTGCAAGGGTTGTTAGCTCAGCGGTAGAATTGTCGCCTGCCATGCGTAAGTCTCAAAAACTGGAGGTGTTGGGCTCTATCGTCACGCGAGGCATGTTTTGATGCGCAGTTCGGCCACACATTTTAGGATCTCCTGTCACACACTTCGCCTCCAAGACGGCAGCCCATCCTGGGCTTGAAGAATTGGCAACTCTGCTTCATTTGTTGACGGCTTCAACGAATGGTCCGTTTTGGGGGGAGATGGTGCCTTGAGCCTCGCTTGATACACAGTACGTGGCAAAGGCAACCCATCCATTGTCTACCGCTTGTCCCTTTCGGGTAAGCCGGAGCTGGGTCAAAACACAGTTTCCCTGACCGGGAATCGAACCCGGGCCGCGGCGGTGAGAGCGCCGAATCCTGACCACTAGACCATCAGGGAGGTGCGACAGAGGTGTCTTGATGAGTGACGCGTGGCTGTATCGGGCTACATTTTCCGTTGCGCCTCGAGAGGAGCGCTTGGGCAATGGCGCGAATTCGGTGGGAAAACTGGCACGTCCGTGAGCATTGCTGGTTCAGTGGTAGAATTCTCGCCTGCCACGCGGGAGGCCCGGGTTCGATTCCCGGCCAATGCACAGTTCCTTTATGCGTGGGGCCTTGGGGGGCATTAAGTTTGTTCTCGGTCGCGGCCAGACGGCATCAAGATTTGGAACAAGAAGTCTGTGCAAACCAAACTTGGGTTGGACATCGTATCTGCATTAAGTCAAGATGTTGTTGAGAGGAGACTTTGGAGAGTGGCGCGAATTTGGCGGAACAATTGGCAGACTTAGAATTGTCGCCTGCCAGCGGGTGACTGAATATATGTTTGCAGACATTGCTGGTAAACCCGTGTGTCTTATTAGTGGAGCTAATGTGGCTGTAATTAAGGAATTTAATTTAAGAGGCACTACGAGACAAAAGAAGAATGGTCCGTTTTGGGGGAAGATGGTGTCTTGAGCCTCACTTGATACACAGTACTTTTCAAAGGCAACTCATCCATTGTGTACCGCTTGTCCCTTTCGGGTTAGCCGGAGCTGGGAGATTTTTAGGATCTCCTGTGGCACTCTTCACCTCCAAAACCCGTTCAGGGCTTAAATACCTGGGGACTTGCCTTTGTTTGTCCAAGTTGAATTTTTTTTCCATGCATCTTCGAGAAATCGTCCATTTTCTGGTTGGCTCTCAGCCTCGTTGGCGCAGTAGGCAGCGCGTCAGTCTCATAATCTGAAGGTCGTGAGTTCGAGCCTGACACGAGGCAGGTGTTTTGGTACAGACTTGGTCCATCCATTTTGTACCACTTCTACCCATTTCGAGGACGCTGGAGCCAAAGAACCATCCGTTTGTAGTGGATTTTCAGCCTCCTCTTATGCGAGATCTAGAACAGGGATCAATGCAAATCATTCTGCCATTGCCCGTGGAAAGCCTTCCCGTCTCTTTGATTTCAAGACTCAGACGTGGCAGGCGATCCTCCCCTATGGATGCGTGCCGGCCCTCTGGAACCACTTCATCCAACTTTCACCACAATTCCTCTTTCTTTTCTCAGGTCAGAATTGCGGGGCACCACACGTTGGCTCCCAAATGACTCCTACCTGTTATTTCTTCTTGGACACTTTGTCCAGGTAGGGTTAGGAATGTCTTTGCATTGGAAGCGGATGAGCAAGGGCTGATAATTGGTTATCAGCAGCTCCCGAGCTGAGTCTCTGGAGGTTGCCTGCAGTTCCTTTGCCAACAGGGTCCATTGAGAGAGATAATTTGAAGTCATTCTTGCCTGACTGGTAAGTTGGAACAAGAAGTCTGTGCAAACCAAGCTTGGGTTGGACATCGCATCTGCATTAAGTCAAGATGTTGTTGAGAGGAGACTTTGGAGAGTGGCGCGAATTCGGCGGAACAATTGGCAGACTTGTAAGGGCTGGTGGCTCAGCAGTAGAACTGTCGCCTGCCACCCGTGAATCTCAAAATCAGAAGGTAGTGACTTGTAGCCTCACGCAAGCGATATGCTTTGATGCACAGTACGTGACAGAGTTTGTGCATCCATTTTAAGCGTCTTGAGAGGAGACTTTGGAGAGGCGCGAATTCAGCGGGACAATTGGCGGACATGCAAGGGTTGTTAGCTCAGCGGTAGAATTGTTGCCTGCCATGCGTAAGTCTCAAAAGCTGGAGGTGTTGGGCTCTATCGTCACGCGAGGCATGTTTTGATGCGCAGTTCGGCCACACATTCTAGGATCTCCTGTCACACACTTCGCCTCCAAGACGGCAGCCCATCCTGGGCTTGAAGAACTGGCAACTCTGCTTCATTTGTTGACGGCTTCAACGAATGGTCCGTTTTGGGGGGAGATGGTGCCTTGAGCCTCGCTTGATACACAGTACGTGGCAAAGGCAAGCCATCCATTGTCTACCGCTTGTCCCTTTCGGGTAAGCCGGAGCTGGGTCAAAACACAGTTTCCCTGACCGGGAATCGAACCCGGGCCGCGGCGGTGAGAGCGCCGAATCCTGACCACTAGACCATCAGGGAGGTGCGACAGAGGCGTCTTGATGAGTGACGCGTGGCTGTATCGGGCTACATTTTCCATTGCGCCTCGAGAGGAGCGCTTGGGCAATGGCGCGAATTCGGTGGGAAAACTGGCACGTCCGTGAGCATTGGTGGTTCAGTGGTAGAATTCTCGCCTGCCACGCGGGAGGCCCGGGTTCGATTCCCGGCCAATGCACAGTTCCTTTATGCGTGGGGCCTTGGGGGGCATTAAGTTTGTTCTCGGTCGCTGCCAGACGGCATCAAGATTTGGAACAAGAAGTCTGTGCAAACCAAACTTGGGTTAGACATCGTATCTGCATTAAGTTAGATGTTGTTGAGAGGAGACTTTGGAGAGTGGCGCGAATTCGGCGGAACAATTGGCAGACTTAGAATTGTCCCCTGCCAGCGCCAGCGGGTGACTGAATATATGTTTACAGACATTGCTGGTAAACCCGTGTGTCTTATTAGTGGAGCTAATGTGGCTGTAATTAAGGAATTTAATTTAAGACGGCACTACGAGACAAAAGAAGAATGGTCCGTTTTGGGGGAAGATGGTGTCTTGAGCCTCACTTGATACACAGTACGTGGCAAAGGCAACCCATCCATTGTGTACCGCTTGTCCCTTTCGGGTTAGCCGGAGCTGGGAGATTTTTAGGATCTCCTGTGGCACTCTTCACCTCCAAAACCCGTTCAGGGCTTAAATACCTGGGGACTTGCCTTTGTTTGTCCAAGTTGAATTTTTTTTCCGTGCAGCTTCGAGAAATCGTCCATTTTCTGGTTGGCTCTCAGCCTCGTTGGCGCAGTAGGCAGCGCGTCAGTCTCATAATCTGAAGGTCGTGAGTTCGAGCCTCACACGAGGCAGGTGTTTTGGTACAGACTTGGTCCATCCATTTTGTACCACTTCTACCCATTTCAAGGACGCTGGAGCCAAAGAACCATCCGTTTGTAGTGGATTTTCAGCCTCCTCTTATGCGAGATCTAGAACAGGGATCAATGCAAATCATTCTGCCATTGCCCGTGGAAAGCCTTCCCGTCTCTTTGATTTCAAGACTCAGACGTGGCAGGCGATCCTCCCCTATGGATGCGTGCCGGCCCTCTGGAACCACTTCATCCAACTTTCACCACAATTCCTCTTTCTTTTCTCAGGTCAGAATTGCGGGGCACCACACGTTGGCTCCCAAATGACTCCTACCTGTTATTTCTTCTTGGACACTTTGTCCAGGTAGGGTTAGGAATGTCTTTGCATTGGAAGTGGATGAGCAAGGGCTGATAATTGGTTATCAGCAGCTCCCGAGCTGAGTCTCTGGAGGTTGCCTGGAGTTCCTTTGCCAACAGGGTCCATTGAGAGAGATAATTTGAAGTCATTCTTGCCTGACTGGTAAGTTGGAACAAGAAGTCTGTGGAAACCAAGCATGGGTTGGACATCGCATCGGCATTAAGTCAAGATGTTGTTGAGAGGAGACTTTGGAGAGTGGCGCGAATTCGGCGGAACAATTGGCAGACTTGTAAGGGCTGGTGGCTCAGCAGTAGAACTGTCGCCTGCCACCCGTGAATCTCGAAATCAGAAGGTAGTGACTTGTAGCCTCACGCAAGCGATGTGCTTTGATGCACAGTACGTGACAGAGTTTGTGCATCCATTTTAAGCGTCTTGAGAGGAGACTTTGGAGAGAGGCGCGAATTCAGCGGGACAATTGGCGGACGTGCAAGGGTTGTTAGCTCAGTGGTAGAATTGTCGCCTGCCATGCGTAAGTCTCAAAAACTGGAGGTGTTGGGCTCTATCGTCACGCGAGGCATGTTTTGATGCGCAGTTCGGCCACACATTTTAGGATCTCCTGTCACACACTTCGCCTCCAAGACGGCAGCCCATCCTGGGCTTGAAGAACTGGCAACTCTGCTTCATTTGTTGACGGCTTCAACGAATGGTCCATTTTGGGGGGAGATGGTGCCTTGAGCCTCGCTTGATACACAGTACGTGGCAAAGGCAACCCATCCATTGTGTACCGCTTGTCCCTTTCGGGTTAGCCGGAGCTGGGAGATTTTTAGGATCTCCTGTGGCACTCTTCACCTCCAAAACCCGTTCAGGGCTTAAATACCTGGGGACTTGCCTTTGTTTGTCCAAGTTGAATTTTTTTTCCGTGCAGCTTCGAGAAATCGTCCATTTTCTGGTTGGCTCTCAGCCTCGTTGGCGCAGTAGGCAGCACATCAGTCTCATAATCGGAAGGTCGTGAGTTCGAGCCTCACACGAGGCAGGTGTTTTGGTACAGACTTGGTCCATCCACTTTGTACCACTTCTACCCATTTCGAGGACGCTGGAGCCAAAGAACCATCCGTTTGTAGTGGATTTTCAGCTTCCTCTTATGCGAGATCTAGAACAGGGATCAATGCAAATCATTCTGCCATTGCCCGTGGAAAGCCTTCCCGTCTCTTTGATTTCAAGACTCAGACGTGGCAGGCGATCCTCCCCTATGGATGCGTGCCGGCCCTCTGGAACCACTTCATCCAACTTTCACCACAATTCCTCTTTCTTTTCTCAGGTCAGAATTGCGGGGCACCACACGTTGGCTCCCAAATGACTCCTACCTGTTATTTCTTCTTGGACACTTTGTCCAGGTAGGGTTAGGAATGTCTTTGCATTGGAAGTGGATGAGCAAGGGCTGATAATTGGTTATCAGCAGCTCCCGAGCTGAGTCTCTGGAGGTTGCCTGGAGTTCCTTTGCCAACAGGGTCCATTGAGAGAGATAATTTGAAGTCATTCTTGCCTGACTGGTAAGTTGGAACAAGAAGTCTGTGGAAACCAAGCTTGGGTTGGACATCGCATCGGCATTAAGTCAAGATGTTGTTGAGAGGAGACTTTGGAGAGTGGCGCGAATTCGGCGGAACAATTGGCAGACTTGTAAGGGCTGGTGGCTCAGCAGTAGAACTGTCGCCTGCCACCCGTGAATCTCGAAATCAGAAGGTAGTGACTTGTAGCCTCACGCAAGCGATGTGCTTTGATGCACAGTACGTGACAGAGTTTGTGCATCCATTTTAAGCGTCTTGAGAGGAGACTTTGGAGAGAGGCGCGAATTCAGCGGGACAATTGGTGGACGTGCAAGGGTTGTTAGCTCAGCGGTAGAATTGTCGCCTGCCATGCGTAAGTCTCAAAAACTGGAGGTGTTGGGCTCTATCGTCACGCGAGGCATGTTTTGATGCGCAGTTCGGCCACACATTTTAGGATCTCCTGTCACACACTTCGCCTCCAAGACGGCAGCCCATCCTGGGCTTGAAGAACTGGCAACTCTGCTTCATTTGTTGACGGCTTCAACGAATGGTCCGTTTTGGGGGGAGATGGTGCCTTGAGCCTCGCTTGATACACAGTACGTGGCAAAGGCAACCCATCCATTGTCTACCGCTTGTCCCTTTCGGGTAAGCCGGAGCTGGGTCAAAACACAGTTTCCCTGACCGGGAATCGAACCCGGGCCGCGGCGGTGAGAGCGCCGAATCCTGACCACTAGACTATCAGGGAGGTGCGACAGAGGTGTCTTGATGAGTGACGCGTGGCTGTATCGGGCTACATTTTCCGTTGCGCCTCGAGAGGAGCGCTTGGGCAATGGCGCGAATTCGGTGGGAAAACTGGCACATCCATGAGCATTGGTGGTTCAGTGGTAGAATTCTCGCCTGCCACGCGGGGGCCCGTCGCGTATAGGTGTAACGGAGAAACACCCAATCAAATTGCAGCTTTTCAGCCAGTGTAAAAAATGGGGTTTTTTTTGCACTGAATCGTCTGAGCGCAGGTTCGAGTCCTGGTTGGGACAAAGGCTGTGTTACATTATCAAAAGATAAACACCATTTTTAATTTAGTTAATGTGGATAACATTTATTTTTCACTTTGCTTTTCTTATTGTTTGATTATCATTCTATTTATATCATAGTGTTTTGCCTCAATGTCTCACACATTCATGCTGCTAACAGAAGGTATCTCAGGAAGCTGGAAGCAGGCATTCACACGGGAAAAGTTCATCTTTTGTCTTCTCCACTGTAAGAGGAAGCAAGGGAGTGTGAACTTTTCTCTGGTTGAAGACCAAAGGTGTGAAAACAGCTGTGTACTGCCTTTTGGTTCTGTAGAAGGTGTTTATACCCAAGGCTCTGTTGGGTTTATTTAATGGAAAACTTTCACAACAACTGTGTGAAAGTTTACATAACTCAGAATAAACTGTATCATCACAAACCAGACATACTCTTCAGTTATGCAGATATCCAACTTTTAATACAAAGATTAAAGTTTAAACTATAATTCAGATACATTCTGTTGGCACAGAAAATTAAGCTTATGCATAATTTCAATAAGGGAGATGTGTAATAAGTCATCTGTCTGCTTCCTGGTGGCTGCCAGTTTATATCTATTCATTTTCCAGCACAAACTCAGTACTGACATCATTACTTTATTCCAGTTATGCTCTTGCCTGCCTTCACCGAGCATGCCAGCCTCCACTCTGCATGCTTTAAATCTGTTGCTCTTCTGCTTCTGCCATTCTGCGTTTCAGATCCTCAGCTATGCAGCCCGCCTCCTCTCCTTTCTCCTCCTCACCGTGGTCACTCAGAACCCTGTCCCAGCCTCCATCTTCATCACTACCAGCATTTTGACTCTGGGGTGTGGCTCGTGCAAAATCCTGTCACTGCTGAGATTTCTTCTGCTATAATGGGTCATTAGAGTCTAACTGCCTAACAGTTACATTTATTTCTGTATCTCAATAAATCCTGTTCGGTTTTTCCACATGAGCTCTCCTTATTGAACTGCTTTTGTAGATAAGCTTCAAGCCAGAAAGCAACAATACGTAAACCAAAAATATTATCATCAGAAGTGAGAAAGTGTCTGGACTATCTCCAGCTGTGTTGCATGTATTAAAGATAACTTCAGACACTGTCTGGTTGTCATGTCTGAAACAGGCTGTACAGTCACACAGATAAAAGACAGCAGTCATGTTTCTTATATTACAAATCAACCAGAAAGATTATGAAGATAAAAGCTGTGAGACCCCACTAGAGAACGGATGGCTTGTTATCATTACATGAAGTGATTTAGAAATAATATGTTAGCTTTCAGGGCAGCACTCAGAGCTTTTTAAAACTGAATACCTGAGGGTCAGCACACACAGATATATAAACATACAGGTAAGAGGTTATAAAGAAGAGAGCTGTGCTGATATTTTTACAGAACAGAATTTAGTTACATTTTTATATTTACAATCAGTTTTTATTTATATAAACAAAATAAACATTACAAAACTAGAACTAAACTATATTATGTACAATATCAACAGTTTCTCCCCTATTTCCTTTTTTCTTCCACCCATCTTTGTCTCTCTGCCTCGTAGAAAGGAGACTCCTGAAACTCCTTCCAGGTCATCTCCTTGGCCATGCCCTTGTCCCTGTACAGAGAATGCACTTTTGAAGGGCAGTAGATATATTTCCCTGCCACTCCATTGTGGCTGGGTTTAACAGCAGGATGCAAGAGAACAAAAAGAGACAAAATCTGAATCAACATTTGCGATAAAAATGTTTTTTCTTCAGACAATACAAACTGTTCCGTCTGTAAATAAAAACCTTTCGTGGTTGAATGCAAAATTTGTGCCAACTGCTTAGTAGTCATGGTACATAAGAACTGCGGGCAGATTATCGACATACCTATTTAAGATATCCTGTTTATTCTTACACTAGTGGGCATTGCTCATGTTAGTGAGATATCACGACTGTCGTATAGATACGATTACTGACCATTACAACATGAATGCAATACAAATTTTAAAAAAATGCAGGTTAGGTCATTTAGCATGTCATCTCATAACAAGCCATTTATCGATTATTTAATTACACCACATTATAGTAATGTCAGTGTCACAGCAGTCAGAAACCTACCAAGTTTATTTAACAGTAAAACACGTCAATGAAACACGCAATTTATTTAAGGATCACGTTCATTAATTTTTTACCGTGCCACTTTACAACAGCGGATAAACTCCCACCGTCTTTAACCGAGCGGTGGATGCTTCGTAAATGCAATCGCAACACGTCTATTACCTGTAATATACACCTGTAAATGTATTCTGTTGGTTTACTCTTATTCCAAAGGACATTTCTTACCTTTGATCAATGAACGAGGATCGTTGAGATGTGTTGCGAGCAGTGCGTTACTTGTTTCGTCTCCCGAAAATTGTGATTTTGAAAAATTGCCGCATCTCAAACTCGCAACAGCGCCGGAAGACCGTAGTGGCCAAAAATATATTACATCCGTAGTGGTTTAGCACTACCATAGAGAATGAATGGGAAACGGTTTAGGCCGTTTAGCTAAACAATCCCAGGCTCCCGCGCGGGAGGCCCGGGTTCGATTCCCGGCCAATGCACAGTTCCTTTATGCGTGGGGCCTAGAATTGTCGCCTGCCATGCGTAAGTCTCAAAAACTGGAGGTGTTGGGCTCTATCGTCACGCGAGGCATGTTTTGATGCGCAGTTCGGCCACACATTTTAGGATCTCCTGTCACACACTTCGCCTCCAAGACGGCAGCCCATCCTGGGCTTGAAGAACTGGCAACTCTGCTTCATTTGTTGACGGCTTCAACGAATGGTCCGTTTTGGGGGGAGATGGTGCCTTGAGCCTCGCTTGATACACAGTACGTGGCAAAGGCAACCCATCCATTGTCTACCGCTTGTCCCTTTCGGGTAAGCCGGAGCTGGGTCAAAACACAGTTTCCCTGACCGGGAATCGAACCCGGGCCGCGGCGGTGAGAGCACCGAATCCTGACCACTAGACCATCAGGGAGGTGCGACAGAGGTGTCTTGATGAGTGACGCGTGGCTGTATCGGGCTACATTTTCCGTTGCGCCTCGAGAGGAGCGCTTGGGCAATGGCGCGAATTAGGTGGGAAAACTGGCACGTCCGTGAGCATTGCTGGTTCAGTGGTAGAATTCTCGCCTGCCACGCGGGAGGCCTGGGTTCGGTTCCCGGCCAATGCACAGTTCCTTTATGCGTGGGGCCTTGGGGGGCATTAAGTTTGTTCTCGGTCGTGGCCAGACGGCATCAAGATTTGGAACAAGAAGTCTGTGCAAACCAAACTTGGGTTGGACATCGTATCTGCATTAAGTCAAGATGTTGTTGAGAGGAGACTTTGGAGAGTGGCGCGAATTCGGCGGAACAATTGGCAGACTTAGAATTGTCGCCTGCCAGCGCCAGCGGGTGACTGAATATATGTTTACAGACATTGCTGGTAAACCCGTGTGTCTTATTAGTGGAGCTAATGTGGCTGTAATTAAGGAATTTAATTTAAGACGGCACTACGAGACAAAAGAAGAATGGTCCGTTTTGGGGGAAGATGGTGTCTTGAGCCTCACTTGATACACAGTACGTGGCAAAGGCAACCCATCCATTGTGTACCGCTTGTCCCTTTCGGGTTAGCCGGAGCTGGGAGATTTTTAGGATCTCCTGTGGCACTCTTCACCTCCAAAACCCGTTCAGGGCTTAAATACCTGGGGACTTGCCTTTGTTTGTCCAAGTTGAATTTTTTTTCCGTGCAGCTTCGAGAAATCGTCCATTTTCTGGTTGGCTCTCAGCCTCGTTGGCGCAGTAGGCAGCGCTTCAGTCTCATAATCTGAAGGTCGTGAGTTCGAGCCTCACACGAGGCAGGTGTTTTGGTACAGACTTGGTCCATCCATTTTGTACCACTTCTACCCATTTCGAGGACGCTGGAGCCAAAGAACCATCCGTTTGTAGTGGATTTTCAGCCTCCTCTTATGCGAGATCTAGAACAGGGATCAATGCAAATCATTCTGCCATTGCCCGTGGAAAGCCTTCCCGTCTCTTTGATTTCAAGACTCAGACGTGGCAGGCGATCCTCCCCTATGGATGCGTGCCGGCCCTCTGGAACCACTTCATCCAACTTTCACCACAATTCCTCTTTCTTTTCTCAGGTCAGAATTGCGGGGCACCACACGTTGGCTCCCAAATGACTCCTACCTGTTATTTCTTCTTGGACACTTTGTCCAGGTAGGGTTAGGAATGTCTTTGCATTGGAAGCGGATGAGCAAGGGCTGATAATTGGTTATCAGCAGCTCCCGAGCTGAGTCTCTGGAGGTTGCCTGGAGTTCCTTTGCCAACAGGGTCCATTGAGAGAGATAATTTGAAGTCATTCTTGCCTGACTGGTAAGTTGGAACAAGAAGTCTGTGCAAACCAAGCTTGGGTTGGACATCGCATCTGTATTAAGTCAAGATGTTGTTGAGAGGAGACTTTGGAGAGTGGCGCGAATTCGGCGGAACAATTGGCAGACTTGTAAGGGCTGGTGGCTCAGCAGTAGAACTGTCGCCTGCCACCCGTGAATCTCGAAATCAGAAGGTAGTGACTTGTAGCCTCACGCAAGCGATATGCTTTGATGCACAGTACGTGACAGAGTTTGTGCATCCATTTTAAGCGTCTTGAGAGGAGACTTTGGAGAGGCGCGAATTCAGCGGGACAATTGGCGGACGTGCAAGGGTTGTTAGCTCAGCGGTAGAATTGTTGCCTGCCATGCATAAGTCTCAAAAACTGGAGGTGTTGGGCTCTATCGTCACGCGAGGCATGTTTTGATGCGCAGTTCGGCCACACATTTTAGGATCTGCTGTCACACACTTCGCCTCCAAGACGGCAGCCCATCCTGGGCTTGAAGAACTGGCAACTCTGCTTCATTTGTTGACGGCTTCAACAAATGGTCCGTTTTGGGGGAAGATGGTGCCTTGAGCCTGGCTTGATACACAGTACGTGGCAAAGGCAACCCATCCATAGTCTACCGCTTGTCCCTTTCGGGTAAGCCGGAGCTGGGTCAAAACACAGTTTCCCTGACCGGGAATCGAACCCGGGCCGCGGCGGTGAGAGCGCCGAATCCTGACCACTAGACCATCAGGGAGGTGCGACAGAGGTGTCTTGATGAGTGACGCGTGGCTGTATCGGGCTACATTTTCTGTTGCGCCTCGAGAGGAGCGCTTGGGCAATGGTGCGAATTCGGTGGGAAAACTGGCACGTCTATGAGCATTGGTGGTTCAGTGGTAGAATTCTCGCCTGCCATGCGGGAGGCCCGGGTTCGATTCCCGGCCAATGCACAGTTCCTTTATGCGTGGGGGCTTGGGGGGCATTAAGTTTGTTCTCGGTCGCGGCCAGACGGCATCAAGATTTGGAACAAGAAGTCTGTGCAAACCAAACTTGGGTTGGACATCGTATCTGCATTAAGTCAAGATGTTTTTGAGAGGAGACTTTGGAGAGTGGCGCGAATTCGGCGGAACAATTGGCAGACTTAGAATTGTCGCCTGCCAGCGCCAGCGGGTGACTGAATATATGTTTACAGACATTGCTGGTAAACCCGTGTGTCTTATTAGTGGAGCTAATGTGGCTGTAATTAAGGAATTTAATTTAAGACGGCACTACGAGACAAAAGAAGAATGGTCAGTTTTGGGGGAAGATGGTGTCTTGAGCCTCACTTGATACACAGTACGTGGCAAAGGCAACCCATCCATTGTGTACCGCTTGTCCCTTTCGGGTTAGCCGGAGCTGGGAGATTTTTAGGATCTCCTGTGGCACTCTTCACCTCCAAAACCCGTTCAGGGCTTAAATACCTGGGGACTTGCCTTTGTTTGTCCAAGTTGAATTTTTTTTCCGTGCAGCTTCGAGAAATCGTCCATTTTCTGGTTGGCTCTCAGCCTCGTTGGCGCAGTAGGCAGCGCGTCAGTCTCATAATCTGAAGGTCGTGAGTTCGAGCCTCACACGAGGCAGGTGTTTTGGTACAGACTTGGTCCATCCATTTTGTACCACTTCTACCCATTTCGAGGACGCTGGAGCCAAAGAACCATCCGTTTGTAGTGGATTTTCAGCCTCCTCTTATGCGAGATCTAGAACAGGGATCAATGCAAATCATTCTGCCATTGCCCGTGGAAAGCCTTCCCGTCTCTTTGATTTCAAGACTCAGACGTGGCAGGCGATCCTCCCCTATGGATGCGTGCCGGCCCTCTGGAACCACTTCATCCAACTTTCACCACAATTCCTCTTTCCTTTCTCAGGTCAGAATTGCGGGACACCACACGTTGGCTCCCAAATTACTCCTACCTGTTATTTCTTCTTGGACACTTTGTCCAGGTAGGGTTAGGAATGTCTTTGCATTGGAAGTGGATGAGCAAGGGCTGATAATTGGTTATCAGCAGCTCCCGAGCTGAGTCTCTGGAGGTTGCCTGGAGTTCCTTTGCCAACAGGGTCCATTGAGAGAGATAATTTGAAGTCATTCTTGCCTGACTGGTAAGTTGGAACAAGAAGTCTGTGGAAACCAAGCTTGGGTTGGACATCGTATCGGCATTAAGTCAAGATGTTGTTGAGAGGAGACTTTGGAGAGTGGCGCGAATTCGGCGGAACAATTGGCAGACTTGTAAGGGCTGGTGGCTCAGCAGTAGAACTGTCGCCTGCCACCCGTGAATCTCGAAATCAGAAGGTAGTGACTTGTAGCCTCACGCAAGCGATGTGCTTTGATGCACAGTACGTGACAGAGTTTGTGCATCCATTTTAAGCGTCTTGAGAGGAGACTTTGGAGAGAGGCGCGAATTCAGCGGGACAATTGGCGGACGTGCAAGGGTTGTTAGCTCAGCGGTAGAATTGTCGCCTGCCATGCGTAAGTCTCAAAAACTGGAGGTGTTGGGCTCTATCGTCACGCGAGGCATGTTTTGATGCGCAGTTCGGCCACACATTTTAGGATCTCCTGTCACACACTTCGCCTCCAAGACGGAAGCCCATCCTGGGCTTGAAGAACTGGCAACTCTGCTTCATTTGTTGACGGCTTCAACGAATGGTCCGTTTTGGGGGGAGATGGTGCCTTGAGCCTCGCTTGATACACAGTATGTGGCAAAGGCAACCCATCCATTGTCTACCGCTTGTCCCTTTCGGGTAAGCCGGAGCTGGGTCAAAACACAGTTTCCCTGACCGGGAATCGAACCCGGGCCGCGGCGGTGACAGCACCGAATGCTGACCACTAGACCATCAGGGAGGTGCGAGAGAGGTGTCTTGATGAGTGACGCGTGGCTGTATCGGGCTACATTTTCCGTTGCGCCTCAAGAGGAGCGCTTGGGCAATGGCGCGAATTCGGTGGGAAAACTGGCACGTTCGTGAGCATTGGTGGTTCAGTGGTAGAATTCTCGCCTGCCACGCGGGAGGCCCGGGTTCGATTCCCGGCCAATGCACAGTTCCTTTATGCGTGGGGCCTTGGGGGGCATTAAGTTTGTTCTCGGTCGCTGCCAGACGGCATCAAGATTTGGAACAAGAAGTCTGTGCAAACCAAACTTGGGTTGGACATCGGATCTGCATTAAGTCAAGATGTTGTTGAGAGGAGACTTTGGAGAGTGGCGCGAATTCGGCGGAACAATTGGCAGACTTAGAATTGTCGCCTGCCATCGCCAGCGGGTGACTGAATATATGTTTGCAGACATTGCTGGTAAACCCGTGTGTCTTATTAGTGGAGCTAATGTGGCTGTAATTAAGGAATTTAATTTACAGTTTTTTCTGAATGCTTAAACCCTAACTGTGATTCTTATAGCACAATTCCTAAAACTATTAACACTTATAGCAAAACCACTCACTGAGTTTGCAAAACTAAAAGCACAAACACTGCTTTGCACTCAGTTTGCAATTTTGTAACACACACTTTGCAAAACTGTAGGCACAACTCACTGCTTACACTCAATTACCAAATTTCCAACACACTCCTAGCAAAATTATACACATGTATGGCTATCATTAACACTATTTTGCCAACTGTCTGGCACACTTTCAGATGTGAAAACTGTTTTAGATAATTAGTCCACTTTGCAATCAGCCTAAGCACTATAAACAGGCCACAGGTAAGCTGTCTATGTGGAGTACAATGGAAGGAGCAGTAAGAGTGAGAAGAGTGAGAATCAGAGGAGGCCGAGGGAGAGGACGTGGAGGTGAAGAAGTTGGAGGAAGAGGACGTGGAGGTGAAGAAGCAAGAGGGTTAGAGGAAGTTAGAGGAAGAGGACAAAGAGGAGCAAGAAGAGGACGAGGAGGGGAAAGAGGAAGGGTAAGAAGAGTAAGAAACAGAATAACTGATGACATCAGAGCTACAATGTGTGGACCATGTCATCAACCATGGGATGACCCTGAGGGAAGCTGGCCAACGGGTTCAGCCTAAACTGAGCCGCTACACTGTGGCAAGCATCATTAGGACATTTCGAAATGAGAATCGGTAAGTACTTTGTAGCACTGCCATACTCTAATGAGAAACACAACAGTACCATACATGCAAAAATACTGAAATTGTTACTTTACAGAATTGCTAGACGTCCAGATGTTGGGGGCAGAGGCAGAATGTTCAATTGACATCTGTACACAGAGAAAGCAAAAGCCAGATGTGTTTTGTATTCATACCATCAGTGTGCAGTTGGCGCATTGTGTGCTTAGTAGATGATGGCTTGTGTGTACTGTTTGATACGAAAACACCATTTTTACGAAGGTGTGAAGAGTTAATCTAGCTGTGTTCGCTTTTGCAAGAGAACTACAATGTTTTGATAATTGGGTGACAGGTTTTCTTATTTGTGTGTAGAGTTTTGCAAAAATAGCCAATAGTTACAAAAAATGTGCTTAAGCAATCAGAAAAAACTGTAAGACGGCACTACGAGACAAAAGAAGAATGGTCCGTTTTGGGGGAAGATGGTGTCTTGAGCCTCACTTGATACACAGTACGTGGCAAAGGCAACCCATCCATTGTGTACCGCTTGTCCCTTTCGGGTTAGCCGGAGCTGGGAGATTTTTAGGATCTCCTGTGGCACTCTTCACCTCCAAAACCCGTTCAGGGCTTAAATACCTGGGGACTTGCCTTTGTTTGTCCAAGTTGAATTTTTTTTCCGTGCAGCTTCGAGAAATCGTCCATTTTCTGGTTGGTGCTCAGCCTCGTTGGCGCAGTAGGCAGCGCGTCAGTCTCATAATCTGAAGGTCGTGAGTTCGAGCCTCACACGAGGCAGGTGTTTTGGTACAGACTTGGTCCATCCATTTTGTACCACTTCTACCCATTTCGAGGACGCTGGAGCCAAAGAACCATCCGTTTGTAGTGGATTTTCAGCCTCCTCTTATGCGAGATCTAGAACAGGGATCAATGCAAATCATTCTGCCATTGCCCGTGGACAGCCTTCCCGTCTCTTTGATTTCAAGACTCAGACGTGGCAGGCGATCCTCCCCTATGGATGCGTGCCGGCCCTCTGGAACCACTTCATCCAACTTTCACCACAATTCCTCTTTCTTTTCTCAGGTCAGAATTGTGGGGCACCACACGTTGGCTCCCAAATGACTCCTACCTGTTATTTCTTCTTGGACACTTTGTCCAGGTAGGGTTAGGAATGTCTTTGCATTGGAAGCGGATGAGCAAGGGCTGATAATTGGTTATCAGCAGCTCCCGAGCTGAGTCTCTGGAGGTTGCCTGGAGTTCCTTTGCCAACAGGGTCCATTGAGAGAGATAATTTGAAGTCATTCTTGCCTGACTGGTAAGTTGGAACAAGAAGTCTGTGCAAACCAAGCTTGGGTTGGACATCGCATCTGCATTAAGTCAAGATGTTGTTGAGAGGAGACTTTGGAGAGTGGCGCGAATTCGGCGGAACAATTGGCAGACTTGTAAGGGCTGGTGGCTCAGCAGTAGAACTGTCACCTGCCACCCGTGAATCTCGAAATCAGAAGGTAGTGACTTGTAGCCTCACGCAAGCGATGTGCTTTGATGCACACTACGTGACAGAGTTTGTGCATCCATTTTAAGCGTCTTGAGAGGAGACTTTGGAGAGAGGCGCGAATTCAGCGGGACAATTGGCGGACGTGCAAGGGTTGTTAGCTCAGCGGTAGAATTGTCGCCTGCCATGCGTAAGTCTCAAAAACTGGAGGTGTTGGGCTCTATCGTCACGCGAGGCATGTTTTGATGCTGCAGTTCGGCCACACATTTTACGGATCTCCTGTCACACACTTCGCCTCCAAGACGGCAGCCCATCCTGGGCTTGAAGAACTGGCAACTCTGCTTCATTTGTTGACGGCTTCAACGAATGGTCCGTTTTGGGGGGAGATGGTGCCTTGAGCCTCGCTTGATACACAGTACGTGGCAAAGGCAACCCATCCATTGTCTACCGCTTGTCCCTTTCGGGTAAGCCGGAGCTGGGTCAAAACACAGTTTCCCTGACCGGGAATCGAACCCGGGCCGCGGCGGTGAGAGCGCCGAATCCTGACCACTAGACCATCAGGGAGGTGCGACAGAGGTGTCTTGATGAGTGACGCGTGGCTGTATCGGGCTACATTTTCCGTTGCGCCTCGAGAGGAGCGCTTGGGCAATGGCGCGAATTCGGTGGGAAAACTGACACGTCCGTGAGCATTGGTGGTTCAGTGGTAGAATTCTCGCCTGCCACGCGGGAGGCCCGGGTTCGATTCCCGGCCAATGCACAGTTCCTTTATGCGTGGGGCCTTGGGGGGCATTAAGTTTGTTCTCGGTCGCGGCCAGATGGCATCAGGATTTGGAACAAGAAGTCTGTGCAAACCAAACTTGGGTTGGACATCGTATCTGCATTAAGTCAAGATGTTGTTGAGAGGAGACTTTGGAGAGTGGCGCGAATTCGGCGGAACAATTGGCAGACTTAGAATTGTCGCCTGCCAGCGCCAGCGGGTGACTGAATATATGTTTACAGACATTGCTGGTAAACCCGTGTGTCTTATTAGTGGAGCTAATGTGGCTGTAATTAAGGAATTTAATTTAAGACGGCACTACGAGACAAAAGAAGAATGGTCCGTTTTGGGGGAAGATGGTGTCTTGAGCCTCACTTGATACACAGTACGTGGCAAAGGCAACCCATCCATTGTGTACCGCTTGTCCCTTTCGGGTTAGCCGGAGCTGGGAGATTTTTAGGATCTCCTGTGGCACTCTTCACCTCCAAAACCCGTTCAGGGCTTAAATACCTGGGGACTTGCCTTTGTTTGTCCAAGTTGAATTTTTTTTCCGTGCAGCTTCGAGAAATCGTCCATTTTCTGGTTGGCTCTCAGCCTCGTTGGCGCAGTAGGCAGCGCGTCAGTCTCATAATCTGAAGGTCGTGAGTTCGAGCCTCACACGAGGCAGGTCGTTTGGTACAGACTTGGTCCATCCATTTTGTACCACTTCTACCCATTTCAAGGACGCTGGAGCCAAAGAACCATCCGTTTGTAGTGGATTTTCAGCCTCCTCTTATGCGAGATCTAGAACAGGGATCAATGCAAATCATTCTGCCATTGCCCGTGGACAGCCTTCCCGTCTCTTTGATTTCAAGACTCAGACGTGGCAGGCGATCCTCCCCTATGGATGCGTGCCGGCCCTCTGGAACCACTTCATCCAACTTTCACCACAATTCCTCTTTCTTTTCTCAGGTCAGAATTGTGGGGCACCACACGTTGGCTCCCAAATGACTCCTACCTGTTATTTCTTCTTGGACACTTTGTCCAGGTAGGGTTAGGAATGTCTTTGCATTGGAAGCGGATGAGCAAGGGCTGATAATTGGTTATCAGCAGCTCCCGAGCTGAGTCTCTGGAGGTTGCCTGGAGTTCCTTTGCCAACAGGGTCCATTGAGAGAGATAATTTGAAGTCATTCTTGCCTGACTGGTAAGTTGGAACAAGAAGTCTGTGCAAACCAAGCTTGGGTTGGACATCGCATCTGCATTAAGTCAAGATGTTGTTGAGAGGAGACTTTGGAGAGTGGCGCGAATTCGGCGGAACAATTGGCAGACTTGTAAGGGCTGGTGGCTCAGCAGTAGAACTGTCACCTGCCACCCGTGAATCTCGAAATCAGAAGGTAGTGACTTGTAGCCTCACGCAAGCGATGTGCTTTGATGCACAGTACGTGACAGAGTTTGTGCATCCATTTTAAGCGTCTTGAGAGGAGACTTTGGAGAGGCGCGAATTCAGCGGGACAATTGGTGGACGTGCAAGGGTTGTTAGCTCAGCGGTAGAATTGTCGCCTGCCATGCGTAAGTCTCAAAAACTGGAGGTGTTGGGCTCTATCGTCACGCGAGGCATGTTTTGATGCGCAGTTCGGCCACACATTTTAGGATCTCCTGTCACACACTTCGCCTCCAAGACGGCAGCCCTTCCTGGGCTTGAAGAACTGGCAACTCTGCTTCATTTGTTGACGGCTTCAACGAATGGTCCGTTTTGGGGGGAGATGGTGCCTTGAGCCTCGCTTGATACACAGTACGTGGCAAAGGCAACCCATCCATTGTCTACCGCTTGTCCCTTTCGGGTAAGCCGGAGGTGGGTCAAAACACAGTTTCCCTGACCGGGAATCGAACCCGGGCCGCGGCGGTGAGAGCGCCGAATCCTGACCACTAGACCATCAGGGAGGTGCGACAGAGGTGTCTTGATGAGTGACGCGTGGCTGTATCGGGCTACATTTTCCGTTGCGCCTCGAGAGGAGCGCTTGGGCAATGGCGCGAATTCGGTGGGAAAACTAGCACGTCTGTGAGCGTTGGTGGTTCAGTGGTAGAATTCTCGCCTGCCACGCGGGAGGCCTGGGTTCGATTCCCGGCCAATGCACTGTTCCTTTATGCGTGGGGCATTAAGTTTGTTCTCGGTCGCGGCCAGACGGCATCAAGATTTGGAACAAGAAGTCTGTGCAAACCAAACTTGGGTTGGACATCGTATCTGCATTAAGTCAAGATGTTGTTGAGAGGAGACTTTGGAGAGTGGCGCGAATTCGGAGGAACAATTGGCAGACTTAGAATTGTCGCCTGCCAGTGCCAGCGGGTGACTCAATATATGTTTACAGACATTGCTGGTAAACCCGTGTGTCTTATTAGTGGAGCTAATGTGGCTGTAATTAAGGAATTTAATTTAAGACGGCACTACGAGACAAAAGAAGAATGGTCCGTTTTGGGGGAAGATGGTGTCTTGAGCCTCACTTGATACACAGTACGTGGCAAAGGCAACCCATCCATTGTGTACCGCTTGTCCCTTTCGGGTTAGCCGGAGCTGGGAGATTTTTAGGATCTCCTGTGGCACTCTTCACCTCCAAAACCCGTTCAGGGCTTAAATACCTGGGGACTTGCCTTTGTTTGTCCAAGTTGAATTTTTTTTCCGTGCAGCTTCGAGAAATCGTCCATTTTCTGGTTGGCTCTCAGCCTCGTTGGAGCAGTAGGCAGCACGTCAGTCTCATAATCTGAAGGTCGTGAGTTCGAGCCTCACACGAGGCAGGTGTTTTGGTACAGACTTGGTCCATCCATTTTGTACCACTTCTACCCATTTCGAGGACGCTGGAGCCAAAGAACCATCCGTTTGTAGTGGATTTTCAGCCTCCTCTTATGCGAGATCTAGAACAGGGATCAATGCAAATCATTCTGCCATTGCCCGTGGAAAGCCTTCCCGTCTCTTTGATTTCAAGACTCAGACGTGGCAGGCGATCCTCCCCTATGGATGCGTGCCGGCCCTCTGGAACCACTTCATCCAACTTTCACCACAATTCCTCTTTCTTTTCTCAGGTCAGAATTGCGGGGCACCACACGTTGGCTCCCAAATGACTCCTACCTGTTATTTCTTCTTGGACACTTTGTCCAGGTAGGGTTAGGAATGTCTTTGCATTGGAAGCGGATGAGCAAGGGCTGATAATTGGTTATCAGCAGCTCCCGAGCTGAGTCTCTGGAGGTTGCCTGGAGTTCCTTTGCCAACAGGGTCCATTGAGAGAGATAATTTGAAGTCATTCTTGCCTGACTGGTAAGTTGGAACAAGAAGTCTGTGCAAACCAAGCTTGGGTTGGACATCGCATCTGCATTAAGTCAAGATGTTGTTGAGAGGAGACTTTGGAGAGTGGCGCGAATTCGGCGGAACAATTGGCAGACTTGTAAGGGCTGGTGGCTCAGCAGTAGAACTGTCGCCTGCCACCCGTGAATCTCGAAATCAGAAGGTAGTGACTTGTAGCCTCACGCAAGCGATATGCTTTGATGCACAGTACGTGACAGAGTTTGTGCATCCATTTTAAGCGTCTTGAGAGGAGACTTTGGAGAGGCGCGAATTCAGCGGGACAATTGGCGGACGTGCAAGGGTTGTTAGCTCAGCGGTAGAATTGTTGCCTGCCATGCGTAAGTCTCAAAAGCTGGAGGTGTTGGGCTCTATCGTCACGCGAGGCATGTTTTGATGCGCAGTTCGGCCACACATTTTAGGATCTGCTGTCACACACTTCGCCTCCAAGACGGCAGCCCATCCTGGGCTTGAAGAACTGGCAACTCTGCTTCATTTGTTGACGGCTTCAACGAATGGTCCGTTTTGGGGGGAGATGGTGCCTTGAGCCTCGCTTGATACACAGTACGTGGCAAAGGCAACCCATCCATTGTCTACCGCTTGTCCCTTTCGGGTAAGCCGGAGCTGGGTCAAAACACAGTTTCCCTGACCGGGAATCGAACCCGGGCCGCGGCGGTGAGAGCGCCGAATCCTGACGACTAGACCATCTGGGAGGTGCGACAGAGGCGTCTTGATGAGTGACGCGTGGCTGTATCGGGCTACATTTTCCATTGCGCCTCGAGAGGAGCGCTTGGGCAATGGCGCGAATTCGGTGGGAAAACTGGCACGTCCGTGAGCATTGGTGGTTCAGTGGTAGAATTCTCGCCTGCCACGCGGGAGGCCCGGGTTCGATTCCCGGCCAATGCACAGTTCCTTTATGCGTGGGGCATTAAGTTTGTTCTCGGTCGCTGCCAGACGGCATCAAGATTTGGAACAAGAAGTCTGTGCAAACCAAACTTGGGTTAGACATCGTATCTGCATTAAGTTAGATGTTGTTGAGAGGAGACTTTGGAGAGTGGCGCGAATTCGGCGGAACAATTGGCAGACTTAGAATTGTCGCCTGCCAGCGCCAGCGGGTGACTGAATATATGTTTACAGACATTGCTGGTAAACCCGTGTGTCTTATTAGTGGAGCTAATGTGGCTGTAATTAAGGAATTTAATTTAAGACGGCACTACGAGACAAAAGAAGAATGGTCCGTTTTGGGGGAAGATGGTGTCTTGAGCCTCACTTGATACACAGTACGTGGCAAAGGCAACCCATCCATTGTGTACTGCTTGTCCCTTTCGGGTTAGCCGGAGATGGGAGATTTTTAGGATCTCCTGTGGCACTCTTCACCTCCAAAACCCGTTCAGGGCTTAAATACCTGGGGACTTGCCTTTGTTTGTCCAAGTTGAATTTTTTTTCCGTGCAGCTTCGAGAAATCGTCCATTTTCTGGTTGGCTCTCAGCCTCGTTGGCGCAGTAGGCAGCGCGTCAATCTCATAATCTGAAGGTCGTGAGTTCGAGCCTCACACGAGGCAGGTGTTTTGGTACAGACTTGGTCCATCCATTTTGTACCACTTCTACCCATTTCGCGGACGCTGGAGCCAAAGAACCATCCGTTTGTAGTGGATTTTCAGCCTCCTCTTATGCGAGATCTAGAACAGGGATCAATGCAAATCATTCTGCCATTGCCCGTGGAAAGCCTTCCCGTCTCTTTGATTTCAAGACTCAGACGTGGCAGGCGATCCTCCCCTATGGATGCGTGCCGGCCCTCTGGAACCACTTCATCCAACTTTCACCACAATTCCTCTTTCTTTTCTCAGGTCAGAATTGCGGGGCACCACACGTTGGCTCCCAAATGACTCCTACCTGTTATTTCTTCTTGGACACTTTGTCCAGGTAGGGTTAGGAATGTCTTTGCATTGGAAGTGGATGAGCAAGGGCTGATAATTGGTTATCAGCAGCTCCCGAGCTGAGTCTCTGGAGGTTGCCTGGAGTTCCTTTGCCAACAGGGTCCATTGAGAGAGATAATTTGAAGTCATTCTTGCCTGACTGGTAAGTTGGAACAAGAAGTCTGTGGAAACCAAGCTTGGGTTGGACATCGCATCGGCATTAAGTCAAGATGTTGTTGAGAGGAGACTTTGGAGAGTGGCGCGAATTCGGCGGAACAATTGGCAGACTTGTAAGGGCTGGTGGCTCAGCAGTAGAACTGTCGCCTGCCACCCGTGAATCTCGAAATCAGAAGGTAGTGACTTGTAGCCTCACGCAAGCGATGTGCTTTGATGCACAGTACGTGACAGAGTTTGTGCATCCATTTTAAGCGTCTTGAGAGGAGACTTTGGAGAGGCGCGAATTCAGCGGGACAATTGGCGGACGTGCAAGGGTTGTTAGCTCAGCGGTAGAATTGTCGCCTGCCATGCGTAAGTCTCAAAAACTGGAGGTGTTGGGCTCTATCGTCACGCGAGGCATGTTTTGATGCGCAGTTCGGCCACACATTTTACGATCTCCTGTCACACACTTCGCCTCCAAGACGGCAGCCCATCCTGGGCTTGAAGAACTGGCAACTCTGCTTCATTTGTTGACGGCTTCAACGAATGGTCCGTTTTGGGGGGAGATGGTGCCTTGAGCCTCGCTTGATACACAGTACGTGGCAAAGGCAACCCATCCATTGTCTACCGCTTGTCCCTTTCGGGTAAGCCGGAGCTGGGTCAAAACACAGTTTCCCTGACCAGGAATCGAACCCGGGCCGCGGCGGTGAGAGCGCCGAATCCTGACCACTAGACTATCAGGGAGGTGCGACAGAGGTGTCTTGATGAGTGACGCGTGGCTGTATCGGGCTACATTTTCCGTTGCGCCTCGAGAGGAGCGCTTGGGCAATGGCGCGAATTCGGTGGGAAAACTGGCACATCCATGAGCATTGGTGGTTCAGTGGTAGAATTCTCGCCTGCCACGCGGGAGGCCCGGGTTCGATTCCCGGCCAATGCACAGTTCCTTTATGCGTGGGGCCTTGGGGGGCATTAAGTTTGTTCTCGGTCGCGGCCAGACGGCATCAAGATTTGGAACAAGAAGTCTGTGCAAACCAAACTTGGGTTGGACATCGTATCTGCATTAAGTCAAGATGTTGTTGAGAGGAGACTTTGGAGAGTGGCGCGAGTTCAGCGGAACAATTGGCAGACTTAGAATTGTCGCCTGCCAGCGCCAGCGGGTGACTGAATATATGTTTACAGACATTGCTGGTAAACCCGTGTGTCTTATTAGTGGAGCTAATGTGGCTGTAATTAAGGAATTTAATTTAAGACGGCACTACGAGACAAAAGAAGAATGGTCCGTTTTGGGGGAAGATGGTGTCTTGAGCCTCACTTGATACACAGTACGTGGCAAAGGCAACCCATCCATTGTGTACCGCTTGTCCCTTTCGGGTTAGCCGGAGCTGGGAGATTTTTAGGATCTCCTGTGGCACTCTTCACCTCCAAAACCCGTTCAGGGCTTAAATACCTGGGGACTTGCCTTTGTTTGTCCAAGTTGAATTTTTTTTCCGTGCAGCTTCGAGAAATCGTCCATTTTCTGGTTGGCTCTCAGCCTCGTTGGCGCAGTAGGCAGCGCGTCAGTCTCATAATCTGAAGGTCGTGAGTTCGAGCCTCACACGAGGCAGGTGTTTTGGTACAGACTTGGTCCATCCATTTTGTACCACTTCTACCCATTTCGAGGACGCTGGAGCCAAAGAACCATCCGTTTGTAGTGGATTTTCAGCCTCCTCTTATGCGAGATCTAGAACAGGGATCAATGCAAATCATTCTGCCATTGCCCGTGGAAAGCCTTCCCGTCTCTTTGATTTCAAGACTCAGACGTGGCAGGCGATCCTCCCCTATGGATGCGTGCCGGCCCTCTGGAACCACTTCATCCAACTTTCACCACAATTCCTCTTTCTTTTCTCAGGTCAGAATTGCGGGGCACCACACGTTGGCTCCCAAATGACTCCTACCTGTTATTTCTTCTTGGACACTTTGTCCAGGTAGGGTTAGGAATGTCTTTGCATTGGAAGTGGATGAGCAAGGGCTGATAATTGGTTATCAGCAGCTCCCGAGCTGAGTCTCTGGAGGTTGCCTGGAGTTCCTTTGCCAACAGGGTCCATTGAGAGAGATAATTTGAAGTCATTCTTGCCTGACTGGTAAGTTGGAACAAGAAGTCTGTGGCAAACCAAGCTTGGGTTGGACATCGCATCTGCATTAAGTCAAGATGTTGTTGAGAGGAGACTTTGGAGAGTGGCGCGAATTCGGCGGAACAATTGGCAGACTTGTAAGGGCTGGTGGCTCAGCAGTAGAACTGTCGCCTGCCACCCGTGAATCTCGAAATCAGAAGGTAGTGACTTGTAGCCTCACGCAAGCGATGTGCTTTGATGCACAGTACGTGACAGAGTTTGTGCATCCATTTTAAGCGTCTTGAGAGGAGACTTTGGAGAGAGGCGCGAATTCAGCGGGACAATTGGCGGACGTGCAAGGGTTGTTAGCTCAGCGGTAGAATTGTCGCCTGCCATGCGTAAGTCTCAAAAACTGGAGGTGTTGGGCTCTATCGTCACGCGAGGCATGTTTTGATGCGCAGTTCGGCCACACATTTTAGGATCTCCTGTCACACACTTCGCCTCCAAGACGGCAGCCCATCCTGGGCTTGAAGAACTGGCAACTCTGCTTCATTTGTTGACGGCTTCAACGAATGGTCCGTTTTGGGGGGAGATGGTGCCTTGAGCCTCGCTTGATACACAGTACGTGGCAAAGGCAACCCATCCATTGTCTACCGCTTGTCCCTTTCGGGTAAGCCGGAGCTGGGTCAAAACACAGTTTCCCTGACCGGGAATCGAACCCGGGCCGCGGCGGTGAGAGCGCCGAATCCTGACCACTAGACCATCAGGGAGGTGTGACAGAGGTGTCTTGATGAGTGACGCGTGGCTGTATCGGGCTACATTTTCCGTTGCGCCTCGAGAGGAGCGCTTGGGCAATGGCGCGAATTCGGTGGGAAAACTGGCACGTCGTGAGCATTGGTGGTTCAGTGGTAGAATTCTCGCCTGCCACGCGGGAGGCCCGGGTTCGATTCCCGGCCAATGCACAGTTCCTTTATGCGTGGGGCCTTGGGGGGCATTAAGTTTGTTCTCGGTCGCGGCCAGACGGCATCAAGATTTGGAACAAGAAGTCTGTGCAAACCAAACTTGGGTTGGACATCGTATCTGCATTAAGTCAAGATGTTGTTGAGAGGAGACTTTGGAGAGTGGCGCGAATTCGGCGGAACAATTGGCAGACTTAGAATTGTCGCCTGCCAGCGCCAGCGGGTGACTGAATATATGTTTGCAGACATTGCTGGTAAACCCGTGTGTCTTATTAGTGGAGCTAATGTGGCTGTAATTAAGGAATTTAATTTAAGACGGCACTACGAGACAAAAGAAGAATGGTCCGTTTTGGGGGAAGATGGTGTCTTGAGCCTCACTTGATACACAGTACGTGGCAAAGGCAACCCATCCATTGTGTACCGCTTGTCCCTTTCGGGTTAGCCGGAGCTGGGAGATTTTTAGGATCTCCTGTGGCACTCTTCACCTCCAAAACCCGTTCAGGGCTTAAATACCTGGGGACTTGCCTTTGTTTGTCCAAGTTGAATTTTTTTTCCGTGCAGCTTCGAGAAATCGTCCATTTTCTGGTTGGCTCTCAGCCTCGTTGGCGCAGTAGGCAGTGCGTCAGTCTCATAATCTGAAGGTCGTGAGTTCGAGCCTCACACGAGGCAGGTGTTTTGGTACAGACTTGGTCCATCCATTTTGTACCACTTCTACCCATTTCGAGGACGCTGGAGCCAAAGAACCATCCGTTTGTAGTGGATTTTCAGCCTCCTCTTATGCGAGATCTAGAACAGGGATCAATGCAAATCATTCTGCCATTGCCCGTGGAAAGCCTTCCCGTCTCTTTGATTTCAAGACTCAGATGTGGCAGGCGATCCTCCCCTATGGATGCGTGCCGGCCCTCTGGAACCACTTCATCCAACTTTCACCACAATTCCTCTTTCTTTTCTCAGGTCAGAATCGCGGGGCACCACACGTTGGCTCCCAAATGACTCCTACCTGTTATTTCTTCTTGGACACTTTGTCCAGGTAGGGTTAGGAATGTCTTTGCATTGGAAGTGGATGAGCAAGGGCTGATAATTGGTTATCAGCAGCTCCCGAGCTGAGTCTCTGGAGGTTGCCTGGAGTTCCTTTGCCAACAGGGTCCATTGAGAGAGATAATTTGAAGTCATTCTTGCCTGACTGGTAAGTTGGAACAAGAAGTCTGTGCAAACCAAGCTTGGGTTGGACATCGCATCGGCATTAAGTCAAGATGTTGTTGAGAGGAGACTTTGGAGAGTGGCGCGAATTCGGCGGAACAATTGGCAGACTTGTAAGGGCTGGTGGCTCAGCAGTAGAACTGTCGCCTGCCACCCGTGAATCTCGAAATCAGAAGGTAGTGACTTGTAGCCTCACGCAAGCGATGTGCTTTGATGCACAGTACGTGACAGAGTTTGTGCATCCATTTTAAGCGTCTTGAGAGGAGACTTTGGAGAGAGGCGCGAATTCAGCGGGACAATTGGCGGACGTGCAAGGGTTGTTAGCTCAGTGGTAGAATTGTCGCCTGCCATGCGTAAGTCTCAAAAACTGGAGGTGTTGGGCTCTATCGTCACGCGAGGCATGTTTTGATGCGCAGTTCGGCCACACATTTTAGGATCTCCTGTCACACACTTCGCCTCCAAGACGGCAGCCCATCCTGGGCTTGAAGAACTGGCAACTCTGCTTCATTTGTTGACGGCTTCAACGAATGGTCCGTTTTGGGGGGAGATGGTGCCTTGAGCCTCGCTTGATACACAGTACGTGGCAAAGGCAACCCATCCATTGTCTACCGCTTGTCCCTTTCGGGTAAGCCGGAGCTGGGTCAAAACACAGTTTCCCTGACCGGGAATCGAACCCGGGCCGCGGCGGTGAGAGCGCCGAATCCTGACCACTAGACTATCAGGGAGGTGCGACAGAGGTGTCTTGATGAGTGACGCGTGGCTGTATCGGGCTACATTTTCCGTTGCGCCTCGAGAGGAGCGCTTGGGCAATGGCGCGAATTCGGTGGGAAAACTGGCACATCCATGAGCATTGGTGGTTCAGTGGTAGAATTCTCGCCTGCCACGCGGGAGGCCCGGGTTCGATTCCCGGCCAATGCACAGTTCCTTTATGCGTGGGGCCTTGGGGGGCATTAAGTTTGTTCTCGGTCGCGGCCAGACGGCATCAAGATTTGGAACAAGAAGTCTGTGCAAACCAAACTTGGGTTGGACATCGTATCTGCATTAAGTCAAGATGTTGTTGAGAGGAGACTTTGGAGAGTGCCGCGAATTCGGCGGAACAATTGGCAGACTTAGAATTGTCGCCTGCCAGCGCCAGCGGGTGACTGAATATATGTTTACAGACATTGCTGGTAAACCCGTGTGTCTTATTAGTGGAGCTAATGTGGCTGTAATTAAGGAATTTAATTTAAGACGGCACTACGAGACAAAAGAAGAATGGTCCGTTTTGGGGGAAGATGGTGTCTTGAGCCTCACTTGATACACAGTACGTGGCAAAGGCAACCCATCCATTGTGTACCGCTTGTCCCTTTCGGGTTAGCCGGAGCTGGGAGATTTTTAGGATCTCCTGTGGCACTCTTCACCTCCAAAACCCGTTCAGGGCTTAAATACCTGGGGACTTGCCTTTGTTTGTCCAAGTTGAATTTTTTTTCCGTGCAGCTTCGAGAAATCGTCCATTTTCTGGTTGGCTCTCAGCCTCGTTGGCGCAGTAGGCAGCGCGTCAGTCTCATAATCTGAAGGTCGTGAGTTCGAGCCTCACACGAGGCAGGTGTTTTGGTACAGACTTGGTCCATCCATTTTGTACCACTTCTACCCATTTCGAGGACGCTGGAGCCAAAGAACCATCCGTTTGTAGTGGATTTTCAGCCTCCTCTTATGCGAGATCTAGAACAGGGATCAATGCAAATCATTCTGCCATTGCCCGTGGAAAGCCTTCCCGTCTCTTTGATTTCAAGACTCAGACGTGGCAGGCGATCCTCCCCTATGGATGCGTGCCGGCCCTCTGGAACCACTTCATCCAACTTTCACCACAATTCCTCTTTCTTTTCTCAGGTCAGAATTGCGGGGCACCACACGTTGGCTCCCAAATGACTCCTACCTGTTATTTCTTCTTGGACACTTTGTCCAGGTAGGGTTAGGAATGTCTTTGCATTGGAAGCGGATGAGCAAGGGCTGATAATTGGTTATCAGCAGCTCCCGAGCTGAGTCTCTGGAGGTTGCCTGGAGTTCCTTTGCCAACAGGGTCCATTGAGAGAGATAATTTGAAGTCATTCTTGCCTGACTGGTAAGTTGGAACAAGAAGTCTGTGCAAACCAAGCTTGGGTTGGACATCGCATCTGCATTAAGTCAAGATGTTGTTGAGAGGAGACTTTGGAGAGTGGCGCGAATTCGGCGGAACAATTGGCAGACTTGTAAGGGCTGGTGGCTCAGCAGTAGAACTGTCGCCTGCCACCCGTGAATCTCGAAATCAGAAGGTAGTGACTTGTAGCCTCACGCAAGCGATGTGCTTTGATGCACAGTACGTGACAGAGTTTGTGCATCCATTTTAAGCGTCTTGAGAGGAGACTTTGGAGAGGCGCGAATTCAGCGGGACAATTGGCGGACGTGCAAGGGTTGTTAGCTCAGCGGTAGAATTGTCGCCTGCCATGCGTAAGTCTCAAAAACTGGAGGTGTTGGGCTCTATCGTCACGCGAGGCATGTTTTGATGCGCAGTTCGGCCACACATTTTAGGATCTCCTGTCACACACTTCGCCTCCAAGACGGCAGCCCATCCTGGGCTTGAAGAACTGGCAACTCTGCTTCATTTGTTGACGGCTTCAACGAATGGTCCGTTTTGGGGGGAGATGGTGCCTTGAGCCTCGCTTGATACACAGTACGTGGCAAAGGCAACCCATCCATTGTCTACCGCTTGTCCCTTTCGGGTAAGCCGGAGCTGGGTCAAAACACAGTTTCCCTGACCGGGAATCGAACCCGGGCCGCGGCGGTGAGAGCGCCGAATCCTGACCACTAGACCATCAGGGAGGTGCGACAGAGGTGTCTTGATGAGTGACGCGTGGCTGTATCGGGCTACATTTTCCGTTGCGCCTCGAGAGGAGCGCTTGGGCAATGGCGCGAATTCGGTGGGAAAACTGGCACGTCCGTGAGCATTGGTGGTTCAGTGGTAGAATTCTCGCCTGCCACGCGGGAGGCCCGGGTTCGATTCCCGGCCAATGCACAGTTCCTTTATGCGTGGGGCCTTGGGGGGCATTAAGTTTGTTCTCGGTCGCGGCCAGACGGCATCAAGATTTGGAACAAGAAGTCTGTGCAAACCAAACTTGGGTTGGACATCGTATCTGCATTAAGTCAAGATGTTGTTGAGAGGAGACTTTGGAGAGTGGCGCGAATTCGGCGGAACAATTGGCAGACTTAGAATTGTCGCCTGCCAGCGCCAGCGGGTGACTGAATATATGTTTACAGACATTGCTGGTAAACCCGTGTGTCTTATTAGTGGAGCTAATGTGGCTGTAATTAAGGAATTTAATTTAAGACGGCACTACGAGACAAAAGAAGAATGGTCCGTTTTGGGGGAAGATGGTGTCTTGAGCCTCACTTGATACACAGTACGTGGCAAAGGCAACCCATCCATTGTGTACCGCTTGTCCCTTTCGGGTTAGCCGGAGCTGGGAGATTTTTAGGATCTCCTGTGGCACTCTTCACCTCCAAAACCCGTTCAGGGCTTAAATACCTGGGGACTTGCCTTTGTTTGTCCAAGTTGAATTTTTTTTCCGTGCAGCTTCGAGAAATCGTCCATTTTCTGGTTGGCTCTCAGCCTCGTTGGCGCAGTAGGCAGCGCGTCAGTCTCATAATCTGAAGGTCGTGAGTTCGAGCCTCACACGAGGCAGGTGTTTTGGTACAGACTTGGTCCATCCATTTTGTACCACTTCTACCCATTTCGAGGACGCTGGAGCCAAAGAACCATCCGTTTGTAGTGGATTTTCAGCCTCCTCTTATGCGAGATCTAGAACAGGGATCAATGCAAATCATTCTGCCATTGCCCGTGGAAAGCCTTCCCGTCTCTTTGATTTCAAGACTCAGACGTGGCAGGCGATCCTCCCCTATGGATGCGTGCCGGCCCTCTGGAACCACTTCATCCAACTTTCACCACAATTCCTCTTTCTTTTCTCAGGTCAGAATTGCGGGGCACCACACGTTGGCTCCCAAATGACTCCTACCTGTTATTTCTTCTTGGACACTTTGTCCAGGTAGGGTTAGGAATGTCTTTGCATTGGAAGTGGATGAGCAAGGGCTGATAATTGGTTATCAGCAGCTCCCGAGCTGAGTCTCTGGAGGTTGCCTGGAGTTCCTTTGCCAACAGGGTCCATTGAGAGAGATAATTTGAAGTCATTCTTGCCTGACTGGTAAGTTGGAACAAGAAGTCTGTGCAAACCAAGCTTGGGTTGGACATCGCATCTGCATTAAGTCAAGATGTTGTTGAGAGGAGACTTTGGAGAGTGGCGCGAATTCGGCGGAACAATTGGCAGACTTGTAAGGGCTGGTGGCTCAGCAGTAGAACTGTCGCCTGCCACCCGTGAATCTCGAAATCAGAAGGTAGTGACTTGTAGCCTCACGCAAGCGATGTGCTTTGATGCACAGTACGTGACAGAGTTTGTGCATCCATTTTAAGCGTCTTGAGAGGAGACTTTGGAGAGAGGCGCGAATTCAGCGGGACAATTGGCGGACGTGCAAGGGTTGTTAGCTCAGTGGTAGAATTGTCGCCTGCCATGCGTAAGTCTCAAAAACTGGAGGTGTTGGGCTCTATCGTCACGCGAGGCATGTTTTGATGCGCAGTTCGGCCACACATTTTAGGATCTCCTGTCACACACTTCGCCTCCAAGACGGCAGCCCATCCTGGGCTTGAAGAACTGGCAACCCTGCTTCATTTGTTGACGGCTTCAAAGAATGGTCCGTTTTGGGGGGAGATGGTGCCTTGAGCCTCGCTTGATACACAGTACGTGGCAAAGGCAACCCATCCATTGTCTACCGCTTGTCCCTTTCGGGTAAGCCGGAGCTGGGTCAAAACACAGTTTCCCTGACCGGGAATCGAACCCGGGCCGCGGCGGTGAGAGCACCGAATCCTGACCACTAGACCATCAGGGAGGTGCGACAGAGGTGTCTTGATGAGTGACGCGTGGCTGTATCGGGCTACATTTTCCGTTGCGCCTCGAGAGGAGCGCTTGGGCAATGGCGCGAATTCGGTGGGAAAACTGGCACGTTCGTGAGCATTGGTGGTTCAGTGGTAGAATTCTCGCCTGCCACGCGGGAGGCCCGGGTTCGATTCCCGGCCAATGCACAGTTCCTTTATGCGTGGGGCCTTGGGGGGCATTAAGTTTGTTCTCGGTCGCGGCCAGACGGCATCAAGATTTGGAACAAGAAGTCTGTGCAAACCAAACTTGGGTTGGACATCGTATCTGCATTAAGTCAAGATGTTGTTGAGAGGAGACTTTGGAGAGTGGCGCGAATTCGGCGGAACAATTGGCAGACTTAGAATTGTCGCCTGCCAGCGCCAGCGGGTGACTGAATATATGTTTGCAGACATTGCTGGTAAACCCGTGTGTCTTATTAGTGGAGCTAATGTGGCTGTAATTAAGGAATTTAATTTAAGACGGCACTACGAGACAAAAGAAGAATGGTCCGTTTTGGGGGAAGATGGTGTCTTGAGCCTCACTTGATACACAGTACGTGGCAAAGGCAACCCATCCATTGTGTACCGCTTGTCCCTTTCGGGTTAGCCGGAGCTGGGAGATTTTTAGGATCTCCTGTGGCACTCTTCACCTCCAAAACCCGTTCAGGGCTTAAATACCTGGGGACTTGCCTTTGTTTGTCCAAGTTGAATTTTTTTTCCGTGCAGCTTCGAGAAATCGTCCATTTTCTGGTTGGCTCTCAGCCTCGTTGGCGCAGTAGGCAGCGCGTCAGTCTCATAATCTGAAGGTCGTGAGTTCGAGCCTCACACGAGGCAGGTGTTTTGGTACAGACTTGGTCCATCCATTTTGTACCACTTCTACCCATTTCGAGGACGCTGGAGCCAAAGAACCATCCGTTTGTAGTGGATTTTCAGCCTCCTCTTATGCGAGATCTAGAACAGGGATCAATGCAAATCATTCTGCCATTGCCCGTGGAAAGCCTTCCCGTCTCTTTGATTTCAAGACTCAGACGTGGCAGGCGATCCTCCCCTATGGATGCGTGCCGGCCCTCTGGAACCACTTCATCCAACTTTCACCACAATTCCTCTTTCTTTTCTCAGGTCAGAATTGCGGGGCACCACACGTTGGCTCCCAAATGACTCCTACCTGTTATTTCTTCTTGGACACTTTGTCCAGGTAGGGTTAGGAATGTCTTTGCATTGGAAGCGGATGAGCAAGGGCTGATAATTGGTTATCAGCAGCTCCCGAGCTGAGTCTCTGGAGGTTGCCTGGAGTTCCTTTGCCAACAGGGTCCATTGAGAGAGATAATTTGAAGTCATTCTTGCCTGACTGGTAAGTTGGAACAAGAAGTCTGTGCAAACCAAGCTTGGGTTGGACATCGCATCTGCATTAAGTCAAGATGTTGTTGAGAGGAGACTTTGGAGAGTGGCGCGAATTCGGCGGAACAATTGGCAGACTTGTAAGGGCTGGTGGCTCAGCAGTAGAACTGTCGCCTGCCACCCGTGAATCTCGAAATCAGAAGGTAGTGACTTGTAGCCTCACGCAAGCGATAGTGCTTTGATGCACAGTACGTGACAGAGTTTGTGCATCCATTTTAAGCGTCTTGAGAGGAGACTTTGGAGAGGCGCGAATTCAGCGGGACAATTGGCGGACGTGCAAGGGTTGTTAGCTCAGCGGTAGAATTGTCGCCTGCCATGCGTAAGTCTCAAAAACTGGAGGTGTTGGGCTCTATCGTCACGCGAGGCATGTTTTGATGCGCAGTTCGGCCACACATTTTAGGATCTCCTGTCACACACTTCGCCTCCAAGACGGCAGCCCTTCCTGGGCTTGAAGAACTGGCAACTCTGCTTCATTTGTTGACGGCTTCAACGAATGGTCCGTTTTGGGGGGAGATGGTGCCTTGAGCCTCGCTTGATACACAGTACGTGGCAAAGGCAACCCATCCATTGTCTACCGCTTGTCCCTTTCGGGTAAGCCGGAGCTGGGTCAAAACACAGTTTCCCTGACCGGGAATCGAACCCGGGCCGCGGCGGTGAGAGCGCCGAATCCTGACCACTAGACCATCAGGGAGGTGCGACAGAGGTGTCTTGATGAGTGACGCGTGGCTGTATCGGGCTACATTTTCCGTTGCGCCTCGAGAGGAGCGCTTGGGCAATGGCGCGAATTCGGTGGGAAAACTAGCACGTCTGTGAGCGTTGGTGGTTCAGTGGTAGAATTCTCGCCTGCCACGCGGGAGGCCCGGGTTCGATTCCCGGCCAATGCACAGTTCCTTTATGCGTGGGGCCTTGGGGGGCATTAAGTTTGTTCTCGGTCGCTGCCAGACGGCATCAAGATTTGGAACAAGAAGTCTGTGCAAACCAAACTTGGGTTAGGACATCGTATCTGCATTAAGTTAGATGTTGTTGAGAGGAGACTTTGGAGAGTGGCGCGAATTCGGCGGAACAATTGGCAGACTTAGAATTGTCGCCTGCCAGCGCCAGCGGGTGACTGAATATATGTTTACAGACATTGCTGGTAAACCCGTGTGTCTTATTAGTGGAGCTAATGTGGCTGTAATTAAGGAATTTAATTTAAGACGGCACTACGAGACAAAAGAAGAATGGTCCGTTTTGGGGGAAGATGGTGTCTTGAGCCTCACTTGATACACAGTACGTGGCAAAGGCAACCCATCCATTGTGTACCGCTTGTCCCTTTCGGGTTAGCCGGAGCTGGGAGATTTTTAGGATCTCCTGTGGCACTCTTCACCTCCAAAACCCGTTCAGGGCTTAAATACCTGGGGACTTGCCTTTGTTTGTCCAAGTTGAATTTTTTTTCCGTGCAGCTTCGAGAAATCGTCCATTTTCTGGTTGGCTCTCAGCCTCGTTGGCGCAGTAGGCAGCGCGTCAGTCTCATAATCTGAAGGTCGTGAGTTCGAGCCTCACACGAGGCAGGTGTTTTGGTACAGACTTGGTCCATCCATTTTGTACCACTTCTACCCATTTCGAGGACGCTGGAGCCAAAGAACCATCCGTTTGTAGTGGATTTTCAGCCTCCTCTTATGCGAGATCTAGAACAGGGATCAATGCAAATCATTCTGCCATTGCCCGTGGAAAGCCTTCCCGTCTCTTTGATTTCAAGACTCAGACGTGGCAGGCGATCCTCCCCTATGGATGCGTGCCGGCCCTCTGGAACCACTTCATCCAACTTTCACCACAATTCCTCTTTCTTTTCTCAGGTCAGAATTGCGGGGCACCACACGTTGGCTCCCAAATGACTCCTACCTGTTATTTCTTCTTGGACACTTTGTCCAGGTAGGGTTAGGAATGTCTTTGCATTGGAAGTGGATGAGCAAGGGCTGATAATTGGTTATCAGCAGCTCCCGAGCTGAGTCTCTGGAGGTTGCCTGGAGTTCCTTTGCCAACAGGGTCCATTGAGAGAGATAATTTGAAGTCATTCTTGCCTGACTGGTAAGTTGGAACAAGAAGTCTGTGGAAACCAAGCATGGGTTGGACATCGCATCGGCATTAAGTCAAGATGTTGTTGAGAGGAGACTTTGGAGAGTGGCGCGAATTCGGCGGAACAATTGGCAGACTTGTAAGGGCTGGTGGCTCAGCAGTAGAACTGTGGCCTGCCACCCGTGAATCTCGAAATCAGAAGGTAGTGACTTGTAGCCTCACGCAAGCGATGTGCTTTGATGCACAGTACGTGACAGAGTTTGTGCATCCATTTTAAGCGTCTTGAGAGGAGACTTTGGAGAGGCGCGAATTCAGCGGGACAATTGGCGGACGTGCAAGGGTTGTTAGCTCAGCGGTAGAATTGTCGCCTGCCATGCGTAAGTCTCAAAAACTGGAGGTGTTGGGCTCTATCGTCACGCGAGGCATGTTTTGATGCGCAGTTCGGCCACACATTTTAGGATCTCCTGTCACACACTTCGCCTCCAAGACGGCAGCCCATCCTGGGCTTGAAGAACTGGCAACTCTGCTTCATTTGTTGACGGCTTCAACGAATGGTCCGTTTTGGGGGGAGATGGTGCCTTGAGCCTCGCTTGATACACAGTACGTGGCAAAGGCAACCCATCCATTGTCTACCGCTTGTCCCTTTCGGGTAAGCCGGAGCTGGGTCAAAACACAGTTTCCCTGACCGGGAATCGAACCCGGGCCGCGGCGGTGAGAGCGCCGAATCCTGACCACTAGACCATCAGGGAGGTGCGACAGAGGTGTCTTGATGAGTGACGCGTGGCTGTATCGGGCTACATTTTCCGTTGCGCCTCGAGAGGAGCGCTTGGGCAATGGCGCGAATTCGGTGGGAAAACTGAGCACGTCCGTGAGCATTGGTGGTTCAGTGGTAGAATTCTCGCCTGCCACGCGGGAGGCCCGGGTTCGATTCCCGGCCAATGCACAGTTCCTTTATGCGTGGGGCCTTGGGGGGCATTAAGTTTGTTCTCGGTCGCGGCCAGACGGCATCAAGATTTGGAACAAGAAGTCTGTGCAAACCAAACTTGGGTTGGACATCGTATCTGCATTAAGTCAAGATGTTGTTGAGAGGAGACTTTGGAGAGTGGCGCGAATTCGGCGGAACAATTGGCAGACTTAGAATTGTCGCCTGCCAGCGCCAGCGGGTGACTGAATATATGTTTACAGACATTGCTGGTAAACCCGTGTGTCTTATTAGTGGAGCTAATGTGGCTGTAATTAAGGAATTTAATTTAAGACGGCACTACGAGACAAAAGAAGAATGGTCCGTTTTGGGGGAAGATGGTGTCTTGAGCCTCACTTGATACACAGTACGTGGCAAAGGCAACCCATCCATTGTGTACCGCTTGTCCCTTTCGGGTTAGCCGGAGCTGGGAGATTTTTAGGATCTCCTGTGGCACTCTTCACCTCCAAAACCCGTTCAGGGCTTAAATACCTGGGGACTTGCCTTTGTTTGTCCAAGTTGAATTTTTTTTCCGTGCAGCTTCGAGAAATCGTCCATTTTCTGGTTGGCTCTCAGCCTCGTTGGCGCAGTAGGCAGCGCGTCAGTCTCATAATCTGAAGGTCGTGAGTTCGAGCCTCACACGAGGCAGGTGTTTTGGTACAGACTTGGTCCATCCATTTTGTACCACTTCTACCCATTTCGAGGACGCTGGAGCCAAAGAACCATCCGTTTGTAGTGGATTTTCAGCCTCCTCTTATGCGAGATCTAGAACAGGGATCAATGCAAATCATTCTGCCATTGCCCGTGGAAAGCCTTCCCGTCTCTTTGATTTCAAGACTCAGACGTGGCAGGCGATCCTCCCCTATGGATGCGTGCCGGCCCTCTGGAACCACTTCATCCAACTTTCACCACAATTCCTCTTTCTTTTCTCAGGTCAGAATTGCGGGGCACCACACGTTGGCTCCCAAATGACTCCTACCTGTTATTTCTTCTTGGACACTTTGTCCAGGTAGGGTTAGGAATGTCTTTGCATTGGAAGCGGATGAGCAAGGGCTGATAATTGGTTATCAGCAGCTCCCGAGCTGAGTCTCTGGAGGTTGCCTGGAGTTCCTTTGCCAACAGGGTCCATTGAGAGAGATAATTTGAAGTCATTCTTGCCTGACTGGTAAGTTGGAACAAGAAGTCTGTGCAAACCAAGCTTGGGTTGGACATCGCATCTGTATTAAGTCAAGATGTTGTTGAGAGGAGACTTTGGAGAGTGGCGCGAATTCGGCGGAACAATTGGCAGACTTGTAAGGGCTGGTGGCTCAGCAGTAGAACTGTCGCCTGCCACCCGTGAATCTCGAAATCAGAAGGTAGTGACTTGTAGCCTCACGCAAGCGATGTGCTTTGATGCACAGTACGTGACAGAGTTTGTGCATCCATTTTAAGCGTCTTGAGAGGAGACTTTGGAGAGGCGCGAATTCAGCGGGACAATTGGCGGACGTGCAAGGGTTGTTAGCTCAGCGGTAGAATTGTCGCCTGCCATGCGTAAGTCTCAAAAACTGGAGGTGTTGGGCTCTATCGTCACGCGAGGCATGTTTTGATGCGCAGTTCGGCCACACATTTTAGGATCTCCTGTCACACACTTCGCCTCCAAGACGGCAGCCCATCCTGGGCTTGAAGAACTGGCAACTCTGCTTCATTTGTTGACGGCTTCAACGAATGGTCCGTTTTGGGGGGAGATGGTGCCTTGAGCCTCGCTTGATACACAGTACGTGGCAAAGGCAACCCATCCATTGTCTACCGCTTGTCCCTTTCGGGTAAGCCGGAGCTGGGTCAAAACACAGTTTCCCTGACCGGGAATCGAACCCGGGCCGCGGCGGTGAGAGCGCCGAATCCTGACCACTAGACCATCAGGGAGGTGCGACAGAGGTGTCTTGATGAGTGACGCGTGGCTGTATCGGGCTACATTTTCCGTTGCGCCTCGAGAGGAGCGCTTGGGCAATGGCGCGAATTCGGTGGGAAAACTAGCACGTCTGTGAGCATTGGTGGTTCAGTGGTAGAATTCTCGCCTGCCACGCGGGAGGCCCGGGTTCGATTCCCGGCCAATGCACAGTTCCTTTATGCGTGGGGCCTTGGGGGGCATTAAGTTTGTTCTCGGTCGCTGCCAGACGGCATCAAGATTTGGAACAAGAAGTCTGTGCAAACCAAACTTGGGTTGGACATCGTATCTGCATTAAGTTAGATGTTGTTGAGAGGAGACTTTGGAGAGTGGCACGAATTCGGCGGAACAATTGGCAGACTTAGAATTGTCGCCTGCCAGCGCCAGCGGGTGACTGAATATATGTTTACAGACATTGCTGGTAAACCCGTGTGTCTTATTAGTGGAGCTAATGTGGCTGTAATTAAGGAATTTAATTTAAGACGGCACTACGAGACAAAAGAAGAATGGTCCGTTTTGGGGGAAGATGGTGTCTTGAGCCTCACTTGATACACAGTACGTGGCAAAGGCAACCCATCCATTGTGTACCGCTTGTCCCTTTCGGGTTAGCCGGAGCTGGGAGATTTTTAGGATCTCCTGTGGCACTCTTCACCTCCAAAACCCGTTCAGGGCTTAAATACCTGGGGACTTGCCTTTGTTTGTCCAAGTTGAATTTTTTTTCCATGCATCTTCGAGAAATCGTCCATTTTCTGGTTGGCTCTCAGCCTCGTTGGCGCAGTAGGCAGCGCGTCAGTCTCATAATCTGAAGGTCGTGAGTTCGAGCCTCACACGAGGCAGGTGTTTTGGTACAGACTTGGTCCATCCATTTTGTACCACTTCTACCCATTTCGAGGACGCTGGAGCCAAAGAACCATCCGTTTGTAGTGGATTTTCAGCCTCCTCTTATGCGAGATCTAGAACAGGGATCAATGCAAATCATTCTGCCATTGCCCGTGGAAAGCCTTCCCGTCTCTTTGATTTCAAGACTCAGACGTGGCAGGCGATCCTCCCCTATGGATGCGTGCCGGCCCTCTGGAACCACTTCATCCAACTTTCACCACAATTCCTCTTTCTTTTCTCAGGTCAGAATTGCGGGGCACCACACGTTGGCTCCCAAATGACTCCTACCTGTTATTTCTTCTTGGACACTTTGTCCAGGTAGGGTTAGGAATGTCTTTGCATTGGAAGTGGATGAGCAAGGGCTGATAATTGGTTATCAGCAGCTCCCGAGCTGAGTCTCTGGAGGTTGCCTGGAGTTCCTTTGCCAACAGGGTCCATTGAGAGAGATAATTTGAAGTCATTCTTGCCTGACTGGTAAGTTGGAACAAGAAGTCTGTGCAAACCAAGCTTGGGTTGGACATCGCATCTGTATTAAGTCAAGATGTTGTTGAGAGGAGACTTTGGAGAGTGGCGCGAATTCGGCGGAACAATTGGCAGACTTGTAAGGGCTGGTGGCTCAGCAGTAGAACTGTCGCCTGCCACCCGTGAATCTCGAAATCAGAAGGTAGTGACTTGTAGCCTCACGCAAGCGATATGCTTTGATGCACAGTACGTGACAGAGTTTGTGCATCCATTTTAAGCATCTTGAGAGGAGACTTTGGAGAGGCGCGAATTCAGCGGGACAATTGGCGGACGTGCAAGGGTGGCCCGCCGCGTATAGTTGTAACGGAGAAACAGCCAATCAAATCGCAGCTTTTAAACCAGCGTAAAAAATGGATTTTTTTTGGCACTGAATCGTCTGAGCGCAGGTTCGAGTCCTGGTTGGCACAAAGGCTGTGTTACATTATCAAAAGATAAACACCATTTTTAATTTAGTTAATGTGGATAACATTTATTTTTCACTTTGCTTTTTCTTATTGTTTGATTATCATTCTATTTATATCATAGTGTTTTGCCTCAATGTCTCACACATTCATGCTGCTAACAGAAGGTATCTCAGGAAGCTGGAAGCAGGCATTCACACGGGAAAAGTTCATCTTTTGTCTTCTCCACTGTAAGAGGAAGCAAGGGAGTGTGAACTTTTCTCTGGTTGAAGACCAAAGGTGTGAAAACAGCTGTGTACTGCCTTTTGGTTCTGTAGAAGGTGTTTATACCCAAGGCTCTGTTGGGTTTATTTAATGGAAAACTTTCACAACAACTGTGTGAAAGTTTACATAACTCAGAATAAACTGTATCATCACAAACCAGATATACTCTTCAGTTATGGAGATATCCAACTTTTAATACAAAGATTAAAGTTTAAACTATAATTCAGATACATTCTGTTGGCACAGAAAATTAAGCTTATGCATAATTTCAATAAGGAAGATGTGTAATAAGTCATCTGTCTGCTTCCTGGTGGCTGCCAGTTTATATCTATTCATTTTCCAGCACAAACTCAGTACTGACATCATTACTTTATTCCAGTTATGCTCTTGCCTGCCTTCACCGAGCATGCCAGCCTCCACTCTGCATGCTTTAAATCTGTTGCTCTTCTGCTTCTGCCATTCTGCATTTCAGATCCTCAGCTATGCAGCCCGCCTCCTCTCCTTTCTCCTCCTCACCGTGGTCACTCAGAACCCTGTCCCAGCCTCCATCTTCATCACTACCAGCATTTTGACTCTGGGGTGTGGCTTGTGCAAAATCCTGTCACTGCTGAGATTTCTTCTGCTATAATGGGTCATTGGAGTTTAACTGCCTAACAGTTACATTTATTTCTGTATCTCAATAAATCCTGTTCGGTTTTTCCACATGATCTCTCCTTATTGAACTGCTTTTGTAGATAAGCTTCAAGCCAGAAAGCAACAATACCTAAACCAAAAATATTATCATCAGAAGTGAGAAAGTGTCTGGACTATCTCCAGCTGTGTTGCATGTATTAAAGATAACTTCAGACACTGTCTGGTTGTCATGTCTGAAACAGGCTGTACAGTCACACAGATAAAAGACAGCAGTCATGTTTCTTATATTACAAATCAACCAGAAAGATTATGAAGATAAAAGCTGTGAGACCCCACTAGAGAACGGATGGCTTGTTATCATTACATGAAGTGATTTAGAAATAATATGTTAGCTTTCAGGGCAGCACTCAGAGCTTTTTAAAACTGAATACCTGATGGTGAGCACACACAGATATATAAACATACAGGTAAGAGGTTATAAAGAAGAGAGCTGTGCTGATATTTTTACAGAACAGAATTTATTTACATTTTTATATTTACAATCAGTTTTTATTTATATAAACAAAATAAACATTACAAAACTAGAACTAAACTATATTATGTACAATATCAACAGTTTCTCCCCTATTTCCTTTTTTCTTCCACCCATCTTTGTCTCTCTGCCTCGTAGAAAGGAGACTCCTGAAACTCCTTCCAGGTCATCTCCTTGGCCATGCCCTTGTCCCTGTACAGAGAATGCACTTTTGAAGGGCAGTAGATATATTTCCCTGCCACTCCATTGTGGCTGGGTTTAACAGCAGGATGCAAGAGAACAAAAAGAGACAAAATCTGAATCAACATTTGCGATAAAAATGTTTTTTCTTCAGACAATACAAACTGTTCCGTCTGTAAATAAAAACCTTTCATGGTTGAATGCAAAATTTGTGCCAACTGCTTAGTAGTCATGGTACATAAGAACTGCGGGCAGATTATCGACATACCTATTTAAGATATCCTGTTTATTCTTACACTAGTGGGCATTGCTCATGTTAGTGAGATATCACGACTGTCGTATAGATACGATTACTGACCATTACAACATGAATGCAATACAAATTTTAAAAAAATGCAGGTTAGGTCATTTAGCATGTCATCTCATAACAAGCCATTTATCGATTATTTAATTACACCACATTATAGTAATGTCAGTGTCACAGCAGTCAGAAACCTACCAAGTTTATTTAACAGTAAAACACGTCAATGAAACACGCAATTTATTTAAGGATCACGTTCATTCATTTTTTACCGTGCCACTTTACAACAGCGGATAAACTCCCACCGTCTTTAACCGAGCGGTGGATGCTTCGTAAATGCAATCGCAACACGTCTATTACCTGTAATATACACCTGTAAATGTATTCTGTTGGTTTACTCTTATTCCAAACGACATTTCTTACCTTTGATCAATGAACGAGGATCGTTGAGATGTGTTGCGAGCAGTGCGTTACTTGTTTCGTCTCCCGAAATTTAAAAGTTGTGATTTTTAAAAATTGCCGCATCTCAAACTCGCAACAGCGCCGGAAGACCGTAGTGGCCAAAAATATATTACATCCGTAGTGGTTCAGCACTACCATAGAGAATGAATGGGAAACGGTTTAGGGCCGTTTAGCTAAACAATCCCAGGCTCCCGCGCGGGAGGCCCGGGTTCGATTCCCAGCCAATGCACAGTTCCTTTATGCGTGGGGCATTAAGTTTGGTCGCGGCCAGACGGCATCAAGATTTGGAACAAGAAGTCTGTGCAAACCAAACTTGGGTTGGACATCGTATCTGCATTAAGTCAAGATGTTGTTGAGAGGAGACTTTGGAGAGTGGCGCGAATTCGGCGGAACAATTGGCAGACTTAGAATTGTCGCCTGCCAGCGCCAGCGGGTGACTGAATATATGTTTGCAGGCATTGCTGGTAAACCCGTGTGTCTTATTAGTGGAGCTAATGTGGCTGTAATTAAGGAATTTAATTTAAGAGGCACTACGAGACAAAAGAAGAATGGTCCGTTTTGGGGGAAGATGGTGTCTTGAGCCTCACTTGATACACAGTACGTGGCAAAGGCAACCCATCCATTGTGTACCGCTTGTCCCTTTCGGGTTAGCCGGAGCTGGGAGATTTTTAGGATCTCCTGTGGCACTCTTCACCTCCAAAACCCGTTCAGGGCTTAAATACCTGGGGACTTGCCTTTGTTTGTCCAAGTTGAATTTTTTTTCCGTGCAGCTTCGAGAAATCGTCCATTTTCTGGTTGGCTCTCAGCCTCGTTGGCGCAGTAGGCAGCGCATCAGTCTCATAATCTGAAGGTCGTGAGTTCGAGCCTCACACGAGGCAGGTGTTTTGGTACAGACTTGGTCCATCCATTTTGTACCACTTCTACCCATTTCGAGGACGCTGGAGCCAAAGAACCATCCGTTTGTAGTGGATTTTCAGCCTCCTCTTATGCGAGATCTAGAACAGGGATCAATGCAAATCATTCTGCCATTGCCCGTGGAAAGCCTTCCCGTCTCTTTGATTTCAAGACTCAGATGTGGCAGGCGATCCTCCCCTATGGATGCGTGCCGGCCCTCTGGAACCACTTCATCCAACTTTCACCACAATTCCTCTTTCTTTTCTCAGGTCAGAATCGCGGGGCACCACACGTTGGCTCCCAAATGACTCCTACCTGTTATTTCTTCTTGGACACTTTGTCCAGGTAGGGTTAGGAATGTCTTTGCATAGGAAGTGGATGAGCAAGGGCTGATAATTGGTTATCAGCAGCTCCCGAGCTGAGTCTCTGGAGGTTGCCTGGAGTTCCTTTGCCAACAGGGTCCATTGAGAGAGATAATTTGAAGTCATTCTTGCCTGACTGGTAAGTTGGAACAAGAAGTCTGTGGAAACCAAGCATGGGTTGGACATCGCATCGGCATTAAGTCAAGATGTTGTTGAGAGGAGACTTTGGAGAGTGGCGCGAATTCGGCGGAACAATTGGCAGACTTGTAAGGGCTGGTGGCTCAGCAGTAGAACTGTCGCCTGCCACCCGTGAATCTCGAAATCAGAAGGTAGTGACTTGTAGCCTCACGCAAGCGATGTGCTTTGATGCACAGTACGTGACAGAGTTTGTGCATCCATTTTAAGCGTCTTGAGAGGAGACTTTGGAGAGAGGCGCGAATTCAGCGGGACAATTGGCGGACGTGCAAGGGTTGTTAGCTCAGCGGTAGAATTGTCGCCTGCCATGCGTAAGTCTCAAAAACTGGAGGTGTTGGGCTCTATCGTCACGCGAGGCATGTTTTGATGCGCAGTTCGGCCACACATTTTAGGATCTCCTGTCACACACTTCGCCTCCAAGACGGCAGCCCATCCTGGGCTTGAAGAACTGGCAACTCTGCTTCATTTGTTGACGGCTTCAACGAATGGTCCGTTTTGGGGGGAGATGGTGCCTTGAGCCTCGCTTGATACACAGTACGTGGCAAAGGCAACCCATCCATTGTGTACCGCTTGTCCCTTTCGGGTTAGCCGGAGCTGGGAGATTTTTAGGATCTCCTGTGGCACTCTTCACCTCCAAAACCCGTTCAGGGCTTAAATACCTGGGGACTTGCCTTTGTTTGTCCAAGTTGAATTTTTTTTCCGTGCAGCTTCGAGAAATCGTCCATTTTCTGGTTGGCTCTCAGCCTCGTTGGCGCAGTAGGCAGCAGCAGTCAGTCTCATAATCGGAAGGTCGTGAGTTCGAGCCTCACACGAGGCAGGTGTTTTGGTACAGACTTGGTCCATCCACTTTGTACCACTTCTACCCATTTCGAGGACGCTGGAGCCAAAGAACCATCCGTTTGTAGTGGATTTTCAGCTTCCTCTTATGCGAGATCTAGAACAGGGATCAATGCAAATCATTCTGCCATTGCCCGTGGAAAGCCTTCCCGTCTCTTTGATTTCAAGACTCAGACGTGGCAGGCGATCCTCCCCTATGGATGCGTGCCGGCCCTCTGGAACCACTTCATCCAACTTTCACCACAATTCCTCTTTCTTTTCTCAGGTCAGAATTGCGGGGCACCACACGTTGGCTCCCAAATGACTCCTACCTGTTATTTCTTCTTGGACACTTTGTCCAGGTAGGGTTAGGAATGTCTTTGCATTGGAAGTGGATGAGCAAGGGCTGATAATTGGTTATCAGCAGCTCCCGAGCTGAGTCTCTGGAGGTTGCCTGGAGTTCCTTTGCCAACAGGGTCCATTGAGAGAGATAATTTGAAGTCATTCTTGCCTGACTGGTAAGTTGGAACAAGAAGTCTGTGGAAACCAAGCTTGGGTTGGACATCGCATCGGCATTAAGTCAAGATGTTGTTGAGAGGAGACTTTGGAGAGTGGCGCGAATTCGGCGGAACAATTGGCAGACTTGTAAGGGCTGGTGGCTCAGCAGTAGAACTGTCGCCTGCCACCCGTGAATCTCGAAATCAGAAGGTAGTGACTTGTAGCCTCACGCAAGCGATGTGCTTTGATGCACAGTACGTGACAGAGTTTGTGCATCCATTTTAAGCGTCTTGAGAGGAGACTTTGGAGAGAGGCGCGAATTCAGCGGGACAATTGGTGGACGTGCAAGGGTTGTTAGCTCAGCGGTAGAATTGTCGCCTGCCATGCGTAAGTCTCAAAAACTGGAGGTGTTGGGCTCTATCGTCACGCGAGGCATGTTTTGATGCGCAGTTCGGCCACACATTTTACGATCTCCTGTCACACACTTCGCCTCCAAGACGGCAGCCCATCCTGGGCTTGAAGAACTGGCAACTCTGCTTCATTTGTTGACGGCTTCAACGAATGGTCCGTTTTGGGGGGAGATGGTGCCTTGAGCCTCGCTTGATACACAGTACGTGGCAAAGGCAACCCATCCATTGTCTACCGCTTGTCCCTTTCGGGTAAGCCGGAGCTGGGTCAAAACACAGTTTCCCTGACCGGGAATCGAACCCGGGCCGCGGCGGTGAGAGCGCCGAATCCTGACCACTAGACCTATCAGGGAGGTGCGACAGAGGTGTCTTGATGAGTGACGCGTGGCTGTATCGGGCTACATTTTCCGTTGCGCCTCGAGAGGAGCGCTTGGGCAATGGCGCGAATTCGGTGGGAAAACTGGAACAGTCCAGTGAGCATTGCTGGTTCAGTGGTAGAATTCTCGCCTGCCACGCGGGAGGCCCGGGTTCGATTCCCGGCCAATGCACAGTTCCTTTATGCGTGGGGCCTTGGGGGGCATTAAGTTTGTTCTCGGTCGCGGCCAGACGGCATCAAGATTTGGAACAAGAAGTCTGTGCAAACCAAACTTGGGTTGGACATCGTATCTGCATTAAGTCAAGATGTTGTTGAGAGGAGACTTTGGAGAGTGGCGCGAATTCGGCGGAACAATTGGCAGACTTAGAATTGTCGCCTGCCAGCGCCAGCGGGTGACTGAATATATGTTTACAGACATTGCTGGTAAACCCGTGTGTCTTATTAGTGGAGCTAATGTGGCTGTAATTAAGGAATTTAATTTAAGACGGCACTACGAGACAAAAGAAGAATGGTCCGTTTTGGGGGAAGATGGTGTCTTGAGCCTCACTTGATACACAGTACGTGGCAAAGGCAACCCATCCATTGTGTACCGCTTGTCCCTTTCGGGTTAGCCGGAGCTGGGAGATTTTTAGGATCTCCTGTGGCACTCTTCACCTCCAAAACCCGTTCAGGGCTTAAATACCTGGGGACTTGCCTTTGTTTGTCCAAGTTGAATTTTTTTTCCGTGCAGCTTCGAGAAATCGTCCATTTTCTGGTTGGCTCTCAGCCTCGTTGGCGCAGTAGGCAGCGCTTCAGTCTCATAATCTGAAGGTCGTGAGTTCGAGCCTCACACGAGGCAGGTGTCTTGGTACAGACTTGGTCCATCCATTTTGTACCACTTCTACCCATTTCGAGGACGCTGGAGCCAAAGAACCATCCGTTTGTAGTGGATTTTCAGCCTCCTCTTATGCGAGATCTAGAACAGGGATCAATGCAAATCATTCTGCCATTGCCCGTGGAAAGCCTTCCCGTCTCTTTGATTTCAAGACTCAGACGTGGCAGGCGATCCTCCCCTATGGATGCGTGCCGGCCCTCTGGAACCACTTCATCCAACTTTCACCACAATTCCTCTTTCTTTTCTCAGGTCAGAATTGCGGGGCACCACACGTTGGCTCCCAAATGACTCCTACCTGTTATTTCTTCTTGGACACTTTGTCCAGGTAGGGTTAGGAATGTCTTTGCATTGGAAGCGGATGAGCAAGGGCTGATAATTGGTTATCAGCAGCTCCCGAGCTGAGTCTCTGGAGGTTGCCTGGAGTTCCTTTGCCAACAGGGTCCATTGAGAGAGATAATTTGAAGTCATTCTTGCCTGACTGGTAAGTTGGAACAAGAAGTCTGTGCAAACCAAGCTTGGGTTGGACATCGCATCTGCATTAAGTCAAGATGTTGTTGAGATGGAGACTTTGGAGAGTGGCGCGAATTCGGCGGAACAATTGGCAGACTTGTAAGGGCTGGTGGCTCAGCAGTAGAACTGTCGCCTGCCACCCGTGAATCTCGAAATCAGAAGGTAGTGACTTGTAGCCTCACGCAAGCGATGTGCTTTGATGCACAGTACGTGACAGAGTTTGTGCATCCATTTTAAGCGTCTTGAGAGGAGACTTTGGAGAGGCGCGAATTCAGCGGGACAATTGGCGGACGTGCAAGGGTTGTTAGCTCAGCGGTAGAATTGTCGCCTGCCATGTGTAAGTCTCAAAAACTGGAGGTGTTGGGCTCTATCGTCACGCGAGGCATGTTTTGATGCGCAGTTCGGCCACACATTTTAGGATCTCCTGTCACACACTTCGCCTCCAAGACGGCAGCCCATCCTGGGCTTGAAGAACTGGCAACTCTGCTTCATTTGTTGACGGCTTCAACGAATGGTCCGTTTTGGGGGGAGATGGTGCCTTGAGCCTCGCTTGATACATAGTACGTGGCAAAGGCAACCCATCCATTGTCTACCGCTTGTCCCTTTCGGGTAAGCCGGAGCTGGGTCAAAACACAGTTTCCCTGACCGGGAATCGAACCCGGGCCGCGGCGGTGAGAGCGCCGAATCCTGACCACTAGACCATCAGGGAGGTGCGACAGAGGTGTCTTGATGAGTGACGCGTGGCTGTATCGGGCTACATTTTCCGTTGCGCCTCGAGAGGAGCGCTTGGGCAATGGCGCGAATTCGGTGGGAAAACTGGCACGTCCGTGAGCATTGGTGGTTCAGTGGTAGAATTCTCGCCTGCCACGCGGGAGGCCCGGGTTCGATTCCCGGCCAATGCACAGTTCCTTTATGCGTGGGGCCTTGGGGGGCATTAAGTTTGTTCTCGGTCGCGGCCAGACGGCATCAAGATTTGGAACAAGAAGTCTGTGCAAACCAAACTTGGGTTGGACATCGTATCTGCATTAAGTCAAGATGTTGTTGAGAGGAGACTTTGGAGAGTGGCGCGAGTTCAGCGGAACAATTGGCAGACTTAGAATTGTCGCCTGCCAGCGCCAGCGGGTGACTGAATATATGTTTACAGACATTGCTGGTAAACCCGTGTGTCTTATTAGTGGAGCTAATGTGGCTGTAATTAAGGAATTTAATTTAAGACGGCACTACGAGACAAAAGAAGAATGGTCCGTTTTGGGGGAAGATGGTGTCTTGAGCCTCACTTGATACACAGTACGTGGCAAAGGCAACCCATCCATTGTGTACCGCTTGTCCCTTTCGGGTTAGCCGGAGCTGGGAGATTTTTAGGATCTCCTGTGGCACTCTTCACCTCCAAAACCCGTTCAGGGCTTAAATACCTGGGGACTTGCCTTTGTTTGTCCAAGTTGAATTTTTTTTCCGTGCAGCTTCGAGAAATCGTCCATTTTCTGGTTGGCTCTCAGCCTCGTTGGCGCAGTAGGCAGCGCGTCAGTCTCATAATCGGAAGGTCGTGAGTTCGAGCCTCACACGAGGCAGGTGTTTTGGTACAGACTTGGTCCATCCACTTTGTACCACTTCTACCCATTTCGAGGACGCTGGAGCCAAAGAACCATCCGTTTGTAGTGGATTTTCAGCCTCCTCTTATGCGAGATCTAGAACAGGGATCAATGCAAATCATTCTGCCATTGCCCGTGGAAAGCCTTCCCGTCTCTTTGATTTCAAGACTCAGATGTGGCAGGCGATCCTCCCCTATGGATGCGTGCCGGCCCTCTGGAACCACTTCATCCAACTTTCACCACAATTCCTCTTTCTTTTCTCAGGTCAGAATCGCGGGGCACCACACGTTGGCTCCCAAATGACTCCTACCTGTTATTTCTTCTTGGACACTTTGTCCAGGTAGGGTTAGGAATGTCTTTGCATTGGAAGCGGATGAGCAAGGGCTGATAATTGGTTATCAGCAGCTCCCGAGCTGAGTCTCTGGAGGTTGCCTGGAGTTCCTTTGCCAACAGGGTCCATTGAGAGAGATAATTTGAAGTCATTCTTGCCTGACTGGTAAGTTGGAACAAGAAGTCTGTGCAAACCAAGCTTGGGTTGGACATCGCATCTGTATTAAGTCAAGATGTTGTTGAGAGGAGACTTTGGAGAGTGGCGCGAATTCGGCGGAACAATTGGCAGACTTGTAAGGGCTGGTGGCTCAGCAGTAGAACTGTCGCCTGCCACCCGTGAATCTCGAAATCAGAAGGTAGTGACTTGTAGCCTCACGCAAGCGATGTGCTTTGATGCACAGTACGTGACAGAGTTTGTGCATCCATTTTAAGCGTCTTGAGAGGAGACTTTGGAGAGAGCGCGAATTCAGCGGGACAATTGGCGGACGTGCAAGGGTTGTTAGCTCAGCGGTAGAATTGTCGCCTGCCATGCGTAAGTCTCAAAAACTGGAGGTGTTGGGCTCTATCGTCACGCGAGGCATGTTTTGATGCGCAGTTCGGCCACACATTTTAGGATCTCCTGTCACACACTTCGCCTCCAAGACGGCAGCCCATCCTGGGCTTGAAGAACTGGCAACTCTGCTTCATTTGTTGACGGCTTCAACGAATGGTCCGTTTTGGGGGGAGATGGTGCCTTGAGCCTCGCTTGATACACAGTACGTGGCAAAGGCAACCCATCCATTGTCTACCGCTTGTCCCTTTCGGGTAAGCCGGAGCTGGGTCAAAACACAGTTTCCCTGACCGGGAATCGAACCCGGGCCGCGGCGGTGAGAGCGCCGAATCCTGACCACTAGACCATCAGGGAGGTGCGACAGAGGTGTCTTGATGAGTGACGCGTGGCTGTATCGGGCTACATTTTCTGTTGCGCCTCGAGAGGAGCGCTTGGGCAATGGTGCGAATTCGGTGGGAAAACTGGCACGTCTATGAGCATTGGTGGTTCAGTGGTAGAATTCTCGCCTGCCACGCGGGAGGCCCGGGTTCGATTCCCGGCCAATGCACAGTTCCTTTATGCGTGGGGGCTTGGGGGGCATTAAGTTTGTTCTCGGTCGCGGCCAGACGGCATCAAGATTTGGAACAAGAAGTCTGTGCAAACCAAACTTGAGTTGGACATCGTATCTGCATTAAGTCAAGATGTTGTTGAGAGGAGACTTTGGAGAGTGGCGCGAATTCGGCGGAACAATTGGCAGACTTAGAATTGTCGCCTGCCAGCGCCAGCGGGTGACTGAATATATGTTTACAGACATTGCTGGTAAACCCGTGTGTCTTATTAGTGGAGCTAATGTGGCTGTAATTAAGGAATTTAATTTAAGACGGCACTACGAGACAAAAGAAGAATGGTCCGTTTTGGGGGAAGATGGTGTCTTGAGCCTCACTTGATACACAGTACGTGGCAAAGGCAACCCATCCATTGTGTACTGCTTGTCCCTTTCGGGTTAGCCGAAGCTGGGAGATTTTTAGGATCTCCTGTGGCACTCTTCACCTCCAAAACCCGTTCAGGGCTTAAATACCTGGGGACTTGCCTTTGTTTGTCCAAGTTGAATTTTTTTTCCGTGCAGCTTCGAGAAATCGTCCATTTTCTGGTTGGCTCTCAGCCTCGTTGGCGCAGTAGGCAGCGCGTCAGTCTCATAATCTGAAGGTCGTGAAGTTCGAGCCTCACACGAGGCAGGTGTCTTTGGTACAGACTTGGTCCATCCATTTTGTACCACTTCTACCCATTTCGAAGGACGCTGGAGCCAAAGAACCATCCGTTTGTAGTGGATTTTCAGCCTCCTCTTATGCGAGATCTAGAACAGGGATCAATGCAAATCATTCTGCCATTGCCCGTGGAAAGCCTTCCCGTCTCTTTGATTTCAAGACTCAGACGTGGCAGGCGATCCTCCCCTATGGATGCGTGCCGGCCCTCTGGAACCACTTCATCCAACTTTCACCACAATTCCTCTTTCTTTTCTCAGGTCAGAATTGCGGGGCACCACACGTTGGCTCCCAAATGACTCCTACCTGTTATTTCTTCTTGGACACTTTGTCCAGGTAGGGTTAGGAATGTCTTTGCATTGGAAGTGGATGAGCAAGGGCTGATAATTGGTTATCAGCAGCTCCCGAGCTGAGTCTCTGGAGGTTGCCTGGAGTTCCTTTGCCAACAGGGTCCATTGAGAGAGATAATTTGAAGTCATTCTTGCCTGACTGGTAAGTTGGAACAAGAAGTCTGTGGAAACCAAGCATTGGGTTGGACATCGCATCGGCATTAAGTCAAGATGTTGTTGAGAGGAGACTTTGGAGAGTGGCGCGAATTCGGCGGAACAATTGGCAGACTTGTAAGGGCTGGTGGCTCAGCAGTAGAACTGTGGCCTGCCACCCGTGAATCTCGAAATCAGAAGGTAGTGACTTGTAGCCTCACGCAAGCGATGTGCTTTGATGCACAGTACGTGACAGAGTTTGTGCATCCATTTTAAGCGTCTTGAGAGGAGACTTTGGAGAGGCGCGAATTCAGCGGGACAATTGGTGGACGTGCAAGGGTTGTTAGCTCAGCGGTAGAATTGTCGCCTGCCATGCGTAAGTCTCAAAAACTGGAGGTGTTGGGCTCTATCGTCACGCGAGGCATGTTTTGATGCGCAGTTCGGCCACACATTTTACGATCTCCTGTCACACACTTCGCCTCCAAGACGGCAGCCCATCCTGGGCTTGAAGAACTGGCAACTCTGCTTCATTTGTTGACGGCTTCAACGAATGGTCCGTTTTGGGGGGAGATGGTGCCTTGAGCCTCGCTTGATACACAGTACGTGGCAAAGGCAACCCATCCATTGTCTACCGCTTGTCCCTTTCGGGTAAGCCGGAGCTGGGTCAAAACACAGTTTCCCTGACCGGGAATCGAACCCGGGCCGCGGCGGTGAGAGCGCCGAATCCTGACCACTAGACTATCAGGGAGGTGCGACAGAGGTGTCTTGATGAGTGACGCGTGGCTGTATCGGGCTACATTTTCCGTTGCGCCTCGAGAGGAGCGCTTGGGCAATGGCGCGAATTCGGTGGGAAAACTGGACACGTCCGTGAGCATTGGTGGTTCAGTGGTAGAATTCTCGCCTGCCACGCGGGAGGCCCGGGTTCGATTCCCGGCCAATGCACAGTTCCTTTATGCGTGGGGCCTTGGGGGGGCATTAAGTTTGTTCTCGGTCGCGGCCAGATGGCATCAAGGATTTGGAACAAGAAGTCTGTGCAAACCAAACTTGGGTTGGACATCGTATCTGCATTAAGTCAAGATGTTGTTGAGAGGAGACTTTGGAGAGTGGCGCGAATTCGGCGGAACAATTGGCAGACTTAGAATTGTCGCCTGCCAGCGCCAGCGGGTGACTGAATACTGTGGCCTGCCACCCGTGAATCTCTAATCAGAGGAGCTATGTGGCTGTAATTAAGGAATTTAATTTAAGACGGCACTACGAGACTCACTTGATACACAGTACGTGGCAAAGGCAACCCATCCATTGTGTACCGCTTGTCCCTTTCGGGTTAGCCGGAGCTGGGAGATTTTTAGGATCTCCTGTGGCACTCTTCACCTCCAAAACCCGTTCAGGGCTTAAATACCTGGGGACTTGCCTTTGTTTGTCCAAGTTGAATTTTTTTTTCCGTGCAGCTTCGAGAAATCGTCCATTTTCTGGTTGGCTCTCAGCCTCGTTGGCGCAGTGGGCAGCGCGTCAGTCTCATAATCTGAAGGTCGTGAGTTCGAGCCTCACACGAGGCAGGTCTTTTGGTACAGACTTGGTCCATCCATTTTGTACCACTTCTACCCATTTCAAAGACACTGGAGCCAAAGAACCAGCCGTTTGTAGTGGATTTTCAGCCTCCTCTTATGCGAGATCTAGAACAGGGATCAATGCAAATCATTCTGCCATTGCCCGTGGAAAGCCTTCCCGTCTCTTTGATTTCAAGACTCAGACGTGGCAGGCGATCCTCCCCTATGGATGCGTGCCGGCCCTCTGGAACCACTTCATCCAACTTTCACCACAATTCCTTTTTCTTTTTTCAGGTCAGAATTGCGGGGCACCACACGTTGGCTCCCAAATGACTCCTACCTGTTATTTCTTCTTGGACAAAGGCAACCCATCCATTGTCTACCGCTTGTCCCTTTCGGGTAAGCCGGAGGTGGGTCAAAACACAGTTTCCCTGACCGGGAATCGAACCCGGGCCGCGGCGGTGAGAGCGCCGAATCCTGACCACTAGACCATCAGGGAGGTGCGACAGAGGTGTCTTGATGAGTGACGCGTGGCTGTATCGGGCTACATTTTCCGTTGCGCCTCGAGAGGAGCGCTTGGGCAATGGCGCGAATTCGGTGGGAAAACTAGCACGTCTGTGAGCGTTGGTGGTTCAGTGGTAGAATTCTCGCCTGCCACGCGGGAGGCCTGGGTTCGATTCCCGGCCAATGCACAGTTCCTTTATGCGTGGGGCCTTGGGGGGCATTAAGTTTGTTCTCGGTCGCTGCCAGACGGCATCAAGATTTGGAACAAGAAGTCTGTGCAAACCAAACTTGGGTTAGACATCGTATCTGCATTAAGTTAGATGTTGTTGAGAGGAGACTTTGGAGAGTGGCGCGAATTCGGCGGAACAATTGGCAGACTTAGAATTGTCGCCTGCCAGCGCCAGCGGGTGACTGAATATATGTTTACAGACATTGCTGGTAAACCCGTGTGTCTTATTAGTGGAGCTAATGTGGCTGTAATTAAGGAATTTAATTTAAGACGGCACTACGAGACAAAAGAAGAATGGTCCGTTTTGGGGGAAGATGGTGTCTTGAGCCTCACTTGATACACAGTACGTGGCAAAGGCAACCCATCCATTGTGTACTGCTTGTCCCTTTCGGGTTAGCCGGAGCTGGGAGATTTTTAGGATCTCCTGTGGCACTCTTCACCTCCAAAACCCGTTCAGGGCTTAAATACCTGGGGACTTGCCTTTGTTTGTCCAAGTTGAATTTTTTTTCCGTGCAGCTTCGAGAAATCGTCCATTTTCTGGTTGGCTCTCAGCCTCGTTGGCGCAGTAGGCAGCGCGTCAATCTCATAATCTGAAGGTCGTGAGTTCGAGCCTCACACGAGGCAGGTGTTTTGGTACAGACTTGGTCCATCCATTTTGTACCACTTCTACCCATTTCGAGGACGCTGGAGCCAAAGAACCATCCGTTTGTAGTGGATTTTCAGCCTCCTCTTATGCGAGATCTAGAACAGGGATCAATGCAAATCATTCTGCCATTGCCCGTGGAAAGCCTTCCCGTCTCTTTGATTTCAAGACTCAGACGTGGCAGGCGATCCTCCCCTATGGATGCGTGCCGGCCCTCTGGAACCACTTCATCCAACTTTCACCACAATTCCTCTTTCTTTTCTCAGGTCAGAATTGCGGGGCACCACACGTTGGCTCCCAAATGACTCCTACCTGTTATTTCTTCTTGGACACTTTGTCCAGGTAGGGTTAGGAATGTCTTTGCATTGGAAGTGGATGAGCAAGGGCTGATAATTGGTTATCAGCAGCTCCCGAGCTGAGTCTCTGGAGGTTGCCTGGAGTTCCTTTGCCAACAGGGTCCATTGAGAGAGATAATTTGAAGTCATTCTTGCCTGACTGGTAAGTTGGAACAAGAAGTCTGTGGAAACCAAGCTTGGGTTGGACATCGCATCGGCATTAAGTCAAGATGTTGTTGAGAGGAGACTTTGGAGAGTGGCGCGAATTCGGCGGAACAATTGGCAGACTTGTAAGGGCTGGTGGCTCAGCAGTAGAACTGTGGCCTACCACCCGTGAATCTCGAAATCAGAAGGTAGTGACTTGTAGCCTCACGCAAGCGATGTGCTTTGATGCACAGTACGTGACAGAGTTTGTGCATCCATTTTAAGCGTCTTGAGAGGAGACTTTGGAGAGGCGCGAATTCAGCAGGACAATTGGCGGACGTGCAAGGGTTGTTAGCTCAGCGGTAGAATTGTCGCCTGCCATGCGTAAGTCTCAAAAACTGGAGGTGTTGGGCTCTATCGTCACGCGAGGCATGTTTTGATGCGCAGTTCGGCCACACATTTTAGGATCTCCTGTCACACACTTCGCCTCCAAGACGGCAGCCCATCCTGGGCTTGAAGAACTGGCAACTCTGCTTCATTTGTTGACGGCTTCAACGAATGGTCCGTTTTGGGGGGAGATGGTGCCTTGAGCCTCGCTTGATACACAGTACGTGGCAAAGGCAACCCATCCATTGTCTACCGCTTGTCCCTTTCGGGTAAGCCGGAGCTGGGTCAAAACACAGTTTCCCTGACCGGGAATCGAACCCGGGCCGCGGCGGTGAGAGCGCCGAATCCTGACCACTAGACCATCAGGGAGGTGCGACAGAGGTGTCTTGATGAGTGACGCGTGGCTGTATCGGGCTACATTTTCCGTTGCGCCTCGAGAGGAGCGCTTGGGCAATGGCGCGAATTCGGTGGGAAACCTAGCACGTCTGTGAGCATTGGTGGTTCAGTGGTAGAATTCTCGCCTGCCACGCGGGAGGCCCGGGTTCGATTCCCGGCCAATGCACAGTTCCTTTATGCGTGGGGCCTTGGGGGGCATTAAGTTTGTTCTCGGTCGCTGCCAGACGGCATCAAGATTTGGAACAAGAAGTCTGTGCAAACCAAACTTGGGTTGGACATCGTATCTGCATTAAGTTAGATGTTGTTGAGAGGAGACTTTGGAGAGTGGCACGAATTCGGCGGAACAATTGGCAGACTTAGAATTGTCGCCTGCCAGCGCCAGCGGGTGACTGAATATATGTTTACAGACATTGCTGGTAAACCCGTGTGTCTTATTAGTGGAGCTAATGTGGCTGTAATTAAGGAATTTAATTTAAGACGGCACTACGAGACAAAAGAAGAATGGTCCGTTTTGGGGGAAGATGGTGTCTTGAGCCTCACTTGATACACAGTACGTGGCAAAGGCAACCCATCCATTGTGTACCGCTTGTCCCTTTCGGGTTAGCCGGAGCTGGGAGATTTTTAGGATCTCCTGTGGCACTCTTCACCTCCAAAACCCGTTCAGGGCTTAAATACCTGGGGACTTGCCTTTGTTTGTCCAAGTTGAATTTTTTTTCCATGCATCTTCGAGAAATCGTCCATTTTCTGGTTGGCTCTCAGCCTCGTTGGCGCAGTAGGCAGCGCGTCAGTCTCATAATCTGAAGGTCGTGAGTTCGAGCCTCACACGAGGCAGGTGTTTTGGTACAGACTTGGTCCATCCATTTTGTACCACTTCTACCCATTTCGAGGACGCTGGAGCCAAAGAACCATCCGTTTGTAGTGGATTTTCAGCCTCCTCTTATGCGAGATCTAGAACAGGGATCAATGCAAATCATTCTGCCATTGCCCGTGGAAAGCCTTCCCGTCTCTTTGATTTCAAGACTCAGACGTGGCAGGCGATCCTCCCCTATGGATGCGTGCCGGCCCTCTGGAACCACTTCATCCAACTTTCACCACAATTCCTCTTTCTTTTCTCAGGTCAGAATTGCGGGGCACCACACGTTGGCTCCCAAATGACTCCTACCTGTTATTTCTTCTTGGACACTTTGTCCAGGTAGGGTTAGGAATGTCTTTGCATTGGAAGCGGATGAGCAAGGGCTGATAATTGGTTATCAGCAGCTCCTGAGCTGAGTCTCTGGAGGTTGCCTGGAGTTCCTTTGCCAACAGGGTCCATTGAGAGAGATAATTTGAAGTCATTCTTGCCTGACTGGTAAGTTGGAACAAGAAGTCTGTGCAAACCAAGCTTGGGTTGGACATCGCATCTGCATTAAGTCAAGATGTTGTTGAGAGGAGACTTTGGAGAGTGGCGCGAATTCGGCGGAACAATTGGCAGACTTGTAAGGGCTGGTGGCTCAGCAGTAGAACTGTCGCCTGCCACCCGTGAATCTCGAAATCAGAAGGTAGTGACTTGTAGCCTCACGCAAGCGATATGCTTTGATGCACAGTACGTGACAGAGTTTGTGCATCCATTTTAAGCGTCTTGAGAGGAGACTTTGGAGAGGCGCGAATTCAGCGGGACAATTGGCGGACGTGCAAGGGTGGCCCGCCGCGTATAGTTGTAACGGAGAAACAGCCAATCAAATCGCAGCTTTTAAACCAGCGTAAAAAATGGATTTTTTTTGGCACTGAATCGTCTGAGCGCAGGTTCGAGTCCTGGTTGGGACAAAGGCTGTGTTACATTATCAAAAGATAAACACCATTTTTAATTTAGTTAATGTGGATAACATTTATTTTTCACTTTGCTTTTTCTTATTGTTTGATTATCATTCTATTTATATCATAGTGTTTTGCCTCAATGTCTCACACATTCATGCTGCTAACAGAAGGTATCTCAGGAAGCTGGAAGCAGGCATTCACACGGGAAAAGTTCATCTTTTGTCTTCTCCACTGTAAGAGGAAGCAAGGGAGTGTGAACTTTTCTCTGGTTGAAGACCAAAGGTGTGAAAACAGCTGTGTACTGCCTTTTGGTTCTGTAGAAGGTGTTTATACCCAAGGCTCTGTTGGGTTTATTTAATGGAAAACTTTCACAACAACTGTGTGAAAGTTTACATAACTCAGAATAAACTGTATCATCACAAACCAGATATACTCTTCAGTTATGGAGATATCCAACTTTTAATACAAAGATTAAAGTTTAAACTATAATTCAGATACATTCTGTTGGCACAGAAAATTAAGCTTATGCATAATTTCAATAAGGAAGATGTGTAATAAGTCATCTGTCTGCTTCCTGGTGGCTGCCAGTTTATATCTATTCATTTTCCAGCACAAACTCAGTACTGACATCATTACTTTATTCCAGTTATGCTCTTGCCTGCCTTCACCGAGCATGCCAGCCTCCACTCTGCATGCTTTAAATCTGTTGCTCTTCTGCTTCTGCCATTCTGCATTTCAGATCCTCAGCTATGCAGCCCGCCTCCTCTCCTTTCTCCTCCTCACCGTGGTCACTCAGAACCCTGTCCCAGCCTCCATCTTCATCACTACCAGCATTTTGACTCTGGGGTGTGGCTTGTGCAAAATCTTGTCACTGCTGAGATTTCTTCTGCTATAATGGGTCATTGGAGTTTAACTGCCTAACAGTTACATTTATTTCTGTATCTCAATAAATCCTGTTCGGTTTTTCCACATGATCTCTCCTTATTGAACTGCTTTTGTAGATAAGCTTCAAGCCAGAAAGCAACAATACCTAAACCAAAAATATTATCATCAGAAGTGAGAAAGTGTCTGGACTATCTCCAGCTGTGTTGCATGTATTAAAGATAACTTCAGACACTGTCTGGTTGTCATGTCTGAAACAGGCTGTACAGTCACACAGATAAAAGACAGCAGTCATGTTTCTTATATTACAAATCAACCAGAAAGATTATGAAGATAAAAGCTGTGAGACCCCACTAGAGAACGGATGGCTTGTTATCATTACATGAAGTGATTTAGAAATAATATGTTAGCTTTCAGGGCAGCACTCAGAGCTTTTTAAAACTGAATACCTGATGGTGAGCACACACAGATATATAAACATACAGGTAAGAGGTTATAAAGAAGAGAGCTGTGCTGATATTTTTACAGAACAGAATTTATTTACATTTTTATATTTACAATCAGTTTTTATTTATATAAACAAAATAAACATTACAAAACTAGAACTAAACTATATTATGTACAATATCAACAGTTTCTCCCCTATTTCCTTTTTTCTTCCACCCATCTTTGTCTCTCTGCCTCGTAGAAAGGAGACTCCTGAAACTCCTTCCAGGTCATCTCCTTGGCCATGCCCTTGTCCCTGTACAGAGAATGCACTTTTGAAGGGCAGTAGATATATTTCCCTGCCACTCCATTGTGGCTGGGTTTAACAGCAGGATGCAAGAGAACAAAAAGAGACAAAATCTGAATCAACATTTGCGATAAAAATGTTTTTTCTTCAGACAATACAAACTGTTCCGTCTGTAAATAAAAACCTTTCATGGTTGAATGCAAAATTTGTGCCAACTGCTTAGTAGTCATGGTACATAAGAACTGCGGGCAGATTATCGACATACCTATTTAAGATATCCTGTTTATTCTTACACTAGTGGGCATTGCTCATGTTAGTGAGATATCACGACTGTCGTATAGATACGATTACTGACCATTACAACATGAATGCAATACAAATTTTAAAAAAATGCAGGTTAGGTCATTTAGCATGTCATCTCATAACAAGCCATTTATCGATTATTTAATTACACCACATTATAGTAATGTCAGTGTCACAGCAGTCAGAAACCTACCAAGTTTATTTAACAGTAAAACACGTCAATGAAACACGCAATTTATTTAAGGATCACGTTCATTAATTTTTTACCGTGCCACTTTACAACAGCGGATAAACTCCCACCGTCTTTAACCGAGCGGTGGATGCTTCGTAAATGCAATCGCAACACGTCTATTACCTGTAATATACACCTGTAAATGTATTCTGTTGGTTTACTCTTATTCCAAACGGACATTTCTTACCTTTGATCAATGAACGAGGATCGTTGAGATGTGTTGCGAGCAGTGCGTTACTTGTTTCGTCTCCCGAAATTTAAAAGTTGTGATTTTTAAAAATTGCCGCATCTCAAACTCGCAACAGCGCCGGAAGACCGTAGTGGCCAAAAATATATTACATCCGTAGTGGTTCAGCACTACCATAGAGAATGAATGGGAAACGGTTTAGGGCCGTTTAGCTAAACAATCCCAGGCTCCCGCGCGGGAGGCCCGGGTTCGATTCCCGGCCAATGCACAGTTCCTTTATGCGTGGGGCCTTGGGGGGCATTAAGTTTGTTCTCGGTCGCGGCCAGACGGCATCAAGATTTGGAACAAGAAGTCTGTGCAAACCAAACTTGGGTTGGACATCGGATCTGCATTAAGTCAAGATGTTGTTGAGAGGAGACTTTGGAGAGTGGCGCGAATTCGGCGGAACAATTGGCAGACTTAGAATTGTCGCCTGCCAGCGCCAGCGGGTGACTGAATATATGTTTGCAGACATTGCTGGTAAACCCGTGTGTCTTATTAGTGGAGCTAATGTGGCTGTAATTAAGGAATTTAATTTAAGACGGCACTACGAGACAAAAGAAGAATGGTCCGTTTTGGGGGAAGATGGTGTCTTGAGCCTCACTTGATACACAGTACGTGGCAAAGGCAACCCATCCATTGTGTACCGCTTGTCCCTTTCGGGTTAGCCGGAGCTGGGAGATTTTTAGGATCTCCTGTGGCACTCTTCACCTCCAAAACCCGTTCAGGGCTTAAATACCTGGGGACTTGCCTTTGTTTGTCCAAGTTGAATTTTTTTTCCGTGCAGCTTCGAGAAATCGTCCATTTTCTGGTTGGTGCTCAGCCTCGTTGGCGCAGTAGGCAGCGCGTCAGTCTCATAATCTGAAGGTCGTGAGTTCGAGCCTCACACGAGGCAGGTGTTTTGGTACAGACTTGGTCCATCCATTTTGTACCACTTCTACCCATTTCGAGGACGCTGGAGCCAAAGAACCATCCGTTTGTAGTGGATTTTCAGCCTCCTCTTATGCGAGATCTAGAACAGGGATCAATGCAAATCATTCTGCCATTGCCCGTGGACAGCCTTCCCGTCTCTTTGATTTCAAGACTCAGACGTGGCAGGCGATCCTCCCCTATGGATGCGTGCCGGCCCTCTGGAACCACTTCATCCAACTTTCACCACAATTCCTCTTTCTTTTCTCAGGTCAGAATTGTGGGGCACCACACGTTGGCTCCCAAATGACTCCTACCTGTTATTTCTTCTTGGACACTTTGTCCAGGTAGGGTTAGGAATGTCTTTGCATTGGAAGCGGATGAGCAAGGGCTGATAATTGGTTATCAGCAGCTCCCGAGCTGAGTCTCTGGAGGTTGCCTGGAGTTCCTTTGCCAACAGGGTCCATTGAGAGAGATAATTTGAAGTCATTCTTGCCTGACTGGTAAGTTGGAACAAGAAGTCTGTGGAAACCAAGCATGGGTTGGACATCGCATCGGCATTAAGTCAAGATGTTGTTGAGAGGAGACTTTGGAGAGTGGCGCGAATTCGGCGGAACAATTGGCAGACTTGTAAGGGCTGGTGGCTCAGCAGTAGAACTGTGGCCTGCCACCCGTGAATCTCGAAATCAGAAGGTAGTGACTTGTAGCCTCACGCAAGCGATGTGCTTTGATGCACAGTACGTGACAGAGTTTGTGCATCCATTTTAAGCGTCTTGAGAGGAGACTTTGGAGAGGCGCGAATTCAGCGGGACAATTGGCGGACGTGCAAGGGTTGTTAGCTCAGCGGTAGAATTGTCGCCTGCCATGCGTAAGTCTCAAAAACTGGAGGTGTTGGGCTCTATCGTCACGCGAGGCATGTTTTGATGCGCAGTTCGGCCACACATTTTAGGATCTCCTGTCACACACTTCGCCTCCAAGACGGCAGCCCTTCCTGGGCTTGAAGAACTGGCAACTCTGCTTCATTTGTTGACGGCTTCAACGAATGGTCCGTTTTGGGGGGAGATGGTGCCTTGAGCCTCGCTTGATACACAGTACGTGGCAAAGGCAACCCATCCATTGTCTACCGCTTGTCCCTTTCGGGTAAGCCGGAGGTGGGTCAAAACACAGTTTCCCTGACCGGGAATCGAACCCGGGCCGCGGCGGTGAGAGCGCCGAATCCTGACCACTAGACCATCAGGGAGGTGCGACAGAGGTGTCTTGATGAGTGACGCGTGGCTGTATCGGGCTACATTTTCCGTTGCGCCTCGAGAGGAGCGCTTGGGCAATGGCGCGAATTCGGTGGGAAAACTAGCACGTCTGTGACCGTTGGTGGTTCAGTGGTAGAATTCTTGCCTGCCACGCGGGAGGCCCGGGTTCGATTCCCGGCCAATGCACAGTTCCTTTATGCGTGGGGCCTTGGGGGGCATTAAGTTTGTTCTCGGTCGCTGCCAGACGGCATCAAGATTTGGAACAAGAAGTCTGTGCAAACCAAACTTGGGTTGGACATCGTATCTGCATTAAGTTAGATGTTGTTGAGAGGAGACTTTGGAGAGTGGCACGAATTCGGCGGAACAATTGGCAGACTTAGAATTGTCGCCTGCCAGCGCCAGCGGGTGACTGAATATATGTTTACAGACATTGCTGGTAAACCCGTGTGTCTTATTAGTGGAGCTAATGTGGCTGTAATTAAGGAATTTAATTTAAGACGGCACTACGAGACAAAAGAAGAATGGTCCGTTTTGGGGGAAGATGGTGTCTTGAGCCTCACTTGATACACAGTACGTGGCAAAGGCAACCCATCCATTGTGTACCGCTTGTCCCTTTCGGGTTAGCCGGAGCTGGGAGATTTTTAGGATCTCCTGTGGCACTCTTCACCTCCAAAACCCGTTCAGGGCTTAAATACCTGGGGACTTGCCTTTGTTTGTCCAAGTTGAATTTTTTTTCCGTGCAGCTTCGAGAAATCGTCCATTTTCTGGTTGGCTCTCAGCCTCGTTGGCGCAGTAGGCAGCGCATCAGTCTCATAATCTGAAGGTCGTGAGTTCGAGCCTCACACGAGGCAGGTGTTTTGGTACAGACTTGGTCCATCCATTTTGTACCACTTCTACCCATTTCGAGGACGCTGGAGCCAAAGAACCATCCGTTTGTAGTGGATTTTCAGCCTCCTCTTATGCGAGATCTAGAACAGGGATCAATGCAAATCATTCTGCCATTGCCCGTGGAAAGCCTTCCCGTCTCTTTGATTTCAAGACTCAGACGTGGCAGGCGATCCTCCCCTATGGATGCGTGCCGGCCCTCTGGAACCACTTCATCCAACTTTCACCACAATTCCTCTTTCTTTTCTCAGGTCAGAATTGCGGGGCACCACACGTTGGCTCCCAAATGACTCCTACCTGTTATTTCTTCTTGGACACTTTGTCCAGGTAGGGTTAGGAATGTCTTTGCATTGGAAGTGGATGAGCAAGGGCTGATAATTGGTTATCAGCAGCTCCCGAGCTGAGTCTCTGGAGGTTGCCTGGAGTTCCTTTGCCAACAGGGTCCATTGAGAGAGATAATTTGAAGTCATTCTTGCCTGACTGGTAAGTTGGAACAAGAAGTCTGTGGAAACCAAGCATGGGTTGGACATCGCATCGGCATTAAGTCAAGATGTTGTTGAGAGGAGACTTTGGAGAGTGGCGCGAATTCGGCGGAACAATTGGCAGACTTGTAAGGGCTGGTGGCTCAGCAGTAGAACTGTCGCCTGCCACCCGTGAATCTCGAAAACAGAAGGTAGTGACTTGTAGCCTCACGCAAGCGATGTGCTTTGATGCACAGTACGTGACAGAGTTTGTGCATCCATTTTAAGCGTCTTGAGAGGAGACTTTGGAGAGAGGCGCGAATTCAGCGGGACAATTGGCGGACGTGCAAGGGTTGTTAGCTCAGCGGTAGAATTGTCGCCTGCCATGCGTAAGTCTCAAAAACTGGAGGTGTTGGGCTCTATCGTCACGCGAGGCATGTTTTGATGCGCAGTTCGGCCACACATTTTAGGATCTCCTGTCACACACTTCGCCTCCAAGACGGCAGCCCATCCTGGGCTTGAAGAATTGGCAACTCTGCTTCATTTGTTGACGGCTTCAACGAATGGTCCGTTTTGGGGGGAGGTGGTGCCTTGAGCCTCGCTTGATACACAGTACGTGGCAAAGGCAACCCATCCATTGTCTACCGCTTGTCCCTTTCGGGTTAGCCGGAGCTGGGAGATTTTTAGGATCTCCTGTGGCACTCTTCACCTCCAAAACCCGTTCAGGGCTTAAATACCTGGGGACTTGCCTTTGTTTGTCCAAGTTGAATTTTTTTTTCCGTGCAGCTTCGAGAAATCGTCCATTTTCTGGTTGGCTCTCAGCCTCGTTGGCGCAGTAGGCAGCGCGTCAGTCTCATAATCGGAAGGTCGTGAGTTCGAGCCTCACACGAGGCAGGTGTTTTGGTACAGACTTGGTCCATCCACTTTGTACCACTTCTACCCATTTCGAGGACGCTGGAGCCAAAGAACCATCCGTTTGTAGTGGATTTTCAGCTTCCTCTTATGCGAGATCTAGAACAGGGATCAATGCAAATCATTCTGCCATTGCCCGTGGAAAGCCTTCCCGTCTCTTTGATTTCAAGACTCAGACGTGGCAGGCGATCCTCCCCTATGGATGCGTGCCGGCCCTCTGGAACCACTTCATCCAACTTTCACCACAATTCCTCTTTCTTTTCTCAGGTCAGAATTGCGGGGCACCACACGTTGGCTCCCAAATGACTCCTACCTGTTATTTCTTCTTGGACACTTTGTCCAGGTAGGGTTAGGAATGTCTTTGCATTGGAAGTGGATGAGCAAGGGCTGATAATTGGTTATCAGCAGCTCCCGAGCTGAGTCTCTGGAGGTTGCCTGGAGTTCCTTTGCCAACAGGGTCCATTGAGAGAGATAATTTGAAGTCATTCTTGCCTGACTGGTAAGTTGGAACAAGAAGTCTGTGCAAACCAAGCTTGGGTTGGACATCGCATCGGCATTAAGTCAAGATGTTGTTGAGAGGAGACTTTGGAGAGAGGCGCGAATTCAGCGGGACAATTGGCGGACGTGCAAGGGTTGTTAGCTCAGCGGTAGAATTGTCGCCTGCCATGCGTAAGTCTCAAAAACTGGAGTTGTTGGGCTCTATCGTCACGCGAGGCATGTTTTGATGCGCAGTTCGGCCACACATTTTAGGATCTCCTGTCACACACTTCGCCTCCAAGACGGCAGCCCATCCTGGGCTTGAAGAAATGGCAACTCTGCTTCATTTGTTGACGGCTTCAACGAATGGTCCGTTTTGGGGGGAGATGGTGCCTTGAGCCTCGCTTGATACACAGTACGTGGCAAAGGCAACCCATCCATTGTATACCGCTTGTCCCTTTCGGGTAAGCCGGAGCTGGGTCAAAACACAGTTTCCCTGACCGGGAATCGAACCCGGGCCGCAGCAGTGAGAGCGCCGAATCCTGACCACTAGACCATCAGGGAGGTGCGACAGAGGTGTCTTGATGAGTGACGCGTGGCTGTATCGGGCTACATTTTCCGTTGCGCCTCGAGAGGAGCGCTTGGGCAATGGCGCGAATTCGGTGGGAAAACTGGCACGTCCGTGAGCATTGCTGGTTCAGTGGTAGAATTCTCGCCTGCCACGCGGGAGGCCCGTGTTCGATTCCCGGCCAATGCACAGTTCCTTTATGCGTGGGGCCTTGGGGGGCATTAAGTTTGTTCTCGGTCGCGGCCAGACGGCATCAAGATTTGGAACAAGAAGTCTGTGCAAACCAAACTTGGGTTGGACATCGTATCTGCATTAAGTCAAGATGTTGTTGAGAGGAGACTTTGGAGAGTGGCGCGAATTCGGCGGAACAATTGGCAGACTTAGAATTGTCGCCTGCCAGCGCCAGCGGGTGACTGAATATATGTTTACAGACATTGCTGGTAAACCCGTGTGTCTTATTAGTGGAGCTAATGTGGCTGTAATTAAGGAATTTAATTTAAGACGGCACTACGAGACAAAAGAAGAATGGTCCGTTTTGGGGGAAGATGGTGTCTTGAGCCTCACTTGATACACAGTACGTGGCAAAGGCAACCCATCCATTGTGTACCGCTTGTCCCTTTCGGGTTAGCCGGAGCTGGGAGATTTTTAGGATCTCCTGTGGCACTCTTCACCTCCAAAACCCGTTCAGGGCTTAAATACCTGGGGACTTGCCTTTGTTTGTCCAAGTTGAATTTTTTTTCCGTGCAGCTTCGAGAAATCGTCCATTTTCTGCTTGGCTCTCAGCCTCGTTGGCGCAGTAGGCAGCGCGTCAGTCTCATAATCTGAAGGTCGTGAGTTCGAGCCTCACACGAGGCAGGTCTTTTGGTACAGACTTGGTCCATCCATTTTGTACCACTTCTACCCATTTCGAGGACGCTGGAGCCAAAGAACCATCCGTTTGTAGTGGATTTTCAGCCTCCTCTTATGCGAGATCTAGAACAGGGATCAATGCAAATCATTCTGCCATTGCCCGTGGAAAGCCTTCCCGTCTCTTTGATTTCAAGACTCAGACGTGGCAGGCGATCCTCCCCTATGGATGCGTGCCGGCCCTCTGGAACCACTTCATCCAACTTTCACCACAATTCCTCTTTCTTTTCTCAGGTCAGAATTGCGGGGCACCACACGTTGGCTCCCAAATGACTCCTACCTGTTATTTCTTCTTGGACACTTTGTCCAGGTAGGGTTAGGAATGTCTTTGCATAGGAAGTGGATGAGCAAGGGCTGATAATTGGTTATCAGCAGCTCCCGAGCTGAGTCTCTGGAGGTTGCCTGGAGTTCCTTTGCCAACAGGGTCCATTGAGAGAGATAATTTGAAGTCATTCTTGCCTGACTGGTAAGTTGGAACAAGAAGTCTGTGCAAACCAAGCTTGGGTTGGACATCGCATTGGCATTAAGTCAAGATGTTGTTGAGAGGAGACTTTGGAGAGTGGCGCGAATTCGGCGGAACAATTGGCAGACTTGTAAGGGCTGGTGGCTCAGCAGTAGAACTGTCGCCTGCCACCCGTGAATCTCGAAATCAGAAGGTAGTGACTTGTAGCCTCACGCAAGCGATGTGCTTTGATGCACAGTACGTGACAGAGTTTGTGCATCCATTTTAAGCGTCTTGAGAGGAGACTTTGGAGAGTGGCGCAAATTCAGCGGGACAATTGGCGGACGTGCAAGGGTTGTTAGCTCAGCGGTAGAATTGTCGCCTGCCATGCGTAAGTCTCAAAAACTGGAGGTGTTGGGCTCTATCGTCACGCGAGGCATGTTTTGATGCGCAGTTCGGCCACACATTTTAGGATCTGCTGTCACACACTTCGCCTCCAAGACGGCAGCCCATCCTGGGCTTGAAGAACTGGCAACTCTGCTTCATTTGTTGACGGCTTCAACGAATGGTCCGTTTTGGGGGAAGATGGTGCCTTGAGCCTTGCTTGATACACAGTACGTGGCAAAGGCAACCCATCCATTGTCTACCGCTTGTCCCTTTCGGGTAAGCCGGAGCTGGGTCAAAACACAGTTTCCCTGACCGGGAATTGAACCCGGGCCGCGGCGGTGAGAGCGCCGAATCCTGACCACTAGACCATCAGGGAGGTGCGACAGAGGTGTCTTGATGAGTGACGCGTGGCTGTATCGGGCTACATTTTCCGTTGCGCCTCGAGAGGAGCGCTTGGGCAATGGCGCGAATTCGGTGGGAAAACTGGCACGTCCGTGAGCATTGGTGGTTCAGTGGAAGAATTCTCGCCTGCCACGCGGGAGGCCCGGGTTCGATTCCCGGCCAATGCACAGTTCCTTTATGCGTGGGGCATTAAGTTTGTTCTCGGTCGCGGCCAGACGGCATCAAGATTTGGAACAAGAAGTCTGTGCAAACCAAACTTGGGTTGGACATCGTATCTGCATTAAGTCAAGATGTTGTTGAGAGGAGACTTTGGAGAGTGGCGCGAATTCGGAGGAACAATTGGCAGACTTAGAATTGTCGCCTGCCAGCGCCAGCGGGTGACTGAATATATGTTTGCAGACATTGCTGGTAAACCCGTGTGTCTTATTAGTGGAGCTAATGTGGCTGTAATTAAGGAATTTAATTTAAGAGGCACTACGAGACAAAAGAAGAATGGTCCGTTTTGGGGGAAGATGGTGTCTTGAGCCTCACTTGATACACAGTACGTGGCAAAGGCAACCCATCCATTGTGTACCGCTTGTCCCTTTCGGGTTAGCCGGAGCTGGGAGATTTTTAGGATCTCCTGTGGCACTCTTCACCTCCAAAACCCGTTCAGGGCTTAAATACCTGGGGACTTGCCTTTGTTTGTCCAAGTTGAATTTTTTTTCCGTGCAGCTTCGAGAAATCGTCCATTTTCTGGTTGGCTCTCAGCCTCGTTGGCGCAGTAGGCAGCGCGTCAGTCTCATAATCGGAAGGTCGTGAGTTCGAGCCTCACACGAGGCAGGTGTTTTGGTACAGACTTGGTCCATCCACTTTGTACCACTTCTACCCATTTCGAGGACGCTGGAGCCAAAGAACCATCCGTTTGTAGTGGATTTTCAGCCTCCTCTTATGCGAGATCTAGAACAGGGATCAATGCAAATCATTCTGCCATTGCCCGTGGAAAGCCTTCCCGTCTCTTTGATTTCAAGACTCAGACGTGGCAGGCGATCCTCCCCTATGGATGCGTGCCGGCCCTCTGGAACCACTTCATCCAACTTTCACCACAATTCCTCTTTCTTTTCTCAGGTCAGAATTGCGGGGCACCACACGTTGGCTCCCAAATGACTCCTACCTGTTATTTCTTCTTGGACACTTTGTCCAGGTAGGGTTAGGAATGTCTTTGCATTGGAAGTGGATGAGCAAGGGCTGATAATTGGTTATCAGCAGCTCCCGAGCTGAGTCTCTGGAGGTTGCCTGGAGTTCCTTTGCCAACAGGGTCCATTGAGAGAGATAATTTGAAGTCATTCTTGCCTGACTGGTAAGTTGGAACAAGAAGTCTGTGGAAACCAAGCTTGGGTTGGACATCGCATCGGCATTAAGTCAAGATGTTGTTGAGAGGAGACTTTGGAGAGTGGCGCGAATTCGGCGGAACAATTGGCAGACTTGTAAGGGCTGGTGGCTCAGCAGTAGAACTGTCGCCTGCCACCCGTGAATCTCGAAATCAGAAGGTAGTGACTTGTAGCCTCACGCAAGCGATGTGCTTTGATGCACAGTACGTGACAGAGTTTGTGCATCCATTTTAAGCGTCTTGAGAGGAGACTTTGGAGAGGCGCGAATTCAGCGGGACAATTGGCGGACGTGCAAGGGTTGTTAGCTCAGCGGTAGAATTGTCGCCTGCCATGTGTAAGTCTCAAAAACTGGAGGTGTTGGGCTCTATCGTCACGCGAGGCATGTTTTGATGCGCAGTTCGGCCACACATTTTAGGATCTCCTGTCACACACTTCGCCTCCAAGACGGCAGCCCATCCTGGGCTTGAAGAACTGGCAACTCTGCTTCATTTGTTGACGGCTTCAACGAATGGTCCGTTTTGGGGGGAGATGGTGCCTTGAGCCTCGCTTGATACACAGTACGTGGCAAAGGCAACCCATCCATTGTCTACCGCTTGTCCCTTTCGGGTAAGCCGGAGCTGGGTCAAAACACAGTTTCCCTGACCGGGAATCGAACCCGGGCCGCGGCGGTGAGAGCGCCGAATCCTGACCACTAGACCATCAGGGAGGTGCGACAGAGGTGTCTTGATGAGTGACGCGTGGCTGTATCGGGCTACATTTTGCGTTGCGCCTCGAGAGGAGCGCTTGGGCAATGGCGCGAATTCGGTGGGAAAACTGACACGTCCGTGAGCATTGGTGGTTCAGTGGTAGAATTCTCGCCTGCCACGCGGGAGGCCCGGGTTCGATTCCCGGCCAATGCACAGTTCCTTTATGCGTGGGGCCTTGGGGGGCATTAAGTTTGTTCTCGGTCGCGGCCAGATGGCATCAGGATTTGGAACAAGAAGTCTGTGCAAACCAAACTTGGGTTGGACATCGTATCTGCATTAAGTCAAGATGTTGTTGAGAGGAGACTTTGGAGAGTGGCGCGAATTCGGCGGAACAATTGGCAGACTTAGAATTGTCGCCTGCCAGCGCCAGCGGGTGACTGAATATATGTTTACAGACATTGCTGGTAAACCCGTGTGTCTTATTAGTGGAGCTAATGTGGCTGTAATTAAGGAATTTAATTTAAGACGGCACTACGAGACAAAAGAAGAATGGTCCGTTTTGGGGGAAGATGGTGTCTTGAGCCTCACTTGATACACAGTACGTGGCAAAGGCAACCCATCCATTGTGTACCGCTTGTCCCTTTCGGGTTAGCCGGAGCTGGGAGATTTTTAGGATCTCCTGTGGCACTCTTCACCTCCAAAACCCGTTCAGGGCTTAAATACCTGGGGACTTGCCTTTGTTTGTCCAAGTTGAATTTTTTTTCCGTGCAGCTTCGAGAAATCGTCCATTTTCTGGTTGGCTCTCAGCCTCGTTGGCGCAGTAGGCAGCGCATCAGTCTCATAATCTGAAGGTCGTGAGTTCGAGCCTCACACGAGGCTGGTGTTTTGGTACAGACTTGGTCCATCCATTTTGTACCACTTCTACCCATTTCGAGGACGCTGGAGCCAAAGAACCATCCGTTTGTAGTGGATTTTCAGCCTCCTCTTATGCGAGATCTAGAACAGGGATCAATGCAAATCATTCTGCCATTGCCCGTGGAAAGCCTTCCCGTCTCTTTGATTTCAAGACTCAGACGTGGCAGGCGATCCTCCCCTATGGATGCGTGCCGGCCCTCTGGAACCACTTCATCCAACTTTCACCACAATTCCTCTTTCTTTTCTCAGGTCAGAATTGCGGGGCACCACACGTTGGCTCCCAAATGACTCCTACCTGTTATTTCTTCTTGGACACTTTGTCCAGGTAGGGTTAGGAATGTCTTTGCATTGGAAGTGGATGAGCAAGGGCTGATAATTGGTTATCAGCAGCTCCCGAGCTGAGTCTCTGGAGGTTGCCTGGAGTTCCTTTGCCAACAGGGTCCATTGAGAGAGATAATTTGAAGTCATTCTTGCCTGACTGGTAAGTTGGAACAAGAAGTCTGTGGAAACCAAGCATGGGTTGGACATCGCATCGGCATTAAGTCAAGATGTTGTTGAGAGGAGACTTTGGAGAGTGGCGCGAATTCGGCGGAACAATTGGCAGACTTGTAAGGGCTGGTGGCTCAGCAGTAGAACTGTCGCCTGCCACCCGTGAATCTCGAAAACAGAAGGTAGTGACTTGTAGCCTCACGCAAGCGATGTGCTTTGATGCACAGTACGTGACAGAGTTTGTGCATCCATTTTAAGCGTCTTGAGAGGAGACTTTGGAGAGAGGCGCGAATTCAGCGGGACAATTGGCGGACGTGCAAGGGTTGTTAGCTCAGCGGTAGAATTGTCGCCTGCCATGCGTAAGTCTCAAAAACTGGAGGTGTTGGGCTCTATCGTCACGCGAGGCATGTTTTGATGCGCAGTTCGGCCACACATTTTAGGATCTCCTGTCACACACTTCGCCTCCAAGACGGCAGCCCATCCTGGGCTTGAAGAACTGGCAACTCTGCTTCATTTGTTGACGGCTTCAACGAATGGTCCGTTTTGGGGGGAGATGGTGCCTTGAGCCTCGCTTGATACACAGTACGTGGCAAAGGCAACCCATCCATTGTCTACCGCTTGTCCCTTTCGGGTTAGCCGGAGCTGGGAGATTTTTAGGATCTCCTGTGGCACTCTTCACCTCCAAAACCCGTTCAGGGCTTAAATACCTGGGGACTTGCCTTTGTTTGTCCAAGTTGAATTTTTTTTCCGTGCAGCTTCGAGAAATCGTCCATTTTCTGGTTGGCTCTCAGCCTCGTTGGCGCAGTAGGCAGCACGTCAGTCTTATAATCGGAAGGTCGTGAGTTCGAGCCTCACACGAGGCAGGTGTGTTGGTACAGACTTGGTCCATCCACTTTGTACCACTTCTACCCATTTCGAGGACGCTGGAGCCAAAGAACCATCCGTTTGTAGTGGATTTTCAGCTTCCTCTTATGCGAGATCTAGAACAGGGATCAATGCAAATCATTCTGCCATTGCCCGTGGAAAGCCTTCCCGTCTCTTTGATTTCAAGACTCAGACGTGGCAGGCGATCCTCCCCTATGGATGCGTGCCGGCCCTCTGGAACCACTTCATCCAACTTTCACCACAATTCCTCTTTCTTTTCTCAGGTCAGAATTGCGGGGCACCACACGTTGGCTCCCAAATGACTCCTACCTGTTATTTCTTCTTGGACACTTTGTCCAGGTAGGGTTAGGAATGTCTTTGCATTGGAAGCGGATGAGCAAGGGCTGATAATTGGTTATCAGCAGCTCCCGAGCTGAGTCTCTGGAGGTTGCCTGGAGTTCCTTTGCCAACAGGGTCCATTGAGAGAGATAATTTGAAGTCATTCTTGCCTGACTGGTAAGTTGGAACAAGAAGTCTGTGGAAACCAAGCTTGGGTTGGACATCGCATCTGCATTAAGTCAAGATGTTGTTGAGTGGAGACTTTGGAGAGTGGCGCGAATTCGGCGGAACAATTGGCAGACTTGTAAGGGCTGGTGGCTCAGCAGTAGAACTGTCGCCTGCCACCCGTGAATCTCGAAATCAGAAGATAGTGACTTGTAGCCTCACGCAAGCGATGTGCTTTGATGCACAGTACGTGACAGAGTTTGTGCATCCATTTTAAGCGTCTTGAGAGGAGACTTTGGAGAGGCGCGAATTCAGTGGGACAATTGGCGGACGTGCAAGGGTTGTTAGCTCAGCGGTAGAATTGTTGCCTGCCATGCATAAGTCTCAAAAACTGGAGGTGTTGGGCTCTATCGTCACGCGAGGCATGTTTTGATGCGCAGTTCGGCCACACATTTTAGGATCTGCTGTCACACACTTCGCCTCCAAGACGGCAGCCCATCCTGGGCTTGAAGAACTGGCAACTCTGCTTCATTTGTTGACGGCTTCAACGAATGGTCCGTTTTGGGTGAAGATGGTGCCTTGAGCCTGGCTTGATACACAGTACGTGGCAAAGGCAACCCATCCATAGTCTACCGCTTGTCCCTTTCGGGTAAGCCGGAGCTGGGTCAAAACACAGTTTCCCTGACCGGGAATCGAACCCGGGCCGCGGCGGTGAGAGCGCCGAATCCTGACCACTAGACCATCAGGGAGGTGCGACAGAGGTGTCTTGATGAGTGACGCGTGGCTGTATCGGGCTACATTTTCTGTTGCGCCTCGAGAGGAGCGCTTGGGCAATGGTGCGAATTCGGTGGGAAAACTGGCACGTCTATGAGCATTGGTGGTTCAGTGGTAGAATTCTCGCCTGCCACGCGGGAGGCCCGGGTTCGATTCCCGGCCAATGCACAGTTCCTTTATGCGTGGGGGCTTGGGGGGCATTAAGTTTGTTCTCGGTCGCGGCCAGACGGCATCAAGATTTGGAACAAGAAGTCTGTGCAAACCAAACTTGGGTTGGACATCGTATCTGCATTAAGTCAAGATGTTGTTGAGAGGAGACTTTGGAGAGTGGCGCGAATTCGGCGGAACAATTGGCAGACTTAGAATTGTCGCCTGCCAGCGCCAGCGGGTGACTGAATATATGTTTACAGACATTGCTGGTAAACCCGTGTGTCTTATTAGTGGAGCTAATGTGGCTGTAATTAAGGAATTTAATTTAAGACGGCACTACGAGACAAAAGAAGAATGGTCCGTTTTGGGGGAAGATGGTGTCTTGAGCCTCACTTGATACACAGTACGTGGCAAAGGCAACCCATCCATTGTGTACCGCTTGTCCCTTTCGGGTTAGCCGGAGCTGGGAGATTTTTAGGATCTCCTGTGGCACTCTTCACCTCCAAAACCCGTTCAGGGCTTAAATACCTGGGGACTTGCCTTTGTTTGTCCAAGTTGAATTTTTTTTCCGTGCAGCTTCGAGAAATCGTCCATTTTCTGGTTGGCTCTCAGCCTCGTTGGCGCAGAAGGCAGTGCGTCAGTCTCATAATCTGAAGGTCGTGAGTTCGAGCCTCACACGAGGCAGGTGTTTTGGTACAGACTTGGTCCATCCATTTTGTACCACTTCTACCCATTTCGAGGACGCTGGAGCCAAAGAACCATCCGTTTGTAGTGGATTTTCAGCCTCCTCTTATGCGAGATCTAGAACAGGGATCAATGCAAATCATTCTGCCATTGCCCGTGGAAAGCCTTCCCGTCTCTTTGATTTCAAGACTCAGACGTGGCAGGCGATCCTCCCCTATGGATGCGTGCCGGCCCTCTGGAACCACTTCATCCAACTTTCACCACAATTCCTCTTTCTTTTCTCAGGTCAGAATTGCGGGGCACCACACGTTGGCTCCCAAATGACTCCTACCTGTTATTTCTTCTTGGACACTTTGTCCAGGTAGGGTTAGGAATGTCTTTGCATTGGAAGTGGATGAGCAAGGGCTGATAATTGGTTATCAGCAGCTCCCGAGCTGAGTCTCTGGAGGTTGCCTGGAGTTCCTTTGCCAACAGGGTCCATTGAGAGAGATAATTTGAAGTCATTCTTGCCTGACTGGTAAGTTGGAACAAGAAGTCTGTGCAAACCAAGCTTGGGTTGGACATCGCATCGGCATTAAGTCAAGATGTTGTTGAGAGGAGACTTTGGAGAGAGGCGCGAATTCAGCGGGACAATTGGCGGACGTGCAAGGGTTGTTAGCTCAGCGGTAGAATTGTCGCCTGCCATGCGTAAGTCTCAAAAACTGGAGTTGTTGGGCTCTATCGTCACGCGAGGCATGTTTTGATGCGCAGTTCGGCCACACATTTTAGGATCTCCTGTCACACACTTCGCCTCCAAGACGGCAGCCCATCCTGGGCTTGAAGAACTGGCAACTCTGCTTCATTTGTTGACGGCTTCAACGAATGGTCCGTTTTGGGGGGAGATGGTGCCTTGAGCCTCGCTTGATACACAGTACGTGGCAAAGGCAACCCATCCATTGTCTACCGCTTGTCCCTTTCGGGTAAGCCGGAGCTGGGTCAAAACACAGTTTCCCTGACCGGGAATCGAACCCGGGCCGCAGCGGTGAGAGCGCTGAATCATGACCACTAGACCATCAGGGAGGTGCGACAGAGGTGTCTTGATGAGTGACGCGTGGCTGTATCGGGCTACATTTTCCGTTGCGCCTCGAGAGGAGCGCTTGGGCAATGGCGCGAATTCGGTGGGAAAACTGGCACGTCCGTGAGCATTGGTGGTTCAGTGGTAGAATTCTCGCCTGCCACGCGGGAGGCGAGTGGCAATGCCCGGCCAATGCACAGTTCCTTTATGCGTGGGGCCTTGGGGGGCATTAAGTTTGTTCTCGGTCGCGGCCAGACGGCATCAAGATTTGGAACAAGAAGTCTGTGCAAACCAAACTTGGGTTGGACATCGTATCTGCATTAAGTCAAGATGTTGTTGAGAGGAGACTTTGGAGAGTGGCGCGAATTCGGCGGAACAATTGGCAGACTTAGAATTGTCGCCTGCCAGCGCCAGCGGGTGACTGAATATATGTTTACAGACATTGCTGGTAAACCCGTGTGTCTTATTAGTGGAGCTAATGTGGCTGTAATTAAGGAATTTAATTTAAGACGGCACTACGAGACAAAAGAAGAATGGTCCGTTTTGGGGGAAGATGGTGTCTTGAGCCTCATTTGATACACAGTACGTGGCAAAGGCAACCCATCCATTGTGTACCGCTTGTCCCTTTCGGGTTAGCCGGAGCTGGGAGATTTTTAGGATCTCCTGTGGCACTCTTCACCTCCAAAACCCGTTCAGGGCTTAAATACCTGGGGACTTGCCTTTGTTTGTCCAAGTTGAATTTTTTTTCCGTGCAGCTTCGAGAAATCGTCCATTTTCTGGTTGGCTCTCAGCCTCGTTGACGCAGTAGGCAGCGCGTCAGTCTCATAATCTGAAGGTCGTGAGTTCGAGCCTCACACGAGTCAGGTGTTTTGGTACAGACTTGGTCCATCCATTTTGTACCACTTCTACCCATTTCGAGGACGCTGGAGCCAAAGAACCATCCGTTTGTAGTGGATTTTCAGCCTCCTCTTATGCGAGATCTAGAACAGGGATCAATGCAAATCATTCTACCATTGCCCGTGGAAAGCCTTCCCGTCTCTTTGATTTCAAGACTCAGACGTGGCAGGCGATCCTCCCCTATGGATGCGTGCCGGCCCTCTGGAACCACTTCATCCAACTTTCACCACAATTCCTCTTTCTTTTCTCAGGTCAGAATTGCGGGGCACCACACGTTGGCTCCCAAATGACTCCTACCTGTTATTTCTTCTTGGACACTTTGTCCAGGTAGGGTTAGGAATGTCTTTGCATTGGAAGCGGATGAGCAAGGGCTGATAATTGGTTATCAGCAGCTCCCGAGCTGAGTCTCTGGAGGTTGCCTGGAGTTCCTTTGCCAACAGGGTCCATTGAGAGAGATAATTTGAAGTCATTCTTGCCTGACTGGTAAGTTGGAACAAGAAGTCTGTGCAAACCAAACTTGGGTTGGACATCGCATCTGCATTAAGTCAAGATGTTGTTGAGAGGAGACTTTGGAGAGTGGCGCGAATTCGGCGGAACAATTGGCAGACTTGTAAGGGCTGGTGGCTCAGCAGTAGAACTGTCGCCTGCCACCCGTGAACCTCGAAATCAGAAGGTAGTGACTTGTAGCCTCACGCAAGCGATGTGCTTTGATGCACAGTACGTGACAGAGTTTGTGCATCCATTTTAAGCGTCTTGAGAGGAGACTTTGGAGAGTGGCGCAAATTCAGCGGGACAATTGGCGGACGTGCAAGGGTTGTTAGCTCAGCGGTAGAATTGTCGCCTGCCATGCGTAAGTCTCAAAAACTGGAGGTGTTGGGCTCTATCGTCACGCGAGGCATGTTTTGATGCGCAGTTCGGCCACACATTTTAGGATCTCCTGTCACACACTTCGCCTCCAAGACGGCAGCCCATCCTGGGCTTGAAGAACTGGCAACTCTGCTTCATTTGTTGACGGCTTCAACGAATGGTCCGTTTTGGGGGGAGATGGTGCCTTGAGCCTCGCTTGATACACAGTACGTGGCAAAGGCAACCCATCCATTGTCTACCGCTTGTCCCTTTCGGGTAAGCCGGAGCTGGGTCAAAACACAGTTTCCCTGACCGGGAATCGAACCGGTGAGAGCGCCGAATCCTGACCACTAGACCATCAGGGAGGTGCGACAGAGGTGTCTTGATGAGTGACGCGTGGCTGTATCGGGCTACATCTTCCGTTGCGCCTCGAGAGGAGCGCTTGGGCAATGGCGCGAATTCGGTGGGAAAACTGGCACGTCTGTGAGCATTGGTGGTTCAGTGGTAGAACTCTCGCCTGCCACGCGGGAGGCCCGGGTTCGATTCCCGGCCAATGCACAGTTCCTTTATGCGTGGGGCCTTGGGGGGCATTAAGTTTGTTCTCGGTCGCGGCCAGACGGCATCAAGATTTGGAACAAGAAGTCTGTGCAAACCAAACTTGGGTTGGACATCGTATCTGCATTAAGTCAAGATGTTGTTGAGAGGAGACTTTGGAGAGTGGCGCGAATTCGGCGGAACAATTGGCAGACTTAGAATTGTCGCCTGCCAGCGCCAGTGGGTGACTGAATATATGTTTACAGACATTGCTGGTAAACCTGTGTGTCTTATTAGTGGAGCTAATGTGGCTGTAATTAAGGAATTTAATTTAAGACGGCACTACGAGACAAAAGAAGAATGGTCCGTTTTGGGGGAAGATGGTGTCTTGAGCCTCACTTGATACACAGTACGTGGCAAAGGCAACCCATCCATTGTGTACCGCTTGTCCCTTTCGGGTTAGCCGGAGCTGGGAGATTTTTAGGATCTCCTGTGGCACTCTTCACCTCCAAAACCCGTTCAGGGCTTAAATACCTGGAGACTCTCCTTTGTTTGTCCACGCAGTATTTCTTTTCTTTGCAGCTTCGAGAAATCGTCCATTCTCGCCTGCCACACGGGTGTCCTGGGTTCGATTCCCGGCCAATGCACAGTGCCTGTATGCGTGGGACCTTGGGGGGCATTAAGTTTGTTCTCGGTCGCGGCCAGACGGCATCAAGATTTGCAACAAGGAGTCTGTGTAAACCAAACTTGGGTTGGACATCGTATCTGCATTAAGTCAAGATGTTGTTGAGAGGAGAATTTGGAGAGTGGCATTAAGTTTGTTCTCGGTCGCGGCCAGACGGCATCAAGATTTCTGCAAGATCACATGGCGGGCTCTCGCTTGTGGGTGCGGCTAGCAGCGTCCCAGAATTTAGAGGTGGATTCACGAGATCAGATGTCTGTGTAGGTTCTCGGTCACGGTTAACGAGATCAGATGTCTGTGTAGGTTCTCGGTCACGGTAGTCTTGAGGTCTTGTAAAGAAGGTAACTGGATTACTTTCACGGTACGTGAAGACTTTTCAATCCTCATCCAAGAGGCTTTTTCAGGCCTGCAGCGATTGATGGAGACTGTCAGGTATTTAATCCCTTCTGGGGTTGTCCTCTTGAGGGTTGTTCACCTACTGTTATTCATATTAGTCATCACTTAGACCTACCCCGACCCCTCAAAGTCCCTCACCCACGATGTCTCTCAGGTTACCTGGTGGTCTATGGTGCCTCCTTGGGCAACGGCATCTGGCGGGAGGTGGGGAAGAGGCCATAACCCAAGTGACCTAAGGCCCAGGGCTCACAGGGCTCACAGCAGTGGGAGTCCCAATGGTGGTGGAAGAGTTTTTTACGGTTGGAGTACAGGTATGTCCGTGGCCCACCCTGTGGTCCCAGTAAAGCGGCCGGGCACCGATAGGGGGCCAGTTCGTCCCCTTGGGTGCAGGGCGACCCTCCGTCCCCTTGGGGGTAGTTGTACCCTGTACACCATTTGCCCCAGGCGTTCCAGAACCCACAGGGTCCAACCCAGTCACTGTCCAGCTTGGGGCATTCACCCTTTTTCCTCTGGGGGTTGTACACCCAGACCAGTTCTCTGACGTCAAAATGTTGGCCTCTGGAATGGATGTCTTAATTCCATATCTGCCGCACCCCTGCACTTATCAGTTTGCTCCTAGCAATGTCATGAGCAGACTCCATGCGACCCTGGAGCTTCCTCGCATAGACAAGACCTGGTAGATCCTCATCAGATCCTCACCCACCTATGTCAGGCCCAATAGAACCCCTGCTGGAGGCGGCGGATTGCTTTGGTGACACCAAAGTGGCCAGACCCTGAAGCTCCATGCACTGCACGAAGCACCTTCTCCTGCAGGGCCCGTGGGACCACCAAGTACCACCTCATCTCGCTTGTAACTGGTTCCTTTCAGCCCCTTTGCAGCACTCCATTGTATCTGCATTGCGGCGGTGATACTATGGAGTTCAGTTAGGTTATGTTGAAGTACGCCGACTTTATGGTAGCAATCAGGCGGAGACTTTTACTTCCAAAATCAGACATCTTTATTTGCACTGGAAGTAAATAAAGTATTAGTAGTATTAGTAGTAAGATCTGAGGAGCATTTCTCACACACAGACCTTTATAGAGTAAGGGGGGGGGGGGACGACACACTCTCTGTGTCTTGAGAGAGATTATGTTTTACATTGCTTAAAAGGGGGGGGGGGATTTTCAGAGTTGGTGATATATGAAGCAGTGTTAACAGAAACATGGATCAACCCTGTTTTGGCATTGAATGTTAAATTATGACAGTTTCAATAAAGCCTGCAAATTCTTGCATTTATACTGGAGAGCAAAGAAAAGTTAGATGCTACTTGTCTCGCTATTGAAAATCAGTTTCATAAAAACCACATAACAGACATGAAAAAGAATGTGTTTGTAAAACTAGTGGTAACGTGTGAGAACTATAAGACAGACTGTTTTTGCTAGTGAAACAGTTTGTGTTGTTAATCCTGCATGATTCTTGGTCACAACATTTGCATCATGAGAAAAAGGTCATTTTACTCCACACACATGTGGAAAATCATGTAGTTTTATCTGGGATAAAAATCCCGGAATAATTAGTATTTGAGATTCCTGTAGCAACATCACTAAAGAAAAAATATATTTCCATGTCACTTTGCTTTCATTTGAAACTATAAAAATATGAAGTTTTTTATGTAAAACATAAAATCAACAAAAACTTAACATGTTAAAGATGGCCTGATGAAATTTGTGAATATCTAAGTTCATTGGTGTTTCCATCTGAGAGTCTACAGGGCATAGACTGAGGCTGGGTTTTAGAAATACAAGATGGCAACATGAGACAAGGTAACTTTGAGAACACTAACATCTAGTTTAAGGTGTAAGAAGTAAATGCATCACAAAAGCTAAAAAGGAGTTGCTTTCTCTCTAGATTTGCTTAAATATATTACAACTGATTTGAATAGGTTTGATGCATAGTACAAAAAAAGGTCCATGAAATAGTTCACATCATCTAAGCAAGACTCAATCGGAACCTCAAATGTTAAAATACACTTGCTGATTGTACTTTTATTACATGAGCTAATGTAGATGCTCTAAAAGCACCCTGGCTGACAAAGAAGCACACGTTGGGTGAAACTGTGCTGTAACTTCACATATTGTGAAGTTTTCTGTCTTTTCTTTGAGAAAAGAAAAACAGATAAGTCATAAACGCCTTGCCATACTGATATTATGTAAGTAATGCACACAGATATATGTTAAAAAGGTGAGCTTAACAGTTAAGGTACGGTCCCCGATACAGTCCATACACACTTTGTCATAGATATAAGAGGACTGAAAAAAGGTGTAATAATAACTAGAAAAATTTGCATTTCCTGTGAAAATGCTGTGTGGATGCCTTAACGCTTAAGATGTCTGCTGAAAAAAGCTGAAAAAGTTGAAAAGTTGCAAAAAGTTGTATGGTTGTGAAGAAACTTAAAATTCTGCTGAAAACAGGTGAAGAAGCAGAAAATTTTGTTGAAAAGTGGTGAAAAGCAAAAAATTATACTAAAAAGGGAAAAGACGAAGAAATTTTTGATGAAAAGTGGTGAAGAAAAAAAAAGTTGCCCTTAGCAGGATTTGAACCTTGCTCTTCTGGTCTCAAGGCGGCTACTCATCTCACTGAGCCAAACTCATTGTCACAAAGAAGAGGTGGAGAGACTAACAATTGTGATGAAATGAGAAGAAGCTGCTGAGAATTGTGCTGATAAGAGGTGAAAAGGCTGAAAACTTTGCAGAAAAGAGGTGAATCAGAAGAATTTCTGCTCAAAAGAGTTTTTTCTGAAAACAGCTGAGATTTGTGCTGAAAAGAGGTGAAAAATCTGCTGAAAAAAGCTGAATGAGCAGAATTCTGCTAAAAAGAGGTTTTTGCTGAAAACAGCTGAAAAAGCTGGGATTTGTGCTGATAAGAGGTGAAAAGTCTGAAAACTTTACAGAAAACAGGTGAATCAGAAGAATTTCTGCTGAAAAAAGGTAAAGAAGCAGAAAGTTGCGCTGAAAAGCGGTGAATCAGAAGAATTTCTGCTCAAAAGAGATGAATCAGCAGAATTTCTGCTCAAAAGAGTTTTTTCTGAAAACAGCTGAGATTTGTGCTGATAAGAGGTGAAAAGGCTGAAAATTTTGCTGAAAAGAGGTGAATGAGCAGAATTTCTGCAGAAAAGATGGAAAGAAGCAGAAAATTGCGCTGAAAAGAGGTGAATGAGCAGAATTTCTGCTGAAAAGAGGTGAATGAGCAGAATTCTGCTGACAAGAGGTTTTTGCTGAAAACAGGTGAAAAAGCTGGGATTTGTGCTGAAAACTGGTGAAAAAATTTAAAATTCTGCTGAAAAGAGTTGAATGAGCAGAATTTCTGCAGAAAAGATGGAAAGAAGCAGAAAATTGCGCTGAAAAGAGGTGAATGAGCAGAATTTCTGCTGAAAAGAGGTGAATGAGCAGAATTCTGCTGACAAGAGGTTTTTGCTGAAAACAGCTGAAAAAGCTGGGATTTGTGCTGAAAACTGGTGAAAAAATTTAAAATTCTGCTGAAAAGAGTTCAATCAGCAAAATTTCTGCTGAAAAGAGTTCAATCAGCAGAATTTCTGCTGAAAAGACTTCAATCAGCAGAATTCTTCTGAAAAGAGGTTTTTGCTGAAAACAGCTGAAAAAGCTGGGATTTGTGCTGAAAAGTGGTGAAAAAATTTAAAATTCTGCTTAAAAGAGTTCAATCAGCAAAATTTCTGCTGAAAAGAGTTAAAAAAGTTTAACTGTTAACTGAAAGAAATGTTGCCATAAGCGGGATTTGAACCCCGGCCTCCCAGTCTGAGAACGGATGCTCATCTCACTGAGCTAAAACACAGGTCAACCCGGCAAGGAAAATCAGTGAGGCCACTGATGCCCTTTCAGGCATCCACACAATAATTAAAACCATAAATGTTAATTGAGTCATTTTATTTTTTCTAAGTCCAGAAATTACTTTCTGTCTACCATTTGTGTGACTAACAGTCTCACTACCAGTGACTGATGTTGTAATTTGGTGATATATAGATAAAAGTGAAATGAAACTTGTGCTGTACAGCTTACGAAGGGGTCCTGTGATGGGCAGTGTGCAATCACACAAAAGAACAACTTAATTTCACCATAACCCTGAGCATGTGCTCTATACAACATGCTACCTTCACACACACTTTCTCTAAACTGAGTGCTTGCCAACTACATTCATACACATTCACACTCTTGACATGTAGACCGGAGGAGCCAGGGATCAAACCACTAACCTTCCGATCAGTAGGTGACCTGCTGAGCTACAGCCATCCAGTTGTAAACGTGAGTAAACCCTCACTACGTTTTGGATAAAGTGTACACTCACAAACCGGTCAAACCTGCATTTGAAACGTTGGCTACCATAGCAGTATAGTATAGAGATCGACCGACCACGTGACTTGTGCGTGTTGCATTGTAGGTACGAGTTGCAGCAAAATCAAAACACTGCTTCAAGTGCTAGCATTTCCAGCATTCATTCTGTGGTTTTAATACCTACTTGTATTTTATTTGCCCCAAAAGAAGTTATGTACAAAATGAGGGAGAACACGGCAGGTCCGTACAAAGACAGACTTGATGAAAAAGCAAAAAAAAAGGTACGAGGAAAAAATCAAAGGAGTGAAAGGGTTAGACCCATAGGAGCATACAGAGTGGACTAAAGATGTTAGCGCGCTGCCCAACTTAAATCATGCTCATATTTATAATTATATGGTCCTAAGTTTGAGTGCATACACTCATGAAGTGTTTAGTAACTTCAGATCCCGGCGACAAGCCCAGGTCCAGTTTACTGACGCATGGGTACAGGACCTTGAGATGTTCAGAGTAGAACATAAGACCGTTGTCCGTACAAAGGTAAGTTTACCAGTCACACAAAACTGTCTTCATAAATATCCATTAGAAAACTGTGGAATAACGTTCTGTGAAAATATGACAAAATATATCAAATTACAGATGTTATAGGGCTTTGGAGTGTGATGTCACGGGGGTGGGTGTGGAAAGGATTTTGGCCTGATCCGCCATTTTCGTGTGAAAAGTGAAAATGGAGCGAAGGCACACACAACAGCCATGGTTCATATTTGCTGTGTGGTCGGCTACAATGTTTGATCGCACGAACGGCAAGAGAATAAGCTTGAAAATGGTTTATCTTTTCATTCTTTCCCCACCTGGAAGCAACATGAGGCAGCTCGTGTATCGGATGTTACCAAACGAAGGCGTCTAGCCTGGATAGCAGCTGTGAGACGAGCTGATATCCAGTTCTCTTCCATCTCCAAATATCTGTTGGTGCTCCAGACATTTGTGTGTTCATTCCGGTAAGTTCTAAATATGTTCATATCACTCTTTATAGCCTATTAGTTTTATTTTCGATGCGCTCTGAGCTCATAGCAAATTAGAACAAACATCCTACTGAGTGATTTTGCAGAACTACCTTCTATTTATAGAGTTGCTAATTATTTGGCATTATTGCAAGAAAACCAGCCTATGAAATGGATGAAACACATCGTGACTGGGTTCCAGCGCTACACAAGGGACCTGCTTCAAACATACCACCATGCCAATCAGATTACTTCTTCCATGTGAGGGTGAAGAGGTGACCCTTCTGGATAAGATGGTGAAGGTTTGGTGAACAGTGTGGTAGTAAAACCAGGGGAAAATGAAACTTGCTCCTGTTAAATATTCTTAAGTCTTGTGCTGTATAAATAGCGGTATTTTTTCAAAAGATACAGTAAATAAAGTAATTATAATAGTGGGTGATAACTGATGTGATGTTCTATAAAGTGGTTTTAATTAAAAAAAAAAAAAAAGAGGCAAAAATTAGTTTGTTTCTTTATTCAACTTTTGAACAGAGTGGGACTCAGTCAGTACATATTCAGTAAATGCAAATTATTTACATGGCAGTGCACTTCAGGCATAAATCTAGACCCCTAGATAAAACATTATGGGTCATCCCACAACCCACAGCTTTACTGTGTACCAGCAAAGTATCCAATAGCAGTGACAACTCCTCCACAGTAGCAGGTGGGATTTGTCATATTACCCAGCAAATCCAGTATTGCAGGTTCATCTGTAACAGTCCTTGTGCCACAGATCAACACTGTTGCTTCTACTTTAAACAGAAGAGCAGTGACGTGGGTGCAGGTCTCCACGACTCCGGCCATACAGGTGCAGTGGGCAGCTTCAACCTTCCCTGTGATGCTCACAGTGACCCATGGCTGCAATGCTGGTTCAGTCAGTCTTTAAGAGTGCAGGACCTGAAACACACACAAAGTTCATTTAAAGTCAAGAACTATGAGCCAAGGCCGACATAAATGTGTTTTAACTACTTTATCATAAATGTAACAAAGTGTTTAGAAAGTTAGCACATACATATAATTTTTCATTTTTTTATGCATCCATCTATAGAACGCTGCATGTTATATTCTAAATCTGCCTGTTCTCACTCAGCAACTCGCCTGCAGAAAATGAACCTACAGTATGTAATACAAGGATGTAATCACTTTCAAGATGGAGCATAAAGTGACAGTTATGAATCACTTAATATGATAAGGAGATTCTGCAGGTCATTAATCAATGTATAAAACTAAAATAAAATGTATTTTTAGTGACACAGGATACAAACATGGAAGCAAAATGTATAATTAGGATTATTTACAATAAATATGAATAAATTATTGCAATTTTTTTAACCATAAAGAATAACTAAATCCTTCAGGATAATGTCACATCAATGCACTGAACTCACTATGTTATCCCTTTAACAGCCTCCACATGTTCTCACTGTAATTTCCCCCTCATGAATGAATTTATGCTGCACTAATCTGAATGTTATGGGGAAAATCAAACGCATTTTACTCACAGTACTCGAGCTGACTTACCTTCGTTTGAATGACGACTTGTACGCGCTGACTCCACAGACAAAGTACGAAAATATGTCAGGCTATGTCAATAGCGGTTGGTCCGATGGGCTCAAAATGTGGTCATAAATATTACATAAATAAATAAATATTTACATACTTGTAAATCAGTTTTGTATGTGTAAAAAGGATTTGTGTGTGAACTTGGCCAAAAAAAACCCCCTGCAAGTTACAAGTACGAATTTTGACCCTATTTTTCTTCCTTTCATCTGATTGGTCAATGTCATGTCAATCACAAATGTAACAATCCAATCAGAGAACAGATGGGTTTGGCTGTCAAAGGGGCGCTTTTTTTGAACTGCAGGTTCAAAAAACCTGGTATATATATATATATATATATATATATATATATATATATATATATATATGTAGAGGCTTTAAAACCACGTTAACGCTGAAAGTACAAACATCACTAATGTCACATAACTTTGCTGTTGGCCACATGTCGGCAATGTTTTAATGTTCTTCGTTATTAAACATTCGCACATAAATAAGTGACATCATATTCAGTACTTACTTTTGACAGTTCACTCTTGGCCGCTCCCTTCTGCCGTATTTTGCGGCAAAATTATCCACACCCACCGCCGCACTATGAATTGTGGGATATATGGGACCATGAAGCGTGCACTGGACCACGCTTGATATTTGGGGAAATCGACGGTGCTTTTGGAGTATGCATTTGAAGTACACTTCGAATTGGGACAGCCGTCGTCGCGTGGCGGTGACGTAATCGCACTTAAAATGCGTACTTCAAGCGTGCAGACCCTGAATTGGGACACAGCCACTGTGTTGGAATGAGGACTACAAGAAAGATGCTTAAAAGCAGCTCAAAAGAGAATGGACTGTATAGAGACCGATTGCGTCCAGAGGCGAAGCAGCAGTACTTGCAGAAAATAGTGTGCATTGCAAATGTGGACCCGAAATACGGCCGTGGAGTAGAAACCCTGTGTGTTTGTTTTGATTCGTAGACCCCGAAATTGGCGCCGCGCTCCCACAATGCATTGCGGCGTGACGTCAACTCCAAAGCCCTATATGCCCTTCATATCATAGGATATTAAAATAATGAGAAACGGAATGAAAAGGAATGCAGGACTTTTCGTGGCTGTTTTGATCTCGGTCTCCCTCTTAACCGATCAAATCTCGCTGTGGTAGCAGCTTTAAACTCGGTATGACCCAGGTTAATAGAGGGTGCCCAGTCTGGATCGCATTCCAGCATTTTGTAGGCTGGTTTGCCTACAAAACACAACAAACATTAGCCCGCAAAGCCACAGTAAACAAAGCAGCATAGCGCAACAAATTCAATTCAAATCATGCGACCGGCTATGGCAGTTAATAATACAACTGCGTCTTCCCATTCTAGCTAGCCACTTGTACCTACAATCCTTTGCGGTTTTACCCTGGAAATGACATCACATTTTTGAACTCTATTGCAACATGGCATTTGGGTCTTCTAACTAAAGTAGGAAAATAGGAACATAATAGGAACATAAATAGTGCCATCATTGCCAGACCTGGCCCACATCTAGTTGACATACACTCTGCCATGACACGAGTCAGTCAGAAGTGCCAGCTTGATGCCGGATCCAGGCCAGAGCTGTTTTCTATGAGCCTGGGCCACATAAACCAAACCACAATCGGGCCAAATGTGGCATGCCATCACACAGTGCCGGATTAAGACAATATAGCAAATGAGATCACAGGATGGCCAAAACAGTAAAGTGCATAACAAAGAATAAGTGCACCTATATAAGAACAAGTATCACTCCTATGAAGTTTTCATGTTTTACATATGGACTCAGAGCTGCTAGTTTCCTCTATGCATTTTCTTATTTAAACTTTGGTGACTTAGAACCTCAAAGTTTAGCAGCACAACCGTTGTTTCCTTTTTACCATCAAACATTTCTTTTAGTCATCTGTGTTTATCAGTGCAATATGTCACAATTTTTTATTCAATAACCACAAAGTACACAAATACAAGACTAAATATTTTATTTATCAAAGATAGATAATTACACATTCATACAATGAACACGGTTTCTATAAAAATTACACACGGTGTAACATACATACAAATAAGTGTTTATAATATAGGCAGAAAATTGCTTACAAAAACATTTTTACAGAATGTACACACCTTTGCTTTTTCCACAGTGCCTGTATGCCTCTTCCAAAACTTTGTGTTTTTCACCATCAGACACAATAACTAATTATTATCTAAGGCCTGCCACCAAATGTCAGTGACTTCTTCACAATCATTTGTGTCCGCTGCTCTCCTCAGATCCAAATGCAGAGTCTACTGTACTGGGGGGTAAAAATGACTCTTTGGCAGTTTATCAAAAAAAAAAAAAAATCAAAAAAAGTGATGTTTTAAGTGGAAAAACGCCTGAATGTGGTGATGGGCCTGCAGGGCAGTCGTTAAGGACGTGTGTATTTCTGGAGAGTCTGCAAAGTCTGCAAAGCTGTCTTGGTTGATTTCAAAAACTCTGGGCACTTCACTCATCAAAAGGCCGTAAATGTGGCTCATTGGTCAACTCAAAGCTGTCCCCCGGTGTCTCAGTGGATGAAGCGAGAGCCTGCCTCTCTGAAATGACTTTATTGAGGGTCTGGGAGGAGTTCGAGATCCCTGGGAGGCATTCAAGATGGTGCTATGAGCACTCCAGATGCACCTTAATATGCGTATCACCTTCAGAACTATTTTACTCTGACTCTCTTTTTGACCCTTTTTATCTCTTACTGGTAAAATTTAGAGAGAATTATTTTCATTTTAATGCACTGTTCTGTGCCCATCTGTTCTCAGAACTGTACTTTGTTCCATCCCATGTTAAAGTTCCTAAAGTTAAGTGAAGTTAGGTTTGTGGTCCCCCCTCCCATGGTTCACAGGGTACCAAGGCCTCTAAGTTTTCTCTTTGACAGCTCTTCAACCTTTAGGCTATCCCCTTTCTTACTTAGTTTTTTTGTTTATTTTGTTTTATTTGCCCTTATGTACCTTTCTTTTATTTCCCTTAATGTGAGAGGTTTAAGAGACCACACAAAACAAAATGCCATATTTCTATACTTTAAACAGTATGGTACTGATTTCTGTTTTATATAAGAATCCCATGTGTTGTTATCTTCTGGAGGTCACAGTGGTGCTTCGAGTTATGGATTGCTCATGGTTCAGAACGCTTAGCAGGCGTTTGCAATCTTAAAAATCGTTTTAAAGGAAAAAGTCCTGTTTTCTGATTGTGACAAGGATAGTCATTATATTCTATTAGTGCTTGAGATTGCTAACCTGACTTTCATAATTGTAAATGTCTATGGTTTCAATTCCCATACTGAAAATAATGTACTTATTGGCAGGTTAGAAGAACTCATGCTTCACTGGTTAGCTAAACTCCCTAATTCTCACATTATTTGTGGCAGGGACTTTAACGCTGTACTAAATAACCGTCTTGACAGGTGGCCTCCTAAAAGTTCTGACTTGCAAAGTTTACTAAATTGGTTTTTGAGCAGATTTTATTTAACTGATACTTGGAGGGACATGCACCCAGAATGAATACACATGGTGTAACAAATCATTATCAAGCCGGTCTCAAATTGACTATTGGCTCATCTCTAAAGATCTGAGTAATGCAGCTGCAGACATCTTACCATCGCCTCTATCCGATCACAAATCTATTTGCATTTTCATTCCTGTAGTATCTTCTCCCCTCTCTCTTAAGCAACTTAACAGCAGGATCCTTAAACACTCTACTGTATGTTCAGAGATCAAAAGCATGATCAGAAAGTATTGGAACAAAGCAATAAACGAAAATACCTTTGGTCTTAACTGGGAACTGTTAAAATATGAAACTCCAACATTTCTAAAGAAGTACTGTAGTGATTTAGCCAAAATGAAAAAAGAAGAAGAGCGTGAAGTAATAAGCAAGATCTCCCTACTGACTTCAAAACTTCCAGACACTCTCAATGAGTCTGAAAAATCAGAGCTTGTTGTGCAGCAGAACAGGCTTGATGAGATTTACAAACGAAGAGCTGAAAGAGCCTTTGTCAGGTGACGCAGGCGATGGCTTGAAGAAGGCAGCAGTCAAAACAATTCACTTCAGTATTTAAAATTTGATGGCTCAATCACTGATGAGCCAAAGAAAATAGCCAACTTCTGCTCAAAGTTTTACAGTAATCTCTACACTTCCAAAATTTGTCAGAAGTCGGCTTCTTAGTTCTTTGACTCCATCCCTAATGTGAACCAGCTGTCCAAAGAGGACAGTGATTTCTGTAACAGACCAGTCTCTTTGAAAGACATTTCAGATGCAGTAAGTCAGCTAAAATGTAATAAATTCCCAGGTCCTGATGTTTTGTTTTGTTTTTATATATTATATTTTTATTGAAAAGGACTTGTTACAATAAAGTGCACTGATATTATTTAGTCAAAAAAAAGACCAAAAAAAAAGACTTTTTCTTATTCCTTTTGTTTTACATTCAAATAACAAAAGTGAACTCGGTGGCTTGACAGTGTATACATAATGCAGCATGTTTAACTTATTTACATAAAGTACATTCAATACATATTATGAAGTAGAGGGTCGACCTGACATTGTACAATACATGGGAGATACACCAATTCAGGGCTGCTCTTACCCAAATTCAGGGCAGAGGGGGGGACACAAAGCTAATCCATTTATTCCATATTTTGTAGAATTTGTCTTTTCTAATTTTTAAGGAGAATGTAAATTTTTCCATTTTAAATATCTCAAAAACCCTTAACTTCATCTGGAACTTCATCTCTCATCATATCTTTTCACATTTGGGTGGCTTGGACTTTATTCTTCTCAGCAACTACAATATTCAGAAAATCCCAATTAAACTCTCAAACTTTCATCAACAAGCTCTTTTGGCATGGTCCTTGATCTATAAACATAACTTTTCTCCACAAAGATATTATATTTGGAACAACTGTAACATTCTTTACAAGAATAAGTCGCTGTTCTTTGAAAACTGGTTTAATAATGGCATTTTTCTGGTAAGTCAACTATTCAATAACGCAGGCTTATTATACAATTACTCAGAGTTCCTATCCAGATATAACATCCCAGTATCCCCAAAGGAGTTTTGTATTGTTTTTGATGCCATACTGCCTGGTCTGTCCATGTTGTTTAGAAATACCACTGCCTCCCCACACCTGTTCATGTCCCGCCCTATCCTGAGAGACACTCCTTTAGGTCAGATTTGTTTCTCCTCTTGTAAAGGTGTGAATGCAAAGATTAAGTCTCTTTTTCAAGAGTCACTTATCTCTATTCCTCCTTCCATTTCTTTCTGGTCTAATTTTGTCAAGGACACTGACTGGAAGAAACGTTTGGTCTTTGCCACAAAAATTCCTCCTTACTAACAAAGTGAAGGAAATTTCATTTAAGCTAAATCATAGATTCTACCCTGTTAAATGATTACTTCAAAAATATAAGAGGGATATAGATACTTTTTGGTCCTTCTGTAAGATCATCCCAGAGACCTGCTCGCACCTATTCTGATCTTGTGCCTTTACACAGATTTTGTGGAAAGACATCGCTAGTTTGATCTCTAAGAACATATTATCAAATTTTGTGCTTTTTTACCAAAATGTGTTATTTGGTTATACTGACTTTAGTTGGAAAGACTCGAATGCTCTTTACATCATTAATCTGATTTTACTCCTTGCCAAATACCATATCCATAAATGTAAGTTCTCGAGCAAGAAACCTCACTTTTTCACCTTTAAGAAAGAAATTGAACTCTATGTGAATATAATTTGTTCCTCTCACAACAAAAAAGCTTTAAAAACTGTAAATATTTGTAATATGTTTAATGTCCTTGTTTAATTATTTAATGTCACTGTATCTTTTTTTCTTCCCCCTTTTAATTTTGGGATCCATCTTACTAGGGCTGGGCCATATCATACCATTCACGGTAATACCGGTATAATGTTGGGCAACGATAGGAAAATGAAATATCACAATAGAATATGGGTAAAACTTGTATGCGCAGTGCCTCTGTTTTCATATGCACATGGCGGAAAAAGCATGGCGGCAATGGAGAATGAGAAGGGTGAAAGCGGATTGTTGAATGAAACGGATGAACTAGAATTGGTTTGTAAAAATGCTGCAACTTTAATGGTGTGGAACTGGTTTACCTTTCGTCTGTCAGATACACAACAAAGCACTATTTTTGGTACAGCATGCTAGCGGGCCGTCGTTATTACCGTGTTTTTTGGAAAATACGGCACACTTAAAATCAATCCTTTGATTTTTCTGAAAATCGACAGTGCCCCTTATAATCCCGTGTGCCTTATGTATGAATTCTGGTTGTGTTTACTGACCTCGAAATGATTTTATGTCGTACACGGAGCTCGATAATCTGTCAGATGTTTTAGTATGACTTTCATAAGCTACTAACCTGCACCGCTTGATGGATTGTCGGAGCATTACGGCTATCGTAGGCAGGAGCCTTGCGGAGTGATACGTACTGTGCTTCAACATAATATTACCGTATTGTGTGTGTATAACCTCTTTTTACGTTTTGTGGATATTAAACATGGTTATGCTGGGGATATGTCCTTGCATTTGCACTGTTAAATTTTTATATAACTTTAATGCACATAAAAAACAGCTGCTTGTTTAAGTGAAAATACATTTATTTTTTTTATTTTTTGCACTAATAAAGTTGTGGAGTTGTAAAGTATTTTGTCTAGTGTCAGTTCGTGTCAGACGTCAGTATCGTCAGTTATATTGTTATTGCAAATTTTCAAATGTATATCGTGATAAATATCTTTGGTCATATCACCCTGCTGTACATCTTACCTGTTTATTTTGTCTCCTCCATGCATTATATTTGTTGTTACTGCTCTTCTTGAAATAAAGATAGAGAGAGAGAGAAAAAAAGAGTTTGAGATTGCTGCCGGGGGTTACAGTAAGGGGGCTATTTTTGTCTTGTTCTAGGGCAGTCTTTCTCAAACGGTGGTACGTACCACTAGTGGTACTTGGGCTCTCTTTGGTGGTACACGGAAATCTCCATTTTTTTTTTTAAAGATTAAATAATATATCATTGCAGAGGTATGCAAAGACGACACAAGAGTTCCCAAGCCTCTTCTGGGAGCCGGAGTAAACCAGAAAACTTGTCCCTGAGCGTGAGTCCTCTATGAAGAGCAGCCTTTCCTTATCGCCAGCAGTCGCGGCCACTACAGAGCGTTGGCAGGCTCGTTTCCCCGGGGCTTAAAACGGAAAAGGCGCCACGGCGCTGCCACGCTGATGGTAAAGACACTGCCCTTTTCCACGTTGCCCCAATCCCAGCCACCATTGATGAGTCGGAGGCTCCCAGGAAACTCGGTGGGGGCGCGAGAGATACCGTCTGTGAGCTGGGAACTATCACCTGGATGCCGAAGCTCCTGGTAGCCAGGACAATGTGATCCGCTTCTTCTGCGAGAGGGCAGTAATCCTTTGCGGCCAGCAGCATTGAGTTGGCGAGGCGACCTCGCACTGGCAACTGTTGGAGGAAGACATGAGTGAAGAGGAATCGACTGTCATCCATTCCTAGGAAGGACAGCATGCTCTCCATGAGCTCGAGAGCGGTACCATCACCCATGCCCGAGAGAGAGAGTTTTATGGCCCACTCTATGTGAGAGAGGGAGTACCGCTGCAGCAGCGGTGCATTGAGAGCGGTGTATTTCCCTTGGCTGGGGGATCCTGGAGGCGGGTCATCACATGGCGGGTGGACAGCAGATCCAGCAAGGCCACCACATTTCGGCTCGTCTGCTGAAACGCCACGAAGAGCAAACGGAGCAAACGGAGCTTCGACGTACATGAGCTACGAAGGAGGGTAGTGAAGCCAAAAATCCGGCAGATTAACCACCACAGCAAAGATTAAAATGTACAGCTCTGCTATCACCTCTGATATAAATGAAGACAGAAAACTAAAGCTCAGCAGTAGCTTTTGTAGGGTTACTGTCTGAAGTTGGGCTAGCTGGTATATTTAATGATGTTCTGTGTGGTGGCTAGCTACACAGCTATGGTTAGCATAACATAAACACAGTGAAGCTGGAGGGTGAACGCTAACCTTTTTCTCCCAATAAAAGTTAATGTGAGGGTTCCTGAAGGTTTGGGACAAAGGCAATCGCATGTCGGGATGATGTAAATGGACCAAACTTCAGTGAGGAGAACAACTGCAATATAATGTAGTCATTAATATACTGCTGCATGGGCTGGCTGTATTTTAAAACTCGGTTTTAAAAACTGAGCTTTCAAATGAATAGTGATGAGTAAAACCGAGAGAGGCCTACAGTGATCACCGCCTTTTTTAGGGGCTTGTTCAGATTAAATAGAACAAAAACATTAAAACATGTTAAAAACACAACAGCCTTAATAAATGCAGAGTAGTTTGGGCCCGGAAGCAGGGTTCATCACGTTATCACATAAAGATTGGATATCCCACCTGCTGTGAATGTTTTAATGCAGTACAGTTGTTATTATTATCACTTGTCACATCCTGTTTATGACAGTTACAATAAAGAACATTCATATAAGAAATAAAATTGTCTTGTGTAAACTGTATGTGGTGTTAAATAGGCCTATACTATTGTACTTTAATGTCAGTCATAAGGGTGGTACTTATTGTGAAAAGTTTGAGAAACACTGTTAGGGGATCCTGTGAACGAAGACTAAGAGTAATATTTTGCTTTCAGTGTGAGTCCAGAAGAGCTAAACAACAGTGCAGAAGTTCCCCACAACAGGTTGCTTCCCTATTTTTCAGGTTTAAAATCAGTTTTTCTGCCCTGATGCAATCATATGTTCAGGTGGCCAAAGGAACAGTGAACAGTAGCATTTAGTGTGTGAATGTGTGTGTGAATGGGTGGATGACTGGGTGTGTAAAGCGCTTTGGGGTCCCTAGGGGGGACTAGTAAAAGCGCTATACAAATACAAGCCATTTACCATTTAGTACTATGCTGAATCTCCTCATACCCGTGTGCTGATGTGTGTGCACTGCTCTGCTATTAAGACTGAACTTGAGAAGCTCATGCAACCTACTAAATCTTGAACAGTACTTTTACTGAAACCCAATTAGGAGAGAAGACGCCAAAGTTGATGGAGGTTCTAGACATATTGTGAAAGTGATGAAAATGAGGAAAAACTGGATTTGTTTACAATTAATCCAAGGGAATTTATTTTAATAAACAAGATAAAATTAACAAACAGTGGATTCACAGTGAATATGCGGATTTGAACAGATGAGTTTTGAGTTGGGATTTAAACTGTGGGAGAGAACCAATGTTTCTTATTTCTGGGGGCAGAGAGTTCCACAGCCTGGGAGCAGAGCAGATGAAAGCTCTGCTTCCCATGGTGGTGAGGCGGAAGGAAGGTACAGCAAGCTGGATAGAAGAAGAAGAACGAAGTGAACGGGCAGAAAAGGTGGTGGTTAACAGGTCAGAAAGGTAAGGAGGAGCGAGGTTATGAATGGCCTTGAAGGTGAGCAGAAGAAGTTTGAAAATTATCCGGAATTTCACATAAGCTCACAGGGAGCTTATGGAAGGATTTTTGGGGGAGACCATGCAAAAGAGAATTGCAGTAGTCAATACGGGAGGTAACAAGACTATGGACAAGAATGGATGTAGACTGGGTGGAAAGAGAAGGAAGCAATCTGTTAATGTTACGTAGATGGAAGTAGGCAGAACGGGTGAGATTATTGATGTGAGATTTATAGGAAAGTAAACTGTCTAGGATGACACCAAGGCTCTTAACCTGAGGAGAAGGGAAAACTGTGGAGTTATCGATGGTGAGTGAGAAATGGTTTGCCTTCAAAAGGCAAACCATTTTATGTTCCTTTCAGCATGGACAGCTTTTTTTTTGGAACACCTGTATGAATTAGTAGCACCAGCTTTCAAGGCTTGATCAACCTCCATTGCTGCAGAACAGCTTTAAACTGTTAACCCATTTTGTGTTTCCTGGAAAAGGCCTTTTTGCATAATTCTGAAGATTACATTATTTTTCAGTTTTGGGTAACCTTATCTTTTTTTTTTAACCTCAGGCAGTTCACCACTTACCTTTGTACCATTTCAAGCTATTTATTGGACTTGAATGACTTGAACTGCAAAAAATATAAATGGAAAAATTGGGGTGTTCTAAAACTGTTGACCAGTAGTGTAATTTTATACTTTTCCTAAATTAGAATTTGAATTATATGATATATTATTGCAGCTTTATAAATAGCACTAAAAACAAAAGCTATTTATAAAGTGCAAAAAATAAATGTTGGTGGTTTTATACTGAAATCATTTGTTACGGATTCAAATATTGAGGATGGATACAGGAGGAAAACCAAAAATAACCACACTGGTCCGGCCGGGTCAAGTCAAACGATGATTTAATGAACACACGCGTGGGAGATGGACACCATACAGCAGACAGCATCAGATCTCGTTTCAGACACCACACAACCATTGTTTTATGAAAATCAGGGTATTAGAACGCCCCCTCATGCGTACAGGTGGTACAATACAGTCAATATTGACAACTTTAGACACAGCAAAGGAACATTCTCTTCGTCTCGAGGACAGACACTGGCTCCCACTCATCTCCTTAGAGCCAACTGTCCCTTACGGAGACACAACATTACAGCTGCAAGGTTTTGCAAATTATCAAGTTGACCTGTATATAATACGCTGAATCAGGCATGCAATATTAAATGAATGTTGGTTTAATTAACTACCACTACTTAAAAACTTAATGAAAAGATATAACTAGATAAAAAATCACAAAGAATCACATGATATCAGTGTTATGTAAGCGCGTGCAACCTCCTGGGCCCAAAGTCATCCCACACCATGGATCAGCCAGTCATAACGCCGACTGAAGTTTTTGACCTTTATTAACTCGGGCACAACTCTATAATGAGCAACAAACTGCAATGTGTATAAGGTGATCATGTTTACACCTGCAATGAGAGATAATATGATTATTCTGACACCTGTAAGTAGAAGATTAACACCAGGTTATAGCAATCACTGTAATACAAATATTAAGATAATGTCAATAGCTTCAATCAATGTTTAATGCAATGCTTATTAAATGATTCTGATATAATATTGATGCTGATGCTAAAATAAAAGTAAAACACCCCCTTCTCACCCGACACATTCCACCTTGAGTATTTTTTTTTCCTAGGGTGTGCTCTAATACTTCTGTCATAACATGCTTTCATTGCTTCATGCTCTTTAAATTTAGAAAGCTGCGGTGGCACTTACTTTAGAGCTATTTTATTAAACGTGTTTGTCAAAAAAATATAAGAAACATTAGGCTGTAGTAGTTAATAAGAAGACACTCTGGCTTCACAATCACATAATTTCTGCATGGACGAAGATTTCGAATAAACCTTAAAAACAAATTAGCATATAAATGTTCATCTAACCACCTGTGGTTTGGATGGTGCTTTTTTAACGTTTGCTCATTAGATGATTGTTATTTGTCATATTATGTTACAATATGATTTGAAGAGTTAAATCACAGCACCCTGTATTTATGAGTTTGATTGTTTTGTGTAGTTCAATTAGTTATTATTTGAAATTGCCTGTGTCAGTCCGATGTAAACACAGTGTAAACTCCTGAGGCTGTCCAGAAACGGTGTTCATGATCCAGTTGATCGTTTACAGAAAGCATGACTTGCATCTCACTGTTTACTTTCTGCGGCATCAATATTATGCAATCTTTGGAAACGGACTTCACAGTGGAACTTTTCCAGAGCACACCCTCCCCTCCAGGTGCACATGACGTGTTTGATCTCTGTAGTACTGACATCCTGGAAAAGATTTGACAGGCCCTGCTCAGATCTTTAATTTCTCTTTTTATCTCCTTTTAATTAGATGGCACTAATTCTACCTGCAGTCCTGATTCAATATGTTAAACATGAGAATCTATTGCTAGAAGGCAGGCACAGCAGGCAGGTACAATATCTGAAAAAGGGGATCCTCGTTGGTAGGTCCCAACAGGCAGAACAAGGCGATCCTATCTGAGGTGGTTAGTTTGTGTCAGCATTATAGTTATGGCCTGTTGTCAGCAAAAAAAGGGTTGAAACCCTGCCCATAAAAAAAAGAATACATAAATTTCTTGCATATGTATAGATGTGATTGTTTGAAGTAATAACTCACAATAAAGAAATAAAAACAGGGGTAAGACCCATGCTTGAAACAGGCTTAAAGACATCAATCAGTGCTGTTTATTTTAACAGTTTAGTAGTTCTTTCAAAACTGTGGCTTCCTAGAAAAAAAAAACACAACACTTAGGCTGATGCTGCCTTTCATGTGCAATCAGGTCAATTTGTGAAACATATTCTATCTATGTCGCATAAGATGTTTTTACTGTTTTTGAAATTCCTGAAGCCAAATCTGTTACACCCATGGTCCAGAAGTTGGGTCATCAAAAAATTCAATTCATTATTAAGCTCAAAACCTGTCCTATTACACGACAGTGTTCTAGGATTTGGGAAAATCCGTTCCAACAATCGAACATGAACGTTGCACTAGTGTGAAGAAATGGACCCGTATACGCATGCGCAGTGGTTATGTTTGCGTTCCTCCTCCCTCCTCTGAGACTGACAGCCCGTTAGCTGCTGCTGCTCACCGGCAATGAGACAGCAAACACGGACGCGATACGACAACCTGAGATGGACTTAACGAGTACTTTTTACCACTACAAAGACGGATATTATTTAACACCGTCGTCCATTAAGAGCAGAAGGTGTCTCTGACTAATTTTTTGGTCTCTGAGGTGTAAAACGAGACTCGACGTCCGGGAGAAGGAATGGATGCGACGGCTGATTTCCTGCGACACGCACCGGCCAGCTAAGAGGCTTGCAGATTCGCGTTGAGGAGCGGTTGAGTGCAGCTGAATTTGCTCACGGTTTGCCTTATTTCTCCGTGCTTAAAGTGGCAGCAATATCCTCAAAAATACAGTCGTAATCGGGAGGGGAGGGGGGGTGAAAGGATACACAAAGTTCCAGAGGAGCGTATCTAATCGACCCAGCGCAGCTTTAGCTAGCCAGCGGCTACCTGGATTTCACATTCTGTTTATTTATTTTGTAATCAATTATAGTGTTGTTTTTATTGTTATGCAGCTTAGCTTCTGCAGAGTTAGGAAGAGGAACACCGCCTGCAAGCTTGGGTTTTAGCCTGACTGCAGCTGGGAGCGTTTGGCTTGTGTGTGTGTGTATGTGTGTTTGTTTGTTTTTTAAGGCACGTTAATCACGTGACTTTTTTCACTTATGGCTCGCTATTTGCGCTAGCTACTAGGCAGCGCAGCTTTTTGGCCTCGAGAAACTCTTTCAGCATAAAAATGCACCACCAAGACTTCCCCGGAGACCAGTCCGGGACCGGGAGCCGGAAAACTGCTTACCACTACAGGAGAGGCAGCAGCGGGGCGCCCCCAGCCTCCTCCACTGCCGGTGTCAGCGCAGTAGACGACAATCCAACCCAGGTTGGATCCTCGTCTCCTGGACTCCACCATCAGCCTCAGTCCCAAGTGGCTGGAGCTCAGGTGAAGAAGAAAAGTGGCTTCCAGATCACAAGTGTCACTTCCGCTCAGATAAACGTTAGCGGCAACAACAGCTTGGCAGATGATACTGAGAGCTACGACGACATGGATGAGTCCCACACTGAGGACCTGTCCTCCTCTGACATGCTGGATGTGTCCGTGTCAAAGGCCACTGATACGGGTGTGCCGGAGAGGAGCTCCTCTGATGAGACTTTGAACAGCCTCCATGGAGTCGACACGCCTGGACTGGTGTCACCTAATGAGCCTCTCCAGCCTCATTCTATCCCACAGGGGTCTCAGCATCACCCCTCTATGGTAAATGGGACTGTGCATCATCAGTACTACCCTCAGCAGCACAACCAGGCCCACCATCATCACTCTGACAGCTTAGGAGGAGGTGAAGCATCACTGCCAACACTTCCCATTGCTCCTTTGGCAAGCTCCAGCCCATCTATAGCTTCCAAAGTTGGTCTTAACCAGCCTCAGAGGCCACCAGCAGTGTTTGATAACACTAAAACTGCAGGGGGGGCAAGCCAGCCTGCAGCCTCTGTTGTTGGTGGGGCAGCCACTGATCCACTTGTACAAGGCAGTGTGAACATTTCTACTGTGTCTGCTGTTGCTGCTGCTCCAGGTTTTGATAACACTAACATGGGTGGGCAGGTGGCTCCTGTTGGTGGAGGAACCGGTCCATCTGCTGCTACTGCTCCTCCTCCCAGCACTCAGACTCACCACACCCAAACTCAGACAGCCACCGGCTCTCGCTTCAGGGTGGTCAAACTAGATACAAACTCGGAGCCGTTCCGCAAAGGGAGATGGACTTGCACAGAGTATTACGAAAAGGAGGTTCCTCATCCTCCTACGGCGGAGGCAGCAAAAGGTGCAGAGGTGGTTGCAGACCCTGAAGCAGGTAATGCTGGGATCAGTCCAGGTGTAGCTGCCGTACAGCTGCCTCACACCGTGCAGCCCTATCAGCCACCAAGCCAGGACTTCACTAGTCCACAAGCCATGCAGAGTCCACTGCAGGGACCTGCACAAACCACACTTGTAACCTATGTTTCACCTCAGGAGGTTGTTGTAGGGAAGCCAGCGGTTCCTGTCAGTATCCCTCCTGCATCACCACAGGTGACACCACAGACTGGTGTAAGCCAGCAGCCCTATTCTGTGGATCCTCACCAGCCTCACCAGCCTCAGCCACAGGGAGGGTATCCTGCACCTCAGCTCCAAACGGGGGTCAGACAGCCAGACTTTATTCAGCCCACCGCACCTTTCCAGACACAAGTCCAACCTCCACTGCCGCATGCCACAGCTATAGTCTCTGTGACGCCACTGCCAGGGGTCACGGTGCAGCAGCCTGTAAGCATTACCCAGCAGCTGCCCCATCATGGTCAGGTTGCCCCATCTGCTACAGCAACCATTGCCACAGGACAGCCCCAGACCCTCCCAGCTCCACCTCAACCCCAGCCTCGTCCACAGCCACAAACCCAACCCCATTCTGCTGGCACCATCACCATAGCACCCACCCACGGGACCCCCTACATGCCTCTGACTGCGCTGCAAGCTGATCTTCAGCCCATCCTCACGCCAGGCACGACCTTCACCCATGTTCCTGCTGGGGGGAGTGCCATAACAGCGTCCCAGCTGGAGGACGCCCAGAAGCTTCTGCTCCAGCACCAAGGTCTGCTTGGGCTGCCCAGGCTGGGGGCTGCAGCAGGTGGAGACGGCGTCGCAGAAGCTGGCAGTGCTGCTGGAACTCTGGCCCACATGGGGATGTCCGCTGAGGCCAGTGCCTTCATGGTGGCTGCAGGCCTGAGAACTCATCATGGTGAAGGAGAGGACGACAGGTGAGGATGAATGGCTTGTGCTACCTAAACTGTTTGATTCTAATGTAAACTGTGAAGGTCTTTAATTAAACGAAAAGCTATTCTTGGTACATTGTAGGCAAAGCTGAGGTACAAACAAAATAAGTCTTTCCCATTCCTGTAATTTCTTTTTTTCCCCCCACATCAGTGGTACACACTCTGGTCTTGTTGTTTAAATCAGAACTAGAAGTTCAGTGTCACATGTGCTTGATCCTGTGTCCCTTGAGGTCCCCCTGACAGCTATCAACACACCAGACATCAGGAAAAAAAAAGCAGACTGGACACTGCTGCTGTAAAACATCAGTGGCTGCGGAGCTGCTGACTCACTGAGGGTGCTTGTGACTCAGCAGATGCTGTAGCCTGTTCATCCCCCCCCCCCCACCCCCCATTTCCATCCACCACCATCTACTGGACACTTGTCCAGTTTTTTAGTCTGAGTTTCCTGTCCCTTCACTCTCCCCTTAGACTTAATCTTTTATTAGACACCAGCTCTGTTGATATGTGCCATGATATGGAGAACTGTGCAGCAGTTTATTTATATGCACACATACCAAATGCTCATTTTCTAGAGTTAGTAGTTTTCTAAAAAAAAAAAAGAAAAAAAGCAAGCTTTGTTTAAATTTAGTTGCTTCGGGGGGGACTTGACCCATTTGCGTCTACACTGTAAAGTTGTGTTGCATAAATCTAAAAACTGTGGCGACAGAGAGAAACAGAATAGTGTCATGGAAGCGTTCTCCTGTTACCATAGTGCTGCCCTGTGAGCTGGTTAAGCAGGAGATCCATGTTGTGAGTACAGTTAACCCCCCCCCCCCTCCCCCCCTCTCCCAGACTGTAGAGGGCATTTGATGGACTGCCACCAGGCTCCACTGAAGACCACTAGGAGAAAAGGACAACATATTCTGTGGATGTTGTGGTGTTTTTGTAACCAGCTGTTGGCAACAAATAGACTTTTTTGTTTTGTTTTTTTGCTTCCAAATTGTTAGCAGCAAAAGAGAGAATGTTTAAAGCTGAATTCAGTTATCACGTCATGATTTCAGTCGTCTTCTTGGCGTTCGAGTTTAAGAAACAGAGAAACAAATGATTGCTGGCTTAATGTTGACGTAATCTCAGTAACGCTGAGCCACAGACAGAGCAGGACAGTGTTCGCTTGTGGAGGCTTTTGTCAGCAGTTCGTGGCACCCCATCAAGGCCGTGTGCAAGTGCGTTTCTATCTGTCTGTCAGTCAGCTTCTTTTCTTGCCATGAATCAGCCACTGTCCTGCAGCAGCAGACAGTCTTGCTGTGTGTGTATCATCTTTGTTTATAGTCATTGTCCTGTCATGCTGCGATCAGGCTGTGTGTTTCTGTTACTGTCACAGCTTTCGTTCCACCCCCTCTGTCACAGTCTCTTTTCTTTCTGTTTCCTTTCTTTGTGAAAGCGTCTGAGGTGATCTCTCTTCTCTTAGACACCAGGGCTTTTGTCTTTCCACTCTTAAGATGCTCCTTTCTTCTCTACAGGTTGTGACTTTAATGATGACTAACATTTGTACACATCCAGTTGTAGGTGTAGCTTTTCACGAAAAATAGGGTGGAGATTGTTGTCTGTGGCTGTTTGCTTATTGGAAACATGTCAGTGGGTATCGCTGAGGAAAAATAATTTCCAGAGTTTCAGAGGTCTCTTTCCACTTCCACCTCTGAATCGACACTAACTCATTATCCTGGGTGATCAGTTTCCTGTGGAGCCCAATCAGCCCTGTTCACACTCAATATTGTTGCTGCTGTGTGTCAGAGTCCAGATTGGGTCTTTAAAAGCCGTCACGTTGCAGCTGTCAGGAGGTCGAAAACGCTTGATCTAGCACAGCTGCGGACACGGACTCTGCCAAGTTCTGAAACAAAGACGCAAGGGTGTGTCTGCTCGTTTTTTTTAAATATCTGCCCCAGTGATGTTAATTAGTAATATCACAGCAAGACCAGGGTCCTCCTCCCTAGGGCAGAATGTCAGCTTGCTGTAATTGGACTTTGGGATATCAGAGTAGAAGGAAAACACTCATGACCTCACACAAACACACTTCTAGGTGACCGTGCACCTGCCGTCTGTGTCCTCCACACACGTTTCTCCATTTCTGTCAACAACACTGTGTAGAAGTGCGAATCTGCAGAGAAACTGACCTTAGGAGTAGCCTCCTTTTCAACCTCTGCAGGTAGTTTCAACTCAGAGTGTACATGGTCTCCTGTGCAAATTTATTCCTTTTACTTCCTTTATGTATGATGCCGTTATGTAAATATCTGTCATGTGCTCTTTTAGACTTTCAGCTGACTGAATGTCAAAGTTACCCGAGCTTTCGGTTTGCTTGCAGCACATTTTGCATGGATATTTACCTATATGACTTCATCCTCAGCTGTAAAAGCTAGAGGTGTGATCTAGTGATTTATGGCCTGTAAACTTTTACACAGCTTCTTTTTTCAGCTTTAGATTAGCAGCATTGTGTCTCATCTTGAAGCTTTCTTCTGTGTTTTACAACCCTGAAATAAAGTCCAAATCCTTGCCAGCAGTTAAAACATTTGTTCAGCGTTGGATTAATTCCACTATTGTTATTAGTCTTGATCTGATCTGATTCATGAGCATCAGAGTGTAGCTCTTCCTTCCTGTTTAAATGACTCCCTCTTAGATATTTTAGCAGAAAAGGGCCATATGAATTTGAGATGTTCGGCTTCTTAAAACCTCTTCAGGTCATAGAGATAATAAGCCACCTGTCAAGCTGTATTTGTAGTTATACTGGCTCGGCCTCATGATTCATGTTTGCTAATATTGGCACACCTGCTTTTAACTGACTTGTCATTCATAGCTAAGCTTTGACAAAGCAGAGGAAGTCCCCGACGGCTAAGATTAAACTTGACTGTAGCTGGCATCAAAGAGAAGTTGCTCTGGGTGCCCTTTTATTTCAGGTAAATCCAGCTGAGCACTCCCACAGTTACCAGGAGAAGGTCCAACAAGTCCAAAAGCAAGTAATATGCTGCTTTAAAAAAAAAGATTACCTGGGAAAAGCAAATGTTACCAAAAAACCTCATACTGTTCTGTTAATGGCAATGGTATTAATCTTTAAAACAGTCATAGTGCAGCACACATTTTTGCACCATGACTACCACAAACAAGCTGAGACAACAAATTAAAGAGTAAAGTAGAAACTTAAGCCTGACAGCATCAGACTTTCAGGTGTCCAGGAATGTTTTATTCTATTTTTGCATCTGGGTGTTGGATTTAAAGCTTTCAGTGATACTAGTTCCTAAATGAAACCTTTTGAGGTCTTGTTTTTTCCACGTACAGCCTTTAGGCTGTTCAGTAGCATTTATGGTTTCATGCCAGTTGTACCTGTTGGAGCAGTGTGCTCAAGGTGAGTGACTTTTACATTTATTTATTTTTTTGTGGTTAAGGCAAACCGACAGACACACCTGTGGCAAACTGTCTCAATGCCAGTGGTTCTCAAACTGTGGGGCAGGCAAACAACCAGGTGAAAAATGTGATGGGAATTCAGGGCTGTGTAATTGTGTTTTGATTTTGGAAAGTTTCTCAGGGGGAGATACAAAGTACACATTTAACCTTATTGCACACGGAGAGACATGGAGCAGACTTCTGATCAGATTTTGTAATTGATACCTTAGATTTGTCTACGACAGACGTTCCCAAAGTGTGGGGCCCGCCCCCTAGGGGGGGCGCAGAGCCATTGCAGGGGGGGCGCGGCATGAAAAGGGAAAAAAAACAAAAAAACAACGCTTGGACACTGCTAGCACGGGCGCCCACACGAACGCAAAGCAGGAGATGAAGCATAGCTGAATATGTTTCCAAACCAACTTCATTCTATGGTGAAGCATATCTTCCCTTTGGTTTCACCTGCACAAGTGCCGAGGTAGGTCTCCCTGCAGGATTGGTTTTCCCTTCGTTGGGAGCAGCGCTGGGCTGTTTAAATCACGGACAAACAGTATCCCACATTCTTGATTTGTAGTTCACAAACACTTGTTGTAATGACTAACTACTCCTGACATTTTGGAGATGTTAGCTCTTTATACAGTAAAGTTACAGCGGGATACAAATAACATCAGGCTGATCCTGCCACAATTTGTTCCCCGGTTCAAATCACGGACAAACAGCATCCAACAGTTGTTTATGTTTTTGAACCCATTTTGCAGAGGGATTTTTTTGAAAAATGTATTGATAGCAATGATGAATATTATTACACAGGAAAAAAAAAACAACTACATGTAAAATAATTACACCATGACGCCTCTGCCTTTCTAAATGGAGGGACAGTAACTGCGTGGGTATGTAAGCGTGTAAAACCTGCAGATAGTCAGATTAACAGTATTTCGTCTCTGTCTGCCATTCTGCAATTCATCTCATGTAAACAATAACGTGCACACAGCGTGAGGTGAAAAAAGGCACATACCTTTGACATTGCGTGACGAACTCTGTATTCCTCGTCCACACGTAAACGCAAAAAAGGAGTTTTAAAAAATCTCTGTTCTCAGTGATTCGAAACGCCGTTTACGTGTGGACGAAACAGCTGCGTTTTCAAAAATACCCGTGTAGGTGCTGACGTAGCGTAAAAGACTTAGTAGTTTATTTTCTTACTACCTGTCATTTATTGCAGATTACTTGTATTTGCTTAATTGTTTACTAAATGTTTGAGGTGTGAAATAAACCGCAATGGAGCAAAATATGGGCGTGTGTGGTTGGAGGATGTGTTCGTGCGTGTGCGCGCGAGGGGGGGCGCGAACATTTTTCTTGTAAAACAAGGGGGGCCCAGCAAAAAAAGTTTGGGAACCACTGGTCTACGAGAACGCTGAGGGATAGTTTTTATTCAGTTATTGTCTTGTTTATCACATGGGGAAAAAAGTTAATTCCCATCACAGTTCTTCAAAATTACCCCAGTACTGATTAAAATTTTTAAGGTGTGGGGTGGTCCTCATTTTCTGAGGAGGGCATGCCACCCAAAAAAAGGTCTGAAATGTGCTCAGTTCCTTTTACGTTCCCATCAGATGAAGGTTTTGCAGTAAGCCCCACCAGTACATAACTTTCTTCCATCACCTCATCAGACACTTCTCCTCAACTTCAACAAGCATTCTGATCCAGCTTTTTATGAGATTGACCAGGTTTTTCTTAGAAAGGATGTTTGGCTTCCAGGTGCCTCTTCAGCTTTGTATAGCACTATGGTAGCATTTGCTAAAGTTCATTGAAGCCACAAAATAGTAGCTTTCACTATAGTTTCTGCTGATAGTGTTATATCTCTTTATTTTAGGTGGTGAGTTATCTGCACCGGTAGTTAATTGTTAGCTTATGGATGGGTACCAAAGGATGGTAGTTTTGATTCGTGTGCATGCTTGCCTGTGTAAATTTATATCATTTACACAACATGAATGCAGAAATACTTCCTTTATATACAATGCTGATATGTAAATGTCTGTCATGACTGAATGTCAAAGTTACCTGAGCTTTCAGTTTGCTTGCAGCAAATATTATGGGAATATTTCTTTATGAATTAATTCTCAATCAAGTAATTTACTGCCTATAAAACTTACACGTTCACAGCTTTATATTAGCGACATTGTTTTGTAGTTTGATTGCAAGCATTTGGATTTCATTGAAAAAGGGTAGTAAAGCTTCAGTGGCACCTGAGAGCCAGTATTTCATTGGTTATGGTAGAAGTTTTGCCAATACCAAAGTATTGACTGTTAGAAAGCAGCAGCTAATTTCATAGCATAATGAGAATGCAGTTTAATTAAAGACAATGTGTGTGAAGAGGTGGCTTCGGTTAAGCAGGTTAACACCAGCAAGCTCCTGTCAAAAGCTGTCTGTCAAAGCGAGCATTAACTACTTTTATGTCATTACTTTACACCCACATATGGATAGCAGCACTGATAATAGTATTGTTAAGTGTCATTGAGAAAATCAATAAAATCTGAATGATACCCACCCCAGTAAAATGCATAAGGCAATAATACCCCCCCCCCCCCCCCCCCCACACACACACACGTTTTATTGTTCTCCTTACCATCAGTCAGAACTGTTTGATGTGAACTAATATAATTATGTAAATTTCATCCATATGGTTTCCACATGGGAACCACTTTTCTTGATAAACCAAGCTTCAGTTTTTCCCACGTGAAATGTTTGCTTTGATCAAGACGAACCTATGAAATCACAGGTCTTTTCTGGCAAAAGATGGCTTTGTTTTGCAAGTGGAATCAAATGTTTTCAATGGTATTTGGGGTCATTTCTTTGAGGGAACACAAAGTCTTTAATGAGGTCAAACTCAATGAGTTCACAAGCACAAGTTGTTCCCTCTATACCATAGGTGTCACTCTAATTACATTTGGCCCGCGAAGCCATATCAAATTATTATTAGAGCTGGCCTACTGGTATTATACAGCTAATATATATATTGTTTAGTATTAAGCTTTCCTTGTTCCATATTCAGTTTTTCAGCAAAACTTGTTTGAGTCCATAAGAAGAGATTCATTCTTAAATCTGGAGGAAGATTTTTTTTTAATAAATATTAATGTTAGCCCGCGACTTTGTTCCAGTTTTGAATTTTGGCCCACTGTGTATTTGAGTTTGACACCCCTGCTCTATACAAATATGTCTGTGAAGTTTTGTGAAATCCTGCAGCAGAATTTGTCTTGAGTTGGCCAGCTTAAAGACTTTCCTGCAGGCACCTCTCCAAGCACGCTCATCACAGGTGTATTATTTGAACTGTGAACTGCCGCAAGAGCTCAGCAGGTTTCCCTTTGAGTTGTCATGGATGGTTTAGCTCTGCTTCAGGTTTACTGGGCGGCATCTCCTATCTGTCATGAGCGATAAGTCACACCTGAGGGCTGTTAAGTTGTTTCTCCGGTAATTAGTTTTAACATCACGTTACGCTTCAGTAGAGACGTTGACTCAGCTGTTGGTCTGCTCTGTTGTGCTGCTGCTGAACCACGAGGTGGCAGTGTGGGCTCATAAATGATCACAGCATTGAAACGTGGTTGTTTATGTAACCGTAATATGCTTGTAGAGTCACTGACCTAAAATATGCCTTGCAGCTAAGCGGACACATCCCTTCTGCATGCGGTGCACAAACAAAATGAGCAGTTTAGGATCTTCTCTGTGCTTACTGTCAGAAATCGGCATGTAATAACTGTTTGGACGGTTGCTGCATGCAGGGGTTGTTATGATTTATCCCGGGGAAGGGTTTGAAATGCACTGGAGGTTATTTCTGGGATGGATTTGCTCCTATAAGCATATTTGCATCAACTTGTGGCATAAATATGCATCCCCTTTGCCTCAGTGTAGAAACATTTTGTATATAGGCAGTAAATGAATTTGTCATGGCACAGTGTAATTTTTCTGTGTGGCGACAAACCTTCATTCTGCACATTAATTTCAAGGTCATTGGGGATTTATATGCGGTGTAACCTGCAAGAACATGCTTTTGTTTTGCACGCAAATGTCTGCTCTCTACATGCGCATTTGATTTTCTGTCATGTTTGAGAAAGTGAATCTGAAAGTGCATCTTTGTGTGTGTGTGTGTGTGTGTGCGTGCCTGCGTGTCCTGAGATCAAGATCAGAGTGTCCGCTGGCTCTGACGGGTTCTGTTTTGGGCAGCATGTGTTGGGGTTTTAGGGCAGACGAGTGTCACGTTTCTCCGCCTTGTGCCTTCATGCAGAGCTGCTCCTAAAGAAAGTCCCACACCAGTGAGATCATAATGTGGGTCCATGCATGTAGAAGCGTGTTTATGGCTTGAGCTGCTGGCATGGTTTATGGTGCGTGTTTGTGTGAAGTTGTAGCTGTTTACAGGAGAGGGAGTTTATTGGAATGAGTGAGCTGCTGTTTTCCTCCAGGCTTTTGTACTGAAGGGAAAAGATAAGATGGGAGGAGGAGGTGCGTTTTATGATTTTAACTGGCTGTGTCACAATAACTGTGGTGCTATTTTCTTTCTTCTTCTTTTTTTTTAATTCTCTGGCTTTTCTCACACTGACCTAAGAAGTAAGAAATTTGATGATATTGAACATGAATCCATGCATTTATGGTAGGTAACTGAGCATATAGTAATTTCATATCCTCAGCGTAGCTAGGAAGTGGGAGACTGCTTGTACTACTGAAAGTTTTGTTTTTGCAGATGTAAAGAGGATCTACTTAAGTTTCCACACGCTCAGACTACATTCTTTAAGTTTAATTAAAGCTGATCTCCAGGGAAAAAAATTCTCTACTAAACCGTCCAAAATAACTATTCTTCTGACAACCCAAAGCACATGGCACATTTCTGAATTCATCTTCTACAGCCTAATGCATCTTCTTGGAATTTTCTTTTAAAGATACCTGTTATGGGGGAAAAAATCCTTATTTACTTAATTCCTTCCCTTTATTCCATCCTTCATCTGATTGGCTGCCCTTCACAAACAGAACGTTTGAACAGCAGGTGCGTGGGACTGGTGTGCATGAGATGACAAAGTCTCTGAGTAGTGAAAACCATCTGAAACAAAACATTTCAGAATGTGGAACTTTGAAAATCATGGCGAGGTATGCTCATAACGCCTGGCTTTTTAAATTATATGAAAGGCTGATCCTTACAGCTTCACAAAGTAAACTCTGTAAGGAGTGTAACTAATCAGTACATGTTTACAAAGCCTCAAATATATCCCTCTAGATGTACATGGGATTTCTGACTGTCCTTAGTTATTATTTTGCGAGTTGGTCATATTGGCTTTAAAAAATTTTTTTTTAAAGCCACTTTATCATATAGCAAACAGTATATTAATGGGTGTATAAATCCAGTGTTTGTAAAGCTAATGTATGAAAATGTCTGAGACAAGCGGCCCAAGCAAGAAAACCTCTGTGGCACATGTTTGATTACTATTTATCTATAATTAATTATTGTTTTTATGTTTTATTTTTTTAACTCATCAACACTAAATAAATGAGAATAACCACAGACATGATTCTAGATTGTTGGATACTAGCACATGGCCATGCTGCCTTATTGTTTGGCCTGTTTGTGGTGTTGGTAAACTGACACACTAAATCACACGGAGAGACTAAAGACATGGTGTTGGATTTGGTTTATATGCTAAAAGTGGGTCATTTTAGCCTGTTGCCAGGTTGGTGTGTAACCTTTGTGGTTATACATGAGAGGTCATTGTCATTGTGAAATTGAAACAATAGGATGCTTTGATAAGGTGTTGTAGCAGCATCGAGGCTAAAATCTGGCCTTTTTCAGCCTTTTGATAGCTGGTTGCCAGGTAATGTGATGGCATCATAATATTAGCATCCTTCAGAGAGCTAAGCTGCACCTCTGTGCCAAGTTTTTGTATTTGAACAACCAAACAGGCAAATACATTCTGTGTTATAGTGGAAAAAGTAATAGTAACAAAGTATAGAAATTAGGCGTATTTTTTTATGCTTTAAGCTATAAGACCTGAGCTTACACACCTAGGTTTTTTTGTTTGATTGGGGGAGTGATTTTAATCACAGTCTGATCACTTGATCTTGATTGAATCATTAACACAAAATAAACTCCGTTATTGTTATGCATTTCTAGTTCATTGATTACAGACTAGCATGCTTTAAGGTAGCATTAGCAGCTCTACATGGGTGTTTTGGTGATAGTAAGGTGAAATATGATATTGGCGATGTTTGCATTGTGGTTTCAGTTTCAGTGCTGAGGAGTTTCTGTCCCAAAATAAACTTCATGGTGAACCTGTTTGCTGTAGTTTGATATGGCTGTGTTTCTTCAGGGGGACTCTGTGCAGTCATTACCCTACACCTGCTCTCCTGAGCTTCTCCTTTCCAGTTTCTCTGGTCTGTTTTTGAACATCTTTCACTCTCACATGACAAGAACATGAGAGTTGTAGCACCCATCCAAGAAAAACATTTCCCCCTGAAAGTGAAGCGGTAAAATCGTAATTGTGTGTGAAGCCTCTGCGGTTCTCATTGTTCAAACACATTAAATTCACTACGTGATGCCTGCTGACCACGGAGAGCTGCAAGCAAAGTTTCTCAACTGCTGGTGAGAAGATCTTTACTGTTACTGTAGTGACAAGCAAGCTCGCTGTGTTTCCACCGAGTGCTCGAACTTAAAACAAAACACTTACCCATATGACCGAGGCTTGGCAACATAACTTCCTCTATATTGTAATTGTGTCCAAGGTTGTGTAATATTTGGATGTATAATCATTTTAACCCATGGATTATAGTGAGTAAAGTGTGCAGGGGAAGCATCATTCTGGGTGCTTGGAAAAGCTTTTTAGTACTACAGAAATATAGTTAGGCTCATAAATATTTAAACACTGGCATAATTTCAGGTATTTCTTGTATACTCAACCACCACAGTGCGCTTGAAATTCAAGGTGTTTAACAAAAAAGTATTGCAACACCTAGAATTACAGGCGTTGTTATAGACCTACCTTCACAAGCTTTAGTAGTAAACTGATGATTGACAATCAATTATTTAATTGTTCAATTTGAGCTCGGTTTGTTGGGAACTACACTGTTTTGGCAACACATTATCACCTTATTTTGAGTGTAACTAAATTTACAGACATTCTGTCGACCACATGATTACAAAAGTGATGCCTAAATTCCCTCATCTAGTCTTGTCATTCAATGTAATTTGAGAAATTTTGAAAACATTAAAGTGACATCTCCCATATTTTCCTTATTTCTATTTGTTTGATGCGGGTAAGATTTATTGCAAAATGTCTTTTTTTTTCTTCTTCTTCTTCACTGTGTCCAGTTGTATAGAATCTGGATTGACAAGTTTATAAGATCACTTCTAAGTTTGCGCGTAGTCCCACCTCCAGTATTATGAATGGATAGTCATAGAGGCCTATCAACAAGTCAATGATCCCCAGGCAACCGCTGGTCAATGGTCAAAAATCTTGCCATCTCCTAGTCAAAGGAGCTTGCAAAGAAAAGCGTCTGGACTTCTTTAAGTTACGATGACCTGGATGACTGAGAACCTTCACAGACATATTGCCATCTCCTAGTTTGCATTGAAGACATGGACTTGTCTGGAACTGCTTGGTAACTGCTTGCGAAGTCTTAATCATTAGTTATTAGTAATCTCTGGCTCTCTTCCACTGTGTGTCTTTTTTCCCGTCTTCCTCCCTTCACCTCTAACCGATCACAGCAGATGGCCGCCTCTCCCTGAGCCTGGTCCTGCTGGAGGTTTTTTCCTGTTAAAAGGGAGTTTTCCTTTCCACTGTTGCCAAGTGCTTGCTCATAGTGAGCCATTTGATTGTTGGTGTTTTCTGTATTATTGTAGGATTTTTACACTATAAAGCACCTTGTGTTGTGAGTTGGCGCTACATTAATGAAACTTTATGTAACTTTATGTTGAAGAGTGCGACACAAACTTTTATCATTAAAATTAGTCATGCCATTTGAAGCATGTTAGTTGCCTTCAAGACTTGGAAAAGGACAAAATCATTGACCGCCTTACTTATCACCGCCTTTACCCAGGGGATGCCATACCCTGCATTTACGGACTTCCAAAAATCCACAAGGAAGCTGTCCCACTCAGACCCATAGTCAGTAGCATAAACTCAGCCACTTATAACATTGCAAAACACCTTGCTACCATCCTTGCTCCTCTCGTGGGGAACACCCCACACCACATCAAGAACTCCACCGACTTCACTGACAAGGTCCAGAAACTTACCCTGGATCCAGATGAAACCATAGTGTCCTTTGATGTAGTCTCTCTCTTCACTTGCATACCCACCACGGAGGCAGTGGAGACTGTCAGAAAACGACTACAAGAAGACAGCTCCTTGGAGGACAGGACCAACTTCACACCCGATCAGATTTGCACACTGTTAGACCTCTGCCTCACCACTACATATTTCAAATACAACGAAGGCTATTACAGACAAAAACATGGCTGTGCTATGGGCTCCCCCGTGTCACCTATTGTAGCCAACCTTTACATGGAGGAAGTGGAAAGGAAAGCTCTTGGCTCTTTCAAAGGAAGAGTACCCAGCCACTGGTACAGATATGTAGACGACACCTGGGTCAAAATCAAGACACAAGAAGTGGAATCCTTCACTGCGCACATCAACGCTGTGGATAAAAACATCAAGTTCACCAGGGAAGACACGAAGGACGACTGTTTGCCTTTCCTGGACTGCGCTGTGCACATTGAAGAGAATGGCAACCTCAACATCGAAGTTTACCGGAAGCCCACACACACGGACCAGTACCTCCTGTTTGACTCCCATCACCCTCTGGAACACAAACTTGGAGTAATTAGGACCCTACACCACCGGGCAGAACATGTTCCCTCTAAGCCTGAAGGGAAAAAGAAGGAACACACACATGTAAAGGAAGCACTCAAAACGTGCGGCTATCCTAAATGGGCGTTTTTAAAGTCAGCAAAGAGGCACAGAAAAGAAGATCAGACACCAGCGAGGGAGGATAAGAAGGACAGGCGCAACAACATTGTCATCCCCTATGTAGCCGGTGTATCAGAGAAACTCAGGAGGGTTTTCTCCAAGCATGACATCCCGGTGTACTTCAGACCCAGCAACACACTCAGACAAAAACTGGTTCACCCGAAAGACAAAACGCCAAAACACAGACTTAACAATGTGGTGTATGCCGTACAGTGCAGCGAGGAATGCCCAGACCTCTACATTGGAGAGACCAAACAGCCACTTCACAAGCGCATGGCACAACACAGAAGAGCCACCTCCACAGGACAAGATTCAGCTGTCCATCTGCATCTTAAGGATAAAGGACACTCTTTCGAGGATGCCAATGTTCACATTTTGGACAGAGAGGACAGATGGTTTGAAAGAGGAGTGAAAGAAGCCATCTATGTCCACTGTGAGCGACCATCTTTGAACAGAGGCGATGGTTTACGACACCAACTCTCTGCCATCTATAATCCAGTTTTGAGATCCCTTCCCAGACGCCTTAAGGCCCACTCACACCCTGGGCCATCTGACCTCAGGAATTCGCATGATAAGGTGGGGCCAGGTTTCACAATGAAATCACCCGAAACTCTGGCTGATTGGGACCCACACCCAGTTCCACACCTTGGCTCAGGCGATTAGAGGATCATCAGGGGGTCCTTTTGTCCCTCTGTGGGGGGACACTCCCACTAGGGTTATATCTGGGACTCTCCACCATTTGACCTTAGAACTGAAGAAGCCTCTCGGATGAGAGGTGAAACGTCTTCAAGTAACTTAAAGAAGTCCAGACGCTTTTCTTTGCAAGCTCCTTTGACCATGTTAGTTACAACTTTAAGTTACAACTAGTAATCACAGGGAGGCTTTTGGTGCGGCACCCTCTTGGCAGCTGATTTTAATTAGCAAACTTTTCCAACCAGTTGAAGAATACACCTTTTTCGCCCTAGTGACTGTCAGGGGTTTTCTGACTGGTAGGTAGGCTTGTGTGACCGAGGGCACCTATTGCCCACAAACACAAAAAAACGAGCTAACCACATAACCTCATTCAAGGAGGTAAAATCTGTAGATTACAGTTATGTGTATCACATTCGGTCTTACAGTCTCCTCCATTGGCTGTTTCTGATTGTCTCCTTTTTTGGCAATTATTTATTGTTGCACTTACTCCTCCCAGCTTTATGGCAGATGATATGGCAGATTATTATCTGTCAGATGGCAGATAATGATATCTCTTTTTTTTTTTTTTTATGAGGAGAAGAGGGCACATCTGCACCATCACTAACTAGTCGCTCAGTCTACATCTCGCTGTCTTCCCTCCCTTTCCTAGACCATATGGCACTGAGGCTGGTTATGTAAGGCATTGCGTGCACAGCAGTGAGCGATTCTTTCGCTTCACTGAGCTTCAGCCCTGAAGGTCTGATGCCATGAGACTTATTGGAGTTTTGTCTGTGTTTGGGCATAGATCAAGGCAGATTATCCTCTGCTGCAGACGGGTAGAATGGTGGCTTTCATCGCTACCTCTGCCCAGTCAGGTGTTCCACCCTTCAAAATACTAAAATGACTCAGTTGTCATTCCAAATTCAGTTCAAACACACCTTTGTTTTTTCCACATTTGGAAAAATTATCTGAGATGTCATCTGTTGCTGAGTAAAGGACAGAGTTAAAGCCTCTCAAACTGGATTCTGCCAGTCTGCATACATGACCTCAGACGCACACACAAACATGATGCACATGCCCAGGGAGACACACACAAGCTCACGCCTACCAAATGCTCGAGAAGAAGTGATGTGGAAGGAGGTGGGTGATGTGCAGCATGGAGGACGGGAGAGATAAAGAGAGGGATGTAAAGGAAAAAAATGGAAGCAGAGGAATCTTACTTAAGGGATAAGCTGAATACCGAAGTGTGTGAATAATTCAATTTGAGCTTTTCTGAATGCTGCTGCTCTCTCTGGTCATTTTTGAGACACCCCCCCCCCCCCCCCAAAAAAAAAAAAAAAAAAGCACAAAAAAAACAAAAACAAAAAAAAACCAACCAAAAAACAAAACAGCGGCCGACAGCACTGTACATGACTTGTGCGTAATAAGCGAATGAATAATGCAGAAAACAGAGATTTGAGATAGAAAACTGTTCTTGAAGAACATTGAGAGAAAGAGCTGTGCAGCAAGTGTGATTTTTATCGTGGTGGAAGCAAAACAGCACAAGTTAGAGGAAATTCATGACGATGTTTATGTGAAGCTAAATGTGAAGCTTAGTTTTGATCTTCTATTGCTGCTGGTTCAGTCAATTTTGGTTGGAGAGAGACAAAACCTGCAGCTCAGAATATAGCACTACTCACCTCTCTCTGTCCGCCTGCACTTTCAAACGTACATTCGGGAAGGACTACAAGAATATCTGGACCACAACCAATCAGAGAGGTCCTGGCCCTGACTATCTCTGATTGGTTTAGATCATGATATGGGCATAATGTGTCTGTTGTTGATAACGCAGAGACTTCCAGAGTTGCGGAGACCTTTTTTTTTTTTTTTTTTTTTTTTTTCCCCGCATAAGCGACCAAATTGGTCACACTCTAAAGCCCTGGTGTTGGTCACCCAGCTCTGCTTCCTCTCAAACCACATAATAAAAATGAGGTGGAAGTGCTAGTTACTCTCAGCTGGATGCTTTTATGAGGCAGAACATAGATAAACGGAAGTAAAATACACTAAAGGGCATTTACGTTGCTGTTGGTGCAGTTGGTTTCTCACTTTTCTACAGCATAAAGCTACTAAAGCCTAAAGACATCCTCTGCTTCGCTTGTTTTGGCATTTATCTCCATTTCTCTCTTTCTATTCCTATACACTCTTCAGACACAGAACAGTGCTGCTCCTCTAGATTTACAGAATATTTAACGGTCCACAATTTTTATTTTTAATGGTCCCTGTCCTGCAGATTAAATTGATACTGCCTGACTGTGCAGTTCCCAGTGTTGAACAGAAAAGCCCTAACACTCAATTCTGAAGCTAGGAGCCACAAACTGGGTGCGATAACAATCAAACTGAACAATCAAACTGTGTTGGTGGTCCTTGTCAACTGGGGCTGGGCGCTCATGTATGTACCGGCTCACTCCTGGTGGCCGATTGGCGGGGCCTGGCACCTGTGGCCCGGCTGGGCCCCTTCCGGGGGGTGGGGTGCCCTCAGGCCTCTGGCCTCTGGGCCTGAAGCTCGGTCCTTTCTGGCACAGCTGGCTGCCGGAAGAGCCCGCGGGCACGCTACTGCAACCCCCTCTGGCCTCTGCTCCGTAGCTGCTGGGTGACCTCTCGTTTGGGGCTCTACTCAGCTCTTCCCAGGAGGGTGGCACAGTTCCCCCCCCTTTTGGTGGTCCTCCTCGGGTTCTCGTACTCTGGGGCCTCTGGATGTCTGGGGCCTGGACCTCCTACATACCTGCTTCATGCTCTGGGGGACGGGGCTGTGGCTCCCCACACTCCCTAGCAGATCGTTACATGGAGAAACCTTTGGAATACAAGCGTGCTGATCCACACAGATGTACACACGGGTGTACAC